>NC_067160.1:55280697-55963114 GCF_903995435.1 Acomys russatus
ACTTTCCATGCCTCTTCCGAGTCTTCTAAACCAGTACCATCCAGATGACATCGCCAAGTTCTGCTGCCAGCTCACGCTGTAGCCTGGCGTGTTGACTATGACTGTATCTCCTTCTGTATACCTCCCCTGGTGAAAAAACTAGGTACGCGGCAAAGAACCCTTCCAGTTAGGCTTTCTCATGACTGCACAGATGAAACCTCTGAGGAGTGTGGCTTTGCTTTCTCCACTGTTCCAGTGCAGTGGTGAGGCACTCTTCCGTGGTGCTGAGCCTGTTGACAATCACAGCTGCGTTTCCACACCAGCCTGGACACTTTCCTAGTCCAAAAATTTCCAGTTCAAGTGGTCCATCAGGTCGCAATTCATCTTCACGCAGGGTCGTAGGACACAGGCAGAATTGAAGGCAGGTTCCTGGCCAGATTTTCATGTGAGTGGCCCTAGTGTGGTTCCTGAGGGTCCTTGGTCCCCTCCAAACCCTCCAAAGCTGGGTCCCCACGGTCCAGATGAATCCAGGGCAACGCTGAGTCCAGGGGCAGCTTTCCTGGCACTGGAGAGAGACAGCCTCCCGTGTTCTCAGCTGGGGCCCTGTAGCTATGGACTCATTCTCTGGCAGGTTTGCTTTTCCTTCAGCTCACAGTGACTGGCTTCTCCTTGGCCTCAGTAACCTCAGCACACACCCCTGCTGATGCCCAGGAAATGTGCAGGGTCTCTGCGGATTTCATGGGTGCACATGGGAAGGCTAGAACAGGGCTTCTAGCATCTTCCTCTGTTGCTCCTGAGAGGGAGGGTTGGGGGGCTGTCTCTCATTCAACCTAGAGCTCTGGACACTTTTTGCTAAGCTGGAGGCCAACAAGCCCCAGCAATCCTTCCATCTTTGCATTTCCCCACTTCAATCCCGGGCTTACAGACGTGCACGGCCATGCTTGACATTTCACACGGGTGCTGAGGGTCTGAACTTGGGTCCTCATGCTTGCCTACATGCTGAGCCATCTCTCCCCAGCCCTGATGCCTCCTGGGTAATCTGCCTCAGGGAGTCCAGCTGCTTAGTCCTCCCTGGACCCTCAGCTGCTCGCTGCACGCAGTAGGGGAGATGCAGGACTCCGGCCTTGCTGCAGTGCAACTTGAAGACTTCTCCAGGCAGAAAGCAGAGCCTTGGTCAGCTCTACCTGTCCGTGTGAGTTGCTCTTTACTCGTTGTGTCAGGCCATTGCTCTGTTTTGCCCAATTTTTTTCCTCTTATTTTCTGTGTTCTTTAAAGTCATCTCAGGAGAAAGAGGAGGAGATTCTACCTGTTACTGCTCTATCTTGGCTGAAAGCTGCTTTAATTTTTTTTCTTCAACCAATAAAGGTTTTACTACAAATATTTACTCAACAACTGTTTATTTCTACCATGTCAATATGCCAACTACCGGCTCGGGCATGGGGAGGTGGGGCTGTGGAGACAGACAGGACCCCAACCCTCGCAGGTGAACCAGATAGTAAAATGAAGCTCACAATTAGCTATTTAATCACCATGGCACTAACTAAGGGTTATAAAAGCTGACAGCATCCGAGCAAATGCAGCAAAGTTGACCTGATTATTTATGAAAGGTTTGTTTTGGAAAAATAGGCTGTAATGAGTTCATCTGCAGGGCGAGGCAGAGGTTCTCCTGGAATCCCCAGGAGAGAAGTGAGGGGAGCCCTGGATGAAGGGAGTGGGGAGCCGATCCCCATAGGGTGCTGTCCTACCAGCTGGTGACTAGCTCTGCCTGGCAGCCTGCCAGATGTCCATCCAGCACATGTGTGCTCACAGTTGGAGGAAAAAAGATCTGCAGCTGGCCGTTCACCGGCTCACCCCTCTTTTCTAGTAAGCCACATGGCAGAACGTAAAACAGATCCTGGAGCCCAGCCTGCCCAAATGGTGCCAGCGACGGGGGAGAATTTCAACCAAGACTCCACAGGGAAGTGAGGCTGGAATTAGACTTCCTCCTCCCTTGGCCCTTGCCTGCCTTAGCCGTGGTGCTTACCATGGATGCTGTCCTGTGCTGCTGCAGTGGGTGGGCGGGACCCAGTGCTGTGCATGTTCTCAGGGGCGAGGGTGGGGGCTCCTCTCCAGCACCACTGATCTCTTCTGAGCTGTCTTGCAAGGCTGGTCCCACCGACACCTGCCGACAGAGCCCATCACATTTATAATTCACGCCAAGGAGGGTTTCGGGCAGCTGGCGCACACGGACTGGGAAGCACATTATTGTTTCATTAAAGATTGATCACACATGCAGCTGGTCATTTAAATAATGGCTCTGCTGACACCGTTAATTGAATGATAAACGATTCCACCCTTGCCCCCTCTAAGTCAATATCAGCACCGCTCTGGAAGAACATAGCCTATTCTCAGGCAGTGGGGTGAGGGAGTGGGGCGAGGGAGAGGCCAGGGGCGGGGCAGGTTGTTCTAGTCGCACACAAGGTGAGTCTGAGGGGGGTGGTGCACAGGGGCCGGGCAGGAGCATTTTGTGCTGCCCAAGTGTTCAAGAAGCCATGCACAGCTGCCGAGAGCTCAGCCGATGTTAAACTTCTCCGCGAGGAACTTGACTTAATTTAATAAGACAGATACCGTGTGTGGTTTAATGCCACTTCATTACCAAAGCAGAGTGATGGAGGCTCAGGCTGTTAGCACACTGGGCATCATGGACCAGTGCAGTTCTCCTAGAGTGAATGGGCACCACCAACAGCTAGGATAGAGGGAGGCAGACATCGGGGAGCATGCTCACATATCACTCACTCACTCGGTGCCTCATTCGCCACTCACTCATTCATTTATTCATTCCATTCATCGATTCATCCATTCTTCATTTGCTCATTCATTCTCATCTGACTATCCATCCGCTCGCCTGTCGACTGTTCATTCATTGCTTTGGGCTTTCTAGTGCTGTGATAAAAACACCACGCTCAAAGGCAACTCAGAGAGGCAAGGGTTTAATTTCAGCTCACAGTTCCACAGCACAGTCCGTCGTGGAAGGGAGTCGGGGCAGGAACTCAAACAGGGCAGGAGGCCAGAGGCAGGAGCGGATGCAGAGGCTGTGCTCACTGCATTTCTCTCCATGGCTCACGCTCAGTCTGCTGTATTATAGCACCCAGGACCAACAACAACCCAGGGGTGGCGCTGCCCACAGTGAGCTTGGTGATCCCGTATCAATCATCTATCAAGAGAAAATGAGCCACAGGCTGGGCCACCAACCAGCCTGGTGGGAGCACTTTTTTTTTTTAAGTTGAGGTTTCTTTATCCCAAATGACTCTAGGTTGTATCAAGTTGACATAAAGCCAGCACACTCGCTCGCTCACTCGCTCACTCACTCACTCAAGCTATTCTTCCCTTACTCACCCACTCACTCATTAGTTCAGCCAGTTAGTTACTCGCTCATTCATTGATGCCTCCACTCATTCAGAGCTTCCCAGGTCTCATGTTGTGAATGAGTAAAGAGTAACACAGGCCCTCTTCTTTCAAAACTGTTGGTTAAGATATAGAAAGGAGGACAATTAAGACAACTGAGCAAGGAGTCCTGAGCTGCCCAGGGGATACCTCAGTTACCTGTGTGTGAGCATCGGGTGGGGAAAGCCTCCTCTGAATATTGCAGGATAAGCGTTTCTGTAATGTGAGTCGTCAGCACCGGCCTCCAGGTGCACGGCGCCCATCTTGGCTGCCAGCCCTTTCCTCCCTTTGGGGGCCAGAGCTGGAGGGTGGGGTTGCCTGAGCAAAGCAGGCTGGTGAGTTGGCCCCGGAGTTCTTGGCAATTACAAGTCTCAGGAGCGGTTTGTGTCCAGGCAGGGCTTCTGACAGATGGTGAGAAGCTGGACTGGGAAGGCAGCCTTCAGAACCCAGGGCTCAGATGCTGACCTCTGTGGGTTCCAGTGGAGCTGTGATTATGGGTCTTCCCCTCCTGGGCCAGAAGGAAGCGAGCATGACTGGTATTCCTGTTGCTTGCTCCTCTACAGGCCTCTTGGAGGAGGTGGACGTTCTGTGGGCTACTCAGCAGGCCTGTTCCAAGGACAGAAGCAGGCCCGAGGCTTTCCTCACTCACCCCACCCCTGCCTGCCCCCACACACAGATGATGTGTTCTGGTGGGAATTCCCACTGAAGTTAGGTCTCAAGTCAGACTCTCTTCCCTCACCCTGCGCATCCTGTACACAGCCCAGTTATGTTTCTTCATGGACCCATTTGGCTTTTTCATCTGAGAATGTCAGATGAGGCTGCAGACCCCTGACACTGGCAGTCTCTCTTGTCAGTTGGACCTGGACCTGTCTGTCCCAGGCTGGTGCCTCTGAGGGGGTGATGCATGGCTGCCCTTCCTTATCCTCAGGGCAGCAATGGGATGAGTTACACTTAGAGGGCTAAGTTCCTGGTGACATGGTTTGTGTGGCTCTGGATGTGATCTTTGTGCCCTTCCCTCATGGAAAAACCCTGCCTCTCATTATAATCAAGGCATAGAAGATAGTGGGGGCGGGGCGGGTAACCCCCACTATAAATACCATGTGTGGGATTCTATTTGCCTTGAGGTCACACTGGGGAGGACACCAGGGTCTCAGGATCAAGACAGTGCTGACAATGGGCCTGTGTCCCTGGATTAAGGATGAGGCTGATCCCCCTAGCCATCAGGCATGGGAAGAGGTTGGGTGATTGAAATTCAAACCATCATTTTGCCTTTAATCCTGGTGTTCTGAACCACTAAATAGCCAACAATTGCTTTTTGGAAGCATATCTTGAGGTTGACTAACGGGCTGTGTGTATAATAGAGAGCTGTCCCAATTATGTCTGCTTTTCCTGTTGGGGGAAGGGGACCAGAATTTAGCACTGTGGAAAATTAAAATATCGAGAAAGCAGCTATGGAAAAGATGAGCTCGCCTCCACAGCAGCCTTTTCTCCCATGATTAATCAGATGATGGGCTAATCCAAGCGGCAGGTTTTGCTGAGGCTGCGTTTTGGGGCTTCACCAGAGAGAGAGAGAGCAGGGGTGAAGTGTGGCTGAGCTGCAGGCGCTGGGCTTGTCAGCTGACTCTTCCGCTTCGGAGGAGGGGAGGAGATGAGGGGGCAACTCCTGGCTGCCACCACTTTCACTAATTCTTTTCCTCAGAATAGGGAGCCTTCACAGGGAAATTGCAGGGGTGAGGTGTGGGTGGGTGTGGGTGCTGATGTGGTAGCACAGAGCTCTCACTGCCCCCTGAAATCCAGCTGTGTTTTCTCCAGGCAGGATCCACATAGGGGTCAAGACCATTCCTTCAAGGTCAAGCTGCAAAGTGGGCTCCGCGGAACAGCATCTTAATTTGTCTCAGGCATTGATTAGGAAGGTCCGTGTGGCGTAGAATGGAAGCTGACTACGTTGAGGGAGCCCCCGACCCCTGTGCGCCTGTGGGCATTTTTCTATGATTTTCACCTCCCTGTATCCTTGGGTACCCCTGGGGCTGGAAATGCCTTCTCCCCATGTGACCTCTGGAATCCTGAGGATCAGAATCTGGGTCTCCAGAAGGTTGGACCACATGCCTTTGTGGCTGCAGTCTGTTGGTGGCTGTTCTCAGCCTGGGCTCACACACATGGGCAGCATCTTGCTGGGAAGCAGGCAGGCCATTAAAAAAAAAAAAAACACTTTTTAAAGACCCCTCTCAAGGTCATCCATGGACCAGAACCATGCAGAATCTGCAGGACTCGTGGAGGCTATGCGTAGCCTTACCATACAGGAAAGAAAACTATCCTTGTATGAATGAAAAGGAGGCCCCGGCTCATGGGGAGAGATTAGGCTGAATTTCTGATGTAAATGGCCATGGTCAGTGGCTGGTGAATTCTGGGTAAGCCTTGATAGCCTCCATTCCTGCTGGATCCCCTCCTACTTCAGACAGGAGCTGGATGGATGCAAGCCCGTAGGTGCCTCCTGTTGCTCTCTACTCATGAGAGAAGCGAAGCCTGGGAAGTGCTTTAAACTGGCCGCTAGGCATCAGCTCAACTGGTATGTTCCTGGGGAGCAGGATCAATGGCCCAGGAGGGCGCATCGGTGGGCAGAAGGTCCCTCAGAAGTAGGAGGCCCCCTTCCGGGTTTGTGAGTCCTGTTCCATCTTCCAGGGTCATATGCGCTAGCTCTTCTCACCAAACTTACCACTTCTGTTCTACAGCCTTGGAAACAGACTCTGCATTCCAGCGAGTGTGGAGTGTGTTGGCCAGCGTGGCCCAGCAGTTACCTCTGGACCTGGCCATCTCATGTGCTTCCTTGCCTCTCACAGTGGGGACTGCCTGACTGAGCCAGCTGCCCTTTGTGTCACTTTTGCTTTTGAGGACTTCCTGGTCTAAAACAGAATAGTCGGAACCGGGAATATGGCTCAGAGGGTCCAAGTCACTTGATGTCAACTAATCTGACCACCTGAGTTGGATACCCAGGAGGAAAGTACCAACTTGTACCGAGTTGAACTATGACCTCCACAGGTATGTTGTGACACAAGCGGCCCCTCCTCTAAATATAAAAATAATCTAAAACAGAATAGCCAGAGAGCTACTAGGTGCCAACCCCTACCTGTACTGGTGGATGCTCTGGGGCCATGTTGCTGAATACTAGTGATGCTATGTCACATCCACTCTTGATCTGTCTCCATCTTCTCCTCTGGACATTGACTTCTGGAGGGTGGCCTTCATCCAATCAGCTCAGACCCAGCAGGTGGGGAGTGGCATAAGAGCCAGTGAACTGGACTCAGGGAAAGAAGCCTCTGATCTGGTATACCAGAGACCATGCCCCAGTATCTTAGAAGATGACTTTTAGATTTAGGTTCGGGTGGTGGCTAGGGTGACATTCCAGAATCCTTACAGAAAGGGAACAGTTGGAGCAAACAGGCATAGGATGGTCCTGTAAGGGCATGGAGAAGAAATGGCATCTGTACACCTAGGAGAAAAGCTGAGACAATAAATAACTCGAGGTGCCAGCCCGATTGCTTCACTGTGGTGGCTGGGCAGCCATACACATGGTTTGTTGGGTTGGGCCTTTGTATAAATCCCTGTGGAGCCAGGAACTTCTGAGGGCCCCAAGAATTCCTGCTAAAGGCCAGTACCCTTCGGTGGCAGCTGCCTCCCCCAGGTGACCCCAGCCCGTGTGTTCTGCTGTCCCTTCAGCACCCTCCAGAGAGTCCCACATCCTTCTCAAATTCCCACTGCGCTGTCCTCATTAGCTGCTCTGCTCCCATTTTTAGGCATTTTATTCCCACTCGCTGACACAGCAGCATGCCTCATCTCACTGTATCTGTCAAGCCCTGGACACCCATCATTCCCCATTGGGGGTGCAAAATCTTCCCCCTAGTGGGAAGAACAGCAGAAAGTTACTCATTTTATCCCAGGCAACTTGGAGGGAATCATGCCCCATGACAAAGCATAGGAAAACGAGGGGTCAGCGAGGCAGCGAGTGTCTGCACGTGTTGGGTACACGTGAATGGAGAATGAACAACAATTTCACTGCCAATACCATCTGGCTCTGGGACCTTATGTTGGATACAACAGTGCTGTCACACTTGGGAGCTAAAGAGACAGGACTGGGCACAGACACTTTCTGAATGATCAAGGGAAGTATCATAAACCCTTTGGGCCTCAGTTTCCCCATCTGAGACCATATGCACCTCAGATGCTAAATGGCCAGCAAGGTGCTACTGTGCTTATGGTAGCTCCTCTCCATCAGCCTATGACACAGAGGAAGGTGAGGTAGGAGATGCTAAAGGCTGTGCAAAGCTCCAGCCCCAAGGTACCTTTCCAACCTCACCCCCTTCTGTAGTGCCAGTTTCAGTCTCGTGGCTGGTAACAGTAGTCCCATGACTAGATGCAGGGGACTGTGACAGTTTCCCAGAGGTGGGGCACGCCAAGCATGGGTATACATGTGTGGCAGAGACATTTGTTTCTTGGTGGCATGTGCCATCAACTTTTGCTGACAGTCACCTGTGTGTTTTGAGCATGCCCCAATGGTTTCTTTACGAGAGAGCATTTGTTTTTGTGACCTTTAAAAAGTCCAATTAAAATTTATATGGTGCTAGAAGGAAGAGCTCACTTCTGAGTTACTGTGAAGTCTACAGACTGCATTAATCTGGTGAAGGCGGGGCGGTCCTCCCTCCTACTGTCACTCCAGGGCCTAGCCTGATGGCTTTCAGGGGAGAGCTCTTTGCTGAGGATGAACAGCAAGGATGAGAGACAGGGGTAGACCTGTGTCATTCTCAGTGTGGTCTATGGGATGATAACCGGTGTCCAGCCAGGTGTGTAAACTGCTTAAGCTGGTGCTGACTGATGACCCACCGTGGGCAGTGCTTCAGAGTCTCCTGCCCTGTGGCTTCATGAGTGGGACACACACAACACACACACACACACACACACACACACACACACAGACACACACACAGACACACACACACAGACACACACATAGACATACACAGACACACACACACAGACACACACACAGACACACACACAGACACACACATAGACACACACACACACACACACACACACACACGGGTCCTCAAAGGACCTTGATGTGACCGTAGTATTGAATTATTTAAACAGGGCTGTCCCCTTTCTGAGAGGTGCGTGCAGACACTGGGAAGCATCATAAACATCCATGTCCTGTGAAGTTCTGGCCATAGCTATAGGACACCATGAGGTGGATGAGAGCTAATGGGACCCTTGGTGCTGAGTCCCCAGAGAGGCGTTGGTCAGACCCAAGTGGTACCCTGGGGCATGTGCTTTCCCTGGATGATGTGAAAGGGTTGGTGACCATGTGGGCCCATACACCCTAGTGTAAGTGTGTCCCCTATGATGCTGGGTGGGGGCTGCAGGAGGGCTCAGAGACCTCTCTTTGGGCAGAGTGGTTGGGAGCTGTAGGCCAAGGGCCTGGTCACGGCTTGGCCATCAGACCATATGTAATTCAGGGCTTTTCCTGATGAAGAAAGACCCTAGACTCACACAGTATGTCAAAAAAAAAAAAAAAAAAAAAAAAAAAAAAAAAAAAAAAAGAAAGAAAAAAAAAAAGAAATGAGAATTTATTCTGTAGAAACCAACTGCATGAAGGGGTCAAGCAATCATACAAAATGGCAGTGTCCTGGCCAAAAGTGCACAGGCCTTTTAATAGGGAACTAGGGGACTTCTAATAGGGTGTGCATCTTCTAATTTAATTGGGTGGAGTAAGGAGCAATCACAGGGTGCATAAGCTAATAAGACAGGGCTGAATAGCCAGTCACCTGAGTTACAATCCAGAGGCATTAGGCCATATATGGTCACATTAGAGATTGATTGGCTCAGACCTTTCCTGCGTGTGGTCTTTAGGGAACCAGAGGCATCCTGTTCCGTGACTCTAACTGAGATTGGCTGGTGCCAGCCAATGCCTGTATGTGACTTCCGTCATGGGCCTTTTAGCAATGTCCAACCCTCTCACTACCTTCTTGGGAACAGGCTGGGAGGCAGGCCTGTCAGAGAGCCTGGTGATGTGTTAATATGTTGTGATAGATAGCTGAGAAGGAGCAGAAGGGCCATGCGACTCTAGGTGCCTGGCTGAGGGGCGGATGGTCCCCTGGGACCTGCTTACCTCCTGATGGACACAGACCCATCCTACTTCCTGATGGAAATGTGGTGACCCTGGGCTCATGGTGGACAAGCCACCAGACTCGTCATTTCCAGGGTCCTGGTGCATTGGGTGATGCTGGCTAGGAGCTCTGGGATGCCTGGTAGGAAACAGGGATCCGCAGAAGTTCCTTATTGGTGGTCCCACCAGGAAGAGCACAGCTGCCTCCACCCCTCACTCTATGCCTCTCATGCAAGTCTCTCTGAAAGAGGCCCCAGGTGTATCAGCCTGTCAGGCAGGCTGTCATGGCGCATTCTGGAGAAAGGTCACCGAACCTCTGCTTGTTTGCAGGCTCTGCAGAAAGAGCCTAATTACTAATTAAAACCCAGGCTTTCCAGGTTGGAATACAAATCCTTCCCAGCTGCGTGGCCTTAATTACACTTCCACCCTGACAGCCTCAAGGGCAGGGCTGGGACCGGGAGGGCTATACTAGCTTTCCACAGACCCTGTGGCCCCAGCCTGGGTGCCAGCCTCCCTCCTGGGCCCAGACTCTTGCAGACAGAGCTGTCATTGTCTCTTCTCTCCTGCCTTTCACTAGAACACACAGAAACAGCACACCCAGGAGGCCAGGGCCCCTTTTTCCCAATTTGTTTCAGTTGTGGCCTAAAGAAGCTACTTGGGCTGCTGGCTCCTGGCTCAGGCCTGCCCAGAGGCCACTCCCCAGCTATGGGACTCCCAGGGACTATGGGTCGGGCTGCCTCAGGTTTGTGTCTCTATGGCTTCCCAGCTGGTGCCTAGACTCCATCTTTCCTGGACCTGAGTGCCAAGCATCTCTGGAGGCCTAGAAATGGAGAATACATATAATAAACAGGGGTGGTATGAACGGTGAAGTTTGAGACCCTCCCCCAGGGGTCTAATTATGTGAAAGGGAAATCAGGCTGTCATCCAGCCCTGGGTCCAGGCCGTCCTTCCTCATCTGGACTGCTCTGGCCAGCCCCATGTCCAGGTGGGGCAGATCCCTCCACTGATGGCACCAGTGCTTTCTCTCCTACCTGCCCTAGTGCTTGTTCTTACAGGCTCACCCTCTTACGTCAGGAGCCACGCCCAACCCTGCTGCAGCACCTGGCTGGCCCTCCTGGGATTCCCCTCTCTGGACCTCACCACAGTTTTATACAGAGCCTTTGCCATCAGCTGCCATGGACTCAGCCTCTGTGTTTGAGGGCAGTCGTCCCTGTCCCCATGGAACGTGGCTTCTCTCTCAGCAGGGCCTCCTCGTTGCTCCATGGCCGGCAGGCCGCGGTCAGCGTTGGATCTGCAAGGTGATGAATGGATGTGGCTATTGTAGAAGCCAAAGGGAAGATTTAATGCTGTGCTGGGGCTCAGGGTGGGCCAGGGTCCACCAGCTGCACCATAGCAATGGGGGACCTCCAGAGACAACCAGGCAGGGAAGGAGGCGGCTGTGGCTCAGACACCTGCTTGTCCAGCCTCAGGCACTGGCTGGGGCTGTGTTTCACCTAGAAGCTCCATCCATCAACTGGGCCCCATGGCGCCTGGCATTTCCTTCAGGCACTCACTGAGGTTGAAAACTCTATTTCCTGAGATGCAATGCTCCACAGCTCAAAGAGCTTCCGGGTCAAGGAACTGGGCCGCCAGGAAGGAGGCACAGCCTTGTGTGGCTTCCTAGAGTCTGTTTCTATTCCTCTCGGGTGCAGCAAGAGCGAAGACTCTGCCCAAGTCTCCGCAGAGAACTAATCACTTTGTTGGGGCGGCGGGGGGGGGGGGGGGACTTACATGAATGCCAGAGTAAGGGCTTCTCACGGGATAACACAGGACTGGGCATAGACTAAAGGTCCCCCCTCCTCGCCCAGCATGAATGATGCCTCATGAAACCCACATTTCCAGAGTGCCACCCCAGTCAACTTTCCACCTCTGATACACACTAGTACCTGCTGAAACCATGTGCAGTTGGGCAGAATTAGACGCAGCTGAAGGGAGGGTGGCTGGCTGGCTAGAATCGGCTTATGGGAGGAGCTACCGCCACATTTCTCATCCTAGGAGCTCAGGTGGGACATCACAGCCACTCTGATTTCAAGATGATAGTCATCGTACCGGGCATGGGGGACAGAGCTCAACACACGTGCTCAGCTTCTGGACCTGTCAGCTGCATGGAGAACAGGAGACAGTACACCTCCAGCAGCCCGAGGCTGCAAATGTCCCAGCCATGGCTTCCCTCCTCTCTCCTGTTTCCCTACGGGTTAAGGGAAGTCATCTGACAGCAGCCCACCTTCTCTCATGCCCACACTCCTTGAGACACTCAGGCACGTGCACGTGCTTGCAGATGCACACACTTATAGCTATGCACACACTTGTCTTGGCCTGCTTTCTATTGCTGTGATAATGGTCACCATGTCCAAAAGCACCATGGGGAGAAAGGGTTTATTTGTCTCACAAGTTACAGTTCATCACTGGGGAAAACTGAGGCATCAACCTGGAGGTGGGAACTGAGGCAGAGACCAGGAAGGGGTGCTGCTTACTGCCTTGCTCCTCATAGACAGCTCAGCCTGCTTTCTTATAGCACCCAGCACCACCTACCCAAAGAACTGGCACCACCCACAATGGGCAGGGCCCTCCCACATTAATCATTAATCATCAAAATGCCTCACTAGCTCACCTATACGTCAAACTGATAGAGGTTCCTCTTCCTAGATAACTCTAGTTTCTGCCAGGTTGACAAAAAGCAGACCAGGACAGCGCGCGCGCGCGCGCGCGCACACACACACACACACACACACACACACACACACACACACACATCTCAATGATAGAATGGGTGACTACACACCTGATCTAAATTTGTAATTCTGTGATTTGGGATAGGGACCAAAAGCATCTATGAAAGACCCCATAGACGTGTACTAGCTGGTTTGATATCAACTTGACACAAGATAAAGTCATCTGAGAGAGGGTCCCTCAATTGAGAAAATGCTTCCATGAAATCAGGCTGCACAGGCAAGCCTGTAGGGCGTTTTCTTAATTAGTGGTTGAATGCAGAGGGCCCAGCATTATGGGTGGCACCAGTCCCAGGCTGGTCTTTTGGTTCTATAAGAAAGCAGGCTGTGCAAGCCACGAGTGGCAAGCTATTTACCAAATTGCTGGAAGTAATAATAATAATAAAAAAAAAAGGTCTCGTTTTGGATCTGTCCAAATTTGGTTGCATAGGCATGTAAACTTCGTAGCCCTTAGTGTAGGCATAGAGACTTGAAGTTCTTCAGAGGGCATCCCAGAGGGGATCCCGGACAGATGGCAGATGGATCATTCCCATGGGGAGGTGAAGTCAGTGGCCTGTCAAGGTGTCCCAAGAGCAAAGGTTGACTCAAAGATTGGTGCAGTATGTTCCAGCCACTTGTCAGCGCTGGCCAGTGACCAAGAGCACACCTGAACAGGAACACCTTAACTGGGAAGACACAGTTCACCTAGCACTAGGATTTTCAGCAGCCAGAGAGGAAATCTCTCCCAAAGAGGGAGGAATCCTAACTGAACTGAGAAGGACCAGCCACAGTCCTGAAGACCACCGTGCTCAGGGTACCTCAGCTCCTCAGTGAGCCAGAGAGGCACTGGCAGTCTCTTGGACAAACAGAAGCATTTACATCAACTAAGGAGGGGGGCTCACCAGTCAGCCGGTGTTGGGTGCAGAAAACTGGCAATCTGGGAAAGAGGAAGGAATCCCACCCTCTGAATTAGCAGTAGTAGGGAAACTTAGGCTGTTGATTGGCAGTACTTCTCTGGGTTCCATTTGACTCGAGAGGTGGATTTCCCGTAGCTTACAAGAATCCTTTTGAAGTTTATAAAGGGAGATAAATTTTAGAAATGTCAGCATCACCATTGTTTGCATTTGCTGTGAAATACACATTGTAAAAAAGGTGGCGGACACACATTTTGCGTTGTAGCAAAGCAGAAGCTTGGGGGCGGGGCACCTTTGAGTTAAAAGTGTGAACACTCTTTGATGTGAGCTTAGGAATGGCAGAAGCCTTACGGCTCTTTCTGACATCTGTGGAGCAGTAACATGGGGAGGACAGAAATGCCCTGAAGAGCAGAAGGGCAAAAGCTCATTTGACCTTAATATAACATAAGCGAGTCCCTCTATTCAGAAGACTGGGTGTCTATAAGTCTAGCACAATGAGAAACATTTTACGTCTATGTTTAAAAGACAAACCAAAGGAATTTTAAAAACTTGAGCTTGGCAAGTAGCCAAGAAGAGACTTGATACCCTATGAGAATATATAGGGGGACGTAATCCCCCTCAGAAACAGTCATAGGGGAGGGGAATAATGGGAAAATGGGGGGGGGGGGGAGGAATGGGAGGATACAAGGGATGGGATAAACATTGAGATGTAACAAGAATAAATTAATAAAAAAAAAAGAAAAAAAAAAGAAAAAAAACTTGAGCTTGGAACTATGATAGTGGATAGTATAGTGGAATTTTTAAAATATATATTTTATTAATTTATTCATATTACATCTCAATTGTTATCCCATCCTTTGTATCCTCCCAATCCTCCCTCCCTCCCACTTTCCCCCAACTCCCCTCCCCTATGACTGTGACTGAGGGGGACCTCCTCCCCGTGTATGTGATTATAGGGTATCAAGTCTCTTCTTGGTAAAGTGGAATTTTTAAAACTAGAGTTAGATTAATAAATCATAGCTCCAATGATTAGTGTCAAATCTCTGAATAGTTAATACAACAATAGCATAGCAACAGTAAGAAGTCTGAAACATTTTTATCTGTTTTGGATACCTTAAATCATCTTTAGACCCTCCACCCTCATAACTTGCTTTTACCAACCTTTAAAAGCCTTCTTAGACCCTCTAACATTCATAACTTGCATTTATCAGCCTTAAAACGCCTTTGCCTCTCAAATACCTCCCTAGAAGCTTTCCTTTTTAACTTAAACTTCTGTATCTTCATCTAATTATTTATCACGAGACACAGATAAAATTGCTCTGAGCAGTCACTGTCCTTTAGCTAAAAGAATGGTAAAGGGTTGTGTCTGAGACCTGTTTTTAAGTCTGTTAGCAAGGTAGACTGCCGCTAAACTTGACAGTAGCAGCTGGTGGAGTGAGACTCAAGGCCTGGCCCTCTGCAGACGAAGAGGATTAGGAAGGCATCTGAAGCCTGTTTATCTTTAACATTAGCTCTGTGAGTAAGGCAGATAGGAGACCTAGTATCCAGAAGTTTTAATTAGCTAATAAATTGACGAGTAAAGTAACACGATGGATTACTTTGGGCTAAGGAGCTAATTGTCTGTTCTCTAGCTATCAAGTTAACAGCAGCTCAGCCATCAATGTGATCAGAGACCTGGGGAGGATAAATTGTAACCTAAATGAAGCTATGTATCAACCAAAACGGCAGAGATGACTAGTCAGTCATAGCCCACTACCTAGACAGTGGTCCCAGGTCTCCATGGCAACATAGGCAGACAGTCTGGCCATCGGGGGCAGAAGATCTATGTTTTCCTTCTGTGGAAGGAGAACATGGGAGAGAGTGACCTCACCTCATTTTCAGCAAAGTGAGACAATAACTCTCCACGCATCCAGTTTGGCCACACTTCAGGCTGGGCTCTAGCAGAGGGTGAGGCATTGGGGAGCAAGTCTTGCCCAGTGGTTAGCACGACACAATCTAGGGTTGAAGTCATCTGCCATTGTATCAAATCTTCTCTGAGACCTTGGGGATCTACTGCTAGGGTTTGGAAACCTCTGTTTATCATAAACTTACACATGTTAAATACTATGTTCAGCAGCTCTCTGACAAGCTTGAGGCTTAACATATTTGAGTTAAGCAATCTTTGTCTGTATTAGTTATCTGCTCTAAACTGCACCTTGCAAACATAAAACAGAATATTATGATTTTATTTTATGTTTGACCTTGAAAATATATATATGGGAATCTAAATAAAGCTGAGTCTTATAATAAATCACATTGGTTTTTAGTATGACTAAAATATATATTTCTAAACACATTAAAGGATTTGATCATTTATAAGATCTTAATCATTAAAGACTAGCACTTTCGGTTTCATTCCTGTTAAATTGGAGCCTTAAAAATCATAAACATAGTCCATAAAGAAAGAGTAGAACAGTTTCCTATATGATTTAGTTTATAAAAAGTTCATAACTTATGAAAAGCCTAAGCCTATATTAATAGATTAATAACATTACAATATTCAGAAAACAGGGCTAGACATATTTATAAGGCAGTGATTTTTAACCTTTTGAGAATGAAGGTGTAGGGCATAGTAACCAAGTTCTAACACTGTAAACAAATGAGTGACTCTAGAATTAATACATCACGGTTTCCAGGGCTGGCAATATAGTAGAGCATTACAGAACAATTTTAAAACTGCATTTGAATTTATTATATCAAATCTATTGGCCAGGAAGCCTGCCGGTGAACCGGCATTTATCCATGCATCCAAGAACAGGTGAAGACATAGGAAGTTAGACATACATTTTAAATTAAATTGATTATCTTAATAGACCTTTATGACCTTGAAATTTCACCATTATATAAAAACAATTTCACGTTATATAAAATCCAAGGCTGAAGTTCATATATATATGTGTGTATATGAATATATACATATATGTATATATGTAATGTTGTAAAAATATACATTTGAATTTATATAAAAATCCATACCAATTTAAGTGAGACTTATTGTTTTTTAGTTACCTGCCCTAAAATGTAACCTTGAAAGCCTAAAACCACAGCCTAAGTAAAACTTAATCCTGTATTAACTGCATCATTACAAACTGAACAACAGCAACTTAAAAAGACAGAAGTTGCCTTTGGAGTTCAGCAAGGATTTGAAAGGGGCTAGCAGCCCTCAAAAATGATGGCAGCTTAGTCATGGCTTTCCCACAACAAAGATGGCAATGAAGCTATGGCTCCACCCCTTTACCCAAAATCAACATGGAAGCTCACCATGTGTTGTGTTCTGGCCTGGCCTTACAATAGTGACTGCAGGACATGTGGAAGTGTGTGTGCTCAACTGTGTAGCAGTGACATGAGTGGCACAGATGCATGGCAGAGGTGCCATTTAAAGACTCTCTGCACCGTCCCCCTCCCGCCTCAGGGCCAGGCAGTGCCCAGCAGTGGCATGTAGAGAGGCAGAAGCACGTCACAGCAATAACAGCAGATGGGTTGTAGCCATCATGAGCCCGTGAGCAGGAACAGAGGAAAGTGGCGGTGGTTTAGAAAGAAGGTTCTGACCTGTCGTAGCAGTAGAGAAAAGAATGTTTGTTGCGGGTAGCAAAGATTATGGGATTCCGGAGTGCCCAGACAGTACCGGAAGAGCTCACCGAATTTCGGCACCAAATATTATCATTAAAAATAAATAGACACAACAGATCTGGTATGGTGAGATTTATTGTAGAAGCACAAGGAGAGAAAGGAGGAGGGGGAGGTGCCCCAGGTGGAGAGAGAGAGAGAGAGAGAGAGAGAGAGAGAGAGAGAGAGAGAGAGAGAGAGAAGTGTAGTGACAGGTGGACGTTTTATATCTGCAGCACAGCTGGAGCACACACACCTGGTGGTGGCAAGCGATGACATCAGAGGTTGCTAAGCAACCTAGAGGCAGGTTGCCAATATGCTAACACTATGAATGTCGAAGTGTAAGCAGAATAGAACCTTTCCTCCCCAACTTGCTCTTGGTCATGGTGTTTTGCCATTGCAGTAGTAACCCTAACTCAGACTGTAACAAGAGCATTACAGAAAATATTATCTACCTTCTGCAAAGGTACAGGAGAGACCCAGTGTTGCTGCACCTGGGATACCTGGCTTGCACCTCCCTTCCTTTCCTTGAAGCTGCAGAGGGGTAGGTAGCACTTGTCATGAGCATCCTGAGCCACTCTCTGCAAAGCCTCCATGCTTCCTTCCCAGAAAACAGCACAGCAGCTCCTGTGCCCAGGAAGCATAGACTCATGAGGTTGGTCACCTACAGGCTGGACCCTGGACTGTAGAGCTGAGGAACTTCCCTCACTCCACTGTGTGGAGAGCTCACAGTGGGGCCTCTGGAGGCCCTGAGTAAGTGGAGGAAGACCACCCTGCAGGGCCCACCAGTCATCCCCTGGACCCCCCAGGTGGCCCTTGCTCATCACAGTTCAGCACCGATGTCAATCTTAGTTGGTTTTGATGGTGTGAATCTAGGGGTCTGTTTGAAGACCAAGCTGGCAGAGAAGGCAAGAGTGGTACACCAGCCATCTCCTTCTTCCACATAGCCCTTCTCAGGTGGTCAAAATCATGGTTATCGTGGCTCTGGCATCTGCCCGGCTTGGCACAATAAAGGTGTCAGCCCCAGACTAGGGCAGCTCTGAGGATGGAGAGGAAGCCTGGATTCTCCTTCTGCCCTGCCAGCTTCTTTCTCTCTTCTCTATGCAGGACCCCCAAGCCATGGCACAGAGTCCTCATAAAGGAAGTCCTATGCCCACCGTCTCAGCCAAGGACAATCCTGGTCCCAATCAACTGGTTCAGAAAGCTGCTTCCTCAATGGAGCCCCCAGACCCAGCTCTGTGCTCTGAGGGACGAGAGGCTAAGCTTTTGTCTGTGTCCTCATTTCCTCCTCTCCTCCTAGTACCAGGCACAGAACAGGAGCTCAATAAATATACATCAAAGAGGTGAAATTTGCAAGACAGTTAATGGAGACACTGCTAGAGTCTGTGCTGCCCCCAGACTTCATTTCTCCCCCTGATGGTTGGTTGCTAAACTAGGAAGTGTACTATCATCCTCCGTCCATCACTTGTCTCACAGTCTGCTCCCAAGGTTCCCGACAGCTACAAATCCTCAAGGGCCTACATCTTCTTGCTCTCCCTGGCACTTGTATACTGTGACCCTGCAGCCTCTGGTCTCACCCACTTCTGGCTGGGGGATTCGTTTGCCCTGGAGACTGGTGCATAGGAGCTGATGGGTTCACCTTTGGGTGGAGGACAGCTTTGTGTGACATCCTGAAAAGATAGAGTCAGAGGAGGCAGGGGACAGGCCAGCTTTGGTGATGACTAGACAGGGTCAGGTATCACCTAGGAGACAAGCCTCAGAGCACACCTGTGAGGAAAGACCCAGATTCGGCTCACTGAGGTGAGAAGACCTACCCTAAAAGTGGGTGACACCATTCCCTAGGATTGGGTCCCAGGCTGTATCAAAGAGGGAAAGGTCAGCGGACCAGGCATTTGTCCACCTGTTTCCTGACTGAGGATGCTGTGACAGCTGCCTCAAACTCCTGCTGCTGTGACAGCCCCACTACAGAGGACTGTCACTGGGAACTGTGAGTTGAAACAGACCCTTTCTCCATTAAGTGGCCTCTGTCAAGGTATTTTAATCACAGCATCTAGAGAAATAATAGAGACTTGAAGGAAGCAGAGATGAGTAAAGGGTCCCAGGGCTCTTTCTTGGTGAGTCTGAGGTTTGCACTGTGCGGAGGAAAGCTCTGGAAACATGTGAATATGGGCACAGTGATTCCTACCTACTGCAGAAAGATAGACTGCTTTCCATGTGAGACCAGGAGCCACACAAAGGAGGCCTGCCTGCCTGTCTCCCTCTGGGCCCAGACAGAGCAAATAGACAAGAGAAAGAAACTAGGGATACCCACAGCAAAACCCCAGACCATCTCAGGTTACAGATGGCATAGTCTCCCTAAAATATTACTTAATAAATAAGCCTCAGAGAATACAGGAGTGCTCATCAGTGCAGCAAGATATGAGGTCAGTATGTAAACATCCCTCCCTGTTGCACTAACCCGGCATGGTGGCACACACCTTCGATCCCACACAAGGCAAGCTGAGGCAGGAGGAGCTCTGAATTCGAGGCCAGTACACTCTCCAGTCTACACAGTGAGTTTCAGGCTGGCCAGGGCTACACAATAAGACCCTGTCTCAGAAAGACCAAAGCCAAAAACCAAAGAAGCTCCTAGATCATATGTTTCTCTATGCTCCTGGAACAACCCAAAAGCAAAATTGGAAAAAAAAAAAAAAGTAATTCCATTATGCTAACATTACAAAGAACAAAATAATTAAGGTACCAGACTTGGAAACCAAAACTTCTAAAATACTGTTTATAGGAGCAAAGGAAGCCTTAGTCACAGGAAGACATCCCCACATCCTTAAAAGGATCACCTAGGGTTTTAAAAGTGACATTGTCCTCTCGATGTATTCAGATTCAGTGTAGTGCCTTTCAGAAGCCTAGTTCAAGTCCCTTTTTATGTCTATTGAAGTAAATAACCCGGCAGAGGTGAGATGGCTCAGAAGGTGAAGGCGCTTGCCTTCGAGTCTAATGGCTTGAGTTCCACGGGGTGGCTGGAAGGAGAGAAGCAACTCCTAACGGTTGTCCTCTAACGTCAAGCCCTGCCGCACATGTGCACGCACGTATGTGTATGTGTGTAGAACAGGGTCCCCTCAGGATGCTGGACATGCCATCCCTAGCTGATAATGCTATTCTGGAATGTTATGGAAACTTGGGGAGGTGGGGCCCAGCTGGAGGAAGCAGGTGAGGGTCTCTGCCCCTTCCTGCCTGGCTGCTTTCTGGCCACTGCGAGGTGGGCCCCTAGCTCCTCCATGTTCTTTCTGCCGAGATACGCTGAACTCTGAAACACTGAACCCCAATCAATATTCCCTATTTTCATTGTTCCCTTGGGTACTGTGGTCACAACACCCGAGCAGTTCCTGATACACAAATCCTCACCTTTACGATCAAATGGTCTTCAGGGAGGAGGCCAACACCAGAGAGGAAATACTGCTGGGACAAGTGAATGTGGAAAAATTACTCCTCTGTAAAAATCAAACTAGGGGCCAGTGAGATGGCTCAGTGGGAAAGGGGCTTGCTGCCAAGCCTGGTAACATGAGTTCAATCCCCAGGACACGTGTAGTGGAAAAAGAGAGTGACTCCTGTAAGCTGTCCTCTGAGCTCCATGTGTAAGTCATGGCACAAGTACACACACACACACACACACACACACACACACACACACACACTACAATGTAATAAAACTTTAAAGAATTCGAAGTGGATCAAAACCTTAAGTACAGGGCTGGGGTGAGAGGTCAGTAGTACTTGCTATGTAATTGTAAAGATTTGAATTTGGAGCCTCTGTGCTCCCATACAAATCCAGGCATGGTCACACGTGTCTGTAACTCCAGCACTGGAGATCAGGTTAGAGCCAGGAGGATCATGGGAGCTTGCAAGCTTCTGGCCCAGCTTAAAAACATTAAGCTCCAAGTTTAACGAGTGACCCAGTCTAAAGGAATAAGGTGGAAAGTGATACGGCAAGGCATGCAATGTTCTCCTGTGGTCTCTGTATGCACAGCCACACGCGCCCTCCCCACCACACATGTAAGGGCTAAAACTACAAAAGTCTTGAAAAAAAAAAACCCATAGGGTTACGACTCCAAAACAACAAAAAAAGATAAATTAGACTCTATTAAAATTGAAACCTTTTGTGTTTCAAGCAAGAAGACAGCAGACGGAATGGGGAGAGTGGCGGCAACCCCGCGAGCTGACAAGGGATCTGCACCCAGAGGAGACGGAGGAGGGCCCTTTCTACTCAATAATTAACAGACAGAGAATCCAACATTTTAAAGAAAAGAGACTTGAATAGACACTTCTCCCAAGAAGACACACACATGACCAATAAGCACATGAAAAGCTGTGCGATTGCGTTGATCATCGGGGAGACTCGGATCTGAACGACCTTCAAGAAGCCGCTTCCTGTTGTCTACCAGGGTGGCTATAGGCACAAAGGCAGCCAAGGCGCGACATTGGAGAGGAGACAGGGAGGGTGGGACCTCTAAAGATGTGCAGTGACAGTACGGCCAATTTGGAGACAGCTTGGCTGTTGTCAGGCATGGAGGCAGAACCACCTTTCAACTCTGCGGCATGTTCCTCCATGTATATCCGGGAGAGTTGATCAAAACCCTAGCCCGAGTGTCCATAGCAGGGTTACTCAGCATAGTCGGAAAAGTCCATCAACAGAACCACCAGGAGAGGTGTCTACACAGTTAGCGGACTGTCACTGACCACAAAAAAGTACCCCTGAAATATTGTCACATGTTACAACATGGATGAGCATTGGACCCAGAGCATGGACTCGCCGCTCTGTGCAAATGCTAGGGACAGGTGGGTAGCCAGGACTCTGGGGCGGGGTGGTACCGGGAGTGCAGGTTCCCAGATGGGGTAAGATGAAGACGTTCTCAAATTAGACTGTGCTCATGGCTGCCCAGATCCAGAATATACTAAAGTACACTGAATTGTATATTTTAAATTAGTAAAAATTCATGAGATGTGAATTTTGGCTTAATACGGCTACCAAAAACAGAGTCAAAGCCAAGAAGGACTCTACACCTACCCGTGGCCCAAATCCCAAAGGCTCAGGGATGGGGACCTAAGCCTGGCTGTGCCAGACAAGGCAGCTCCAGGGAGACACTGCGGGCAAGCAAAGCCATGCGTGCAGCAGGGTGAGGTAAGGCTTACTCTGCCCTTCCCTCTTTGTATCTTAATATGCTCTCAGATCTGCACAAACACGGCCACCGGAAGCCTTCGCATGGCCCAATGACTGTAGAGTATTTCCGTCCCTCTAGAAAGAGCCTGGAAACCCTTCCCAAGGGCCCCTCCTCAAGCAATTGCACGTATTCTCTGACTTTCATCCCCATGGCTGAGCATCAAGACTTAGAAATCGCTGGAACGGCTTCTCCCAAATAGGGTTTATTTATTTGTTTATTTTTAGATTCATCCCCATTGTAACATGATGTTCTTTTTCATGGCTGCATAACATTGCATGGCGTGACCCTACCATGATTTACTGATCCGATTTTTCTGAGGACGGGTAAGTGGATTTGGTGATAGCAGACAAAACCATGATGCTATGTAGATTCATGCCTGGGCATGGTTCGGCCTTTGTCTTGGGTAGAGACGTAGCAGGAAGTGGCTAGGTCTTCAGTGGACCTTCTCAGTCATGAGCGGCTATGGGCAGGGACTGCCACGTACCCCTCTCCGTTTCCAGTGGCACGGTCCACAGCCAGCACGGAGAGGAGCCCACTTTCTTCACTCATTCACCCTATGAGTTTCTGTGCAGTGACAAACGCTGACACACGGTGTGCGCCGGGCTGCGGACAGCGTCTCCGGGGGAGTGGGAAGCGGTCACTCTCTGGGGAGTGAAGAGCCATTGAGGTCTCTCTCTGAGTTCGGACCCCAGAATCTGTAGAATGCCATCCCTGCCTGTTCCCTCAACTGGCTCAGGCCTGAAAAAGCACATGGAGGGATGCCTTGTGCAATCTGTGACCATAGGAGACCTTGGGGGACAGGGTGACTTGTTATAGGAAGGAAGGTCACCTCCTCTCCCAGCCCACAGTGTGGCTCTGCAGAGGGGAACATGGATCCTTTAGAATCTGTTTCCTTCCCTGACAGCTGAGGGCAGAGGCAGGAGACAATGAGTCCCAGTAGCGCCCCCTTCAGGGAGTTCCCGCAAAGTCCACCCGCAGCAGCAGGCAGCAGGCAGCAGGCAGCAGGCAGGGGGAAGCCTGGCGGAGTCCAGGACAAGCCTGACTCAGTTTTCCTGCCTTCTTGTTCTCATTCTTGGGGGAACATGTCAACTGCTTTTTCAGGCCTAATATCTGCAGAAAGGCAGACAGGAGGACACCTGAAACTTTTTGGTGTGCTCTGGCCTGGGTTTTGGGCATGCCATCTGTGATCAGGGACCAGAGATGGGTAGGAGCCACCCAGACTCAGGGGTGTGATGGCTGTTCTTGGTTGTCAGCTTGATTACAGCTGAAATTAGCTAAAACTCAAGTGGCTGGGCACACCTGTGAGATATTTTTTCTTCTTAATTAAGTCCTTTGAAGTGGGAAGACCCACTTTTAATCTGACTCTTTTGAGGTGGGACACCTTTAATCTGGATATTTTGAGGAAGAAAAATCTACGTTTAATCTAGGCCGCATCTTTTACAGGCAGCCTGTATAAATGACATGGAGGGAGAAAGCTTGCTCTTTGCCTGCTTGCTTTCTCTGGCAAGTCCATTCCTTCACTGACATTGGAGCCTACTTCTTCATGATTCCAGTATGTACTGAAGACCGGCTGAGGCATCCAGGCTTGTGGACTGAGAAACTACTATATTCTTGCACCTTCTTCCATCGGCAGATAGCCATTGCTGGACTAGCTGGACCACCTGTATGTAAGCCCTTCTAACACACACACACACACACACACACACACACACACACACACACACACGCACACACACATACACACCTGCTTCTCTAGAGAACCTATAGTGGGCCAGCCTCTGCCTGTCCATAGTTGGAACCCCCTAGTGATCTGATGACCCTGGCATGTGGCACCACAGGCATTCCAGGCATCCTAGGCTGTGGCCATTTGTGGGGAAGACCAGCCACAGCACTACAAACAGGCGAACTTCCAGGGAAGCCTCTCGCTGCATCCACAGTGGCAGGGATGGGGTAGGCAGGCACTGCCTTCTATCATTTACCCCTGCTGCTCAGTGGCAGAGGATGCTTCAGAGACTCTGTTCTCAGCCTCAGCAAGACCCATAACAGCACGGTGTGGTTCAGTCACACGATGGGCAGGGTGTCCCCAGGGAGCCCCAAGAATCCTTGCTCAAGCTGGAGGTGCCGCTTCCATCTCTGAACAGTGTGTCTGGGCTCACCCCAGATTTCCTTGTGTTACTCAAAGGTCCAGGACTGTTGTTGACCTCTTGGCTGTAGAGGGCAGGAAGCTCTGAGGCTGGGGCCCAGCCTTCAGCAGCAGGCGGGTTTGGCCCGCCTCCTCAGATGGGACATGACCCAAAAAAGTTCTCCAGGGAAGCTCAGTTCTCACCAGTGTTGTAATTGGCAGGATGATGGGCCCTGGATGAGGATGGCCTGTGTCCTTGCAAGGAAGACGCTCATCAGGTGTAACTACACAGGAGTTGATGCAGAGGTTGCTAGCTGTGATGGGGAAAGTGGGTGCGATCTGCCAAGCATCCGTGAAAAAGGAGACACAAGCCACAGGAAAGCACCTCCCCTTGGTGTGAGGTCCCAGCCAGAGGCTGACTCAGTGGCTTCCTTCCAGATGTTCACAGACAGGTGGATGGGGCCTCTGAAATGTCTGTGCTTGCTGCGTCTTGGTAGCTCTTGGTTTCTCTTTTCTCTGTGTTGTGTTTCTCCAGCCATTTCCACGGTAAGCTGCATGGTATTTGTAATCAGAGCGCTAAGCTCATCATGGCGCTCAAAGACACTCAGCTCACCAGGGCTCACTCCCCCTGGAGCTCCTGTCCATGGCTCTTTGCTCATGTTTAACGTTTATCTCATCACCGTGGCTTGTAGGTGAGGGATGGGTAAGATCAGGTGCCTCACAGCTAAAACTGTTTCTCGGGTGCACACTGCCTCTGTGTGATGGTGGCTAAAAGCACTCAGTGTGTGCCCAAGTGCAATCTGAGGGTAAAGGGGCTCCTGGTGGGTGCTGTGCCAGAGAGAGGCTCCAAGAAGCTTGTCTGTGGATGACAATGCGCCTCTCTGGACCCCAGGGGTTGAGCTGGCAGGGAACAAACACACTGTCCTGTGATAGTGTCGGCCTGCCAAGGTGAGGTCTGGGGACCCCTGGTGGTGGGGATGGGGACCCCTCTGAACATCACAAGGTGAGATGAGCTGCCTGCTGTTCTCCCTAAGAAGACTGGGGGAGGGGAGGTCTACACGGGTGGGTGGTCAATGGGCTGACATGCCAGATACAGGCTCTTGTGGAAGTAACAGCCAGCCAGGTGGTCCTGGAAGCCAGCCTCTTAGAAGAATTGTTTTGCTTCGAGGAAGGCAAACAACAGTAGAGGAACAAGAGCTGACGAAGCAGGCCTTTAGTGTGCTGAGGCTGGGAGGGACAGGGTGGGGTGGCCTAGCAACTCTGTCCCGAGTCTTCAAGGCCAATGACCACTTGGAGCCTGAAGCTAGCTAGTGTCATAACACCCCATCGAGACTGCACTTAAAGAATCAAGGTCTCTTGCAGATGATGGTATAGGCAGCCCTGGCAGTAGCTGGAAGGGCTCTTTGTGGTACTAAGAGTTTTCCAAGGGAGCCTCCACCGTGTTGGTATTGCCTGAAAAGACCCCAGGCAACTGAGTTTGGAGTGAGAGTGTCATTTGAATATGAGATCCCTGCTGTGTCTGAGGCAGCAGCCAGGGCTGTGCTTGGAGCCCCAGCTCCCTTCCTCCTCATCTGTACGTGGGAGCTATAGCTGGCTGTCCCTCAGCTGACTGGCATGGCAAAGTGTACTAAAGCACAGAAGGTTGCCATTGTGGTCTGTACTGGAGAAGCAGCCTAGAGCAGCTCAGCCTGTTCCTGTCTGTCCTTAGAGTGTCCCCAGAGCTGGGCAGGCACCGCCCCCCCCATGTTCTGGTCTCGGGGTGTGCTGGAGCAGATACTCCCCCCCTCTCTGACTGCCTTCTGGGAGGCTGCTGCTACTATTGCTGCTGCTAGGCATGTGTGGTGTTGCTTCACGGACTGCTTGCAGCTTGCGCTGGCCTGAGGGGAAGCTTCTGCTGGGACCGAGTCAGGGTAATAGACGATGAAGTATTCTGGAGAGTGTGTGCAAGACCGTGACTGTGCATGCGATCTTGACAAGGCGCATGCTAGGGACTCATGAGCATTTACACACATAAGCTTGTGAGCTTGTGTGTGCATGTGAGACTGTGAGTACGTGTGCATATGAGCCTGAGCATGCATGCATATGAACCTGGGAACATATGTGCTGTGAGCCAGTGAGCATATGAGCTGTAAGTCTGTGGATGTGTGTGCTATGAGCCTCATGTGTCTGTGCATGCATCTTTTTGTTAAAGTGCCAGGGGTCTCCATCAGAAGAGAGCAGAGGCTTGACCACGCCTACCCTCTCTCCTCCAGCCTGCGGTCTGAATGCAGCCCATTCCCACGCATGATGAGGCCTCTTGCATGTACAACATGGGTCCCATCTGGACCTGTCTGCTGGATATAGCTTCCTGATGGACCCATCCAAGGGCCTTAAAGAGTAAGAAAAGACACCTATGAGATTGGTGTCTGGCTAGAGTTTCTAGCACCTGCATGTGTCTTTGACAGCTTGGGAGTGGCATCACTCTTGGGCATGGGAGCCTTGGTCACAGCTGCTTCCGCCATAAGCACACCAGGGACATTACTTGCTCCTCCCCAGGGCCTAAGGAATTCTGTTTTTTACTCCATTTCAAGGTAAGGGAACTGCGACTGAAGATTGTGCATGGGGTTATGCAGTAAGAGCCCGTTTGCTGCTGTCAGTGGGCTCTGTCTGCCCACTGTGTCTGGCATCCTGTTTCCTCCAGCTGGGCTCCAGCACACCAGGAGGAAAAGCACTGCTGGACAGCGTAGAGTGAGGCCAGGGGCCACACTGTAGTCATAATAGTGGGGACATGCTTGCTGCAGACATCTCTCAGCCTCATTTTGCCCTGTGTGGAATAGGTATTTGCAGGTGATCCCTTCTTGTTATCAGAAAGTCATTCAGAGAAAAACATTACCACAGGGAAGGCCAAGTTAGGAAAAGCATCTTCCATTCCTGCTCCCCAACCTCCCCAACTCAGAATAGCCCCCCACCTCCTGCTCACCCACAGGTCACCTTTACGCTTGATGTCAGGTGTGAAGCAATCAGCCCTGTATTTCACATTGCAAGGTGGGAGTGCAAAAGAAATGTTTAATTTATCACTGGCTCCAGGAACTGGGAGGAAAAAATAATAATAAAAATTCTGTCTCGAGCACCTAGAACATATTATTTACAGCCCCAAACTTTCACAACAATTTGAATGCAAAGCAGGATACCTGTATTTATAGCACAATGTCCCAATTGCAAAGAAAGGCGTCTGTGAGAAAAACAGCACTTTCCTTTAAACTGCTCACTGAGAAAACTGGAAGACGCTTTGCTTTCCCAGGGAGGCTGCGCACTGCAAACGTGCAGGTACCCAGGCAGAGAGAACAAAAGCAGATGAAAACGGTGGGCATTGGCAGCCCCCACCAGCACAGCTGGGCAGCTTTCTTTTCATTTAAAATAACATTTCTATTGATTCTCATGCAGGTCCCTATGAGGCTGGGAAAGGAGCTGATGCCACTAGGAAGAGACACCTGAACCTTTGGTGGCCTGGGTAGCATCCAGCCTGCCTTGTTTCCACCCCAAGTGGGGTCAGAGAAACTCAGCTGACTCAGTTTCCCCACTCTCAGGCACAGAAGCAGCCTTTCTTTTCTTGGGGCCCGAGATGATTAATGAGGAGCTGAGGAGAGCTTTGAAGATGAAAAATCTCCCCGCTGTCCCAGGGATTAATCATCGTATAATATAATGCGTGTTCCATAGCGCTGTGGCGACTTAATTACCTACAGTCACCAGAATGATTTTCCTCCTGCGCCTCCCAGGAGAAACAGTCCCCCCCTTTTGGAGCCCCAAAGCCACAGCCCAGGTTCTTAGCAGCGAATCAAAGCTTCCCAGGGCCACAGAGAGGCTGAAGGCTTTTAAGGATTGAGAAACAAAGGAGCTCAAATTGAGATGCCTACAATCTCAGAAGGCATGTGTGTGCGTGAGGGGGGGGGTAGGGTTAGGGGCGGGGGGGGGGGGAGAAGCGTTGCAGGGCAGAAGTGGCTCTTTGTCACTTGAAGAACTTGCTGTTCCCTTAAAGTCATTGAAGGTGTCCTTGGTTCCTCGCATAGGTGCACTGGTGGGCCGGACATAGGATTCCTGGACTGTTCACAGGGTTATGCTCTTCCTTTAGCTGGCCTGTCCAGGCTCAAGAGCTACTATCAGCCTTTGTCCTGAGCTCTGGCCAGTAAGGTAAGGGACTGTACTGTCCCTATTGTCCCTTCCTGAAGTGATGACTACTGGGTGTCCATTCTTGCTTATTTGAGGGCTTGTCACCAAGAGGTGCGGGTCAAAGCCTATACTGTTTTGTTTATATTGTCAACCTGACAGAAACTGACCCTAAACCCAGGTAGAGGGAACCTCAGAGGATGAATTGACTCTATCAGATTGGCCTGTGTACACGAGGGCCTGGCCCACCGTGCATAAGAAAGCAGGCTGATCATGAGCAAGTGTGGACAAGGCAGTAAGCAGCGTTTCTCTGTGGTTTTCTACTTCTTGCTCCAGCCTTGAGTTCCTGCCACCACCGATTGGTCCTCAGCGATGGGATGTAACCTCTAAGCTGAAATCAAGCCCTTCCTCCTCACATCGCTTCTGGTCACAATGTTTATGGCAGCATCAGACGTCAAAGTAGAACAAAGGCCTTTATCATCTGTGAAGGAGTGCACTGAGCTGGCATGGTTGGATAAGGAGCTCAGTGGGCCTGAGCCAGACCGGCACTTCTCTTTGTGGCCATCTGTACTGGTTACTTTGACCTCACTGTGACCCTAACTCCTGGCATAATGAAGACTGATGGATTGGTTTTGACTCACTGTGTCAATGGGTTTCCATCCATCACGGCAGTAGCGACTCCGTTTGCGGCAGTGGGAGCTTGTGGTAGAGCTGTTCACACCTTAGATGAGCAGGGGGCAATGGAGAACAACACACTCCCGTGAACCTGCCTCTGACAACCCACTGCCACCAGCCAGGCCTCACCTCCTAATGGTCCCGCCACCTCCAGGAACAGCGCCACCCACTGGGGATTCAGAGTTCAAACTGCAGGCCTATGGGGACATTTCACATTCAGTTCCTGGCACCATCTTTTAATTCAAATTGGCCCTTGGAGGGACCTGGCACTTCAGTGTCCTGGCCACCAGATTAGGGGGCATTTGGGTGCCTATCAAAAATTAGATCAAGTATTTTTTATTCATTATATTTGGCCACTGAAGGAATAGACCCCACAGCAGAGGGTTTGGAAAGCAAAGACACTGTAATACAAACAAGAGAGAAGAGTCACCCTGGCTTGTGGACACTCTGCAACATTTCTCTCTTATCTTTTTTGTACACACTTGTTTACCCCACATAGCTAAGATTCATCTGGCTTCACCTTCTCTTAGCATTGAAACAGGAAACTTCTGAGAGAGGAAAGATAGGCTCAATGCCTGCCCATCTGCTGTGTGGCTTCTGGTCATCCACACACCCTCTCTGAGCTTTGATATTCCATCTGAAGAACAGGTATGAGGCTGCTGGAAGGAAGGCCAGGTAGCCTTCTGGGATAAGAACATATGACAGAGCTTGGGTTGTGGCTGTCACCTTGTCAATGGTTGCCTCGACTCCTCTGTATCTCTGTGGAGCACTTTGTCCCCTTCTGTCTTCTTGTCCCATCTTATCTTTCTACAAGCACCCACCACAGAACACTGATTTGTGTTTGCTTCTACTGCCACCCCCAATGCAGAGGGAGGTCAGGAAGTTTTTAAGGTGGGCCTGCTGATGGTGTTCAAAGCTCTACCTCTGAACGCAGCCCCAGGGTTAGTGCTCAGTAAATGTGGACGACAGTCCAGCAAAGAGGACTGGAGCAAGTAAGGGCTCCTTGGGAGGGGGTTCCTGGGTCATAGTAGAGAAACTCATACACAGGAAGTGGCAGAGAGGCCTGGTGGTATGGTTGGAGGAGGCTGCCTGATCTGGGGCCACACAGCTGCCCGTCCCCATAGGTATGTGCGTAGTGGCAGCAGGAAATCCTTTCTCTCTGCCATAGAAAGATCGAGGCCATTAGGCATAGAGTCTCTGCCTAGACAACCGTGCTGGGGTCTGTTATGGACACTGTTGGAGGGCTGTTCACTGGGAGAGAAGCCACTTACCTGAGGTGAAGGGGTTACAGCTGATTGGAACCCAGCTGTGACTGGCAAATCAGGTCCCACCCTACTCCCCAGTCTCTGTCTGGGACTGAGAGGCCTCTGGTGGGTGGAATTAGTTGTCATCCTCCTTGTCGTCATCATCATGGTCATCAGGTGACTAGATGCAGGCAAGGCTTAGTCACCACCAAAGCAATACCTATTCAGACTTTTAGTCCCCTGGGTCATTTTCAGGGCTGAAAGCACCTCTTAAGACAAATCTCCACCTATTCATTCTTCCATCCATCCATCCATCCATCCATCCATCCATCCATCTGTCCATCCATCTACCCACCCATCCATTCATGCACATACCATCTAATAATCTACTTGTCCATCCATCTACCTACCCAGGTATCTACCTGCTCAGCTACCCATCCATGCACCCTCTCATCAGCCATGCATGCATGCATGCATCCATCCATCCATCCATCCATCCATCCATCCATCCATCTACCCACCCATCCATTCATGCACATACCATCTAATAATCTACTTGTCCATCCATCTACCTACCCAGGTATCTACCTGCTCAGCTACCCATCCACGCACCCTCTCATCAGCCATGCATCCATCCATCCATCCACACATCCACCTACTAATCTACCTGTCCACCCATCCATCTGTCCTTCAGTCTATCCATCTACCTACCCAGCTATTCACCCACTCAGCTACCCATCCACGCACCCTCTCATCAGCCACGCATTCATCCACCCACTTACTACCAATGTGTCTCTCTATCCATACATCCATCTGTCCATTCATTTCCCCACCCATTCAAGTACCAATTCATTATCCATTTAGCTGTCTCCTCACTCATGCACCTATCTGTCCTAGTTAGGGTTTCTATACCTATAATAAAATACCATTACCAAAAGCACTTTGGGTAAGAAAGGGTTTATTTCAGCTTAAAATTCTCAGGTCATACTCCATCACTGAGGGAAGTCAAGGCAGAGAACTCCGGGTAGGAACCTGGAGGCAGGAGCTGATGCAGAGGCCATGGAGGGGTGCTGCTTACTGGCTTGCTTCTCGTGGCTTGCTCTGTTTACTTGCTTATACAACCCAGGATCATTAGCCCAGTAATGGAATAACCCACAGAGAGATGAGCCTTCCCACATCAGTCATCAATCAAGAAAAGTGTCATTGGCTTGCCTACAGGCCAGTCTGGTGGAGGCATTTTCGGCAATTGAGGTTTCTTTTCTCCAAATGGCTCTAACCTGTGTCAAGTTGACATTAAAAACTAGCCAGCACCCTGATCCTCCTCTCACCTACCCATCTACTTCTCCCAGCTGTTTAGGGTCAATTGGGCTCTTTTGGAGCAATACCAATCTCCTTCAACAGCAAACACAGCAAGTAGTCTCCTCTGAGCCACTATGTTGAAACATTTCTCTTTGTGTATCTCCAACTATCTCCAAGCTGCCACGCTACTCATCTCTGGTCTCTCCAAACTGCAGCCGACATGCCACCCTTTCTCTCTCCAGGCTCTTTTATTTATCTCCCAGAGTCCTAGACCACGCCCTTCTCTCTGCCGTACAAGGCAAGGCTGTTACCAGCTGGCAAAGACCACTCCCCGCATGAGGCAGTTATAAGCTGTGGGCAAACTAAAATCCCACATTTGGGATTAAAACAAAAACATATTTACATACCATAGCTGAGTCTACAAAGAAACCAAAACTTCCATTTTAAGCTGTTTGAACGATGCTGCCCCTAGGCCAGCATTTGCAAGGCTGTCAGACTTCAGGGTTGCCCCGCACCTCTTTCCCCCCAACCCCCACCCCGTATTCCTTGCTTGAGGTAAAGCAGAAATAACAGTTGACCCCTGGGCCCCAGGGCAGGGAAAAACCAAAGGCCTCCTTCTCTGGGCCTCAGGAAGCATGTGCTGTGATGAACAGAGAACCCTTCCCTGGCTAGGCCTAGCGTTTGCCAACAAGATCGGGGCACACTGAGCTGCGTCTGGCGGATTCCCCCTTTGACTATGTCCATTGCTGACATATCCAGGTGAGGCACTCAGTGTTACCCTTGGTCCCAGCACAGCAGTTTGGCTTCAAGAGAATCAGGAAGGGATCTCAGAGGGAGGGTGGGGTGACTTCCATCATTGGCCCAGCCCAAAGGCTCTTGGGACATGCCCTTTGCTGAAGCTGGACCCAATCTCTGCTTTAGGGAAAAGACAGTCCACCTCCAAGACAGATCTTCCAGATCTTCCAAAATGCCTAGCAGAAGGCTGCCCTCCATCCTTTGGGGTTTGAGAGGAGCCAAAGGGAAAGAGATGCTGGATAGAGAGCCAGGGACAGGGACATGTCTGGATTTAAGAGGCCATTTCCTTGGTTCCATTGTCCATTTCGACTTGTGTTCAAAGGAAGATGTGCAAAGCAGCTCCATCCAGAAAGGCCAAGGTACCAGTCCTTACATGAGCTGTGACAGAGGCTAGAGCCTCACACAGGGAGTCTTACTGAGGCATAGAAGACTAGCCTACATGACGTCTTCGGGTGGCTTCTATGTCCTCAAAACAGAAGAGTGATGGACACGCCTCCCTGTGGGGCCAAAGAAGGGGCTTTGGTTATGGGAGCCATCCTAATCCCTTACTGAACACCACCCACTCTTCTCGGGTCACTAAAGATGCTCTATATGTCAAAGATGGTTGGATGGTGTATACAGATGTCTCCTGCCGGGGCCATTGCTCTGCAGCAATGTTGAGGCTTCCCTGTCCCTCCATAGGCTCAGGAGCAGTGTCTTAGTGATGGACTGCCATGACAGAAGCAACTTAGGGAGGCCACTCACAGCTCTATGTCACAGTGCATCATCAAAAGCAGTGAGGGTAGGAACAAAAGCGGGGCAGAAACCTGGAGGCAGGAGCTGATGCAGAGGCCACAGAAGGAGTGGTGCTGCTAACCACCTTGCTCTCCATGGCTTGCTCAGCCTGCTTTCTTTAGAACCCAAAATTTCCAGCCCAGGGATGGATGGCTCTACCCACAATGGCCTGGGCCATCCCCCATCAACCTGTAATTAAGAAAATGTCCCACAGGCACGCCTGCAGCCTGATTCTATAGAAGCATTTTCTCAGTTGAGGTTTTCTCCTCTCAGATGAGAGGCAGCCGGAGGCTCTCCACCACCATGCATCTAGGGGTCACCGGGGTCCTTCTCCTCACTCATTACTGCAAGCTACTGATTCAGGAGCTGCTGAGCAAGGGATCTGGGTTCTTTTCAGGAAACCCTGGGTTCTTCTCAGGAAACCACAGGGCCGACCATGGCCTGGCTTTAGTTCTTGTTCTCTGGTCCTTTTGAAATGTTTGTTATTAAAAGAGCGTGTGGAGAAACTGCAAAAAAAAAAAAAAAAAAAAAAAAAAAAAGTAAAGTGCTTGAGAAAGAGGCAATAGCTTGCTTGCTTAACTCACTCAGCAGGTCAGCAGGTTCGGAAATTTCTAGATGGACTCTTGGGTATAGAGAGATCCATTATCTTGGTTTGCGCAGGACTGAAGGATTTCCTAGACTAAGGATCCCTCAACAAGCGGGTCAGCCTTCTCCACGCCTATTTCATTCAGACATGATAACAGCTAGTCAGGGTCTTCTCTGGGATTTTTTTTAACCCACAGTGCCTCCAATTCCCAAGACAGGATGGAGTCCACACAAGGTACTCTCTGGCCTGCAGACAGCATGTGTCTAAAGAGCCTTGGCAGGACTGTGCTCCTGTGTGTGTACGCACACCTGTGCATGCACAGGCCTGCAAGCCCACACACCTGTCCCCAGAACGAAGAGGTCATTGTTCTAGAAGGATGGAAGCAAAGCCATGTGGCTAGGCCTGTGCTGTGGCCTGCGTTCCACTCCACAGAGACACAGGTGAGTTCCTGCACCTCAGAGATGACTGTGGGGAGGCAGCAGGCTGAGGAGAAGGCGTTCCCATCCCATACATGTCTAATTGCTCCAGTCTTGCTCCCATACAGCGAGTGCATCCTAAGATGAGCTTTCTACATTCTGCCCATGTCACAGTCCCCTTCAACAAGGTTAATCCTGTCCTAATGCAAGTTTTCAAATTAAATCCACTTCCGTTGAACAAATGTCTTGCGCAGCCCCAGCCCACTCTTTCATCCAGAGTAAAGGTGTTTGTGCAGTGCCTCCAAGAATGAAGCTCCAGGGCGGATGGCACTTGGGGTCCACACAGCTCCAAGCTCTCAGTCCCTGCATCCACTGCTGCTTGGCTCATGCATTATATATGAAAGGCATGCTCCACTCCTGCCACGGTGCAGGCATGCGGGCAGAGGCCTGTCAGCATGTTTAAATCAAGAGCTAAGCGGATTGTGTTCTGGGCCCCGGGAACAAAAGGGGCTGTGGATGGATTGGTGTTTTAAGAATGACTAGGTTTACTCGGGTGGGGACATACTCCTGGATTTTTCTGCTTTGCTCACATGCTTTAAAAACACGGGGAGCTAAGCAAGAACAATCACAAAGACAGAACAAAACCCCAGGAAAGCGGCAGCCTCGCTTGTCTGATTTGTCGCACCGACGCTTTAAAAGGTGAACGTGACCTTTATCCCAGGCAGAGCCGCAAGAGTGTATCAGAAGATTCGTTTGCTCCATACTGTCCTACGGCTTGTAGACTCAATTAAGATATTAAAAATAGGATGTGGGGGAGCAAAGTTCCTCCACAGTGCTCTGTCTTTGTTTGCGTCTCTGGCGAGCAGCCCAGGGCAGACTCCCAGCGTCCCAGGGACGCAGGAATCGTGGTGTGAAGCGATCCCTGCCTCAGGAGATATAAATTCCAATTTTCTGTGACACAGACTATTATGCTGCAAGCACTGGTCATCTGTCTTTGGGTGCCTGGCAGGTACTCTGTGCCCCGTTATTATCTCTGGGAAATTAAAACAGGCCGTGGGTGAGGAATGCTTCCTGCTGAGCCCCAGGTGCATCTGTCTCATGACCTGGGCTGACCTCGGCAAGTCCCACTGGCAGTTTTGCATCTCTGAGCCTGGCACTGCCTGGTACCCTCCCTCTCCCTCTCTGCCCCCCACCCAGAGCTGCTGAGCCCTTCCCAATACTACAATGCTGGAAAATGGCTTTCCAAAGGCAGGGTTATGACGGCATGGGCTCCTGACAAAGAAATGTGAAAGAAAGGGAGCTGACAAGAGTAAGGGAGGGGAGAAGGAGGGCGGGTGGGAGGGGGGAAGAGGGGAGAGAGAGAGAGAAGGGAAAGAGAGAGGAGATGGGAAAGAAGGCAAAAGGTAAACTCTCCTTCTACCCTGTGACCCTGGACAAAAGGCAGCACTCTCTTCAAGTCTTCAGTATTGGAACTGGGAAGAGAGCTTAGTCAGTAAAGTGCATGCTTGCAAGCATGAGGACCTGAGTTCAAGACTGAGGACCCACATAAAGAAAAAAAAAAAAAAAAAAAAAAAAGGAAAGAGCTGGGTGTTGTGCCCCATGCTTATAATCCCAACACAATGGGCATGAGGACAGGCAGATCCCGGGGCTCACTAGGCAATCAGTAGAACTTACTGGAAAAGCTTCAGGCTCAGTGAAAGAGTCTGTTTCAAAAATACAAGGTGGTGGCCAGCAAGGTGGCTCAGTGGGTAAAGGCATTTGTCATGAGGCCTGACAACCTGATTCAGTCTTGGGCCCACATGGTAGATGGAGAGAATCAGCCAATGTCCACAAGATGTCTTCTGAGCTCATAGGAACAATATGGTGTGCGAAAGCACACATGAACGCATGCGCATTTACACATACACACACACACACACACACACACACACACACACACACACAATTAAAAACAAACAAATAAAGGCTGGGCACTGGTGCATGTCTTTAATCCCAGCAGCCAGGAGGCAGAGACAGGCAGCTCTCTGAATCTGAGACCTGCCTACTCTACATACCAACCGCCAGGCCGTCCAGAGTACATAGTGAGTCAGACCCAAGAGGAACAAAAACCAAGCAAAACCAACCAACCAACCAAACAAGAAATAGAAAACCAAGGTGAACAGTGACTGAGGAATGACAGTTGGATCAGACCTCTGGCTTTTATATGTCTATGAATACTTGGGCATACATACCCACACATACATGAACACGCATGTCTGCAGTGTCTGCGGAGCCCTGGCTTGGGTCCCTGGGCCTGCAGGAGGCCCTTCTATCCACCTCTTCCCAGTCTCTTTACTCTTTAACAGCTGTATTAAGACAGAATTCATGCACTGTAGAGCTCCACCCACTCGAAGTATTCACTTCAGTAGGGTTTTGTGTCTTTTGGAGTCACATGACATCAGCACATTCTACAATTTCATAATAATTTTGTAATTGTTCATCACCTGCAGGACACTTCCAGACCCTTAACCTGTCATCCTCCTGCCTCCCTGTGCTCTGTCCAGGCTCTGACAGCCACCGTGTACCGTCTCTGAATCTGCCTGTTCTGGGTGATCAGACACGGAGCGGCTCATATAGTGTTGTGTGGCTCTCTCCTGGAAGCCCATCCACAGTGTGCTATAAACCAGAACCTCACTCCTCTGTAGAACTGATGTCATCCAAATGTGATGGCGTGCACTCTGCTCCTTCTCGCACCAGCTGAGGGACACACACATCGTCCATCTTAGGGCCCTTGGGATCTTACGGCTGTGAGCTGACAAATGTGTGGACTTGTGCATCTTCACTTGGGGGCCAACGGATGTTTATCATGTTCTCATTTCATGAACTTTTGACTATTGTGTTTGCATGCAGAGGCAAAGGAGAAGAGGGTGGGGAGCAGAGCAGATTGGGGCTCTCCCTAGGATTCCAGGAAGCATCTTGGGATGGGGGCAGCCAGGCTTGAGGATGTCCGAGCTGAAGGGTCCTGAGCCAGAAGCAATGGAACAGAAAGCTCTCAAGATTTTTAATGGTGCATCCACAGAGGCAGGCTCCAGCAGACAGGGGCCTGTGGAGGGTCAGGAGACTGGGGAAGTTGGCTACTTGGGAGCCCAGGAATGGAGGAAGGAGGCAGGAAGGGTGGGGTGAGAGTCCTAGGGCTGGGGAAAAGGGCCCCCACAGGTATACACACACTCGGTATTCAAGATACCTGATTTCTTTTCCTCTCAAACAGGAATTGTCTCAAATTTGGTGGCAAGAGGACCTTCAGCCCCTTTTGTAGGGCTCTGAACTTGGCAGATTCCCTCTGTCCCACAGTAGAGCTGAAGGCAGCACAGAGATGGAGCAATGCAAAGGTCCCATGTTTCGTGGGAGTGGGTGTCCCAGCAAAGGACTCCTGGTACTTCAGAACAGAGGGCCATTCATGGTGAAGTGGGTGACTGGCTGCCTTAATCATGGCCCTGAGAGGAACAGCTGGCCAGTTTATCTCTCCCAGAATCTGCAGAGCAGTCCCAGCCTTGTCACCTGGCTGCAAGTGCCCTTCCCTCCTGTCCATTTAAGCCACAGCTCACCGAATGAGGAACCATTGCATCTTTCAAGGTGAAGGCTTTTGTCCTAAAAGCAAGGGGTCAGTGGCCCAGGTTACATGGCCGTGGTCCCTATAGAAGGAATGTACTTTCTGTCCAGGGGCCTCTGGTCCCACTGGTTTCTCTCTTTGCTCTTCAGCACTGGCACTGAGGGCCAGAGTGGGTGGTGTTCTGGAGCTTGCAGCAGGAGGCAATAAAGGCTGTCCTTGACACCTGTGCTCAGTCTGTTTCTAGCTCTGACCTTCCTGTAGGAACCCAAAACATTCATTCACCAAAGCCCACCATCTGACTGCAGCCATGCCCAGCCTCCCAGGGCCCTTTGTCAGGGTCCACCCTGCAGGTCCCTCTGGGAGGCAAGAGTCTTGCTTTTCTCTCTACTTCAGCACTAACCACACCCTTTAATCCACCTACTGGGGTTTCCTCTCTACTCCTGTGACCTTTGCCCAAACACAATTCAATAATAGACTTTTCTTGCACACGTGTGTAAGGCTGGAGGTCCTTCTCAATGTCTCTCCACCTTACTTTTTGAGACGGGGTTGCCGAAACACCTGGCTTTTACCTAGATGTTGGGCACCTTCACTCTCGCACATCAAGCCCTCTGTCGATAGCCGTGGCCCTTGCCCAGCATTTTTTTAAAAACCCTGGCTTCTTCAGTGCTTGGCTGCTTGTGAGTTCCAGCAAGCTTCTGCGGGATGCTGTCCATTCTACAGCGGGCAGACCTTTTGTCCTCCTAGTGTGCCCCAGCATCTTCCTGCTGAGCAAGAGTGAGCTACCATGCCTGGATGCTGAGATCACTGGTCACAGAGGCATGTGGACATGATGCTAAGTGGTTTTCAGATGGGTGTGCACCATGTATGGCCTCCGTGATAATGGGCGACGGGCCCCACTTCTCACCCAAACCCTGCGTCGTTTGCTTCTTTGAAAAATTTTCATCCTTGGCTATGGTGATGGTGGTGGCTCATGATTTTAACTGTCTGCCTCTGATCACCAGTGCTGTGTGTACTTTGCTGTTTGTATTGGGAGGAAGCACCCGTGCTTACAGGCGTTTCTTGGAGTCACTGTTCTGCTTTGCAGAGGAGGGTAGCTCCCAGGAAGCCTTCTTACACCAAGAAAGCTCTCTGCCATGCATACTTTGATGATTGATGTCTCAGGTTTCTCCCCTGCCCAGCCTTGATGTATTTTGAAAACAAATGCTGTTGCCATAGCTCACACCAGTGTTTAAACTCTCCCTCTGTGGCTGGCAGCTTCCTATCTTCTATAAGACACCAACCACCAAGGCCATTTGATGAGATATAATATGACCTAAAGCTACTGAGCTTTACCATTCGTGCTGGGATTTGCAGCTCTCCCAATGTTGATTGCATTTTTATGATTCAAGTCAACTCTCACTTCTTGTTTTTCTATATACATAGTCAGTTGATTGCAGCATTTATTCAAAGTTTCCATTCCTTATTTCTCTATAGAGCCACCACTGGCACAGATCAAAGGGCAGGGCGTACCCCACTTTGTTTCTGGACCTGTTGCTGGTCCTACTGTCCAACTCTGTAACCCTGAGCCAGCAGCACACTGTCTGAATTACTGCTGCTCTGTGGGACGCTCTACTGACTGGAGGACAGATTGGTGTCTCTTGGGCCTGCTCAAAAGTATCGTGGCTTTTCTGTGCATTTTAAATGCATCTTGTGCAGTGTCCTGCAGGGAAGAATATCCATATCTATATCTATATACCTATCTATAACACATGGCTCACTCAGGACAAGTGGCATGGCCACCCTGATCCATGAGCACAGAACAGCCTTCCATGAGCACTAATGTCCAAGATCTTCTGTGAGGACTCTGCATTTGCATCTCAGGGGATGCTTTCAGGCTTTCACTGTCAGGGTTCAGCTTTGGCTCCTGTGGCCTCTGTGTTCCTTGTCTTGCGTTCTCTTTGCTGGTTCTTGGACCTGTAGCTTTTCCTCCTTTCGAGCCTGGTTCTCTCCCATCCTGTTCTAAAGTTTACTTAAATGCACACACGCACGTACATACACACACATGCAGGCATCCCCCCCACACCTTTATATAGGCAGTCAGGCAGATGACTCAGCAGGCAAAAGCACTTACTATACAGCCTGACCACTTGGATTTGACCTCCATGACTGCCTGGAGCAGTGAGTGGCCTGCATCCGAGATCTTAGCTCTTCTCTGGAGAGATGGGAGGTGGAGGCCAGAGAACTGGCCAGAAGCTCTCAGGGCAGCTCTCCTGAAGCACGCACTACACAAATGCTAAGAGGGGGCCTGCCTCAAAAAGGGAAGAGGGAGCTAACTCCTGACAGCCGCTGTCTCCTCTCTTCCTTTCCATCTCCCCATCTCTCCCTCTACACACACACACAGACACACACACACACACACAGACACACACACACACACACACAGACATACAGACAGACACAGAGAGAGACAGAGAGACAGAGAGATATACACACACAAACACACAGACACACACACACACACAGAGGGTCAGAGACAGAGACACACAAACACATACACACAGACACACACACAGAGAAACAGAGAGAGACACACATAAACGCAAACAGAGAGAGACAGAGACACACACACAAACACAAACACACAGACAGGGACAGAGATAGAGAGACAGAGACACACAAACACATACACACAAATACACACACAAACACAAACACACAGACACACACACAGAGAGACAGAGAGACAGAGACACACAAACACATACACACAAACACAGAGACACAGAGAGACAGACAGAGACACACACACACAAACACACACAGAGACAGACACAGACAGACAGACAGACAGACAGACAGACACACACACACACACACACACACACACACACACACACACACACACACTTTGTAGAAATCTTGTGAAGCCTGGGATGCTCTTGTCTCCCTGCAAAAAGGCTTTGGCTGACAGTCTGTGGGCACAAGCAACCTGGGAAGACCTGAAGATGTTTCTAGAACTGAGCTTTTTTCCTGGCATACACATTCTCAGAGGCAATCTACCAGAGTGCCGAGAGCTAGCTCACCCCACTTCTAGATCCCAAACGCAAACTCTTCCCCGCCCTTGGCACGGACATTTGACCTTTAGCATGGCATAGCTGCCTAGCAGCTTTTGAGTTTGGCAAATTCTCGTAACAAAAAGAAGCCAGAAGCCTTATTTTCTTTCTTTAAGATTTATGCTCCCAGAGCTTCGCAACTGGGGCTGTGCCTTCATGCAAGTCTGTGACCTTTAGCTGTTTGTGCTCAGTCAGACCGACAGTCCTAAATATCCAGACTGCTGTTGCCAGAGGCCAGTGGTTCTCATGCAGCCAAATTTAAAGTATTTGGATATAACAGAACCTGGCTGCATTTGTCTCTTTTATGTTACCGAGAGACCACAGAACAGGTGATTTATAAGGAAGAGAGGCTTGTTTTGGCTCATGGCTCTGGGTGTGCAAATTTCAGGGTCTGCCTCTAGTGCCTCTTGCTGGCAGTGGTGACAGGTAGGATTGCTTACGTGTGTTTATGTATATGTGTGTGTGTACAGGTACATATTCATGAATACGTATATACATACCTGTATGTATTGTGTCCATTTGTGTGTGTATATATATATATATATGTACACGTGCACATGCACATATGCCTGTGTGTGTACATGCATGAAGGAATATGTATACATGCATGGGCAAACATGTGGGTATGTGGCTATGCAATGTCCTCCTTCTTCCTACAGAGCCACCAGGACTGACTGTGGTGTTTACTCCCTGACACCTTCACTGTGTGTTTTGAATGAGATGCCCCCTAGTGGTATCAGGCATTTGAACACCTGTTCCCCAGTGGGTAGAGTTGTTTGGATAGGATTAGGCAGTATGGCCATTCTGGAGGAAGGCCACTGGGGGCAGGCTTTGAGGCAGAAGCTGGTGCCATCTTTGATGCCATCTTTGGTGCCATCACTGGTGCTATCTCTGGTGCCATCACTGGTGCCATCTCCAGTGCCATCTTTGGTGCCATCACTGGTGCCATCTCCGGTGCCATCTCCCACCTGTTTGCCATTTGAGATGTGAGCTCTCAACCGCTGCTCCAGCTGCCTTCCTGCTGCCCCTGATACACTGTTACGGGCTCTCTGGAACCATAAGCTCCAAATAAGCTCTTCTATTTGTTGGTTGGGTTGTGATTTTTTTTATCACAGCAGTAGAAAAGTAACCAACACAACTGGCTGCCAGAGGCCCCACCTGCAAACACTACAGAGGAGTTAAGTTCCTGCGAACTTCCTACCACACCGTGAATTAAATTCCCATGTCCAAAGCATGGCAGCTGCACTATCATTGCTGTAAGCCACACCTCAGCAGCATTCCCCTGCTATGTGGCTGCACTGGTGACATATCCCCTGGTGACTTGCAGAAGGAGCAGTGCTGGCAGAGGCAGCTGGCAAAGGGGTTCAGAGACTTATTCCCTCTCTCTGTCTTGACTAAACCTCAGGTAAGTACCGATCCTGAACTAGTTGCCACAGAGAAGCTTGCCTGCCTGAGCCGCAGTCTTGTGCTTCCTGGTTCAGCAGCTCTGGGGGACCCAGAAAAGGCCTGCTTATGCTTTCTCAACAGTGCAGTCTCGAGCTGTGTTCCTGCAGGCATCACATATTTTGTTAGGTTTCTTTTCTTTTCTTTCTTTCTGTCTTTCTTTCTTTCTTTCTTTCTTTCTTTCTTTCTTTCTTTCTTTCTTTCTTTCTTTCTTTCTATTCACTTTACAGACTGACCAATGTCCTACTTCCCTCCTCTCCTCCCAGTCACATTCTCACATCCCTCCCCCATTCCCTCATCCCCTTAACCTCAGGAGGAGAGGCCTCCCATGGGTACCAACCCACCCTGACACATCAAGTTGCAGCAGGAGCAGCTGCATCCTCTCCCACTGAGGCCAGACAAGGCAGCCCAGCTAGGGAAAAGGGGTCCAAAGGCAGGCAACAGAGTTAAAGACAGCCCTGCTCCAATTGTTAAGAAACCCACATGAGGACTGGGCTACACATCTGCTGCATTTGTATAGTGGGGCCTAGGTCCAGCCCATGCATGCTCTTTGGTTGGTGGTTCAGTCTCTGTGAGCCCCCATGGGCCCATGTTAGTTTACTCTGTGGGTCTTCTTGTGGTGCCCTTGATCTCTCCAGCTCCCTCAATCCTTACCCTGACTCTTCCACAAAACTTTTGCTAGGTTTCCTATCTGACTGTCCCTGTGTCTGCCCTCCTGGCTCAAACTGATCTATGCTGCACCATGGCTCAGAAAAATAGCTGTCCCTTGACACCCCCTCCTGACACCCCGATTCCCAGTGATGACATCAGATGGCCACAACTTTCAGATGAGCAACCAACAACAACTTAGGCTTAGGATGCAGGATACAGGGCTCAAAAGACAGAATTTAGCGTGGCTGTGGGTAATGGGGGCTGGGGGAGGACAAGAGAGGTCTTCTAGTGTGAGTGTGAGGAGCAGCCCCTGCCCTTGCAGGCTATGGGACAGCAGTTCTCTACCTGTAAATGCCGGGTAAGTTCTTCTAGCTTGGTGGCTGGTAACGACAAGGGATTGTCACAGGTGCTTGGGACTTCTTTTTACATCAAATTCTCAACAACCAGCTCATTCCTGACCATCCTGGGGTCCTACCTAACCACAAAAGATGACTTAAAGCCTCATGGGACATGGGAAGGAACAGTGGGGCCATGCCTGACTTAAGCCACTAACGAGGCCTGCTATCCGCAAATAGAGGTGACTTTGGACTAGGATCAGGTGCCTCTGCAGGGGAAGTGAACCTTGAAGGGCCTCACTGGAAGAACAGACACACCCTTGGGACAATTTCGGTCTCTTGTGCAACCAGAGACCTCCAGGAAATGACTGTGTCCTGGAGATTAGGACATTGGAGCTTGGGGGTGGGGAGCTGGGGTTCCTGCTCTGTATAAACGGGGTGCCTCTGCAAAGCTGTGGAGAGGCCAGGGAGCTGAGCAGTTACCATGGCCCTGGGACCTGCTATACTCTTCATCTTGACCCTCTACATCAAAGACCTGGCCGTACATGCTGATGACACCTGCCCAGGTGAGGCTGACTCTAAGTCACCCATTCACTTCCTGCTTAGTGTCCCTGCACCCACCTCTTCTGAGAAGCTCTTGTCAGCTTAGTGTCACCCTCTGAGGACAGACTCTGAATGACCAGGACCAGGTGAGGTGGTGATTCCATGGACCCGTGACTGCTGACCCTGACACCGTTGTTTTCCAGCCTCTTAGGGACTTTGGAGAGAAACGCTGGGATCCTCAATCTGGTGGCTGCCACATCCCTTGGTAACTTTGGTAAAAGTGCACCCCCAGAGTCTCATGGTACATATGGGCAAGTGTTGGAATTGGAGAAGACCCCTGGTCGGCTCTGCCCACCCTGGGGATATTGCTTCTAGGCTCAAGACAGCCATGCCAATGGTGACATGGTTAGAGAAGAGGCTCAAACAGCAAGGCACAGCCCACACCCAGGGGAAAGGGCCCATCAGGAAAACTGGACAGAGAAAAGCTTATGAGGCCTCAACCCTACACAAAGAACTACAGGCAACTGAGGAAAGCTAGGGGAAGGAGAGGTGGCCCTTCCCACCAATCGGTTGTCCAGTGCCCTATAAACAAACATACATACAAGTAACATTATATGAGCTCAAATGTGTGTGTGTGTGTGTGTGTGTGTGTGTGTGTGTGTATTGAGAGAGAGAGAGAGAGAGAGAGAGAGAGAGAGAGAGAGAGAGAGAGAGAGAGAGAAAAGAGGCCATGAATTTGAAGGAGAGCAGGGAAGGAAGGTATTTATAGAAGGGTTTGCAGGAAGGAAAGGGAAGGGGGAAATGTAATTAAATTCTCAAATTAAAAAAAAAAAAAAAAAGACCCTGGCAAGAAGAAGCTCACCAGACAGACCTCTGGCCACTGAGGTGAGCCAGGCTCTATTCTTATATCAAGAATGCTTCTGTAAGGGTATGCACTTTGCAAGGCAGTTAACTAACAATACTTCTTAAAGTGTGGCAACTTCTGTTTGCTTCCAGCTGTGCTTTGGGGCATGCACTTTCTCTCTCCTAGGAGACCTCTCTTAGCTTGGTGATCGCATGGTCAACCCTCAAGATTGGGACAAACGGTTACACTGACTCAATTTCCTAGCAAGATTTGATTTCCCGCCCCCCCCCCCCCCCCAGAAAACAGTAACCACTTAAAAAGCCTTCTCTAAGTTCCAGAATGATGTCAAGACTTTGGTTTTTATTCTCAAATTGAGTCCTTGCCACAGCCCTGTTCTTTAAGAAAACATATTTTTAAATGAGTATGGCTGTTCTGCTTGTGTGTATGTCTGTACACCATTTGCATGCCTGGTGCCTGCAGAGGCCAAAGGAAGGCATCAGATCCTCTGGTGGAGTTACCGACAGTTGTGAGGTACTATGTGGGTGCTGGGAACCAAACCTGGCTCCTCTGTAAGTGTCTTAACTACTGAACCATCTCTCTAGTTCCCACAACCACTTGGAGCTGAAGAGACAGAGACTCAGGGGCCTTAGAAGATCTGTCACAGGGCCACAGCTCTGGTGACTGGAAGACTCATTCTTCAGCAGGCTCCCCACATCAGGCAGGGTTCCAGCCTGCGTTCCCCTCCCACCTGGCCAGCTTCCCAGGGCAGAGATGGACCTAGTCTCCATCAAAGGAAGACCTGACTTCTGCCCCATCTTTCCAGAGGAGGCTGATGACTCTGGCTGCAGCCCTCTGTCCATGGCTGACATGGCAGCTGCCCTCGGGGCAGGTGGTCCAAGATGGTAATAGTAACTGATGTCTGTGTTGTTCTGCAGAAGTGAAGGTCCTGGATCTGGAATGTTCGGACAAGCTTACCATCCTTCGAGGCTGCCCTGGCTTGCCTGGAGCTGTGGGGCCCAAGGGAGAAGTAGGTGCCAAGGGAGATACAGGTTTGTGCTGGGGAAGGGATCCATGAAAGGGACAGCAATGGTGGAAGGGTCCTGAGTCTGGTCTTCTGAACTTGGATGCCCGCCTCAGGCGCTCTCATCCTGAGTCTTACACTGGGAACCTTGATGGAATGGCCAGTGACAAAAACTAGGTCCAACAGGTCTGAAATGATCCAGCAGGGCTTCTCCGGGCCATCTTAGGTGCTCCAGGCATGTGTTGCAGCCTCCTGGTTCCCTACCAATGTTTGCTCCACATGGTCCTAGAAGACACTTTAGGCAGCAGGCACTTCGACATCTTCACCTGAAAGCTGGGATGTCGTTTTTCTTCTCCACCTGCCTCAGATGATCAAAGAACAGAGGGTCAAAGGGACCAGTGCCTTCTTAAGTTGGGGCTCCAGGGAAAGTGGGGCAGCCTTCATCTGGGGTCTGCTTAAGGGAACAGTCACTGGCGCCCTGAACCATTACCTTAGCAGTGATGGGGACCTCAAGCACATTTGTTCTCCCCAGGTGGGAGACAGTGGTGGTACCTATGTTTCCTGAGTCAGCCTTAGACAGATGTGCTCTGAGGTTCAGCAGGACAGCTGCCTGGGTGAGCCCCTTGCTTGAAGGTACCCCAGGTAGAGCCTGGTGGTGATCTGGTGGACACAGGACAAACCTGGACACCTCAATGATACCCCTAGAAGATGCCAGGCTTGGAGCCGATGTGGGTGGGCCCAGGCTAAGTCCCGATTCCCTGCTCATCTCTTTGGCCCCAGCAGAGGAAGAGAGTTCTTCCCCCAGACCGCTGCAGAGGGACATCAGACAAGAGGTTATCCCATGGCCAGGATAGGACAGCCAGCAATGCGGGAGGGGTATTGACCTCTTCCTTTGCAACCCACCTCCCTAAAAGTAAATTGCTAACAATGTACATTGCTGATTTGACCCAAAGTGGGAACTAGTGTGCCCCGGGGCACTGTAGGGTCCGTGGATCTGCAGCAGCCTCCATTCAGTGAAGTTGCTTCTCCTCACCCTCCTGGCCATCTGTAGAGGATGGACAGGTCCACTCTGTCCTTGGGCACACCTGACAATGGGAGCCTGGAGCTCTCAAGTACTTGCAGACACCAGCAGTGTTGTGCTGAGGTCCGGTGTGGTTCCTGCAATCAGAACCTGAAAGGAGGACCTTGTGCCCACCTCACAGCTTCCATCAAGCCAGGAGCCATCTTAGTTAGGGTTTCTATTGCTGTAATGCAACACCGTGACCAAAAGCAACTTGTGGAGGAAAAGGGTTTATTTCATCTCACGGCTTGTAGTTTGTCACCCAGGGGAAGTCAGGGCAGGAACCTGGAGGCAGCAGGTAATGCAGAGGCCATGAAGACATTCTGCTTACTGGCTTGCTCCTTAAAGTTTGCTCAGCCTCTGTTCCTCACTCTCAGGACCACTAACCCAGGGGTGGCACCACCCACAGTGCCCTGGGCCCACCGATATCAACCACCAAACATGAAAATGTTCACGGCCTTTCCCACAGGCCAGCTGGAGGGGACATTTCCTCAGTTCTTATCTCTTTCCAAATCACCCTAGCCTGTGTCAAGTTGACATAAAAGCTAGCTAGCACAGGGTCATTGGGCATGATGCAGCCACAGTGTTCTCCATGGACACCCTGTGAGAGACCTGCCCTCTCCTTGCAGAGACCTGATAGGGCAGCAACTCTGAAGACATGCCCCCTGTCCCTGTCTCCCACTTTAAAGCTGCAATGGCCCAGGCCTGGTGCACTCAGCTTGGACAAAGGCACATATGAGAACTTAGAAAGTTCCTGCCTGAGGTCCCAGTGCCCAACCACAAGTTAGGCTATACCCCACCCCCTGCATCCTTCACAGCGAGCCTGGCTGCCATCCCAGAGGTCATTACAGCCAGTATGACAGTCAGGAGTTTGCCACCTAGGCAGAGACTTTTCCAGGGGATGATGGTTGATGCATTTCTTAGAAAGTATATTTCGATTTTCAGGAGAGAGAGGCATCCCTGGACCACCTGGGAAGGCAGGACCAACTGGACCCAAAGGTAACAGCCTCTCAGATACACTGGGATGCTAAGTGGGCATGTCCACCTGTCCATAAAGACATGGAAATTGGGGAGAGAGGTGGGGAGGGACTGCACTACCCGTGGCCTCCCCACCCCCATTCAAGCTCACCAGCTGACCATGAGCAGTGGCTGCCTTGGGTGGCTAGCCCCCAATTGACCAGATGCTCTAGGCACTAGCGTCTTGTTCTCTTCCCTCAGGAGACCAAGGAGAGAAAGGAGTAAAAGGAGAGAAAGGTGAGTCCCCATGTTGTGTCTTGAGGGTGTGCACATCATTGTGTAGAGAGAGATCTGCCATGCCCAGACGTGCCTAGGGAGAAGTGTCTGAGCCTGGGGTCCTATTATCTGGACAGTGGGTACAGCAGCTGGCAGGGGGCAGGATTTTCAAACCTGCCAGTGGCCTATTTGGGTGATTAGCAAAACTGATTTGAATTCTTTTGTAATCAATGCTTATTTATTTATTTTTATAAAACTATGAAACTCTAAGACACAATCTCAAGCTTTCTTTCTGAACAAGGGGGAATCTCCCTGAGTTCTGAATGCCAAGGACACCCCTCGCCTGCAAGGCCTTCTGGGTAGACAGACACTCTGGCAGAGCATAGCCGAGGTGTGCTGGGAGTTAGGCGGGGCTATCCACGCTCATTGGCACAACAAGGGTGCCTTCAGGGACAGAAATTACCACAGCTGTGGAGGAAAAGCCAGGCAGCTGGACCATGTACCCCAAGAGGAATGTCTAGGAGAGTCCTGGAATTATCCAGCTCACACAATTGTGGGGTTCCAGGGGCCAACAGGGGTGAAGCTGCTGACCTCACAACTTATAACCAGTATCTCTTCTCTCCCCACACAGGAGACACCGGGCTGTCTCAGTCATGTGCTACAGGTGAACACATCACCTATCCTGTCCCTATACAGATATTCTCTGTCCCCTGCCTCCACTTCTATGCCCCTGCTATGTGACTGTGGGCTTTATAAAGCCAATCTTCTCTGAGCAGACCTATGTTCCAGTGCCACCTTTATTCTCTGCTTCTGCCCTCAGGACCTCGGACCTGCAAGGAGGTGCTCACCCGAGGCCACTTTCTTACTGGTTGGTATACCATCTACCTGCCCGACTGCAGGCCCCTGACTGTGCTGTGTGACATGGACACCGACGGTGGGGGCTGGACTGTGAGTTTTGGGTTAGCCCTCAGGTACTGAACTCTCAGAAACCAAGTCCCATGCTCAACAGAAAACGAGCTGTGTGGGATTCTCTGTCCCTCAGTACTTCAGAGGGAGCCCTTCTTTCTCTAAAGATACAGAGTGAGAAATGCTGGCAGGCGTCCTGTGTGGGAGAGCACATGTTGAAGGGGCCAGCACACCCCTGTTCCTGCCATGTGGCTTGGGACGTGTGGCTACTTCCTTCATTGCTTGGGGTCTGCCATGGCTGCTTCTGCCACTAGGTTCCTGTTGCTCTGCAAACCATGGATTCCTGCTCTGCTCTGAGGCTCAGTTCCCCATGCTGACTTCTGTGTACACCTCACTGTCCCAGGTCTTCCAGAGGAGGCTCGACGGCTCTGTGGACTTCTTCCGGGACTGGACCTCGTACAAGCAGGGCTTTGGCAGTCAGCTGGGGGAGTTCTGGCTGGGGAATGACAACATTCATGCTCTAACTGCCCAGGGTAGGCAGTGCTGGCCTGATGGGATAACCTTGGGACCCTGAGACCTGGGCTGTGGGCAGAGGAGTCCCAGGTGGTTAGAACACACACAATGCACAGTGGCGGACCCTCAGGGCATGAGGTGTGGCCTTGCAGAGGGTGAGGATCAGGGGATAAGGGACCTCTCTAGCTGTGGGCTTTGACATCCCAGGACCCAACAGAAGAGGTCTGCCTGCTAGTCTTGGGGACATCGCTTGTCCTCTCTAGCTGTTAAGTCACCCAGAACCCTGCCTCTGGGTCCTACAGAGGTCCCCCTTGCCTTTAGTAGCCACAGAGAGCAGGATCCCCAAGGCCCCTCTCACCCCACTGTGGTACAAAACACTAACTCATGGCCTGTCTGATCATCCACTGAAAACCACATAGTCCTGGACACTGCCAGGACAACTTATTATGTTGCTCCTGTGCATTCAATTACAACAACAACAACAACAACAACAACAACAACAATTTGCACAACAAATTACCTAGTGCACTAGAAAGCACAGCCCTCTGGGAGAATTCACAGACTAAAGCATGCTGGGGTCATGCCAAGGGAATGTTGCCAGTGGGTTTCTAGGTACTGCCTGTAGAACATGTGAAAGGTGCTTAGAAATACAGGGCAACCCCGAGGTACTCCTACAGCCCAAAGATGTAGGCACCTACCCAGGTGAATTAATTCCTAGGGCTGCCCAGTTCAGATAGCATTCGGTTATGCTCTGGCTTCCATCTCCCATGTCCGGTGGCAGCTCACCTCAAAGTCTGAGCCTTCACATCCCCGCCTCCACTCCCTGCAGGAACCAGTGAGCTGCGGGTGGATCTTGCAGACTTCGATGGCAAGCAGCACTTTGCCAAGTACAGCTCCTTCAAGATCCAGGGAGAGGAGGAGAAGTACAAGCTCATCCTGGGGAACTTCATTGGGGGTGGTGCTGGTAAGCAGCTTTCAGGAGGGGTTGTGAGGTGGGGGTGTTCTGAACCAGTCTGGGGGTAGAAGGGCCCTACTTCTCATCTCCCCCCTGGTGGCCTTGAGCTGGGTCCATGGCTCTGAGTCCCAGGTAACCATCTGCAAAATGCTAATATCTGCATCTTTATGCCACATGAGGACCATGAGATGCGGTCTGTTAGCACTCCTGGACTGCCCCACGGCCCAGAACTAAGGGTCCACACCCAGCCCCATGGCATAGTGATTGAGGACCACTGACTAGCATCCCTGATGAAGTCAGAAGGAGGTAGTCATCTCTCCGTGGCTGCTAAGCCCCAATTCCCCAAAGGATCACATTTGGGACACCAAGTTAGCCAGACTTCCATCTCTGTGACAGCAAACTAAAGGAAGTAAGCTCAAAAGGAAGAAAGATTAATTTCGGTTCATGATTTTGATCCTTAGTCACCTGGACCCTTTACTGTGGACCCAAGGTAAGGCCATGGCAGAAGCTTGTAAAGCCGGGTCCCTCACCTGGCCCTCAACTGATAGATTCTCCAACCGAGGATAGGAAAGTCACAGGCAGGAGATGTGGCCGTCTAGCAGGCGTCTGGCGTCTATATGACACATGCTTTTTCTGAACAGGTGACTCCCTGACTCCCCACAAGAACCAGTTCTTCTCCACCAAAGACCAAGACAATGACCTTGATTCTTCCTCCAGCTGTGCCCTGCGTTACCATGGAGCCTGGTGGTACAAGGCATGTCACACTTCCAATCTAAACGGCCTGTACCTTGGGGGTCCCCATGAGAGCTTTGCAGATGGTGTCAACTGGAAGTCATGGCGAGGGTACAACTATAGCTACAAGGTTTCTGAGATGAAGGTGCGCCTCATCTAGCTCCCCCCCCAAAACCTCCAGCATGCCAGCAATAGGAACCTTCCATCCTCATTGCCAGCCAAGGAGGGTGTGTGCCCACCCTGCTCTGCTCTGCCCTTGCCCAGTCTGCATAGCCCGTGACCTCCAAGCTGGCTCTTCTCACATACCTACATTCTCACCAAAAAGGAACAAAATGCATTTCCAAAAGGTGCTTGTTCTCTGACAGACAGGTGTCTGTGGTTTTTCTGTATTACTTTGAATATCTTGCCACATCTGCGTCATCCAGCATAGCTGCCTATGAACTTGACGGTCAGGAAGGGCTGGAAAGCCCACTGATAAACACAGAGGAAAAGGCCAGTACCTGATCCCCCAGCTCTGTCACTACCACAAGTGACCTGTCCTTATCCCAGCTCCCCTGTTTCCTCATAGCTCACAGCAATTTGCATGGCCGTTAAAAGGTCTTCTTGGTGCCAGGACACACTCCTAAGAGGTTGGGAGCACACACCAGCCCTTCTGTTTTTGTGTAAGCATTTCTGTGAGCCCGGCGGTTCCTGGGAATAGCAGATGTGGTGGGCACTTCCCACAGAGTTGGTGAGCTGTGTGCCAGTAATGTCTGAGGAGAGGTGCAGAGGGGCCTGCCTCCTCCAGGGCACATGCCATCTTCAGAACCACATCCTAAATGACAAACTGAGTGGGGTGTGGTGCCCTGGGGGACAAGAAAAGATACTCCTCACAGACTAGGGCTAGTGTCTCCCTAGGACTCAGAGGGTCTGAGCAGGAGGAAAAGAAGGTTGGGTAGCCAAAATAAACCATCTACCCATCAGGCACAAAGGAAGGAAACTAAGGGTCCAGGAGGATAGAATTGCTCTAAACACTCAGGTTTAGCCCCAGCCCTCTGCTTCACCTGACAGGCACACATTTAGTGGCTTGAAATGACAGGACCCATTGCTCCCAGTTTCCAAGATAATAAGACTTGTAGAAAGTCAACAGGCTGATGTGCTTTCCTCCTGACACCTGACAGAGAGCCTGGCTCCCACCTCCTCCACTTTCCTGGGCACTCTATCTTCCCCAGCTGTGATTCCTTTGTCCAGCTTCAAAGCCAGCAGCGGGGATTAATCTGTCCATCACCTGGATTGGGTCTCCATTTCTGACTGAGGTTGGATATGGTCTACTTAGAAAAGCCAGGGTCCTCACAGGTCCCAGGGAGTCACAGGCAAGTTGCTCCCTGGAAAGTGTTTATAGTCCTAGGCATCAGGCAAGAAATCTTCAGCAGAGGGCCTATTACCCTGCCCACAACGTCACATCAACAAACAAACAAACAACCCAATAACAACAAAAAACAAAAACAAAACAAGCAAAAAAAAAAAAAAAAAAAAAAAAACCAACAAAACTAACAAACAAAAAAACAGGACTGAGCACATAGCTCAGCTTGTAAAGTGCTCTCCTAGCATGCAAGCACTTGGTTTGATTCCCAGCATTCATAATCTGGGTGTGGCGGAGCACACCTGTTTTCTGAGCATTCAGGAGATGGAGGCAGGGAGATCAGTCAGCAGTTCAAGGCCGTCTCAGGTTTAAAGCCAGCCTGAGATACCTGAGCCCTTATCTCAAACAAAGCAAACAAGCGGCAAGGAAAAAGTGGAGTTGATGGGAAAAGGATGGGTTGCCACATGAAGTCCCTAGGGCTAGGGTGGCCTCAAGGAAAGCAGCTGACATAGTCGGATGGAATACGGAGTCCAGGACATGGTGGGCAATGTAGGAGTGTTGGGTGTGCTTTAAGGGGAGTTGGCAGGCAGGGGGTGTGGTCTTACCTGGGTCCACTGGTGGAAGTGTAGGCTCCAGCAAAGCAGCTGGAGTTGTGGGCCAGAGTATGGAGCCCAGGGCATGGGGCAGGCTGTTGGGCATGTTTCAAGGCTGGAACACGGAGGGGATGTACTTGGGGTTTCTAATTCTAAGGCAGCCTCTTTGAAAGCAGCCAGAGTGGTGGGTTTGTATGTAGATCCAAGGGATAAGGTGCATTTTGGTGCTTCTTGGCTTACTTTAAGGGGAGTTGATGGGCAGGGTGTTGGATTTTATCTTGGGTCCCTGGTGCCAGCGCGGCCACATGGAAATCATCTTGAACTGAGGGCCTGAGTATGGAGCCCAACAACACTAATAATCACAGGAAAATATCCCAGCAAGTCAGTAAAAATATGAATATGTGGGCTGGAGGTGTAGCTTGGTGGTAGAATGTTTGACTAATGTGGACAGGTACTGAGTTCTAATGGCAGCATTGAGCAAAACAAAGAAGGCAAGGATTTGAGCAAATGGCTCACAGAATTAAATCTGATGTATTTGTTAAAAGCTATAAATAATTTAGACTTCTAAAAACACCCCCATATTTGTTTAAAAAACACTTTAAATTTATTTATAAAAATTCTATTCTTGGAGAAATGCAAATAATAACCAAATGAGGTGCTAATACAGCCTACAGCTCATTCAAACTCCTAAATGAGAAAGGCCAAGTTTAGGGGATGAGGGGTCTGCTCACTGGTAGAAGCTACCAGAAGACTGTGGGCAATCTGGAAACAATGAACATGCGTTGACGTCATGGAAGGACCTCAGTCATGATCTCACACTCACAGGGTGCCCTTCACTGTGTGGAGGTCCCTAGTGGGGCTGCAGGAGGCATGGCCAGGAGCTAAAGACCCTCAGAGAAGAGTAAATCCCCGTGCTGTCCACAAGGAGAACACACACACACACACAAACACACACACAACCCTCAAAGACAAGAGCCCCACAGGATCTCTGGGCAGCAAAGGCAGCAGCCGTCTGCATGACAAGGAGTGGGAGTCACCGACGTTATAACGTACATTATAATTAATTATTAACACGTGTGTATGTGTATGTGTGAGTGTATGCACATGTGTGTGCAGGTGCATGCCAAGGACAGAAGGCGGCACTGGCTCCCTGGGGGTGGCTTGCTATGTCACTGCTGGAGCTCAAATGCTGCTCCTTGGGGTTGCCCAGACCAAACTCTTAAGCTTGACGCTCTCTTTCCAGCCCCTCACATAGCAGTTTATTTGATGCAGTTTTCCTGGTGGCAAATTTCACGTTGGTTATGCACAAGTGTATTTGATTTCTGCCATTTTATTTTTATTTACTTATGTATTTAGTGTGTTTATGTGTGTAGGAGCTGCAAGTACATGTTAATTCAGAGGTAAATCCATTCTTTCAGTGATGTTGTTCAGTAATCCTGCACTTTATTTATTGATTTCTCTCTCTCTCTCTCTCTCTCTCTCTCTCTCTCTCTCTCTCTCTCTCATCTGTCTCTATCGCATCTATCATCTCTCTCTCCAAACACACACACACACACACACACATGCACACACACACACACACACACACATGTACACATGCACACACACACACGCACGCACACACGTGCACACACACGCGCATGCACACATGCACACACATACACACGCACGCACACACATGCACACACACACATGCACACATGCACACGCACACATGCACACATGCACACGCACACATGCACACATGCACACACACGCACGCACACACATGCACACACACACACACACACGCACACATACAATCTGAGACAGGATCTCTTTTTTCATATATATTTTATTATGTTTCTTTTAAAAACATACACATTTATATTATTACACATAAATCAAATAAACTACATACAGCAGGAAGAACCATGAGACAATTAGGAATTATATAAATGTTACACTCATAGTGATTTGACTACTTGTACTTGGCAAACTTGAAGTAAATATCTTTCCTGTCTTGTTGGGCCTAAAATTCTGAATGAAAATTTTATATCTATCATATCTCATCTCTATTAACTTAAAACATCTATCTTGATCTAAAAACATCTTAACCCCTAACCAACTAAGCTTAATTGTAAGACTAAACTATCTGGTCTTCAACCCCATCAGATACTTGAGAAGGAATAGAATGTAATTACCTGAGTGAACCAGAAGTGCAGGTTAGCAGCTTCCAAAATGAAAAAAAATTACAGACAGTTTAGTGCCTGAACAGTCACCCAACACTCTCTATAAGGTTGGAGTGTCACCTTTAGCCTTCTAGCTCAATAAATCTGACAGACATATTTGCAAGGCAGGAATTATTGAGGACTTGCTTATCCTGTCTTGGCAGAGTTTGGCTATCAACTCTGCCTGCATCTAAGCTTGCCCATTCTTAGGCAGAATTCGAGACAGGCTCTCTTGCTACGACCTGGGCTTGCTGATTAGGCCAGTGAGGTTGGCCAGCAAACTCCAGGAATTCTGCCTCCGCCTCCCCAGCACTGAGATTAGAACTACACACCACTAAATCCACTTAAAATTCTTTACAGATTCTTTTGTTTTACTATTTTATGTGTACGAGTGTTTTGTATCCCTATATGTCTGTGCACCCCATGCACACCCAGAAGAGAGTATCAGATCCCCTGGGACTAGAGTTACGGATGGTTGTGAGCCACCACCGTGCAGGTGCTGGGAACTGAGCTTGGATCCAGCCACTGCTCTTAACTGCTGGTCTTCAGGCCCCTCACTCACTTTTTATGTGAGTTCTGGGTACTGAACTCAGTCTTTGTGCTCTCAAGGCGAGCACTTAGCTAGATGAACATGTCTCCCGCCCATACGTTATTTTAACTATTGTTTCCGTTTGTTGTGGGATTCTTCACTGACAGCTATTTTCTTTCCCTGCCTTTGTGTGGTGCTGAGGCTGGAACCCAGGGCCTTGGATGCACTGCGCACGTGCCAAGCCCTAGTACTTTGAATATGTACCGCCAATTTTGAAGATGCATTTTCACCAAAAAGTTAGCTGAAAGCCTTGTTCGTCTGAAGACCACACCACAGACAACGACTTCCCACCATGTGAAATTTTGATTTCTACTCTTGGGGTGTTTGTTTGTTCTGTTTTGTTTTTGTTTTTGTTTGTCTTTCGTCCTTAAACTTCCTCATTAAGTCTGTCTTACAGTGCCTGGATCTTTGCTGGAGACATTGCTGTAGACACCGCAGTTTATTCCAAGGGGGTCTGGCATCACTTCCTGAAGCTTGAAGCCTTTGGTTGTCCTAACTGGATTAGACCAGGAGTGTGGGTACAGGCGAACCTTCAGGGTGACCTGCTTTCCTTATTCTTTGTATACCCTGTAGAACTTGGGACCATGGGCTGGGCTTTTCTAATCTTGCTATTACAAGACTCTGGTCCCTTTAAGAGCTTTCAGGGACAATGTAGCTTTTGTTACTGTTTGAGCAGAGAATTCTCCTTCTTAGTGATTTTAATGCCCTGATTTAACCATCTCTCCAATCTGCCTCCTGCCTTTCTTCTTCTTCTTCTTCTTCTTCTTCTTCTTCTTCTTCTTCTTCTTCTTCTTCTTCTTTCTTCTTCTTCTTCTTCTTCTTTCGTCTCTTCTTCTTTCTTCTTCTTCTTCTTCTTCTTCTTTCTTCTTCTTCTTCTTCTTCTTCTTCTTCTTCTTCTTCTTCTTCTTCTTCTTCTTCTTCTTCTTCTTCTTCATGATCAGGCACTTTCTTTCAGCTCTAGGATGCAGATGTCCACAGATGTAGTCATAAGTGTACATTGTAGAGCCCATGACTTCATCCCCAGTGGCTCATATTGACATTTAAACCTCTTAGACCTGCCTAGGGGTTCAGGCTCTGCTACTGGTGATATCCCCAGCTTAGGCACTGCAAGTCTTCTGCCCTGGGTCCCTGCTCCCCTTAGGTCCCTACCCCTCTGGGTCCCCACTCCTTGGGTCCAGTCTCCCCTTGAGTCCCTTTTCCCATGGGTCCTTGTTCCTTCTGGTTCTCTGCCCCTCTGGGCCCTGTTCACTTGTTTTTGGAAGGAATTCGACATCCCACCCCTTCTAATTCATTAAAGAACATGGACATTTACACTTTTTATGTGCTAGTTTGAAATGTAGTTTAAGTTTTTTATATAAGTTTCATTTTATGTAACGTTTTGTTTTATCTTATGCATGTGAAATTATACAAAATTTTATTTTATGTATTACGTAATCATGCAATTTTATGTAAAATAGTTTGTGGTATTTAGTTCTCAACTTTACAGTTATTTTCCATGTTACAACTGTTTGCACGCTTAGCTTGTTAAATAGTCACTAACTCACTTGAGGAAATGGCCGTTCCTTTATTGTGGACTTGGACCCTGCCTCGCATTCAACATGTGTGTATATGCAGACTCCTCTCTGCTGTGAATTCTCTCCTAGGAGGGAGTTCCCTGGAGAGCCTGCTGGCTCAGAGAGCATTTGCCATCACATCACTCATGTAGGATCGGTGAGGTTCAGCTAACACCGTGCCACCACCGCGAGGCCCCTGATGTAAGGCTGGTCATCAGTCTGAGGGACATATGGCTCTGAGTGTGGCCCCTGTTTGTCAGATCTATTTCATGTACTGCCACAGTGTGTGTATGTGTGTGCGTGTGTGAGTGGGGGTGTGTGCTCTGTGGTGTGCTCGTTCCGTGTGTCGTGTGTGTGTGAAACATTTGCAACATGGAGGCCAGGTGCAACACTCCCCCCCCCCCCCCCCCTCCCACCACCCCCCCCCCCTCCCCCCCTCCCCCCTCCTCCCTCTCCCCCCCCCTCTTTCCCCCCCCCCCCCCCCCCCCCCCACCCGGTGTGTATAACTCATCCCCTCTCTCTTATTTTTTGACGCATAGTCTTTCACGAAACTCGGCCCCGCTCCGCCATGCACTCTCCGGTGCACATGATGGCCCTCCAAGCCTCCAGGGAGCCATCCTCCCCTCAGCCTGACCCCTTTTCCTGGCAACAGGCACACCTGGCTTGCTAACACGCCCCTACCGCCTGCGATCCTCCTCTTCTCTTTTGCTACTGACCCTACTCTAGGTCCTCATCGCTTGACCGCCTCCCTCCTTCCAGGGGCCCTGCTGGCTTTCCCACACCAAGGCTACGATCCGTCCGTACATTTCATCCCACATTCGTTAACTTGTAGCTTCTGGGGTGCCCTCAGGCAATTACGCAGTGGCAACTACCGGCTCGGGGGCAGGGGGCTGGGGGCCTGCGGGTGGAACGAGCTCATGGACTCCCTTCTTCACGCACTTCCCCGCCTACCACACCCCAACCCACTGCCCACCCCGTCTTCCTCGCCATGCGATCTCCTCCCCCCCCCCCCCTGACTAGACCATACGGGCTGTACCCCCACTGGGCCCTAACAGACCAGAGCTTGGTCTCCGCCCTCCTGTCAGCGTACCAGCTCACCTTTGTGTTTTATTTTTCGTTTTTGTGTGTGGGCTATGTCTCTAATTCCTACATGTAGCAGAACTCTAGCTAACTACCATTCTCCTAAAATCATTGTCATTCGCTACTCTCACTAACTTTACCTTCAGTGCTATCGTTATGCCTCTTAGTTTCTCTTTTTACAAGAAACTACGTGATTTTCTTTCAACTCCACCTCCATCTACAGGTTTCAGGATCTAACTCTTCCCACCAGTCCTCCCCTTTTTCCCCCCCCCCCCCTTTGTTCGTATGATTTTGTCTCACCCCTTGTGTTTTTTCCCCCCCTTGTCCCTTGTTCGCCTACATTCCTTTGCGCGAAAGTATGGGGTCCCCTCCCCCCCCCCTCTCCTTTCAGATGCCATTCTACCGCCTCTGCCTGCTTGCGCGACTTGGGTGATTCCTCCCATGCCGACACCACCTGGGCCCCCCCCCCCCCCCTCCCCCCCCCCCCCCCCCCCCCCCGCTGTCCGGATGGGTTGTGCCCCCGCCGTGTGGATTTTACAGCTTATCTTGCCCTCCATATCCAGGACAAATCACAGATCTGCGCCGCCCCCCCCATCGCCACCCCTCAACCACCGCCCCCCCCCCCCCACACACAATCACCCTGTTGCCCCCCCGCGCCCCCCCCCCGTGACTACCGACTCCACACCATCACCACCCCCCCCCCCACACCCCCCAAACACATGATGACCCAGCATAACGTAACTCAGGCAACCCGAGGAGCAGTCGAGGAACACGGCAGGGCTGCCGATGGCACAGCGCCCAGACCGGCTCCAGGCCCTGCCGAGGGATCAGGTCTCCTCCGCTCGGGCCTCCTCACTGTGGCCACCATCTCTCCTCGCAGTGATATGACCCCCCCCCCCCAAAGCACCCCTGCCCCACTTGGGCTTAGAGATCGTACCCTCCTCCCCCCAATCCTGCCATGTCTCAACACCACACACCCCCCGCCCCCCCCCCCGCCGATGGTCACAGCAGGCGTGGCAAGTGGAGTAGGGCGCTGAGATCTAGATCCAAGAACAGAATCCTTTTGGATTTATTCTTTGTGTTAGTCCCTTGTTCTGATACAACGCGGACCTCATCCCATGGGACTATGGCACTCATAGTACTGTATCTTTGTGCTTTCGGCGATTTCTCCTGATATGACTTGTTATGAGACAACCACATACTGCATGGTGAATTAGGCTTCAGGCTATGCTCGGACGACCTGTGCTGCTGTATCCTCTCCCCCCTCCCGCTACCTCCCTATTTACCGTGTGTGTGTGGTGTGTATTGCTTCTTTTTGAATCCATCCTCAAGCGTAGTCAGTCAGCTCCCACCGACAAAAAAAACTCACTCGGTTCCCGGCTCTTCTTGCTCACTCTCCCACTTTTTTCTTTTTCTTTTTTCGTTGGAGTAAAAAGAACTATCTTCCATACTCGTCTCCTCACTGCACTTCGGAACTCTGCTCGCTCCTCCAGCTCAGGCTTCACTCCCTACTGGTCCTGTGTAAGTCATTCCCCCGTTGCAACCCCTCATTATTCTCTCGCCTTTGCTACCTTCTCGGGCTCCTCTTTGTACATTGTCTGTTAGGTGTCCTTTTTACTCTCTCGCGCCTTCGTCTCACAATCCTCACTCAAGTCCCTCAGGGCCTAATGGCATGATTAAGCATTCAGCCGGGGAGGATATGACCCTTGATGGCATCACGGCTAGTCAATATATATATAAAAAAGAATCTCCCGGTCTTGGTTGCCCACAGCCATTCAAAACCTTCTCTCTTATTCTTTAAGAATCTGGAAATGTGCCGGCATTTTCTGTCACTGCAAGCTGGTCGGCCTCCTGGAGCCTTCAGGCCGCTTTGTTCCTGCTTGCCAACTGCAAGCTCTTCTTTTCCTTGTAACACCTAGCCGGGCGGCCAAGAAAAATAAACACATACTGTTAGAATCCTGCTTTTCCACCTCTCCCCTGGGGACCATAAAGGATGTTCCGTGCATCCGCCCTCGAAGTGGTTGTAGGCAACACATTGATCAGACACGAGTCTTCTGCCACACAGCTCCCGCCTCCCAGCACTGAGGCCTGGGCTGTAGATTTAAGCAAAAAGAGACCTGCCATGGGTTTTTCCATGAGTTAGCAAGAGAGCAAATGGGTACTGTGACAGAAACCCTGGGGTCACCATCGCACTGTCCCTTGGAACTGCCGTGTAGCCTGGCAGAGTGCCTTGGGATTCTCTACAGGGTGCAAAAGACCCAGGGCAGAACCTGAGGGACCATCTGAGACCCCTAGCATCCATAGCGTGGCCCCATCTACTGCCTGATGGGTTTGGAAGTGTGTCCTTCCTGCAGGAAGAGGACCAAAGATCAAAGTGAGCACCTAATATTGTTCTGTCTCTTTCACAAGCATAGTTGGCCAGAGAGTCCCCTGGTGTGTTGGGAACAGGGATTTTATAAAGATGCAGCCCACCAATGAGTGCCCAGGGCAGGGACTGGCCCATGAACTGCCTGCATTTGCTCTCAGCCTTTGAGGTGCAGTGGCTGGAGAGATGGCTCTGTGAGCACAGCTCTTGTGTGTAAGTACAGGGCTTAAATGAAGTCCCTAGCACCGTGCAAAATTCAGGCATTGTGGTGCATACCTGTGAATCTCAGTGCTGAGGAGGCAGAAGCAGGAGACTCTCCTGGGGGCTCCCTGGCCAGTCTAGCTGAAATGGCAAGTGGCAAGCTCCAGGTCCCATGAGAGACCCTGTCTCAAAATGTAAGGTGGAGAACAAATGGTGGCATCTAACAATGACTTCTTAACTCCCCCTTGTGTGCACATCAACAAATACACCTGCACACACATGTGTACACAGTGCATATCACACACACACACACACACACACACACACACACACACCTACTCACGGACACACAGGCATGTGCACACACACACATGCGCGCGTACACACACATACTCATGAACACACACGCACACATGCATTTACAAACACGCCCAAGCCTGAGAGGTTGGGATAGCATCCTGACTCTGGAGGATTGTGAGAAAACTTAGGCCAAGCCAGTAATCATGCCTCTACCCTGCCAAGTTTCCAGTTGGAAAGTTTGTGGGGTGCTGCTGTGAAAAATGCCTCCTTGTCTCAGGAGAGCATGAGTGGAAGACCCCCAGAGGCAAGACATGTCCCCAAGACTCTCCGGAGGGCTAGGCGCCTGTGGGTACTCCTGGAACTTGTGGCATGTGCACGAGGTTTAGTCTTTCTTAAGTAATCTGTACCATTTGTGAGGAAGAAACTAGAAGGGCCCTGAAGCAGCTTCCTGAAGGTGGTGCCTTTGCTGTCCTGGAGGATGAGGGAACTCAGGTTTGGGGGTTTCTTTCTGATGCTAACAGTTGGGCCACTGAGCCTTCCTGAGATGGCCTGGTGATTGTCAATTTCAGGTGTATTTTGATTAGAGAAAGGAGAAGCTGAGGTCTGGGAAAGTGGTACACACATCATCACATTGCCACAGCAGAGATGATGAGAGGGCAGGCAGCAGATGGAGTGAGGACATGCCATCTAGTAGTTAGCTCCAACAATGGTGGACTCTAAAGTCCCCACGGCACACAGAGTGCCTCTCTCCTGGGGCCTTGCAACCTAACACAGCCTGCGTCAGTCTATTCCTTACTTTCCTGCTACTGTGGCCTGGCCATGGGAACATAAGGCTGGGTGGATCTGGAAGCCCAGAAAATAAAACAGGAAACAGGCAAGGCAAGCCTCAAAGCCCTTGGGACTGGGTAATGGCTCAGCAGTGAAGAGCACTTAGCGCTCTTCCAGAGGACCCCTGGTTCGAGTCCCAGCACCCACGTGGTGGTTCCTAACCATCCACAATGCCAGTTCCAGGGCATATGATGTCTTCTCTGGCCTCTATGGGCACTGCAAGCACATATAGGCAAAACACTTTTGGACATAAAATAAATACATCTTTAAAAAATTTAAAAATAAGCAAAGCAAACCTCAAGGCCTGCCTCTAGAAAACAACTTACTCCAACCAGGCCCCACCTTAAGTTTCACAACATGTAAAAACTTGAACCTTTTTAAACCATGAACTGGGGACGGAGTATTTAGATGCACGAGGCCATGGAGGTGTTTTCTATCTGAGCCGTAGTAAATAGGATCCCATTACAGAGGAGCAATTGCAGAGTCTCCAAACCCAGTCGAACACTAAGCTGACGAAAGGCATCTTGGAGTACTTCTTACTGATGCCGCTCCTGCACTGAGTCTTGGGACAGGTTCACGTGTTAGACGTGGAGCGTCTCCCAGAGGCCCGTGTGTTAAAGGACCATTCACAGTGTGGCTCCTTTAAGAGGTGGGTTCTACCTGGAGGATTTTTGGATTTTTTTTAAACACTGGGTATGTGTCCTTTGAAACTCCTCCTCCTCCCCCATCTCCTCCTCCTCCCCTCTCCTCTCCACAGACGAACCAGACAAGCTCCAAATCAACAAGGCTCCTCCTATACAACCATCCTACCATATCCTCAGACCCTCTCCCCTCCTCCCTACTCTCCCTCTTCTTTCTCTGTTGGCTCTTGTTTCTAACAATTAAACCTTTATTGAAACCCCCAACTAGATTACACAAGAAGGAAAAAGGTTGGTGTTAAAGGGACAGTAACAAAAGAGTGAACATTTGGTATACATTACAATGTGGACGGTGTACTTAGGTGTTATCTATTGGACAATTGGGATGGTTTAGACTGTTGATGCATAAACAAAGTGACAGAAACGACTGAAAATGTTGTTATATAATCAATACCTAATATATAATAAGTAACTGGGGGGAAAGGGTGTGGTCTCTTGCGTGGGTGTGGTAGTGGTCTACTTATAAAATGTTCGTGGAGGGTTCGCTAAGTAGAAATAAAAAAAAAAATTGAAAAAAAATGAACAAACACAAACAATAAAAAAAAAGTAGAAAAAACAACTATTTTTTCCCCCCTCTACCCCCTTATTTTCCCTTCCCCCCGTCCCTCCTTCCCCCCCCCCCCCCCTCCTTCCCCCCCCCTCCCCCCCCCCTCCCCTTTCCTCCCCCCCCCCCCTTCCCCCCCCTTCCTCCCTTCCCCCTTCTCTCCTCCTCTCCTTCCCCCCCCCCCCTCCCCCCCTTTTTTAGTTACCGAAAAAACCAATAGCACCAGTGCGGGGTTACCGTAGGTATCTGGTGAGGGCAATTACCACAGGCAACAGGATGGCTACAAGCAGCGATGGAACAAAGTATTCATGGGGCACACACACAAAGGGGTAAGAACCGAATTAAAAGACAGGATGTCAAAAGGTGAAAAAGAGTAAGAGGCGAAAAAAGGAAGACGTAGGAAAAGCAGCCAGAAGGCAAAAGCACACCGCAAAGAGAAAGCACGAGGGAAGAATCAAGAGTGAAGACGAGGGAATCAGCCACGAAATCAACAAAAAAGCAGAAGCCCCGGTCCTCCGCTCCCTCTCCTCCTCTCCTCCTCCCTCTGCCCTCCTCCCCTCCCCCCTCCTCCCCCTTCTTCCTCTTCTCCTCCTCTCCCTCCTCTTCCTCCTCCTCCCCCATCTCCTCCTCTCCTACCCCCCTCCTCCTCCCCCTCTCCTCCTTCTCTCCCTCCTCTTCCTCCTCCTCCTCATTCTCTTTGTTACCTGATCGTAATATAAGTGGCTTGCTGCACTGCACATGCCTATGAGGTCACCACACACCCAAGTGACCATGGACTGGAGATTCTAAGTTTTTTAGCCCAAATGAGTCTTTCCTATGGAAGTTAAAGGTAGCCGGAGAAGTAGTCTTTCTTCTCACAGAAGTTGATGGTCTCTGGTCTTTTGTTATTGTGCTGGAAAACCAGATCACACAAACTGGCCAAGGAACCCATGGTTTGGAGAAAAAGTGGCATACATGACCAGGGACAGAATGAGCGAGGAAAGAACATCAACTTTTCTTCTAGAAATATTTGAGCCCTCACCAGCCACGCAGAGAGGCCTCTCTGTGCCATGGCCCTTGACTCCCAGGAACCCACAAACACTTGTTCATGTGTATACCTTACTGGGTTGATTTCAGAAGGCAACTCTCTCCCAGATATCTTGGCCTTTTAATAAATATTTTTAAAATCTTATAAATGTAAACCAAAAATGCCCATAAACAAATTACCTCAAGGCTTATGTTTTTGAAATTTATTTATAAGAATTATTTTTAGCTCATCGCTCAGTTAAGCAAAATTTAAAAACAACACTTTAGGGGAACGCCTTCTAGCTTGACAGATTAAAAAATGTTTCCGTCTTTAATCATTTATTTTTGTCTCCTGCAATAACGACACATACTTGTGAAGGTAAATGTTTTTTGAACAAGCATCTCTCAAGGCTTAACCTCAATTAATCACAGCTTCAGAGCGTTCTCACTTCCTGGAGGGACCAGCATCCCAGGAGAGCCTTTGTACACTCAGAGACCCAGACTTGGGCCAGGAGCACGAGCTGAGGCTCTAAGGCAGAGCAACTGCTTTGCACGCAGGATGCCCTGACTTTCCTGCCCAGCCCCGCATTATTCACCTAGGAGGATACACTGCCAGGCTCAGCACAGCAGGGATGGGAACGGGAAGATGAAGACTTGAGGCCATCCTTGGCTCCATAGTGATTCTCTGGCCAGCCTGACCTACATAAGACACTGAAAACAAACTCACTCACTAACTCACTCACCTGCTCACTCATTCATCCATTCACCCACTCACCCACTCACCCACTCACCCACTCAGCATATTCTTGGCTCAGTCAAAGGGCTTGGGTCACTTCTCCCACTCTGCCCTCTACAGTGCACACAGTTTGTCTCCTAGGCTCCAGCTGGCTCCACTCTGCTGCTATCCTTGGTGGTCATCCCATGGTACCAGCATCTCCAAAATGCTGGGGTCTCTTGCTGCAACTGGACTGCACTCTCATCCATAGCTCCTCTAGGGCTCTCTTCAGGGACTCCAGCCCTGCCCCATAGTGCCAAGCCTCAGCTGCTCTCTATGACCCCTTTATGTCTTCTAAGCCAGCCCCACTGGATGGCTCTTACACTACCAAGTTTGGCTGCCAGTTTGCTCCCTCCAGAACACAGCTTTTGTGTGCTGATCCCGAGGGAACACTTCCCAGAAGGCTTTGCCTCAATGACTCTGCTCTCTTCTTAGAGCCGATCTTCAGCCCCATCTGGCCACCGTCCATCATCGTCCCAGCAAAGCCAAGGAACAAGTTCAGGCCTCAGCCTGTGGGGAAATTATGAATTCACAGTGGTGGCCCATTGTGCTTGGAACACCGCCACTCAGGGTCTTGTCCCCACTTCTGGGATGGAGCCAGTTAGAACCAGAAGCAGAGTGGCCTGTGTTCCACAGCCCCACGTGCACAGAGCCCTGAGATGGAGAAGGGAGGCTGTGCTCCCGGCACGCATGGCACGCATGGCACGCATGGCACGCACGGCACGCACGGCAGGCTCTCCTTTCTACTCATCTTCAACATGGGGTTTCCACTGAGAGCACCAGCCTTGCGGAGACTAGAGGCACGTAAGAATGCAGAGCTACACAGATCCTTTGAGAGCAAAGGTGCTCAAAAGATAGCTAAAGCTTCAGAGCTCTCCCAGAGGGCCTGGGTTCAGTTCCAGCAGCCATATCAGACATTCCCCAACCACCTACAACATGTCCTCCGGCCTCAGTGGCCCCACCACGCCCATAAACTCATTTGAGCATACACATAAAAATAAACAAATAACCTTTTTTAAAAACATGAAGTCATTGAATTCAGTCACTGAAAGAACCATATTAAATATACAGAAATCAAATTCATTTTGAGCAACAAACAAAAATATGAAGTCTTTGGTGGGTACAAAACTGCCCGGAAGAATAACACAGGAGCAAAATGGAAACAAAGAAGCTCCTGAGCCTCCAGGGTGAGTTCCCGCCACGGGAGCCTAGGGATGTTCCTGTCACCCTCTTGCATCTGAGGAGGCCAAGGCTCCAAGAAGGGACAGAGGTGACACAAGGTTCACAACCAGTCTCTCTTCCATTTCCTCTTTCAGAGGATTCTGTCCACACCACTGCCCAACTGCCCAGCATGTTTTTAGCTTGTGCTGCATGGGGCCTCCAGAGGCTGGGAGGAGGAGTGGGTGGAAGACGTGAGAGCAGAGGTGGAGGGTTCTGCAGCTAGTGCTTGTGACAAAATGAAGGTGCCCACAACAAATTTTCAACTACTAAAGGGACAAATTCAAGCCACGCAGAGAAAAGTCTGGACCTCTATAGACTTTATACATCAAGAAAAGAAAGATCTCTAGAAAACCTATAGGAATTCCCTGAACATCTGGCTGGCTACCCAATAACATTCTTCCAAATACCACAGATGATGGAAAAGATCAAAAGAGAAATGCCAACTGACGTTAAAGCAAATGAAAACAAAGCCACAAGTTCCCAGAGCTGGTATGCAGCGCTGAAGTAGCACTGGGCAGTCAGAGTAAGAAAGGCCTGTGAGGAGGAAGAGAAGGAGGAGGAGGAAGAGGAGGAGGGTGAGCTCTTTCTACCTCAGACTCTGGAACAAAGAGCAAATTAAATCCAAAGGTAGGAGACAATGAATAGTAATGAGAAAGAGGCAGGAATGGTAGAGAAAATCAATATAACCAAAGCTGGTTCCTTGAGAAAGTCAATAAAATTTATAAACCTGTAACCATGCTTTTAAAACAAAAAAGAGAGAAGGTTGGGGGAGGGGACCGAGAGACAGATAGGGAGGGAAAGAGGGCAGGAAATAGGGCAAGGGTGAGATAGAGAGACACATACACAGAACATATATGTTCTTTGTTTTTCTGTTGCTGAGATAAATACCATGGCCAAAAACAACTTGGGGAGCAAAGCGTGCATTTGGTTTACAAGTTAGCTCATCGTCAAGGGATGCAGAAACTAATGGAGGCCCACTGCCTGTTGGCTTGCTTAGCTATATTTTTAATATAGCCCAGACCTACCTGCCTAGAAATGGTACCGCCCACAGTGGACTGGAACTTCTAACATCAAAATAGAAATCAAGAAAATGCCCCACAGACTCACCCACAGACTGATCGAGTAGAGGCAGCTCTTCAGTGGACGTTCTTTCTTCCACAGTGCATAAAGTTGACTACAAGGTTAGCTGAGGAAGAGGAAAGGAGAGAGAAGGGGGGAGAGAGGGAAGGAAGACAGGAGGGAGGGAGGGTGAGAGAACAGAACATTAGTCACTCTTGGAATAGATAGATAGATAGCATTAATACGTATCCTGCAAATATTAAATGAATTTATGGAGCTATTATTTAAAAAGCTGTGACTTTGAACAGCAAGGTTGCTCAAGAAATATACATCCTAGAGCCCATTAGACAACTGGGTAGATTAAAGCTACCATGCCTGACACCGAAGTTTAATCCCTGGAATCCTCACAGTGAAAGGAGAAAACTGGTTTCCAAAAGTTGACCTCTGACCTCCTTCCTGCACACAGCATTAGATATGTGTGAGTGAACACACACACACACACACACACACACACACACACACACACACACACACACACTTTTTCCTGAAATGTGGCATTGCTCTAAAGATACGCTCTCGATCAATGAACAGAACAGAGTCCACAGAGGAAGCCCAGGCCCACATGGCTCTAAGGATGAAGCCATGCAGACCTAATAATGCAGTTATTTTCCCACTATTTTCTGAAAATCCAAAAGTCACATCTATTTCCCTACACCAGCCTTCCCCAGTCCTAGCACCAGATAGAAATTACCACAAGAAAAGAATGATGATAGATCAATAACATTTGTGAACATGGATGCAACAATTCTAAGCAAGATTTCAGCAAATTGAACCCCACAGTATAATGTATAAAAAGAATACATCATGAGCAGTTGAGGGTTAGCCTGGGGATGGGAGATGTGTTTACCATGTGGAGATCAATGCCATTCTTCATCTTTCTGTGAGGAAACAGAAAACCACATAGTCATCTCAAGAGAAACGGAAACATATTTGCAATTGTTGCCCATTCCGCATCTAGAAAGCTCTTGGGAATGACAGTAGACAGTCCTAGCAAGTCACAGCACAAAGGAACGCATTTTCACTCTCCTGTGGCTCACGTGTGGGTCTGAAGCCCACACAGGACTTCACTGCGTCCTCTACTGGGGGTCATAGGCTGCCACCGAAACGCCACCATCTCTGAGGTCAGCTGGGTCACAGGCTGTGTCTGTGTTCCCTCTGCTGCTTTCAGAGCCCATCTGTGGCTGTAGAAGTGACAGGTGCAGCTCCCAAAGGGTGTTGGCTGGAAGATGCCACTGTGCCTAAAGGCTGTCTGTACTTCTTGCCCCATGGCCTCACTAACAGGGGCTGCTTCCTGTCTCAGAGTCAGCAGGAAGGAAACCAGCAAGATTTGTCAAGCAGGAGCTGCCATTTATGTGATCACAAGCACACGCACACACACCACACAAACACCCCCCACACCACACTCCCCCACATCCCTACACACACAACACACTCACACAACACACATACATCACCCCACACACTCATACAACACACCACACACCCCCACATCCCCCCCACACAACACACACACAACACACATACACCACCCCCACACACTCACACAATACACACAATACACAAGACACATACACCACCCCCACACACTCACACAATACACATAACACACCACACACACACACATACCACACACACCTACAAAATACTTTCAGATAAAATTAAAGGTATAGCTAATCCATATGGCAGAAGGTCCAAGGTTAAGGACAAAAGTCAAGACTATTTCTGTCTGAAATGATCTGTTCTTGCAATTCAGTTCAAATCAGAATCCTAGTGGCCTCTATCTCCTGAGTCATTGATGTTGATTCAAGAATTCACATGGAAAGGCACAAGATGTAGAACTGTCCAAAAATCCCTGAGAGGGAAAAAGAATAAAGTTGATTTATTTGTCATTAGGCTAATATTATCACACAACTTGATTGGCTCTGAAATACTGGTATAAAATTCATCAATACAGTTATATGATATCATCTCAAGAAGACTAACTCAGCTACGGGGTATTCACTTAATGGTCGACAATGGAACAATGGAACAGAATGAAGACTCAATAACATACACTCAGATAAAGAGACAGAGGCACTGGGGAATGTAGACAATACGCTGTTTATTGGCAGGGGATGCTGGGAAACCAGCTATGTATTAGCAAGAAAAGATGTCGACCCCTACTCCACACCATATGCAAAACCAACCTGAAATAGACCTCAGACCTAAGCATTAAATGAAAGTAGGAAACATCTAGAACAAAAACAACAACAACAACTGTTGAACCAGTTTCCTGAAGTGCCAACTCCATTGAGAAAATACTGACAGGCAGAAGCCACCAAAGTCATCCCTTCAGCTCTTTAAAAGGCCCACCCGGGAGCACTTATTAGTTCATTTCTTCCATATTTGAGACAAGGCCTCACTATGTAGCTCTGGTTGCCTAGAAACTGCTATGTAGACTAGGCTAGCCTGGAACTCACAGAGCTCTTTCTGCCTCAGTTTCCCAAGTGCTGGCACTAAAGGCATACATAGCCACGCCAGCTGGCATTTTCACATGGAATCAACAGAGAGAATAATTTTAAAGAGTGGCTCAGAGAAAACACGCGTGGCCCCTATGCAGTAATCTGAATAACAGCCCCCAAAACAATGAACTACATATGACAAAATGCAGCCACCAAAATCTTTGGGTGCCCAGGTGCCTTCCTTAATGTAGTCTGGTGTTTGCACCTCCTTCGGGGGGCTTTAAACCATCTGCAGGTGCCCTACAACACCCAACACAGTGCAGTTGCTGTGTAAACAGTTGTTATAGCATATAGTTCAGGGAATAATTTGAAAAGAAAACAAAAGCATACAGATGTTCCATAATATGCAAATTTCCCTCCAAACAATTTCAACCTGTGCTTGGTGGAATATATGAGTACAGAAAACAGACAGAATACCACTGGTGTTAGTGGGTGGAAAGGGAAATGGACTGTGGCTTCTCTACTACACCGTGACTCTCGAAATAAGTATGCTAAGGCTAGAGGGACAGCACAGTCCATAAAGTGGCGGGCAAGCCAGAGGCCCTGAGTTCAGTTCTCGGTCTATTTAAAGAAGCTGAGCATGATGGGACCTACTTGTAATCCTAATATGGGAGAGGCCGACACAGCTGGATCCCTGAACCTCAGTTGGTGAGTTCAGGTCAGTGAGAGGCTAGAGAAAGACCATGTCTTTAAAAAATAGGGTGAAAGCGGGAGGGAGGGAGGAACAGGAGGATACAAGTGATGGGATAAGAATTGAGTCATAATCTGAATAACTTAGTTAAATAAAAAAATATATAAAAGTACTTAAAAAATTAAGTTAGATGGCTCTTGAAAACCCTTAAAGTTGTCCTCTGAGTTTTATACACACACACACACACACACACCACACACACACACACCATATACACACACACCACACACACACAAACACACATACAGACAGAGAGACAGAGAGAGACAGAGACAGAGAGGACAGAGACAGAGAGGACAGAGACAGAGAGAGACAGAGACAGAGAGGACAGAGACAGAGAGGGAGGGAGCGTACACGAGAGAGAACACTAATGCACAGTGGCAAGACAGATGTCACCTGCAACACAGAGAGGCTGGATGTCAGTGCCCTGAGGGAAGCTTGGGGAGGTGACAGACAGGTGTGCTCATCCTCTTGACCAGGGTGATGATTTCACAGCTGATTGTTTGTCAAGATCTCTCATCTGTATACTTTAATTACACGCTGTTTGTCACAAGTCAGCTCCGTCTTGCCGAGCTCTGACATAAGCGCCCAATGGGCGCTCCCTGTGGACAGGAGGCAGAGGCTTCCTTTATTCAGCTCCTACTCACAAACAGGAGAGGGCCACGCTGTTCCCCTGGCCCCTGGCCCTGTGGCTCAGCAGCTCTTGCAGCAGTCTTAGCTGCTCTCCAGGCAGGCAGCTCTTCACAGCCAAAGTGAGCAGAGGGTCCCCCAGCTCTCCTGGCAGCCAGAACCAGCAGCGCCTGGCAACCCTCAGAGCTCTCCCAGCAGCCCTCAGTGGGACCAGCTCAAGCTGCTCCATTCAACATTAAAATCACAAAAATAAAATTACATAGGAATTTACCACAGCATAAGGGGTTGGTGGGAGGGCAGCAGCCGGACAGAGACTTCCCTGAAACAACCAGCAACACTGCCATTTGTTCTGCCTTTGTCTTTCGACATGATCTTACTCTGTAGCACAGGCTGACCCCAAATTCACTATGTAGACCAGGATGATCCCCAAATTCTGGCAAACCTCCTGCTTTGGCCTCCTGAGTGCTGGGATTAAAGGTGTGAAACATTCTTGCCAAAGAGAGTGGAGATTCTATAGTTAAAATGCTGCATGGGGCGTTTACAGCCTCTTGCATGGGCCTGGTGCCCCTGTTTGACTGGATCAGGTTCAACTGCGGACTGGGACGTCCAATCGACTGTGGCTGTTGGACGGATTGGCGCCAAGACCCCACATCAGAGCACAGAACTAGGCAGACTTTTTTTGTTTTCTATGATAGTTAACTTTCTCCTCTTTTTAACAACAATTCATTCAGATGCATGTTGGGTGTTGACCTTCCCTCTCTCCCCCCATTCTGTTAGCTCTCTTTGTTCTTCCAAACAGTTTTATTTCTACTTAATATGTGCTTATGTAATTCCACATAGATGTGTAAAATCTAGGAACCACAATCGAGAGAAATCACATTTGTCTTTCTAAGAAGGGTTTAATTAGTCAATCATTTTCCTGCAAATGGCACAACTTCCTCCTCTGCCTTACAGCTCAAAAAAATTCCACTGTGTGTGCACCAGATTTTCCTTATCCATCCCTCCGCATAGATGTCTAGGTTGACCCCATCACTTAGTCATCTCTGCACTAAGCAGGGTTGTGGTGGTATCTCTGTGGTGTGTTGGTGTCTCTCTATGTGTTGGTATCTTTGTGGTATATAGGCATCTCTGTGGTGTGTTGATGTCTCTGTGTGTGTTGGCATGCCTGTGTATGTTGGTATCTCTGTGGTTTGTCGGTGTCTCTGTGGTTTGTCGGTGTCTCTGTGGTGTGTTGGTGTCTCTGTGGTGGGTTGGTGTCTCTGTGTGTGGTGGTATCTCTGTGGTATGTTGGTTTCTCTGTGGTATGTTGGTGTCTCTGTGGTGTGTTGATGTCTCTGTGGTGTGTTGGCATCTCTGTGTGTGTTCGCATCTCTGTGGTATGTTGGCATCTCTGTGTGTGTTGGTATCTCTGTGGTGTGTTGATGTCTCTGTGGTGTGTTGGCATTTCTGTGTGTGTTGGCATCTCTGTGGTGTGTTGGTTTCTCTGTGGTATGTTGGTGTCTCTGTGGTATGTCGGTATCTCTGTGGTGTGTTGGTTTCTCTGTGGTGTGTTGGTTTCTCTGTCGTATGTTGGTTTCTCTGTGGTATGTTGGTGTCTCTGTGGTGTGTTGGCATCTCTGTGGTGTGTTGGCATCTCTGTGTGTGTTGGCATCTCTGTGGTGTGTTGGCATCTCTGTGTGTGTTGGTGTCTCTGTGATGGGTTGGTGTCTGTGTGTGGTGGTGTCTCTGTGGTGTGGTGGTGTCTCTATGTGTGTTGGTGTCTCTGTGTGTGTTGGTGTCTCTGTGGTGTGGTGGTGTCTCTGTGTGTGTTGGTGTCTCTGTGGTGTGTTGGTGTCTGTGTGTTGTGTTGGCATCTCTGTGTATCTTGGTGTTTCTGAGGTGTGGTGGTATTTCTGTCATGTGTTGGTGTCTCTGTGGTGTGTTGGTGTCTCAGTGGTGTTCAGACATATCTGTGGTGTGTTGGTTTGGAGTCCTTTGTGTAGAGTCCTAGGAATGGTGTAGTTGGGTCCTAGGGGAGAGCATTTCTTAGCTCTTTGAGCTCCTCCTCATCCCCACCTCTCTCATATTCTTGTGGTGTGTGTGTGTGTGTGTGTGTGTGTGTGTGTGTGTGTGTGTGTATTCCTGTGGTGTGTGTATTTGGGTACACTTGCCTGTGCAGTTGAGCATAAAGGCCAGAGGTTGACATTGGGCATTTTGCTCTATTGAGAGGAGGTTCTTGCAGAGCCTGGATCTTGCTGATTGGTTAGATTGGCTGGCCAGTGAGCCCCATGATCTACCTGTGTCACAGGGGGTTACAGCCACAGCTGCCGCCAGACTCTTAGGTGGGCACTGGGGTTCTGAGCTGAGGCCCTCATGCTTACACAGAAGGTAGTGGGCACCCTGAGCCATGCCCCTGCACGATGGCCTCTTTAAACCTCTCCAGGACTGAGGAGAATGCTCCATTCTATGGGGTTCACCCTCTGGGAGGGGCCAGCTTCCCAAGAGGGAATTAGAAAAGAGAGGCCAGGCAGTTCATCTCTGCACGGCATCTGCCCTTGGAGGTGCTGACCAGAAGCTTACCATGGCGTGACCCCCATCATTTGGCCTCCAGAGTGGGGACAGCCCCATACTGGTGTGTTTCTTCCTGAATGTGGACACAGTGCCATTTAAATCCCAGCAGGAAGGTTTTATCACTGTGGAACCTGTGCTATCAGCATCTTGACATTGGCAAAGACTGAGAGGATTTTGCCTTTCGGTGATGATGTGGCAATTCATCTGGAAAGGTGATGCTGAGTGAAGGAATGAGCTGGCGATTTCACCAGGAAACCTAGACATGTTTATGTATCACAGAGAATGCTAACCTCACTCCCATGTTCATCATATGCATGTTTAAGTGGCCAGGTTTCTAAAAACAGGCTCATACTCACAGATTTGTCAGAGCAGACCACAAAGGCAAGAATTTGAATAGATTAATTTTGTAAAATGCAATTAAAATGTGTAAGCCTGTTAAATCAGATAAGCCAGTGAGGCAGCTGAGAATCATTTACGGGCTCCTTAAAGGAAGTTATTAAGGTTGTGTGTCGTATGGAAAGTCAGGTTTATAAGCCAAATGCAAAGCTTAAGAAAGCACTGGGTTTTGGAGTGTAATTTTAATACATTGAACAAATTACGCTTGAATGGAACTTCTTTAAAAACTGAAGGTAAGATTCGGGGTTACCTTTGTGTAAGAAATCAGATAGACCTGATGATAAAACAACAGAAGAGAAGCCTCGCCGTTTAGACCAGACCCAGGTCAGCTGCCTATGGATGGGGAAACTGAGTCTCAGGAAAGAGAGAAGCTGCTTTGGGGGTCGTTCAGTTCTGTAGGGGCCCTGGAGTGCTCCTGAACGCAGCTGCCTCCCAGGCACCCTCCCTCTGTTCTGACTCCCACACCTGCCCCAGGTGACCAGCTCCACATCCAGGCAGAGGGGATGGGCTTGTCCGGCCCCTGCTCATGAAATAAGTCATATTCACTGTCAATCAACGTCATCAGGTTTGGACTCACCATGGAAACACATCTCTGGTGTATCTGTGAGGCTGTCACAGGAATGGTTTAACTGAGGTGGGAAGACCTCCCACCCTGAATATGGGTGGCACCAGTTGAGCTGGAAACCCAGACCTAAAAGAAGGAGACAGTGAGCCGAGCCCCAGCATTCATCTCTCTCTCTGCTTCTAGATGGTGGGTGCAAGGTGACCAGCTGCCTCACCCTACTGCAGACCGCAGGACTGTGTTCCCTCAAACTGTGAACCAAACAAACCCTTTCTGGCTCAAGTTGCTTGCATTGGGTATTTTGTCATAGGAACAAGAAACATAATTGTAAACCTATAGTGGCCTTGGATTTTATTTCTACATACATTATGAACCCTGGATACACTCTCATTTTTATTTTAGCGAGTCAAGGATATCTAGGGAACTTTCTCTCTGTACCTCAGTCTTGCTGTTTGCTTGAGATAGCGTCTCACCATGTAGCCCAGGCTGGCTTCCTGCACCTGGCTCTGTGGTGCTGGGGTAAGAGGTGGGAGCCACCCGGCCTGCCTTAGCACCACTTTGACAGTTAGCCACGCATTTTTGAATACTACTTACCACAGCCACTTCTTCGCTCCACACTAGGAGTCTTTGCTTTTCTGTCCTTTCCTGTGCCTTCTTGGCTGGAGAACACTGCAGCATAGCTGGGGGCGTGGGTCTGCCCACACTCCACCTTATTCTCTTCCTGAGGCTTCATCAGATGTGAGTTCATCGCCTTCCTCCTCAAGGCCAAGGCATCCCCCACCTCCTGATCACTGTTCCTGTCCCAACCCTCCACTGTCTTCCAGCAGATGTTTCCCCACCCTCCGCTCTTGGAAGAGGCTTCTCCAGCTTCTCTGTGCTTATGCTGTACACTCATCTCCCAGAATTCTCAGAGCTGCACCATGAGCTGCTACTAATCCTCTCAGGAGGAAAGGACACTGAAGCCCCCATGGGTTTCTGTTTCTTCCCGACAACAGGCCACATGGTCCATCTTGGGCATGACTAGTGGCTCTAGACTCTATCCTGAGTAGCACACTGTGGGGCTGAAGTGCCACGTGCAGTTAGTCTGAACTGCTCTTCCTCAAAGGAGGCCTTGGTCAGTGCTACAGCAGACAGGCCCTCCACTGTTTACACACTCACAGCCCTTCCTGCAGGGCTGGTTTCCAAGCTTTGTTGGGGTAACTCTGCTTTGGTCCCTTTGGCTGGGGATAAGGCCTCATGGGATCCCAGTGAAGAGTAGGGTGGAAAGCTGTAAGGTCCTGAAAATCACTCAAGGGAGGGGAGATGGTGGTGCCAAAAGGCAGCTGGTACCTCTCCAGCACTGTCACCCACTACACCCACTGCAGATGAGAAACACTGCTGGGATTCAGCAGATAGAAAGGTGTCCTTCCCTTGAAATTACAGGTGGAGGACGTAAAGAAAGCTTTGTTTGTCTGTTTTAAATGTATGGATGTATGTATGGCCATTGCATGTTTATTTATTTATTTATTTATTTAATAATTATTTATTTCTATGTATTTAAGTATTCTATCTGCATGTACACTTGCATGCCAGAAGAGGGCATCAGATCACATTGTAGGTGGTTGAACCACCATGTGGTTGCTGGGAATTGAACTCATGAGCTCTAGAAGAACAGACAGTGTTGTTAGCCACTGAGCCATCTCTCCAGCCCGGCATGTTTATTTCTGACTGGTCATGAATGTATAAGTTTACTACTCTCTGTATGTATGGGTTATAGTTATTGTTTATTGGGTATAGTCTTAAGACATCTGTAACATTTGTAACAAAAAGTTAGCTTGAAACAAGTAACTCAGGGTTGGAACCATTCTGGGCAGCAACACATGGCATGAGGGAACCAAGGAAACAGACCTTCAGAGACACCTTATTTTAAATTGGGATAAGATTCTTTTGTAATCCTGCTCTGTGTTTTAAAACTAGGCTTATAAAAAATAAAACCTAGGCTTATAAAAGATAGAATTTAAAGCAATGTTTCTTTAGTGAGGTATTAAAGACGTGCTCCAGCCTGTTTGTCTTAAGATGTGTGTGCATATGTGTTTGTAACATCCGTAGAAACACAGATGTTTTTAAGCAGCAACCCTGCGAACCACATGGTCTGCAGCTACCATGGTCTGAGTCCACCATCTTGAGATAACCACGTGGTCCTAATGAGCCATCTGCTTGCTGTTTTATCCCACTTCAGGCTAAGAAAACAAGCCTTATTTTAAATTGTTATGAATTTTTATAGAAATTCAAATTATATTCTTACAACATATTGTACATAGGATTCAATCCCGGTTCAAAGTATTCTTTATATAATGGTAAAATTTTAAGGTTATAAAGGTTGATTCAGATTAACAGGCTACTTTATCACTGGCTCCGGAAATGGATGATTCTAGAGATATTTTAAAGTAGGAATGTATTAACTTTAGAGACATTCAGCTGCTTACACTGTTAAAATTTGGTTTTATCTTATAAAATTATGATTATACTCTATGATTTCACTCTTTAAAAAGATGCTTTATTGCAAAGACAGTTTTAAAAAATGTTTAAATATAGAAAGCATTTAAAAATTTATCAGGTATTTTATAATAATGTCTTTATTGACATATAATCTTGATAAATAGATAAATTGAAAATGCATTGACTATCTCTAAATTTAGTTCCTTTTTACTATAAACTGTCCTTTTTGTATAGTTACTAGCTGTATTAATTTCTCTTGGAAAGACAAAACAAACAAACAAACAAACTTTTTTTGGATGGATAACTTTTTTATAGCCTCCAGTCAGTCAAGATGTAAAACTCTACACCCGAGAATGAACAAGTGTCACTGGCCTATAAGGTTTATTCAGGCTAACAGGGACAGATTTAAAGATATGTATTTAACCTCCTTGTTTTTACTAGCAATATTAAAAAGTACCTATTTTTTTTTGTCCTAAACCGGGTCATCCAGGGAACTGTCGTGTTCTATGGTGATGTACCATGAGGGGGTCAGGGAAGTCCCCAGTCTCTGTATTTAGGGATCTCGATGCTGAAGCAGTTTCAGTTCAGTGGTTGCCATTTTATTATGGACTGTTAAAGATAATTGAGACATTCAGATGTTGGCTGTCTCATAAATGATCGTGTTCTTTAAAATATCCATGACTGTGCTTACTGTCATGGCTTTATTTGGCCTCCTATTTTTTTTTCAAAATTAAAGGTAAATAACTAAAGTCTTGCATATGTTTAAGGATAACTAGGAGGTATAAATTGATGGTCATCTATATAGGGCAATCAGTTGCCTGATGGTTAACGAAGCAATTTTAAGAGAACGAGGCCTCATTCCTGGGGTGGGGTGGATGGGTTTTGGTTGTTCAAGTATTTGCATATTGTACATAGTTAAGGTTATATTTTGATTACAGCATACTATGTATCAATTCTTTTAAAGGTATTGTACCTTTGTAATTCTTTAAAATGCTATGTGCAGTTCTAGTCATTTTGTTGTTTGCTTGTTTGTTGGTTTTTTGAGACAGGGTTTCTCTGTGTAGCCTTGGCAGTCCTGGACTCGCTTTGTAGACCAGGCTGGCCTCGAACTCACAGCAATCTGCCTGCCTCTGTCTCCCCGAGTGCTGGGATTAAAGGCTTGCGCCACTACGCCAGGTTTAGTTATAGTTATTTTGAAAGCTACTATCACAAACTGTTTAGGATAACCAAGAGATGCAAACTAATAGTCAATCAAACGTTTGATTTCGTTAGGTACTAGATCAGTTAATCACAGGTGCTTTCTGAGTTAATTGGTTAATATATAGCTAGAAACAACCAATTCAGATATACTGAAAATAGATACGGTCCTCAAACATTTATCTGCAGTTTATAGATCATGACATTCTGTTGTATGTTTGCAAGATGCAGTTTAGAGCAGATAACTAAAAACAAAGACTAACTCAGATGTACCAACCCTCACACTTGTCAGAAATGTGCTGAATATGGCATTAAATATATTTCAGCATATCATGACAGAAACTCCTTGTGGAGGAATGCCTTGAATGGATGCAACAACTGTCAGTAAAGCGTTGTTTAGCCAATAAGCTGGGCAGAAGGATAGGAAGGGGAAGGCGGGACTTCCTGGAGAGAAGGTGGAGCGAGGACCGACGGTTGAGAGGAAAAGAGAGTTTACAGTTGAGGGGGGCAGGAGCGGGTAGGAGGTCCCTAAGCAGCCCAACGGACCAGGAAGCCCTCCCTGCCACGGGAAAACTCCTAATGATCTTACAGACGCAACAGGGCTCTCTTTTAAAGAGCACATGTTCCCCCCTCCCGCCGCCACCACCCCGCCCCTTCTCCCAGCATTGGGGCCTTTACATGACATAGGTCTTCTTCTCCTGCTCTTCCTTGTCGTCCCCAGCGGTTCGGAGAGCACGTTCCGGCTTCCTGAGTATCACATGGATCAGGCAAACACCACGGAGGCTCCCAGGAGAAGGACCAGTCCCATCAGGACCAGTCCCACCAGGACCACGGCTTTTGTGCCAGGAGTCAGGATAAGATACATCTTCTTTCCAGATAAGCGCTGCGTGCACCCCTCCTGGGAGACGTAGTTATTCTTGTTGCCTCGGGACGCCCCAAAGATGAACCTGTCACAGGAACTCTTCTCAGTGTCACAGTACCAGCGAGGGAAGGAAGGCTGCCCGGCCAGGCCCAGTGATGGCCTTCAGGACACAGTATTCTTTATAGTCGAAGATTTCAAGCAGAGAGGTCCTCAGAGTCCTGCTTTCTGGGAACACTCAGGACAGAAGAGTTGGCTCTATTCCTGTTCCTGGCCACACTGTCAATGGCGCTTTCAGTGACACCAGCACACTTCTCAAGACACTCCTCCCGGTTCTGGCGGTTGTTGAGGTCCCTTCACAGCTTCCCTACACAAATGGCTGGCAGGACCCAGGAGAGGCACTGTACCACCACCGGGGGGCGGGGGTGGTGGTGGTGGTGGTGGTGGAAACCCGGCATCTCTCCACTACCTTCGAAACTCCTCAAGACTTCATCTCCACAATGAAACAGAATCACGAAGTAACACCCTTTACTTGCAAAGAAGGTGCTGAAGTCTAGAGAGCTCAGAGGCCAGGTGCTGGGACAAGGGCCCCTCAGAGGATGCTGAACTGACCAACAGTGCGGATGTCTAGGTCCCTGCCTGCCGAACCACCGCTTCGGCCCCGGGAGAGAAGCAGCAAAGCTAGCGGGGCCAGGAGTGCCTGCCTTCGCCATGGCTCAAACTGCTGCACCATGACCTGCTGCTGCCCACGCCGGGGGCCAGGCCTCAAGCTGCATGCCGCCGAGGTGATGAGGGGGTGCTGAATATGACGTTAAATATATTTCAGCTTATTATGACAGAAACTCCTTATCCTAATAGTTGACCCCCGAGGTCTCTGAGAAGATTAGAGCACAGCAAAGGACTTCAATGCTGGATTGTGGTGTCCTAACCACTGGGCGAGACTGCCTCAATGCCTCACGCTGTTAGGCCCCTGCCTGTACTTTGGATGCACTGGACACCTGGAGAGCTCTTGCCTCGTGTTGCTGAAAACGAGGTGGGGTCAGTCTCTCATGGTCTTCTTCCACAGAAACAGCCTCTCATCTTCTGCGTCTGCCCATGGTGCCATGAAAATGACAGGAGCCTGGGACAGCTGTCTAGGGGGTGGACTGACTGGTCATCTCTGTAGATGTAGATTCATCTAGGTTAAAACTTATCTTTGCCAGGTCTCTGATCACACTGAGGGCTAAGCTAATGGTAGCTTGACAGCTGGAAGACAAATTAGATCCACTGTTAGTTCATTAGCCAATTCATTAGGTACTTAAAACTGGCAGGTACTAGGTCTCTTATTTAAAAAGGCTACCAGTTTGGCCTTGCTCACAGGCTTCATGCTAAAAGGTAAACAGGTTTCCATAAAATGAGGGCTCCCAGTAATAAACTATCTGTGTCTCCTAGTGAATAACTGGATAAAAAACATGTAAAGTTTATGTAAGGTCTGATGAAACGTAAGTTTATAAGAATCTGAGAAAATGTCTGAGGTGCTGAGAAGGTGCTTTAGGGTTGATAAATGCAAGCTATAAAGAGAAGCTTCTAAGAAAATGTCTGAGGGGCTAAGAAAATGTTTAAAGGTTAATAAATGCAGGATAAAGTTGGAGGGTCTAAGAAGATGTTTTAGGGTATTTATATTTTTATAAGATTTTAAAAGGTCCGAGTTTTAACATTAATCGACAGAGTTCTGATAAGCTCATGGAGCACTGGTTGCTTACTACCCAGTCACAAGCTCGAGACTTTCACCTCCTTTTGCCTGTCTTCTGGATAGAGACTTGTACGTCTCATCATTCTAAAGCCATCTCTGTCCAGTATGTTTATCTAGCCCTCTGGACTGAGAAAAGAGTGTTCATGCCTTTTAACCCAAAGCTGTAGCTTTTACAAAGGCATGAGTCTATTCCTGCTGTCTTGTGGATACCTGATAACTGCCTTTTCTAAAATATAGGTCTCAATACAATGGTAATATTAATGTAGTTCCTTCTAAACTAAATTAATATAAGCGTCAAGGAACAAAAACTCATAAGACTTGGATCCACCTGCCACTGATGAAACGGATTTCAGATAAGTGCACTCGCCTGCTCTTGAAAATGGGACTTTTCTCTTGGTCATAGGATTCCTCACCTTCCCCAATTAATGACTAGACAGTTTTAATTTCTGTCCTAGTCTACATTTGTCTCAGCAGATTTTTCACCTGGCTAACAGATTCCTTCAGGGATCACCTGTGGATTGCAAGCTGCTGAGATCTGGAGTTGCTGCAAGCTGATGTAAACTAGTCCAGCCAATGGGATTGTTTCCTCTCTTCAACTTGACTGGCTAACCAGATGCTTCTGATAAATTCCCCCATTGCCGAGCCTTTGACTAGCCTTTCAACCTTCCTGGGTTTTGATGACAATGTCCTAATGTCAGCTGGAAATAGTGACAGAAGGGAATAGGCCTCCCATTGTCCCACTTAACAGGCTGAAATGCTAAGAGGAAACTCTCTGGTACAGAGACAAAATGGTTACCTATTGGCTTACCAGAAAATAGGCCCTTGGTTCTGTTCCTCTTGGTCATGCTTTGTGGCCCTTACATGACAGGCTGAATTTCATGTTTGTATGAGACTGCAGTAATGCTGTCAAGCTTACGGTTTTGAGGGCACCATGCAATCTCATATTCTGGACATTTGATCCGGGTACATAAAGATGAGGGTGTGTGTGTGAAGGGCCAGAGTGAACCCGACTGGATCTCTACTGTTCAACTTGTGGCATTAAAACCCCAACACCCGCCCTTAAACCCCACTCACGGGTTTGAGATAGAACAGTACTTGAGGGGGAAGAGAGAATGTGCGAGATGAGTGGAAAAGACTATCTCTTCAATAGAAACTCAGCTAATGAAGAATTCAGGGGACAGGGGAAAAATGCCATTAGAAATAAAAGCAAAACTGTTGGGTTGGAACCTCCTGTTGCCCCCACCCCCACCTCCACCCCTATGATCAGGTAAATCCCAATTCTCTTTCTCTAACCCTGCAAGGTCAGAGGAAAGCCTCTGCACCCTGGCATTCCTGAAGGCTGCCCTAACCCCCTCACCTGGAGCCACCAGCTCCCCGATCCCCACCCTCACTCCCACCCCAGATGGCTGTATTTGGGCACAAGTCCAGCATGTGTCAGACAAGTAATTTTCCTTCACCTACAGTCCTTAAAAAAGGCACCGCTATAGTCTAGGTGCAACTTCCTCTGCTCTTGTCCCCTGAGGCTCATAAACTTACCCAGGAGCCCCAGTTCTCAAACCTGTTTTTTTTTTTTTTTTTTTTTGAGACAGGGTTTCTCTGTATCGCCTTGGCTATCCTGGACTCACTTTGTAGACCAGGCTGGCCTTGAACTCACAACGACCCGCCTGTCTCTGTCTCCTGAGTGCTGGGATTAAAAGCGTGCACCACCATGCCCGGCCTTAAACCTGTCTTTTTTTTTTTTTCTAACTTTTAATCTGACTTGCATTGGCTTATTTCATCGGTGGAGATAACCTATCAAAATCAAGTAAGAGAGCAATCAATCAAACAAACCAGAACACCGCTGCCATGAACCAAATTGGCACATCAGCCATTTTTACCTTTTTTCTCGACCCCACCCCCCGCCCACTGTGCAAGGTTGTAGAATAAAGTGCTTCTCTTTAAATTCTCAGGGTCCATAGTACTCCTGTTTGTCTCTCACAGGTCACAGCAGAGGAAAGCAAGTAAGAGAGAGCCAGGGCCCTGCAGGTCTTCTTCAGGGAGACAGTCTACAGCCTCTCTTCTACAGCTCGCCCACTGTATTAGCTTTTTTTTTCTATTGTTGTGATAAAACACCATGATCAAAGCAGCTTAAAAAAAAGGAAAGGATTTAATTGGTCTTATGGTTCCAGAGGGCTAGAATTCACGACGGCGGAGGAAAGGCAGCAAGAACAGCCAGGAGCTCACATCTCAAACCTTGTATAAGCAGGAGGCAGAGAAAGACACCGGAAATGGCGCAGATCTTTTGAACCCCCATCCCACTCACCCCCAGGGACAAACTTCTTAGAACAAGGCCATGTCCTAATCCTCCCCAAACACTTCCATCAAATGTGCACCGAGCATTTCAATATACAAGCCTCAGGACCGTTCTCATTGACATGGGGCACATCTGCATCCTTTCTGCTGTGTCTTAAAAGGGTGTGGTCCACAGCGGCCTTCCAGCTCAGTTTCCTAAGCAACTGTGAGCCACGATGCCCACAGTTGGGATGGTGAAAAGGTTGTCCATAGGAAAAGGTCTCTGCGTACTTGATGGATTCATGATCAAACTCACGCAGCATCCATGTGTTTCTGGCAGTGACGGCCTCTGCGTCATCAAGCTTCCTAAAATACTGCCACTCAGACATGAGCGTTGGCTGTTATGAGCTGCAGAGTGTGTCTGTACTGTACATGCACAGGTCTGGGCTCTTAGATACAGTGGCTTTAACTGTCCCTGCATTGTTCCTCAGCACGCAAGTATCAAGCTTGTATGTCGTTGGATTGAGAATGTTAGACTTGGGGTCCAAAGAGATGGCTCAGCCACTAAATGCTAGGTTCACAGCCCCAAATATGAGAGGATGTTAGATTTTTTAGAAAATTGCTGTTTGAGTTGCTGACTTGAGTTTTGTTTTTAAAAATGCTCAATGGAGCAGAATTTCCAACAGTTTCTGAAACGGCTTTAAATATCTTCCTGCCACCTGTACTACGTTTTTATGAAAAGTGGCATTGATTCTTGTAAAATGGAAATATCAATCAACTGTGAAAAATAGAGAAGAGTCTCCAGGTCTCGTGGTATCAAATACAAAGCAAGATTTGATCATTATGTTAATTGACAGGCAAGTTTTGTTTTTGTCTTTAATGGATGATTAAAATTAATATGTCTACCAAAGGATTATTTTAAAATAAATTTCTTTACAATTTATCATCAATAGATGTCTGGTATGTGTATCTGTTTTATGTATCTATATGACTGCAGTGTCATAAAATTTTCTTAGAAGAAAAAAGGGTCAAAACCAGGAAAAGCTTAGGAAGCCATGCCCTGGGTTATCTTTGTGGAATATGTTAGAAAGGAATCTTTATGGTCCATTTTCAGTGTGAGGTGGATTTAGAGTTTATTAGAAAGCCATAGCTCAGCAGGAGGCACTGGGCCTCTGTCTTCCCTACCTAGTAGCTGGCTTCAGCTTGCCTGGGGGGCTTTTAGTTTATCTCAGGGTTGAAAAGGTATCGAGTCTGCTCTGTGATCATACCCTCAGAACCCATGTGCCAGAAAATGGGAGTGGGATCTCAGCAGTGTGAGCAGGACAGCAGTGTGAACAGGACAGCGGTGTGGGCAGGACAGCGGTGTGGGCAGGACAGCAATGTGAGCAGGACAGGACAGCAGTGTGGGTAGGACAGCGGTGTGGGCAGGACAAGACAGCAGTGTGAACAAGACAGCAGTGTGAACAGGACAGCACTGTGAACAGGACAGCAGTGTGATCAGGACTGCAGTGTGGGCAGGACAGCAGTTTGAGCAGGACAGCAGTGTGAGCAGGACAGCGGTGTGGGCAGGACAGCGGTGTGGGCAGGACAGCGGTGTGGGCAGGACAGTGGTGTGGGCAGGACAGGACAGCAATGTGAACAAGACAGCAGTGTGAGCAGGACACTACAAGATATTTGGTATTAGTAAGTTATTGCGAGAAAGGGGAGGGGGAAGAGAGAGAGAGAGGAGGGCACCCATGACAGAGAGAAAAAAAAGAAACAGAAAGACAGAGGGGGTGAAACCGAGAGAGATCTAGGGACTGTATGGGTCCTTTTTATCAGGCACACACCTGGCAGTGGCAAGTGATGACGTCAGAGGTTGCTAGGCCCCTAAAAGGCAGGCTAGTGGGAATGTCTGTATGCTAACAAGGTCAACCTGGAGTGCTGGGAGGATGAGGAAGTAGGGGTGGATTATCAACCGTTGGGAAAAACAGGGCAGGAACTTTTCATGATCAGGGGCTATAAAAAACACTGTTCTCCACCAGGTTGGTGTGTAGGCCACTTTGCCTATACTCGTTTTGGGTGTCAGGGTTGTGATGGCAATCAAAGAGGAGCAAACCACCGTCTAGCTCTGGTCTTCTTCAGCCGTGGCTGTAGCCATTAACTTCTCAGGCAGGAGGGATGTGACCGCACCCCGTTCCCCCAAAGATGAAAAGGTGAAAAGTGAAATCATGGCACACTGGCCTCCAGCAGCAAGAAGGCTTCTGCTCTGCGTTATCCTTCTCAGGAATTGCTCTGCACTCGAGTTCCATCCTGGATGAAGGTTCCTGTGTTCATCAGCTTCGCTGCTTGACAAAATGCCTGGGGTCAACTTACAGCTTCTGAGGTTTTAGCTCATGCTCAGTCTCTGGTAGACGTGGGCCTATGGGGTCACTGTGTCTCAGAGAAATAGGAATTATTATAGAAATCTCATTATAATGGCTACAGAAAATGGCATCAAGGAGAGGCTGGGGTCTCTATTTCCCTTTCAAAGACATATCCTCATCAACCCAATGTCTTCTCATTGGGATCCACCACCTATCAGTAGTGCCACGGGCCACTGTCTGAGCTTTACTTAAGATCCACAGCAAAGCATTTTCTTCTTGACCCACAAAGGCTCCTGACCACCTCACAATGCAAACTGCAGTGGGGTCTGGCTCTAAGAGTCAAGTGGCAGCTGCTGGGCCACAGCTGTCTGCTTCTTTTAACCCGGGCGGCAGGGGACCACTTCTAGGTGTGCCGAGCTCCTCCTTATCTTCCTAGCCACTTTCCTCTTACCAGTGTGGTGAAGCAAGATGCCACACATGGAGAGGCTCCTAGGACGAGGGTCGGCCGTGGCTGCCAATCAACAGCACCCAGAGACCTGAATGCTGCTACCACCGAGGGCACCTGAAGGTAAGACCTTCTCTGGTCAACCTTATGAACAAGACCTGGGTCCTCGAAGACACCTGCTTCCGATGTCAGGAGCAATCTGTGCCTCAGGCCTGCTGAAGCTCTTTCTGGAAGCTGTGTGCTGTCTCAAGCTTCTTCGTTTTGGAGTCATGGGTCCCACAGTGAATCCCACAGACACAGAAGGGGTGGGTTCCCATCCTGGGGAAGAGTCTTTTTTAACAGCTCTGACCCTGGCTTCTAGTTTGAAGCAAATTTGAGGAAGTCCCAGAGGGTAGTGGATTCTTGCGCAGTTGAACGTGTTGGCTCACAACATATGCCTGGGGACTGGATGTCTCCCAACCCGATGTGATTTTCACTCCTCAATATGGAAAAAAAAAAGGGAAGTGGCATGCGTTTGGGAGGACACATGTGTGGCTTCTGTTGTGTTTTACTCCTGGGGCACAGAACAGACGCAGTACCTGACAGAGATCCCATGTGAGTGCAGTGGCAGGCAGTAGCAGGTGCTTGTGGCTCGTGTTTTGGAAATTAGGGGAGTTGAGAGCAGGTGAAAGCCTGGGCCTCACATCCCATCTTGGTTTCCACAGGCTGAGTGAGGGATGGAGCAATAGGCTGAGCTGGAGTCTTACAGGATCGAAGCTCATTGTGGCCAAGCTGAGGATACAGGCTGGGTTCCTGCTGGGTTGGTGATGTCCTCTCACCACACTGCAGTGGGGCAGGAAGGGTCCAACACCTGACATGGTGTCTAGCTAGCCAGCCATTCAGACCCAAGTGTCTGACAGACAGGTGAAGCTTTATCCCAAAGAGCAAAGGAAGGGAGGACCATAGGGGGCCCACCTGGGCAGGGCTCTGACCTCTAGTAGTGTCTTTGAGCAAAGTGAGGAGGCAGAGATGGAGCAAGGGTCTGTTGAAACTTGGCTCCAATTAGGAGAGAGTTCCTGTCCTTACAGGGGTGTCCTTAGAGGAAGCCGTGGCCTCAGTGGGACCCCCACACCCTTCCCCAGCCATAGTGGATTTGGCTTGGAGAATGAGCTCATGGACCATGCCTTTGTATGCACCACAACCAAGGGGCACTGCAGAACTCTAGTCCTTTAGAGTATTCTAGAACTTTCCCCAGAGGAGAGAGCCCTCAGGCTGGGGGCCTCTAACCTGCAATGGTAGTGATAGAATGCTAAATTCATTGTTGGAAGGCATTTTGTCCGGGGCCAAGCACAGGCTTATGGACATCCTAGAATAGGACTGGGGAAGGCCTTGCTGGTGCCAGATCCTCCCATTCACAGTCAAGAAGCTGGGCCACTCTGATCTGGAGGAAACTCCGCCCTTAAGAAGTGTTTAACCAGACACTGGTTGGACATTCTCTCAATCTCTGCTCTATCTTTATCCCTGCATGTCTTGTACGCAGGGTGAGTTTTGGGTGAAAGTTTTTGTGGGTGGGTTGGTGTTCTGCTCCCTCCACTAAGAGTCTTGTCTAGTTAGAGTGTGTCCCTTCCAGTCCCCATGGCCCCTGCTACCAGGAATCTCAGCTAGAGTGTCCCCCTCATATCCTCCCAGAGGCCTTTTCTGACTTAGGTCACCAGCTTGTCACACAGATGCCCCCACCTACAGTTTCTCTTCTCTCTGCAGGCCTTCCGGCCTCCTGACACCCTGCTCTCCCCAGGTCTGATCTCCACCCTTCTCTCCATGTCCCGTCTCCTAACTTGTTCACTCTCTTCAACCACAACCTGTGTCTACTCTATTCCCCATTCTGGGGAGGAAGTTAATTGTCCTCCCTTGGGTCCTCCTTGTTACTTATCTTCTTTGGATCTGGGAACTGTAGCATGCTTATCCTGTACTAAATGGCTAGAATCCACTCATAAGTGAGTACATAACATGTGTGTCTTTCTGGGTCTGGCAAGACCCACCCCATGGAAGAGAGCCAACTCCTGACACTAGTAACTATACTCTGCTATGCTTGCAGACAGGAGCCGAGAAGAGCTTTTGTCTGAGAGGCTCCACCGAGCAGCAGTTCGAAACAGATGCTGAGACTCACAGCCAAACAGTGGGGGGAAGCATAAGGAGTCTAGTGGAAAGGGGGCGGGAGGATAAAAGGACCTAGAGGCGACGGGAACTCTACAAGAAGATCAACAGAGCCAACCAACCAGGGCCAGAGGGGCCTTGGCACTAACCATGGACCATGCACGGACTGGACCCAGGTCCTCTACATAGATGTAGCCAGTGAACAGTTGAGTCTTCATGTGGGTCCACTAGTAAGACGAGTGGGGAGTGGGGGCTGTATCTGACATGGACTCTGTTACGTGCTTTTCCATCACTTCCCCTGACAGGACTGCCTTGCCAGGCAATAGGGAAAGCAGACAAACTCAATCCTGATGTGACTTTATGAGATGGGAGGTAGTGGGTGGGTAGAGAGTGCCCCTCTTTTCTGAGGAATAGGGGAAGGAAAGGGAGGATGAGATTGGGAGGAGAGGAGGGACTAGGATGTAAAGTGAATAAATTAATTAAAAAAGAAAATGTATATCCTGAAGGTGCAGCTCCCAAAGAGGTGACTGGGCCATTTTCTTGCCATGTGCTGCTTCATATGGGTGCAAGGTCAATGGACACTGCAGGGTTTCATCATCAACTCCTACAGACCCTGCTGGAGGCCTTCTGTGAATCCCATCTCTTAGAGACAGTCAGATCTCCACCTGTGCATTCCTGAAGTCCCACCAATGGCACCTCCCATCATGGTTCCTGGACCTCCTACACCCCTGTGGACTCTTCCACCTACTGGCCTTTGACAGGTGTCACACTATTGGTGTCCCTTTCCCAGGCCACTCACTGTAACCACAGGATGTATCTGGTACCACCCACTCCTGCTTCAAGTCTGCGTTCCAGATGCTCAACTACAGTGGCCAACTAGTGATTGGCGTGTCCCCTAGAGCTCCTCTCAGTTGGCTATGTCAGTAGTGGATGCTGAGAAATTCCATCCAGCCTGCAGATCTCCAACTCTGTAGGCTTTGCTTTCCACAGTTCAGGGCTGTTTCTGTCATGTCCTTCCAAAGCAAGCGGGAGCAGCCAGCCTTCGCAGCCAGCATTTTGCTACCTGGGGCTGTGGGTTATTGCTTCATCATCCACACTTCCAAGCCTCGGAGCTTTCAGGTTATCAAACACCTGTGAGACTCAATATCCTGCCTGTGTGACATTCAGCAGCTTTACGCTCTGACAGAAGGGACGTTTCCCCTCCAGGACCAATCCCTTCACAATCACCTGCTGGCTTGGCAGAAACAGGTGACTAGTTTCCTCACAAAACATCTGTAGTTCAGCTTGGTGCCCTGTTGTGGGACTGTGGACTGCAGTGAGCACCACTGGCCTGGGGCTCTGTGTTAACAATCATCGCTTGAGGATGCTCAAAGCAGCAAAATATGCCTCCTGGAGTGATGGTACAAGTTGATGACAGGCTGGTAGGTATGACACCAGAACCTGCTGGCTTGTAGCCATGACTGGTGACATACAAAAGGTAGCCACCCTTTCAGAGGCAGGCGGTACATACCTCACTTGCTAAAGGTCATCATCTGAGGTGAGTCACATGCAAGAATCAAAGGGGTGTGATCCGGTGGTCCATAGCAACGGGAGGCCACAGCCAACCAGCCGTTCTCCATGCCTCCTGACCATCACCCTCAGGTTCCCAGCTCCTCATCTCCTGGGCTGTAAAGCAACAGGAGAGCCAGGTGGAGGGCCTGGCCATGAAAGAAGACAGCCAGCCAAGTCTCTGGAGGTGTAAACAGTAAACTCCTTTATTGAGACAAGGTTACAATGATTCCTTTGTTACACAGTTTTAAAATATTTTAGAACTCTCTTCCAGGGGAGAAGTTAAAATCCGAGGCTTAGGTTGTTCTGCTGAGAGGTATACAATGTATCCTTTGGTCTGGAATTTTAAAGGACCCAAGTGCCTATGGTTTTTATCACAGGCCTTCTGTTTACTTTCTTGTGTGCATTTTCACCAGCATTTACCCAAGTTTATATATGGAGAGAGCGTGCACACACACCAGAGAAAATGGAAACAGAATGATGCCAGAAGCTTTTCTGCAAATATAAGAAGTAATTTTATTGTAAAATATTGAAGCTGGAGTGGCCTGAGGAGAACAGGACACGTTTTGGACTTCAGTACAAATTCCAACTTGGAAGGGACCAACAGCAGAACAGGACAGAGTGAAGAGACAAATCAGATGGGATGAGAGGCAGCAACCGAATCACATGACCTACACAGAATCCACGGCCATATGGCCATCTTCCAATATGGCTTTTCTTGTGCAGAGGCGTCCCTGGCTCACGATGGCATCCTGGCTTTCAGGAGCACTCTCCAAGCCAGGCATTTCTTTGGCAAGAGTAAAACTGTTCTTCAGGGGACATTGGGGATGCGCATTGGTGGCGTTCATCAGTCCCAGCCACTCCTGGTGCTTCGCTGTGTTTGCCATCACTTCCGGGGTGGGGTGGGGACACAGCACCGGAGCGGAGTGTGATGGCTGGCTCCCTGGGGCACCGTAGCTTTCTCGTGGTGGAAGGAGAGGTGTGACAAGAGGGCAACACTCGCTGTGAGGCATCCTTGCTCCTTGTTGGTCCTGGATACCTCTGCACCCAGAACAAAGGCCCCACCCCTACTCCCACCTCCGCCAACCACAACACACACACACACACACACACACACACACTGGAGGAAGAGGCAGAGGCCATCATGCAGAGGAATCCATAGCCACCTCCCCCAACGCTGGCATTGACACCTGCACCCAGGACACCCCTCTTTGGAAACCCAAACAGAGGAGCCTGGAGCCAGAGTCTGTCGCACTGGTGGTCAGTCCACTGACTACTCACAAAGCAGTCTGGCTGTCAGCATGGGCACCCAGTGGCTTCCATCCCTTCTTGGCACACACACAGAAATTAGCACCACAAACATCCAGCGACTGAACAAGACCATGGATGCACCAGGTACCATGCAGAAAATCTTTGCTTTGCTCATGTGTTTACAAATGGTATAAGTAGAGCCCAGAGTAGGGGACAGGCTTCAGGAAGGACTCCACACCATAATAAGCATGGGGTACCAGTAAGGTAGAAAGGTCTCTGGCACCAATATGATCTTCAGGTCCTTGGGGGAAAAAAATCTCAGAATGTGGAAAAGAAGGTGGGGAACGAGACATGGCAGGCAACTTGGTGCTGCCTCTAGGGATCTCAGGACACATAGCACCACAAGAGACTACAGTTAAAAAAAAAAAATCAGCACCGATGTTCATCTACAGAACATGTGGTTCTCCAGGCCTGGACACTCTCCCATCAGCCTCTGCAGGAAAGAACACGGAAAGAGGAAGCAATCAGAATTAATTTAAGCCTGTGTTTTTAATCTGAGTGCATGTAGAAAAGGCAGGCTATCAAATGCCTTTTCTTTTTCCCTCCCCATAAAAAAAAATTATCCAGAGCTAATCAAAAAGAAAAAAAATATAATTAAGAGTCTGGAAAGGGGCCCAGGCACCTGCAGTGGCAATGCAGCTTCTTGCTGACTGGGCAAATTTCCCATGTGTTGCACGTTCTTGGGGCGGGGTGAGGAGATGCCCTCTGCTGAGAGCCTGATTGCAAGCCCGAGTGGGTGCCTCGTCCCAGTTGCCCACTTTCTCCGTGGGCCTGAGGCTGGGTTTCCATGCACGACTGAAAGCCAGGCACACTCAACATTTATAACAATACAATACAAATATTTACTTAAAACTCTCACAAAAACATAAGCACCTTTAATCCATCGGAAAGGCAGGTGTGGAATGACATTTGGCCTCTGAGTGGATGTGTTGATGGTTTTTTTTGTTTTTGTTTTTGTTTTTGTTTTTTAAAGGAGGCTTTGGCGACCTTTACAAGACCACCTGAGAGCATCTTTGAAGGTCAGGGGGAATACATATCTTTATGTTGAATTTTTAAAAGTGGTTTCCAAATACTGTTCCACCTGTCTCCCTCCACCCCCCACCAGCCAATGGTCCATTAATACTTTTGATGAACCTATCCAGAGAGCTGGGGACCAGGGCCTGCAGGAAGGCAAGAGGCTGTGGTGTGGCTAGGTCATGTGATTCAGCTCCATGGTGACACGACTCTTTCCCTTTGTTCTCTCTGGGCTTGGGGGTCCAACACCAAGGGGTGCCCGAGGCACAGGTGAGTCAGGCAGGTGGGGGTGAGAAATGTTCACTGTCCAGGATGGGCCGTGCACAGGACACCCACAGGTGGAGTGCTGAGGTCACTAGGTTGCTCTGGAGACCAATGGGCTCAGCAGCTCCTAGCCCAGGAAGCAAGCCAGCCCCACTTCAAACCCAAATTTCTGTGAGGCTTCACCAAAGTCCTTGAACATGATGCCCACCATGGGGACTTGCTCTACTTTGGGCGTGTCGATCTCCAGCACCATCTTCTGATAGCCTTTCTTGGTCTAGGAAGGGGGAAGAAGTGGACGCAGTTAAAGCTGGCAGTCTAGCCTTGGCCCAGGTCTCCCTCTGCCCCAAGGCTCCATCAACTCCTGAGCCAGGAAGACAGCAGAGCAGCAAGTCTGAGGAACCACGGCCAGGCAGAGAAGTGATGGGACTCCTGTAAGACTTCACACAGAGAGGCAGGTGGAGCTCTGCAGTGGTGCCAGGCCCCTCCACAGGTGTGGCCAGGCAAGGGAACCTTCCGTACTACCTGCTCCATAGTGCACTGGGTAAACTGAGGCACAGGAGGGTCACAATGATACAGAGTCTGAGCAGCCTGTTGGATAGGTCAGTGCCCCTCCTGTGATCAGACCAGCACTCTTGAGCAGAGGGGACAGGGTTCTCCTAGGAAAAGCAGGCTGGGCTTCGGCCAGGAGAGGGAGTTGCCAATATAGACATCTCTTTCAGCCAGAATATAGGGAGGAAGACACTACTTCTGTCCCCAAAGCCAAGCAAGTGTAACTTGAAGTGTCAGGAACACTTGTCACAGAGGACAGTCTGGTTCTGCTATTCTGCCAATGCCCTTCAGTGGTTCTTGACATCCATCTTTCCTCCAGGAGTCTTGTGCTACACACTGGCCCCTGTCCTGAGCCAGGACTTCCACACCCATGGATGTAGACTGAACTCACAGGAGACTGTGTCTGGCCTGGGAAAGGTCTCCTCTACTGCCTATCCCTTGGCTGATGTCATGAGGAGAAAGTGGGTGGGCAGAAAGTACCCCAGATGTAATTGTGGATGCAACGTGCTGGGGTGCATCCTGGCAGAGGGTCCCCTAGTGACCCCGGGTCAGTCCTGAAACTCCTATGTTTGGTGCCCAGCTGCAGGGCTTTACTCACCCTGGGTGTAGACAGGATGTGTACCCAAAATTTAAATAGGAACCCCATTGCTCCAGGTGATGGTGGGAGGCGGGCCTTGGGAAGATGATGGGGCCATGAGGATGGAGCCCTCATGTGTGGGCTTGCTCCCCTTATGAAGGAACCCCAGAAAGACCCACCCTCCATCTCTTCCTTATGGTAACACTGCAAAGGTGTCTGTGTATAACCCGGGGTGATGGCCCCAACCTTGAACTTTCTGAATGCAGAACTGTGAGCAGTTCCTGCTGTTTATAAAACCACTTAGGTGACAGTTATTGGTGATTACGGCCAAACCAACCCAAGCCACCCTGAGCCACGGCTGGAGGCTAAGCCATTTGGTAGGTTTCCCACCTCAGGCCTGAGCGCACTGGGAAATTTCTTTGTTTACAACTGCTAAGCTTTGCTGGCTAACTTGTTACATACAGCAAATAACACAGCCTGCTACCTGATGTCTCCATCTGGAATGTGGGTGGTTTGCCAACAGTGCAGGGGTGACTGGAGAGGTGGGCAGTACCTTTTCTAGTTGGCGTCCAGTGTCCTGCCTTCACTGTTCTCAGCTTCCATGTGTCCCAGACTGCACCTGCCCACAGCTGCCCTGATTGGATACCTCTGTCCTGTGCTCAGAGCCAGGGTAGGGACGGCCCATCCTCCGGGAGCATTTAAGCACTGCACACTCTGCCCATCGGACTGACTTGGGGTAAAATCTACATTTTATTCAATGGGAGTCTTGGAGAATTTTGTCACTTGTAGTTTTCTGGCTGCCCCCTGAGAAACACCAGGAGTCCGACACGGACACTGGCTGCCTTGAGCATGGTTGCATTGAGGGATACCTATAACTGATCTTGCCAGGCAGGTCATAAGGGGACTGACCAAAGGCATAGCCACACCTATCCATTTCCATGGTCATTTCCTGAAACTTACCACACAAAGTATCTGAGGAGCTAGAGATGGCTCAGTGGTTAAGGTGTTTGCCATGCAAGCATGAACACTGAAGTTTGAATCCTCAGAAGTATGTGTGAATGCTGCATGGGTGTGACAGCCCTCCTGTAATTCCATCTTTGGAAGACAGAGATAGGTGATCCCAGAGCAAGGTAGCTTGAGAGTCAAGTCATATCAGTGAGCTCTGGGTTTGTTTAAGGCACCCTGTCCCAATGACTAAGATGATTCCCAACAGACCCCAGTGTTGGGTCTACACACACACACACACACACACACACGTATTATGTGCCATAAATGAAAAAGCATATACACAAATATGTACATCATATGCATAAACAATATAAAAGGGAAAAAAAGATAGGGATGGTAGCCCATACCTTTCATTCTAATGCTCAGGAGGCAGAGGCAGGTGGATCTCTGTGAGTTCAAGGCCAGGACAGCCAAGGCTACACAGAGAAACCCTGTCTCAGAAAAGAATCTGGGCAGCTTCGGGGGCTGGACTTACATACTGGTGCAGTTAGCTGTGGGGTAGCTGAGACCCTCCTAGCCAGGCTAAGGAGGTAGAGCTGGTCCCCTGTGCTCTAGGCGGTTACCTTGGGCTCTGCTCCCAGGCCCAGAGACTTACAGGAGGTCATCAGCCTGCCCCTTTCCGGGCCCCAGAAGGCAGGCAGTATAGTCTTGGAGAACTATGTGAGGTCAGTGATGAGGTCTCGACTTGTGTACACCTACAAATCCTGAGCCCAAACGTCCTCCTTTTATGGTATCTGCGTCGAAAGGGTCTCTCCCTCCCACCCGCGGGACCACCGTGTGCGCGTGGAGTTGGCAGGCGATTTCACGTGGATTTGTGGGGCCCCGCTGCTCCAATTATCAGAGTGCTCAGAGAGGGACGTATTTAAAGAAGAGACATAAATAACCATTGCCAGCTAGCAACGGCCCCCCAGGGGCACACAAAGCTGCACAAACAATGGGATTGATGTGGAGTGGCTCTCGGCCCCTCCACAGCCCGCCGCCCCCCCCCCCCCCCCCCCGCCGGCCGCTCGGCAGCCCCGTCAATCAGGCTACCCAGCCACATGATACCAGTGTTGGGATTCCAATTTCGGCGGCTGTGATTACACAATGAATCAAGCAGGCCTCCCAGGGCTGAGCAGGCCTTGCCACTACTGCCTGCATGCAGAGGGCAGAAGCAGTCCTGAAAGGGCATTGCCACTGAGCGAGAGAGGACTGTGACCATCCAGATCATGGCTGAACGCGGGAAGGGGGGGAGGGAGGCGGGGAGGTTGAGGGCAGAAAGCAGGTTGGCCTTGCTGCACCGCCACAGTTCTGCTAGTCTGGCCCTCTCCCTGAGCCCCTCCGCCCCCGTCCCCCTGCCCCCTGCAGTACACAGAGCCAATTTTTTCCATCAGTGAGTTATTCTGTTCTGAGCTATTATTTCCTCCACCTTTTCCAAGACAGGATCTTGGATCGTTTCAGAAGTAAAACCAAGAGGAAGCTGCTTCTCCCTCTCCAGCCCAGTGTGCTTCTGCCCTGCACCTCACCTTTGTGCCCAGAGATGCAGAGGACACCACAGCTCAGAACGGTTAGTGCTGTGACTAGAATAGCCCTCCCCATGAAGAGGTGGCCAATGCCGGTTGCAGTCGGGAGAACTCCCACCTCAGCTACCACTCTCTCAGGGTCTGCCTGGCCCTGGAGGTGCACTGAGAGCTCCCCAGTACGCTTGGCTCCTCCCTCAGACGCCCAGATGTGTGAGTAACAAGTTCTTGTCATGCCAGCATGCAGGCCAGAGTCTGATCCCCAGAACCCACTGGGCTGGAAAGACGGCTTAGTAGGTGAGGACTCTTGCTGTCCTCGCAGAGGACCTAGGCTCAGTCTCAAGCACCCACATGGTGGCTCACAACCATCCGTGGATCCTGTTCCAGGGGATTCAGTGCTCTCCTTTGGCCTCCGTGGGCACCAGGCTTGCGTGTGGTCCATAGACATACATGTGAGCAAAGCACTAACACATATAAAATAAAAATGAAATAAATCCTTAACATCAAAGCTTGGGGGAGCTGCAGAGATGGCTCAGCGGTTAAGAGCACTCTCTGCTCTTCCAAAGGACCCGCGTTCAATTCCCAGCACCCACATGGTGGCTCATGACCATCTATAATGGGATCTGATGCCCTATTCTGTCATACATGCAAATGGAACACTCATGTATATAAATTAATGAATCTTTAAAAAAAAAAAAAGCTTGGAATGGTGGCACGTGCTGGCAACCTTGGTGCTTAAGGGTTGGGGTGGGGGTGGGGAGCCTGCCAGACTCCCGGAGTTTCCTTGAGTTTACTGGCCAGCCAGCTTAGCTTACTTGGCAAGTTAAAGCCAGTGAGACATTTTGCCATTCAACAGGATAATCACACTTGTCCCTTCCATATGTACCCTGACACACTCATACATACAAGTACACAGGCATAAATACACACACACACACACACACACACACACACACACACACACAGTGTTCACACCCTGCCCAGAAAAGAGCTACTTAAGTGGGAGTGGTCGCTATGCTCCAACCCAGACCTACCAGGCCTCTGATATGACCAGGCTGGGGCATATTTGGTCCTCCATGCATTCCCCAACACACAGCCCAGAGAATGGCACACAGAACATACTCCACAAATTTGCACTAGCGAGCAGTGCGCCCAGGCATTCAAACTCACAGCACAGCCGTCCACTAGGGCATGGTTGTTATCATAAGACATTTCCTCATCGTTGGAGCCCAAAAACCGGACAGCTTTGTCATAGCTGCCTGTGGTGGCATCCTGCCAGGCCACCGACTGGTAGCAGTTGTAGGTAATGTTCTGGTGGGCAGAGGCACTCAGCAGCCGCAGGAAGGTCATTTGTACCACGCCCACAGGGTTGCCTTCAGCATCCACGTAGGAGAGCTGGGGGTGGGCACAGCATAGGGAATCAGCAGGGTGGACACAGCAATGGTCACGGAGTTTCCCACATCCACAGGGCCTCACCCAAGCCCGTCTTCCCGAGGCTGTTGCCTAGAAGCTTCTGTCATCCTTGCCCCTAGCACACAGAATCTCCTGGGAGCTCCAGGAACACGAGCCAAGGGAAACACATCTTGTGTTCTTCAGAGTCTAAATGTCTGCTTAGCATCCTCCCTTCAGCAGCCCTACCTCTCCAGATGCAGTGCCTGCACTACTTCCTCCAGGAAGCCTGTCTAGGTCACGTTTTCCTGCACTTGACCCTCTTTTCTGCCTCTAGCTCCCAGGCCACTTCTGAGGAGCCAGTCACCTCCTCCCTTCTCGTGGGATCTGCCTGACTTGCTGCACTGAACAAAAATATGTTCCATTAAGACCTTCTCTCTGGTCCATGGGTCATAGAAGGTGCCACACTCCCATCCTATCGATGAGTCAGGATGCTGGGAGCAAGAGGCAAGGCCCAAGTCCCTGGAGCAGATGCATGGCAATAAAGCCTTGGAAGTAGAAGATGCTCCTGGGACCTGCTGGCCACGCCCTTCCCTGTCTTTCCTGGGAGTTCGTGAGTGTTCTATCTGACCTTGAGCCTTGACAGATGCTCTCCTCTTTGTTAGGCCCATGCCCAGAGGCAGGAGATGTTGCAACTGTCACCTTTCGTCACAGCTCTGTCACTGTTCTTCACTGTTCTTCCAATGCAGCCCCTAGGCTGTGTGTACCAGCCTCCCTCTGCACCAGCTCAGGTCCTATGTTCCACCTGTCACCTTCCCTGAACCATGTATGCCACAAGCACAGGAGCCTAGCCTGTTGTCCCTGCCACTGTGCTGAGCAAAGGAAGGTGGCGGCATGGGCTCTTGGGGACAGATGGAAGCTCGCCTGCTTAGTGGTCAGCATGCCCAAGGCGCCAGCTTGGGGATCAAGAGCTAGAATGGCCAAGAGACACTGGGGAAATGGCGGAGCATGACAGACTAGCCTAAGTAGGATCTGAGCTGTGTGGGTACTGGAGTGACCAGGTGCACCCCGAAGGTGCAAGGGCATTCTATTCTGCCAAGGGACAGGCTTCTGAGGCAGCCAACAAGCTATCCACTGCCCACTGCCCAGACCAGGCAAGTAGTGCATAGCTCTGGAAACAGGACCCGCATTGGAAGGCCCGCTCTCCACAAGAAGCTGGGACAGTGTCAGGGAAAGAGAATGCCACTCTGTAAGTGGCTTCCACAGTGTCCTCAGGATCTCAAGCCACTCTGCTCCACTAGTTGCAGGCCTGCATGGATGCCTGAGAGGAGAGTCCCATTGTCTACAGCTTTTTTGCAAACAGAGCTTTCTGAGCCATCAGCTGTGGGGCAAAGCAATGCCTCCCGGCACCTGGATGTGACTGATTGCCTCTCTCCAGGTAAGGACTAGCAGGGCTCAGCTGGGCATCAAGGAAAGAGGCTGGCAGAGGGAAGTGTCTCACTCTACTCCAAGCAGTGGTTGCTCCAACACTGTTCTGTGTTGGCCATTCCAAAGGGCATGTGGTCAGTGAAGGAATGCTGGGGCAGTGCTGCCTCTGGCACACGGTGACCAAGATGTGGCAACTTCACAGCCCACATTTTCAACAGTAATAGGAGGGAAGAATGGGGTGGCAGAGCCAGAACCAGGACCTTGTTCCTTCCCACCAGGGTTGTGGAATACCCTGGGGGTCCCCAAGTTATGTCAAGCAAACTCCACTCCCTTGGAGATGGCTTGAGAAAACCCACAGTCAGATTCTGCAGAGGGAAAAATGCATTCCAGCCAGCAGTCCGGGCACCTGGAGCTCCTGGGGGGACATGTGACTGACTTGAGAAAGGGCATACATGCCACAGCAGAGGCAGGGGTGGCAACACAGAAGAACTGGAAGCCCTAGTACTGTCCCAGGTTGGAGTTTTCAAGTGGCCCTGCCCTAGGGGATGGGTTCCCCACAGCCTCAGTGTGAGGGGCCATCTTAGGCATCTAAGACTGAGATTTGATCCCCTAGGTTACTATGGTTCTTACTGGGAGCTGGGAACCAGCAGTGGAGCCCGAAGGCAGGCTGGTTTGCTTTGGATTGTCCTTGTGCCTCTGTCGCTGGTAACCAACTCAGGATAAAGGTGGGAGGTGGCAGCCTAGACATGGGTATTTTATGACCATTTGCTCCTTTAAGAAGGATAGTGGTTGGGGCGGACGCCCCCTTGGGGAACCTGGACTACACCAGGTGGAAGCCATTTGGGAAGAGGGGAGAAGCCAGGTTAAGTTGAGGCAGACAGGACCCCAATGGATCTCAGCCCTGGGCAGTTTCACTCCCACGACAGCTCCTTTTTTTGCCTGATCCTCCTCGGATCTCCCGTCACTGCTCACTGGGCCTTCTTCCCCACAGGTCCTTCTGTGTGCCAGCGGCTCTCCTCTGAAGAGAGCAACAGAAGCAGAGAGGAAACAATGCCAGGCAGAGAAGAGAAGGGGAAGAGAGGGCCTCAGGGCTGAAGCCTAAAGAGCATGGCCCTCAGAGGTGAGCTCCTCGGAACCCTGACCGAGAGCCAGGCATGCCTCCAGGCTGAGGGCTGACAGAGAGGTCGGGGCAGGATGGTCCTGGAAGCCACACACACTGTGCTCACTAGAGGGGCAGAGGCTGGTGCAGCACTGAAAGGCAATGGAAGCCCCATGGAGTCTGTGTGAGCAAGGACTCGTGGGATGAGGCCCCACTAGATTGATGAGTCAAAAGACGGTGTGGACTCTCCTCGGGACTTGGACCCTGAAGCCTAGCAGGGCTTCGCAAAGTTTTGAGCTGACTTCGGTTAAGGCCACAGTTTGGGGGGAAACATTCCATTCTGAGTGGGTAAGCCCTCCTCTCACAGCAATGGATATAAACAAGTTCCTGGGCCTCCGTGCTGGTCACAAGGGCCTTCGGGTTGATGTCTTAGTATCTTTTCACCTCTGAGATGGATTGTGTTCTGAGATACACCTCCCGTAAGTTAAACCCAGACTAATACAGCCATGTGGGGTGCAGCTGTAAACTGTGAGGTCGGCAGCAGCCAGAGCCCGTGGGCCCACAGGGCATCCAATGACTGGCGAAAAGTAATAGTGGGGCAGTATATGACAACAGAAAGCTGCAGCCAGCATAACTGCTGGCCTAGCGATGGGTGGACATCTCAGGCCACTCTCATTTTGAGAGGCAGTGGCTCAGGCTCTCCAGCTGTCACCTGGCACTGCAGCAACCTGGACAGAGCCACTGTGCATGTGGGGTGTGGGTGTGTATATACAGACGGTATGGTGTGTATATGTGCATAAGTGTACCTGTGTGGTGCTGTAATGGCCCAGGATTAACAGAGGGTCAAGGAAAGATTCAACCCCAGATACGTCACATGAGGACGGTAGGCATTGGCTCTCTCCCCTCTCCTAACCTGTCACCAGAAAGTCAGTTGCCCCACTATGAACCCCAGTAAGAATTTACTGCCTTGACCTTATAAGGCTCCCCAACCCCCTAGAACCATAGCCCCTGAGTAAGCAGATGAAGTATCTTCCAACACCCCTGTTCTGGCCAATTGTCCATGACCACACAAACCTTGCCCCAGAGACCTGGCCCACCCCCTCGGGGGCAATAAATACCCCCCTCCCAATAAACTGAACCAGTTTTCCAAAGCTGTTCCCAGGTGTGTGTGCTCCTTACCCAATCACTCTCTGTCGACCAAGGCCCTGCATTGTACCCAGCCACCCTGGCAAAGCTTTCCTCCCTCCCTCCAGGCGGGTGCACAGGCTGGCTATCAAGAGGAGACACGGATGCGGAGTGACATATATGCGTAATGAGTACGCATAAGGTACGTGGGTGTGGCATGTGTCAAGTATGCACCCGTATGGGAAGCTCCCTCTATGCTGGCTGGCTGCAGGCCATGGAAAACTCAGGCTGAGACTGAGCTGGACACTTCCTCCCTTCTGGTTGACTTCCTTAGCGTCAGGAGGTACCAAGTAGGCTGCTGGCGGAGAATTGTCCCCAACAGTCCTGTTTAGTCATGGGTCCTGTGTGCTATGCTTCCAGTAAGCCAGGCAAGATGTACACACGGTGCCAATGTGGTACCACGTCCATGGTGTAGCCAGCTGCTCTTCAACAGGTGTAAGGCACACTCCACAGAAGGGAGCTAACATCGGCAACTGTAAAGTGGGGGAGAAGCTCACGGCTGGGGAGTTGACAGGCTCCAGTGGGAAGGCTGCTGCTGCTGCTTTGTTAGTGGCTGTGACGCACCTATCAAATTGCCTTCTAATCTTTGGTGTTTGGGCCGGTACAGTACTGCTGCTTTTTCAGTTGGTCACAAGAGGAAGTTAGTGTGTATTAATTAATTGATTTTTCCACCACAGGAGATGTGGCAACATTGTTAGAGTCAGAAGAAGGGGTGAAGTGTTGTGTGGTTATAGCCTCCAAGTGGAAACATCTTTTCTTAGAGCTAAGATGCTCAGACTTACAGTATAAGCAAGGCCCCTTAAAAGGCTTTAAAAGCAGTGGGAAGAAGAGGTTCTCTGACCAGCCAAGCTGCCTGCCAGTCACAAAACTCCAGTGATGCAGCTTTTGCGGGTTGTAGGCCTGCTGGGCTGGTCTTTTCCGTGAGAGAGACAGCTGCCTTTGAGCCACATAAGTTCCTGTAAGTAACTGAAATCAACTCATATCTTCACTCAGCTAGTCCTGGGTGAAATCATTTTTTGCTCTTTGGTCTATTGTCGGTGCCCTATATGAGGTGGAAAGACTTTTTTTTTTTTATTTTCCCCAGAAAACAAACATCATACAACAGAGGTGTGTATGTGTGTGTGTGTATGTGTGTGTGTGTATGTGTGTGTGTGTGTGTGTATGTGTGTGTGTGTTGAGGTCTTCACTGGGGACTTGTACATTAGGTAATCTACCATGACAAGGGAACAAAGGCTGTCCCCAAAGCCTCCTGAAATCGAGGAGCTAAAGGAACACGCTTCATCATGGAGCTTGCCTCTCTACCTCCCTTAGGGAGTCTCACTTCGAGTCTGTGCCTATGGAAGCCAAGGCTGCAGATATGCAAGACTGGCTGACAGAGGGGGCTCAGAGATCCTGCGGGCTGAAGGAGTGGGTGTCTGAGCCTCTGTAGGATGAGGGTGGGGGGGTGATGTCTCTGGGCTGACTCACTGTCAGTGTAGAAAAATGGGAGTTCTCAGGACATCCTGGGCTGACCAGACACAGGAGAGACCCATGTTTCAGACCCGAGCCCAATGGCTAAGTGCGGAAAGAGTCAGAGATAAGAGACATTGTCGATTGTCTCCTTTGAGCTGACTAACTGCCGGGGAAATGAGGTGTCCTGTCTGCCTGACCCCCAGAATCCTGACTTTTCCCTGTGGTTTTCAGATGTCAGTCAAGGCCACACTCCAACTGAGTAGGGGCAGTTCCTCGGAAGTTAGGGACAGAGAACACAGGCTTCGACTCAGACTTCTGCTCAAACCTGCTCCATACATGTGGGAGAAGCAAAGAACCAGAACTCAGGGTCTGTCTAGACGCCATCTGACACAGTTCTAGACATAGGCTGGCTACCAGAGGCTGGCCATAGAGGGCAGAGCACCAAGAGGGGTGGGAAAGGTCGCCTAGCTCAGTCCCATCCCCAGCTCTGGCCAGATGTAGGGTTACAACAAGATTCATACAGTGGGTCCTCATGTCTCAGACCTCGTCAAAGCCCTGGCTTACCCTGGAGCCCAGAATCTCAGAATTCAGTTGGGATGGAGGGAAGGCAGAAGGCTATGAATCTCTTATCCCTGCCCTGCCCCTGCTGCCACCAGCAGGGTGTGACCTGAGGGCATGCAGGCACTTACTACATTTATGGTGTGACTTAGAGAGAGGATGGAAGCCTCAGGGAGACCTTATGTTCTTTCCAGCAGGGATTCACTTCCCAGATGCTAGGGTCACTAGGCAGTTGTGATGTAGAATACACACACACACACACACACACACACACACACACACACACCTGCTGTCGTATGCCGAAAATGGCATGGGACAACTCTGAGCCATCCCAGGCCAGATGGAGGGACACCGAGGCTGGAATCATGGTTATTCTCTCAGACACAGAGAAGGCCTTCTTCTTGCCTGCCTGTCCGGTAGGCTCTGCCACAGATTCCCTGGCACAATTTACACCTCTCTCTCTCTCTCTCTCTCTCTCTCTCTCTCTCTCTCTCTCTCTCTCTCTCTCTCTCTCTCTCTCTCTCTCTCTCTCTCTCTCTCACACACACACACACACACACACACAAATTCCTACCTACAGGAGTAAGCTCTGGAAAAGCCATAGGGGTGACTGCACCCCTCACAAAATCTCTTGAGTCAGAACCCGGCAGATCCTCACACAGACCCCTGTCTAGCACCTGAGAGGCCTGGCACAGGTTCCACAAAAATAAGCTGGCACTCCCAGTTTAGGCACCCAGCAGCTTCCTTCCAGGTGTCTTGGGCTCTTTATCACACTTGCCCCAAAGGCCTTCCAGAGTTTTAGGTTGGTCTGGGCGGTGATGCTGCTGAGCCCAGTGATGGCTGCTTCTGGCAGGATAACCCTACTGTGGATGACTGGAGGAACACACAACACACTCAGAGCAGTTGCCTCATGGGGGAACTGAGGCTGCACCTGCCACTGCACACCCGAAATACCTCACCCTGAGACAGCTCAAGAGTGACTTCCAGGAGAAGTCTCTTGGTTCCGAAACCGACTGGCCTCTGACTTTCAGCCTTAAGGCTGTACACACATAAATACTGACACCCTAGTCCAAGTGGAGGCAGGCAGCTGGTGGGGGTACTCACCCCCTCGGACTTCTTGTCAGGGAAGACGCACGTGGACCCTCCGGCTGTGAAATTGCGGTACACTTTGAAGGAGTCCCTGGAGCATCCTTGGTTGGGATCGACCCAGTATTCACCTGGATTTCAGAGACAGAGAGGCCGATTCATGAGAAAGGCTCCCTGGGCAGTTGCAGGAGCCACTGCAACATTTCAGTCTAGCTGGGAAACGCACAGCCAGGGCCACAAAGCCACCAACACAGCCTTCCCTGCTCATCTCGCAGTGCTGTCCTTTTCCTGTGGGGAGCATAAAGACCAGCGGACGGCCCTGTTCACAAGAACATAGCTGGAGCATGAAGCGCGCCGTGTCAGTGTCTGCCGACCTTCATGGGCGGAGGACAGACAGACAAAGGTCGCTCTCAAGTGAGCCTGGAGATGTGTGAGCGTGGGGCCAGAATCTACTGAAATCAGACACCCCTCAAATCCTAAAGGAGGAACATCCCTACTTCCTGGGAAAGGCACACCAGTTTCACTTCACAGCTAACAGGCCCTTGGTTTGAAGAGGGTGAGGACAAGGTTCTATGGTTCTGCCACTGTTTAAAACCCGCCTTCCCAAGCACAGCAGTGTACATAAGCCTGACACCAAGCTGCCTTCAGGACCAGCTAAGGGCCAGGCCAAAGGCATTTTATACACTGCTCATGTACTACTTACAGGGTGAGTGTTTCTGTCCTCATGTGGCAAATCAGGAACAGGGAGACTTGGAGTAAAGCAGGAAGATGCCTAATAAGCCTCGAAGCCTTGATACTTGAGCCTTGCCTGACCTCCCCTGACGTGTTAACTACCTCTCTGGTGTTTAGGCAGATTAATGAGGGGTCCGGCCTCGTCTTCCTCCCATGGACGGTGGGGAGGTGTCTCCCACACTGTAGCCCTCCCTTACCGTCTGGGAAGTCAGGATGGCAGAGCTGCAGGTCCTTGCAGGTACAGGCAGGGTTCTGCTGTGTGCCCAGTGGCCACTTCATCTGCTCAATCTCCAATTTCAGGGAGTTGAGGGAACCAAAGATCTCCTCCATGCCATCTGCATAGTCCACGTAGCTCTCCCCAGCCCCGTCATCCAGGAGCTGGCTGGCATCAATGTTCCGCCGAGTCCTGGATGCCTGGATCGGCAGGGGCTGGGATGACCTCATCTGGAGGGCCCTGGGGTGCAGAAGAGATCAGTTGTGCTTAGGAGAGGACAAGGATGATCCTGTCCCAAGGGCAGAGCTAAGTGGCCCTGAGACGGAAGTCTGGTTCCCTCAGCCTGTGTCCTGGGCTGGAAGGATAGCTGCCGGCCCACGTAGTGTTTTACCTCCTTCCTATATCCTGAATATTCCATGCCCACCTACCCCCCAGGTATCTGCCTGGCTAAGTGTCTTTCTTCCCTGAGCCCAAGGCCCTGCCTCTTCTTCAGAACGCAGTTGCTCAAGGCCTTAGCTACATCTGTTGTCCTGTTCGTAGCCTAAAAGCCAAGCCGTGGGGAAGTAATCAAAGCTCCATCTTATCTCTGTGGCCCCACTTGGGGCTGAACATAGGCAGCCATTTAAGTGCCAGTTGGTACAAAGAGTGGCTCATGTCCAGGCACCCCATTAGGATGACTGAGGTAGTAGGGAGGCTGACAGCACCCAGACACATCAAGCTTTTCCTGCATGTACATTCAGCCACTGAGACACACACACGCAGACACAATATACACACCCACACAATATAGAACCACATACATTCATATGCGGGTGTACATGCATACACGTGCATGTTCACACATACATACACTGTTGTGTAAAAGTTGCCTCCAAGACTGAAACATTCCATCCTGCAGGTAAGTATCTTAAAGAGGAAGATAAACGCTTCAAAACAGCTTCAGGAAGTTCCCAAAACTGACTAGATTCACTAGGCTCCTCCCTGCCAGACTAAGCAATGAAAGCTGAGAGTCCTTCTGAGAGAAGCTGAGTTAAGCTCCAAAGAAGACTCTCAGGTAAACCAAGCTGCAAAGCCTCTGAGACCAGACCAGATGCCTGGAAAAGCAAAACCAGCCAAGCTGCCTGAGAAAGATCCAGGCCAACTGATTCACTTAGAATGGACACTCTGCGACCTGCCGAGCTGCCTGCGGGCTGTGCAGTGTGCTCCAGGTGCCCAGCTTTGCTGTCCTCAGTGCTGGGGTGCGCTTTGAAGATGCAGCTGTTTTTCAGGCATTTCTGTTCCTGTAAGTAACCCCCTCGCCCATTTCTTTTAACTAAGCCCAATAAAAGTCATGGCTCACCAAGCTGGACGTGAGCAGTATCCACACTTCGGCCTATTGTGGGCTCCCCTCTATCTGGGTTGAGTATGCATGTGTGTTGTGACCGCCCATGAAAAGTTTAGTCACACAACTATACACATGTACAATACACATATAAAATATGCCCAAGTGTTTATACATGCCTGTATATATACACACACACACACATATAAAATACATAATTCATATACACACATAGATACGTATACAATCTATACAATTTATACGTGCATATTCATATACATATGAACAACAGACACAGAAACACACATATATGTTCACATACATAAGCATATAGAAACATGCATTCACATTGCAGAGGCATGTTGACACACACATGCACAATGTAAATACATACAGACACACACAGGAATGCATGTTCATAATACACATATACAAACATACAATACACATGCAGAAATGTACAACACACATATCACGTTCATACACATGCACATAAATACATATGCAGTACCTATACACACCATGTTCACAAACATACTCCTACGTATGTGCACATATGCATGTAAACACAGAGATGCATACATGTTCACACACGTGCATATAGCAGAGGCACATACATATATACCTGCACATGTACATGTGCATGTTCATACATATGTGAACATTTACACATATACTTAATGCATATTTGCACATGTATGTAGAGAGTACATACAAATGCACAAGTCTGTACTTGCAAATAAACATGTATACAGACAAATTGTTACCTACATATATGAATACATGCACACATAATTAAATACACATATGCATGTATAGTAATATGACACACTTACAGTCACATATACTCACAAACAGAATGCACATTGCTTATCTGACTGGCCAATAATCCTTCCCAGGGCTGGGTAGCCCATGAGCTCCACAGATTAGTCTGTGAGACCCACTGTTTCGCCCTGTGATTCCCCAGGGACAAGCCCCTGGGTGTGCCATGTGAGCCTCCCTGCATCACAGAGAGCAAGCCCTACAAACAGACACTCCCTCAGTTCCCCTTCACACTTCACACACTACTCACGGGTGGGCCAGGGAGTCCTGCGTGGCCTGCCTTGCCCTCCAGGCCAGTGGGACCCTGAGGAGAAAGCAACAAACCGTTACTTGGTCATGTGGCCCACTGTGATCTGATGGAACTATTAGCTCCAAAAGGTCAGGACAAAGGGACCAGGCAGGCAGGGCGTCTCTGCTCCTGAAGCTGGTGCCCTCCTCAGCAGGGAGAAAGCAGCCTAGATGCCTCGGCCTGAACTGAGCTGGAAAGACATGAGACAGGTGCCAAAAGAAATGAGGCCGCCAAGAAACAGGTCTGTGGAAGCATGCCAGCATGGGCCATTGGGGAACGTGAGCCCAACCCCCAGCGTGACCTCATCCACCACAACCAGCAGGACCATTATCAGAGAGACAGAAGTGCTGGATGGAGCAGATGGGACGCTGCTGCTGGGAATGCAGAATAGCTTCTCCATGGTAGAAACTAAACAAAGAAGGACATGCTACATGATCTTGTTGTCCCATCTCTGTGTGTGTGTGCAAGTCATTGTACCTGAATGACACTAGAACACCTACTGATCACACAGCTAAGATGGAGGTCAGCCTAGGTGCTCCATCCAGCAAATAAGATAAGTGTCTTATACAGACACAAGGAGCCTTGTTTAGTCACAGAGAAGGCCATCCTGTCTTGTGCATGGGAGAATAGGGGAGGGGTGGGCAGGGGCAAGGAAGGGGAGGTGGGAGGGGTGGGCAGGGGTGAGGAGGGGAGGTGGGAGGGGTGAGCAGGGGTGAGGAGGGGAGGTGGGAGGGGTAGGCAGGGGAGAGGAGGGGAGGAGGGGAGAGGTGGGCAGGGGCAAGGAGGGGAGGTGGGGAGAGGTGGGCAGGGGTGAGGAGGGGAGGAGGGGAAAGGTGGGCAGGGGCGAGGAGGGGAGGAGGGGAGAAGTGGGCAAGGGCGGGGAGGGGAGGAGAGGAGGGGTAGGCAAGGGTGAGGAGGGGAGGTGGGAAGCTTGGGCAGGGGCGAGGAGGGGACAAACAGACTAAAGGCACTCCCAAGTGAACACTAAGAGAGATACAATGCAGAACAATTTGAACAATAGTAGTTAATAGACAGTAGAAGGTAAAATGGTGATTTCCAGAGGCTGGGGGAAGGGCAGGGGGCTGGAACATTGGGAGGACGGATGCTGAGTTGATGGGCACCAAACACGTTAGAACAGAAAGAATAAAACTGGGTGTTCTGTGACACAATGATGGGGAAGGGGGTGTTCTGTGACACAATGATGGGGGAAGGGGTGTTCTGTGATGCAATGATGGAGGAGGGGGTGTTCTGTGACACAATGATGGAGGAGGGGGTGTTCTGTGACACAGTGATGGGGGAGGGCGTGTTCTGTGACCCAATGATGGGGGAGGGGTGATCTGTGACACAATGATGGGGAGGGGGTGTTCTGTGACACAATGATGGGGAGGGGGTGTTCTGTGACACAATGATGGAGGAGGGGGTGTTCTGTGACACAATGATGGGGGAGGGGGTGTTCTGTGACACAATGATGGAGGAGGGGGTGTTCTGTGACACAGTGATGGGGGAGGGCGTGTTCTGTGACCCAATGATGGGGGAGGGGTGATCTGTGACACAATGATGGAGGAGGGGGTGATCTGTGACACAATGATGGGGGAGGGGGTGTTCTGTGACACAATGATGGGGAGGGGGTGTTCTGTGACACAATGATGGGGGAAGGGGTGTTCTGTGACACAATGATGGAGGAGGGGGTGATCTGTGACACAATGATGGGGAGGGGGTGTTCTGTGACACAATGATGGGGGAAGGGGTGTTCTGTGATGCAATGATGGAGGAGGGGGTGTTCTGTGACACAATGATGGGGGAGGGGGTGTTCTGTGACACAATGATGGAGGAGGGGGTGTTCTGTGATGCAATGATGGGGGAGGGGGTGTTCTGTGATGCAATGATGGGGAGGGGGTGTTCTGTGATGCAATGATGGGGAGGGGGTGTTCTGTGACACAATGATGGGGAGGGGGTGTTCTGTGATGCAATGATGGGGAGGGGGTGTTCTGTGACACAACGATGGGGAGGGGGTGTTCTGTGACACAATGATGGGGGAAGGGGTGTTCTGTGATGCAATGATGGAGGAGGGGGTGTTCTGTGACACAATGATGGAGGAGGGGGTGTTCTGTGACACAATGATGGAGGAGGGGGTGTTCTGTGACACAGTGATGGGGGAGGGCGTGTTCTGTGACACAATGATGGGGGAGGGGGTGTTCTGTGACACAATGATGGGGAGGGGGTGTTCTGTGACACAATGATGGGGGAGGGGGTGATCTGTGACAGAATGATGGGGAGGGGGTGTTCTGTGACACAATGATGGGGGAGGGGTGATCTGTGACACAATGATGGGGAGGGGGTGTTCTCTGACACAGTGATGGGGAGGGGGTGTTCTGTGACCCAATGATGGGGGAGGAGTTGTTCTTTGACCCAATGATGGGGGAGAGGGCTGTTCTGTGACCCAACGATGGGGGAAGGGGTGTTCTGTGACCCAATGATGGGGGGGGGGGGTGTTCTCTGACCCAATGATGGGGGGGTGGGGAGCACCTGACACACCAGCTTGCTAGGTCTCATGAATACCTAGAGAGGCTGGAGGGCTCCACACACACAGTCACAATAAAGGCACAGAAACGCTAATGACTCCAGTTTGATCAGGACAGGTCACTTACACGTAGTGAAAGGCCACACTGAGGCCCATAAATACACAGAATTATTGTACGTTAGCCAAAAGTGTGAAGGGGTTGCCGGATCTGGCAGAGCCAGCTGGTCTCACTTGATTTTCTCCTGCCTCACCCCATGAACAGCTACAACTAAAATAATAGTTAAAAGCAGCCAGCAGTAGAATTGTTATTTTACAACCAACAACAACAAAACAAAAACCCCCTAAAGACAACAAGGAACAGCCATAGCACACAGTATAGTGAGGAAGAGAGGAGGTGTGGAGAGGACGGCCATGGCTGAGGGTGGAGGTCTGGGATGACCCACGTCCCAGAGGACTCCTCCCCCACCTCCAAGGTCGTCTGGAGCATCACAGCTCCCCTCATGTTAGAGTCACTTACCGAAGAGCCTTTAGCACCTTTGGGACCTGGAGGGCCCTGCAGAGAGCAGAGGTCACAACGTGAGGAAACCTCTCAGGTCCCAGTCTTCCTTGGCCTGTCCCCAACCCCCTCAGAGTCCTCTCTGCACCTGCCTGGCTGGTAGGCAGGAGGAGGGTGTCCAACAAGAGGTCACCCTACCCACAATGCTCGGCTGGGGGATGACATTTAGACATTAAAAACCAAGGGAGCTCCTGGGCTCCTGAGGGACCTCCTGCTGGACACCATGTGGGCCCAAGGTCCAGCCCTCATAGTGCCCATTCCAGGGACCCCGAAACCTGCCTGGCAGCTATAGTCAACCACTCTGGCTGGACCTTTCATCACGGTGAGGGCCACATGTCTCCTCAATCAATTAGACTTATTGACCGGAACATCAGCCACAGGTTGAAGTCCTCAGGCCCCGCTCCCTGCTCGGTTCTCGGTGTTAGGTCTCACCACAGTGGGCAAGGGAAAAGCAATGAATGCCCTTTCCGGCCACAGTTGATGGCCCAGACTCACAGGGACAACGTCCCTCTATCATCAGCTCACAGGGCCTGGGCCTCTAGGTCCCTAACGGGTCCCATGCTTCTCAAGCCTGCACCCTGGCAATACTTTCTCCCTGCAACGTGGCCAAGATGACCATTTGTGGCGAAGCGAGTAAACACACATGCACAGAGCCACACAGGTCTGAATGCCACTGAAGCCTGGGAACACTTGGCAGTCAGACAACTGCCCACTGTGGCTGTCGGGGGGGGGGCAGGGGGCATCCACGGAGCCTCATCTTTTGATGTCACGCACTTCCAATATGACCTAGAGAGGGATGTCTGTTGTTTCCTCAGCCTCCAAAGGCTCCTGCCACCCCCATATTCTGCTGCCTTTAGGGATAGACATAGGTATGGATAAGCAAAGATCCGCAGGTGTGAGTGCTGTCATGCTGTGGGCACAAAGTGGGGAGTTCCACTACAATGAACGGGGACTTCCCATGCAAAGACATGCTGGTCTTCTATCCTGCACTGTATACAGACTACCCCTCGTCACCTCCTGCAGCCAAACCAACATGCACCCAGGCTCACCAAGATTGCATACTAACTGACTACAAGTGGATTCCAGGGCAAGTCTGGGGTCAGATGTGAGCATCTGTGGCAAGGTGGAGGCAAGCATGTTAGTGACGTTGCTTTGCCTCTCTCCACAAGAGAACATGGCTGCTGGACCACCACGACCTTCTGCCCAGCGAGTCAGCTCTGAGGCGTTTGCACGGATGTGGAAAGGGGTGATGATCTGCCTGCTAAGACCCCCTGACTCTGAGGATCCTCACAGCAGTGAGGAGAGAGTTCCTGTCTCCACCCAGCACCCAGAGTTGGGGTGTATTCTAACTTGTGCCTCAGGGACCTAGCTAAGTCCAAGCCCCCATATGCAAAGAGAGATTTGGGGTTCCATGGCCATGAGGAAACCTTCCCAGGCTCCATGGGAAACTAGAAGTTGCTGCAGTGATGTCGGTGACTGTATGTACCTGTTCTCCTTTAGGACCAGATGAGCCCTGGGGGCCGGGGAGTCCTCGGTCACCCTTTTCACCTTGTTCACCCAGAGGTCTGATGAGTCTGATGAGTCCTGGATGGGCCCTGTGAGAAAATGAAGGCGTGAGAGGTATCCATGCTACCACCGCAGAGTGGGCCTTGTGACCTGGCACACAGCTGTGACACAGGGAAATGTGTCAGAGCCAACATGTCAAGGAGCGAAAATCAACAAAGAACAGGCCAGGTGACAAGTTTCACGGGGACTTGCTCGTAAGGAACATACTTGAAACACACAGGGAGAGCCAGGGTGTGACTGAGCAGCTAAGAACCTAACATATGTGGGACCCTGGGTTCAATTCCACAGTACTGTCACCACCCCTGCCACTGAAGCCCAATAATAACCAAAAAGAAGCACACAGGGGCACTCAGACCCAGAGACCACTGACTTTCCTGAGGGATAGTTTGCGGCTGTCTTTTTACCTAGTAAACTTTCTGACTTTTAGTAAGCATATAGCCTTTTCCAACAAGGCCTGTGGCTGACACAGAATGGAAACTGCCCTTGAACATCTTTCAAGAGAAAAATCTCCATATCTGCCTTATACATCATTTGAATTCATACGAGCTTCTAGAATGTTCTGGAAGGACTTCCAGCTTCCGTTATGTTGATGAAGGATACTGAAGTAGAAAAGGATGTCCCTTGCTGACTTCCCTCTTGGGAGCCCGTTTATTTATAATTAAATCAATGTAAGGAGGAGAAAAGTCACCATAAGTTAATGCAGCCACCAGGGCTCTGGAAGAGTCAATTCTGTCAATTCTGGGGCTTCTAGGACTCCTTGCATACAGGCACGAGTCTCAAAGCCCTGTGTGCATGTCTCTTTTGTCGATCTACCTCAGGGTCCCATGACAGCCACAGCAGGTTCTTGGCAGTGCGTCAATAACCCAGTGACTGAGTCAAGGGTACCCTTAATGCAATGTTGGGGTCTCCTAGATCTCAGCTCACCTTTTCTTTTTTTTATTTTTATTTTTTATTATTAATTTTTATTCTTGTTACATCTCAATGGTTATCCCATCCCTTGTGTCCTCACATTCTTCCCTCCCTCCCCTTTTCCCCTTGTTCCCCTCCCCTATGACTGTTCCTGAGGGGGATTACTTCCCCCTGTATATGCTCATAGGGTATCAAGTCTCTTCTCGGTAACCTGCTGTCCTTCCTCTGAGTGCCACCTGGTCTCCCCCTCCAGGGGACATGGTCAAATGTGAGGCACCAGAGTACGTGAGAAAGTCATATCCCACTCTCCACTCAACTGTGGAGAATGTTCTGACCATTGGCTAGATCTGGGTAGGGGCTTAAAGTTTACTGCCTGTATTGTCCTTGGCTGGTGCCTTAGTTTGAGCGGGACCCCTGGGCTCAAATCTGCCTATCATAATGTTCTTCTTGTAGGTTTCTAGGACCCTCTGGATCCTTCTACTTTGCCATTCTCCCACACTTCTCTCATCTAGAGTCCCAATAGGATGTCCTCCCCTCTGTTCCAGTTTCCTGGTAAGTGAAGGCTTTCATGGGACATGCCCCTTGGGCTAGTATGCAGATATAAGTGAGTATATACCATTTAAGTCTTTCTGCTTCTGGGTTAACTCACTCATTATGATCATTTCTAGCTCAATCCATTTATCCACAAATTTCGGGAATTCCTTGTTTTTAATAGCTGAGTAGTATTCCATAGTGTATATGTACCACAGTTTCTTTATCCATTCTTCTACTGAGGGACACTTAGGCTGTTTCCATGATCTGGCTATTATGAATAAGGCTGCTATGAACATGGTTGAGCAAAGTTTCTTGTTGTGTGCTGGAGCATCTTCTGGGTATATTCCAAGGAGTGGAATAGCTGGGTCTTGAGGAAGCCCTATTCCCAGTTTTCTGAGATAGCACCAGATAGATTTCCAAAGTGGCTGTACTAGTTTGCATTCCCACCAGCAATGAAGGAGTGTTTCCTCTCTCCCCACATCCTCGCCAGCATATGGTGTCGCTTGAGTTTTTGATTTTAGCCATTCTGATGGGTGTAAGATGGAATCTCAGAGTTGTTTTGATTTGCATTTCCCTGATGACTAAGGAGGTTGAGCATTTCTTTAAGTGTTTCTCAGCCATTTGATATTCCTCTGTTGAGAATTTTCTGTTTAGTTCCAAGCCCCATTTCTCAATTGGGTTATTTGTTTTGGTGGTGTTTAATTTCTTGAGTTCTTTATATATTTTGGATATTAGACCTTTGTCAGATGTAGGGTTGGTGAAGATCTTTTCCCAGTCTGTAGGCTGTCGCTTTGTTCTCTTGACAGTGTCTCCTGCCTTACAGAAGCTTCTCAGCCTCATGAGGTCCCATTTATTAATTGTTGACATTAAGGCCTGGGCTGTTGGTGTTCTGTTCAGGAAGTTGTCTCCTGTGCCAATATGTTCCAGGCTCCTTCCCACTTTTTCTTCTAAGTGACTTAGTGTCTCTGGTTTTATGTTGAGGTCTTTAATCTACTTGGATTTGAGTTTTGTGCAAGGTGACAAATATGGGTCCAGTTGCATTTTTTTACACGTAGACCTCCAGTTAGACCACACCATTTGTTGAAGATGCTATCCTTTTTCCATTGATTGAATTTGGCTTCTTTGTCAAAAATCAAGTGACCATATGGGTGTGAATTCATATCTGGGTCTTCGATTCGATTCCACTGATCACCCAGCCTGTTGCTGTGCCAGTACCAAGCTGTTTTAATTACTATTGCTTTATAGTACAGTTTGAGATCAGGTATGGAGATTCCTCTGGAGCACCTTTTATCGGGAACAAGGCAAGGCTGCCCACTCTCTCCATATCTCTTCAATATAGTACTCGAAGTTCTAGCCAGAGCAATAAGACAACAAAAGGAGATCAAGGGTATCGAAATGGGAAAGGAGGAAGTCAAATTATCCCTGTTTGCAGATGATATGATAGTGTACATAAGTGACCCTCAAAATTCCACCAGAGAACTCCTAACAGCTGATAAACACCTTCAGCAAATTGGCTGGATACAAAATTAACTCAAAAAAGTCTGTAGCCTTCCTATACACAAATGACATGCTTGCAGAAGGAGAAATTAGGAAAGCCACACCCTTCACATTAGCCACAAGCAACATAAAATATCTAGGAGTCACTCTAAGCAAGTGAAGAACTTGTTTGAAAAAAATTTCAAAACTCTGAAGAAAGAGATTGAAGATGACCTGAGAAGATGGAATGATCTTCCTTGCTCATGGATCGGGAAAATTAACATAGTAAAAATGGCCATCCTACCAAAAGCAATCTACAGATTCAATGCAATCCCTATCAAAATACCTACACAATTTTTTAAAGACATTGAAAGTTCAATTCTGAACTTCATATGGAAAATCAGCTCACCTTTTCACCTTTGGGACTAGAGTCTCCTTTGAGGCCAGGGAGTCCTGGAGGACCCTGCAGGAGAAAGAGGAGTCAGCATCCTTGTCCCAGTGCCTCACCTATACAGACACACTGACAATCCATGTCACTCACCATGGGGCCAGGTGGACCATCAGGGCCTAGGGATCCTGGGAGGCCTTGCTCACCCTGAAACAGAGTCCCTGGGTGAGACTCTGTGTCTCCATCAGCACCTCTCCTTCATCCCAAGCCTACTAGGTCTCTTACTTACCACAGGCCCAGGGATCCCACAAAGACCATCGGGGCCAGGCTTCCCAGGGTCCCTTGGGGGCCAATGGGGCCAGTCTTCCCAGGAGGGACTTCTAAGCTGGCTTCTCCCTGCAGAGGTGGATGCAGATGTTTATAGGTTCAAGGCACTGGGATCAAGACCCCTGGGGTGCTGCGGAGGTGCCCCCATGTGTCCTGGGTGGCACCACATCCCCCTTTCCTGTGGAGACTGACTTGACCTGAGCTCTATTCTGTTAACGCCCAAACACAGTGGCATCCTGACTCCTGCTGACCACAGGGTCACCCACCATGTGCCAGGCTCCATAGAACCCAGATGCAGAGGTCACTAAGTCTCAGAGAAATATGGCAAATATTCTCATACAGGCCGTGTGAGTCACCTCATGGCAAGAGCATCTGGGTGTTCCAGTGCTGGGCACTACATGGACCACTCAAGTAAAGGCCATCCCAGTCTCCTCAGGCCCCACTTCCTGTGTGTGCTGTCTCACCGTCTGTCATAGGTTAAAGACTGGGTGTGATCTTGCCCTGGCTTCCTTCTGCCTCCCCCCTCTGCCTCCTTCCTCCTACCTTTATGCTCCATGGCCCTCCCCACCTCCCCCTGCCTCCCTAGATCTTCTGCCTTCAGACTGTGCCCTGTCACTGCCCCAACCTCTTTCAGGCCCGTAGAAGTCACAGCCATCAGAGTAATTTACCTTGGCTCCTTTCTCCCTTTGCCTGCCTTCAGGGCCTGCAGGGCCTGGGGGACCCTAGAAAAACAATATAACAACTAAGGTGTGAGTTTGGAGACTAGGCCCAGAATCCAGAGAGGGCTACAGAGTGTGAAGGTACCATGGCTCACTGACCAGTGAAGACCCAGGGGCCCATACAGGGCCAGCAAGACCTCTGTGGATCTAGGGATGCCCTCGGCGCCTTGTGTATAGACGTCCCTCTCCCACCTGTACACCCTTTGGCTCAAGTGTCACAGCCCAGACCCCCACTGGAGCTTGCAATACAGACATCTATTTCTAATCCTGGATCTCCTTTGTTCATAATGGTCTGGTCTAGGGACAAGGAGGGTCCAGCTTTTGAAGATTTTTGCCCTCATATGACGGTCACTGGTCATCCTGGGACAGCCCTGGTTTAGACTCTGCTCCACCCAGTTGAGTCACCCCACACACCTGATGAATGTGTCCCACATTTCAGATATCCATGTACCTTCCTGAGGGCCATGTGGGGCACCAGGGGCTTCACAAGGGGCAGAAGGCTTTGTGTAGAAAGCAGCCAGCAAGTGGGGAGGGGCGGTCAGGAGGACTCACTGTCTTTCCTGGGGGCCCAGATGGGCCGGGTTCACGAGTAGGGTCTGGGGATCCCTGGGTTGGGAGAAAGAACACAGAGCATTAGGAATTTGTCCCATCAGGACACAAGGCTATACTGCCCACAGTCAAGGAAACGCACAAAGATTCGGGCCTTTCCATGGCCAGCCCTGCACAGCCCCCTCTCTGGTGTGAGCACAGCAAGTCCACAACAAGGTCCTTGCAGCCTTTACACCCTGTGCCCTGCAGCTGCCACTCGGAGACTCCAACTCACATCCCACAGCTGCTGCACCTAGAGCAAAGAGACCGCCCTGGGGCATGCTTGCATCTACCGCCAGCTGTCTTCCTTCCACCATGTTGCCATCACCTACATCCCCTCTCCAGAAGGAGCAAGCCAGGAGCCCAAGGCAAGGGTTGGGGAAGCAGGGGCACGCACAGAACACAGCTGGCTCACAGCCTGTGTCCGCGGCCTTTAATTTCCTTTGCTGCCTGCTTCAGAGCAGTGACAAGTATTTGCCCTTGGGTCAGGGATATGTTTTGGATGGCCTCTGAAACCCAGGCTCATATCAAATTGCCCCTGTGCTGGGATTGATGGGAGGGGCTGGTTATCAGGTCATGTGAGTGTGCACAGGTGGCATCACTGTCACAGAAATGAGCTGGGGGAGGGGGGATAAGCTCACCTCTCCCTTTCCCAGAGCTTTGTGATGACATCTACTACAGTACTGTTGTTTGCGACAGGGTCTTACTCTAGACCAAGGCTGACCTTGAACTCATTATATAGACTAGAAAGGCCTCAGACTTGCAGCAATCCTCCTGCCTCAGTTTCCTGACTGCTGATATCAGAAGCCTGAGCTACCAGATCTGTTCTTGAATTGGGAAGTCGCAGCAAGACACTCTACCCTATAATGTTCCTCTCTCTTGACTTCCTACCCTGTAGCACCCTAAACCAAACGCATTCATTTTGTTTTAATGCACCTAGCCTGAAACATTATCACATCAACAGTAAAAACTCCCAGACAGGCAGTCATTCCTAGGAGCTGGTCCCACCTTGGGGGTGGGCTTGAGAGACCTCTGAGGAACTCACAGTCCAGCCCAGGGAGCTGAAAAGGTCACCTGGCCCCATCCCAAAGAGACATTCCTGCATTAAAACACCTGCCCAAGGTCAGATGACCTCAGTCACAGGGATGTTGGGCCTGTGAGAGGTGGTGTGAACCTGTGGGGCAGCTCTAGCTGAGATTCAGAGTGAGATCTGGGGCACTTTGCAGAGCCCTTGGGGCTTCGTACAGGTCCCCTGGTGGGGCTGCGTATGCATCCTCCCTTTTAAGGAAGGGTCCCAGCCTTCATCAGGACCCTGGGGCTCCACAGTTCCAGCCACAGTCAAGAGGGACCTAGGTTTGGGCTTCTTACAGAGACCCAGGAACACAGGGAGGCTCCCACCAGGAAGCCATCAGACCACACACTCACCGTCTGTCCAGGTTCACCATCATCCCCTTTGTCACCAGGTGGACCATCTTGACCCTGTGGGAACAAGAAAGCTGCTTCCACTGGACAGATCACGTTCACCCTCCAACCCTAGTGTAGCCTCAGATCCTTTCCCAAACCCGACGCACCTACTGTGCCCAGAAGGACATAGTACAGGAACAGGGACAATGTGGAGAGGTGCTGTGCCCTAGAGAACCCGTTTTAGGACAGAAGCAGAGAGCAGGGGTACTGGGGGTGGCAAGGGGCATCAGAGATGGGACAGACACTTACTGTGGGGCCTGGCTCTCCAGGGGGACGAGGATCTCCAGGAAAGCCCACAGGGCCCTGAGAAGAGATAAGCACGCTTTCAGCACCCTGCCTGGCCCACCACGGCCCAGGGTGCAGGACAAGGGACAGTCTCAACACCCCCACCCTGACACATCCTGCCTGGCCCACCATGGTCCAGGGTGCAGGACAAGGGACAGTCTCAACACCCCCAGCACTTTTGATCAGGAGACACCTAACCAGAAAAGTCCACAAACATAGAGCCCACCCACAGGGCAGGCATGGGGTAGCAGTCTTTTGATCTTCTGAGACTAGTGGGGGCAGGCATCTTGCCCACACATCCACTCTGGTGGACCCTTTGACTTCTGATGCAAAATTGGGGCCAGCAGGGGCAAGCAGTTCCCCAGCCTGAAGGCTTTTGATCAGGGACACCCCTTGCACTTCAACACACTGGCTGCTGCTTCTATCCCATGCCTCTCTGCTCCCCTCTTGCACACCAGTAGCTGGTGTGGAAACCTCTAGAATAGACAAAGTTACCCCTAAGACACAAAACATCCGTACAGCTGTTCCCAGAGCACAGGGTACACACGTAGGCACCACAGGGACTCAGAATGGCCTGAGTGCAGGGACACTGCCTGGACACCACAGCATCTAACAGTACTCACAGGGCTGCATTTGGGACTGTCATCTCCAGGAGGGCCTTTGGGTCCAGGGGGTCCATAGCACCAGAGGGGCCAGCCTCTCTCTTCTCCCCTCTTTCTCCTTTAGGTCCCTGGAAAGGAAGAGTCTAAGGTTCAGTTCTCAGAGACCAGCCTGAAAGGTGCTGGTCTACAGTGGGCCATCTGTAGACTCATTGCTGCACCTCACTGGCAGCTCCTTCCCAGCATCCCGTGGGCCCCAGGATGGGGATGGTGCTGTTCCTGCTCCCAGTTCTCCATAGCAACCCCATGTAGTACCACCAGGCAGGCAAAGACACCTGCCCTTCTAAAAGCTCCAATGCCTAGGCTCAGCTCAGGTTAGGGATGGTTCCTGGATTAATGATTGGCAGCTAGAGTTACTTGGGGTGTCCTCTAGCCCCATGGTTTTCAGGCACAGGAAACTGAGACATCTCAGTCCTCTGAGATGCTTCCTAAGCCTGACTGTTCCCCAACCTTCAGAGGCCTGGGTATTCTCTGGCTAGCCTGGAAAGTCTGAGTCAACAAGGTAGTAATGGTCACACTCACAGCAGCCTGTGAAAGGGCAGACCCTGGTGGCCATGAGTTGTGGGGTCAGTGATGAAGTCTGCACATATGTGTGCTCAGCCCCACATATGCATGCACATAACCTCCCATCCCACGATGCACCACACTTTCCCACCATAGTTCTATGTTGTTCAACACAGCAAAGTCATGATTCCCATTTCAAGGTGGGGGTGAGGCGGGGTGGGGGGAAGACGGCTGAGGCAAGGTTAAAGCTTCTAGTCCAGCGCCTTGTCAGTGTTCCCACTGGGCACATCCCACCCCTCCTCCAGGCCCACACTCACCAGGGGACCTCCTTCTCCTGGAAGGCCAGGCTCTCCAGCTTCACCAGGCTCTCCCTGAGGAGACAAGTCAGTGTTAGAAGGTTCCCTCACCAATGGTGATAGCGGAGGGTCCATCTGCCAGCGCCCACCCATCTGCTCATTCTGCGGTCCTGTCCTTGGTGTTCAGGACTCTGTGAGGTCAGAGTTATTGCTGTCAGATAGTTCACAGAAATGCAATGGCAAGTCAATTAGGAATAAAGAATGCGAGAGGCATGTGTGTGTATGTGTGCGTGTGCGTGTGCGCGCGCGTGCGCGTGTGTGTGTGTGTGTGTGTAGGGGGCAGGGTGAGGCACTATACAGATCACAGTGAACATCAACTGAAGGCTGTCCCAAGCAAGTGCTCTGTATCCTGACCGTGGATTTGATATGACCAGCACCTCACACACCTGCCGCCATGACTTCCCCACTATGATAAGGCAAACAAGCCTGTCAGCCTTTAAGTTGATTTTCTCAGGTGTTTTGTTCCAGCAATGGGACAAGTAACTAACACAGGATGCAAAGCAGGGCAGAAGCTCAGAGGCCCAGTGCACTGTCCTGCAGCCCTGAGACAGGGCGGAAGGGCCTGTGAGGTGGTGGCAGATGCAGGTAGTGCAGGGGTGAGGCAGGAGGGAGGAGACAGCAGGGCCTCCACACCACACCTGTTTCTTACTTTTCTTAATGTAAAGAGCAAGAACAAAGCAGTAACATCCCGTGTCACAAGCAAGCCCTGACAAACGCAGGCAGCCACTTCAACCCTCCCAAGGCCCAAGACGGCTTCCTAAGGTTATGCTCCCAGGATCCTGTGGAGCTCAGCCTCACACTGAAACTGTCATGGTGCCCACACACGTGTATTCACGTTCACACACGTATATTTACAAGCGTGTGCACACACACATTCACACATATCCATGCCTACACTCTCGGGCTCACTGTGCTCAGTCGGTCTCGAGGGCCAGGCCCTAACACCAAGCAGTGGGTACAAGAAGGCCCCAGCTGTGAGAGAGTAGGTTGTCACAGCAAGCTCAGTGTGCAGGAAGAAAGGCTGGCTGACGTCATGAGGTTTGAACTGGAGGGAAGGAGGGAGTGGGGCATGGCGGGGGTGGAGGGGGATGGGCACAATAGTGCTTCAGAGTTTGCAAACAGTTGTTACAAATGAACACTGTCGGAGATCCCACCTCGGGGGCATAAATCTACTTCTAGTTTTCACAACGAGTGTGATGGGAGTGTCTCGGCACAAACACACACACACACATGCGTGTGTGTGTGTGTGTGCACATACACAGGCACACAGGGCTGTGTGCACCCACAACACATTGCTTCCCGTGTAGCTACGGCGCAGACACTGTGATAAGTAGGCTGACATCACCTTTTCTCCCACTGCGCCAGGGTTGCCAATTCCTCCGGGAGGAACCTGTGGCCCATCAGCACCTGGAGCTCCAGAGGGTCCTCGGGGGCCTGGTGGACCAGGAGGACCCTGGGAAGGAGAAAGGACATCGAGCAAGACAAGACGTCAACATCCTGCCCCAAAATGAAAACCAGGGGAGCCATTTGGGTCTGAATGGCGCAGCCACTTACCATCTGGCCCACGTCTCCTGTCTCGCCCTTCTCTCCTGGAGGTCCTGGCAGACCCTGTGGACAGGACACTGTGGTGAGGCGCTACTCTGTGAGACATACATGGCTGTCATGATTGCCACTGCCAGGATGCGTCCCACGGGCCCTGAAGTGTGTGTCCGTGAATCTGCCTTCATGGAAGGATTCTTCCTGCTCCCAGGGGCTCAAACAGCTGAGGAAGTAACCAGAGGAGAGTGGAAAGATTTATGGGAAATGGTGCTTATCGTGGCTTCCCATAAAACAGTAAACCTAATGAGCCGGCAGCAGGGAAGCTTCCGGATAAATCAAGTCCCCACCGTATGCCAAATACTACCAGTAACTAAAAATTGTGCTTTCCAAAATAAAGTCTTGTGTTCAAAGAATATGTGATGGCGCCCAATATGCCCCATCTGTAAAATAAAGGCTGCTGTATGCTTTACAGCACATGGCGAGCTCGGGGTTTTCTTGACATCAAGTAGAGTCATGTGGCAGGGACAGTAACCTGGAGGGCACTGAGTGACGTGGGCTGACGGCTGTCACTTCTAGGTGCTGAGTTCAGATGTGGAGTCTGTACATCTTTCTTACAGGACACAGTTCCAGGATTCCACACAGTAAACATGGAAGCAGCTGTGGCTGTGTATAGGCTCTGTGTGTGTATGTATGTGTCTGCGTGTGTGTGTGTGTGTGTGTGTGTGTGTGTGTGTATGTGTGTATGTGTGTGTGTGTATGTGTGTGTATGTGTGTGTGTGTGTGTGTTTGTACTCCCAGAAAACTGGCATCACTTCTAGCCCCTACTCCTGAGGTTCAGTGATGACAGGAAGAAGAGGCCCAACAAGATACTGACACCTCTGGTGGGGAACTCTGGGAAGCTCCATGGTCACCTGTAACCCCACAGGCCCCAGTGGCCCTGGGAAGCCTCGTGAACCATCATCTCCTTTCTGCCCAAACCGGCTCTGCTGCTCATGAGGGCCGGGTTCACTGTCTGCTCCCTGGGGGAAGGAAGTGAGCATGGGTGAGCTCTCTCAACAGCTTGAGAGGCGGGCCTTGCTAGGTCATCCGACACATACTCACCGATGGGCCTGGCTGCCCAATGGGGCCTTGAGGACCTGTAGGCCCAGGAGGACCCTGTAGGAGTCAAACAGAGACATAACTGTTTTGGAATTGCAGGTAAGTCCAGGAGCAGGCCACTTCTGTCTCTGGAAGTGGCTGGCTTGTGCGGGATTTGGTTTATCAGTCCCCGAATGTGCCAATCATCAGAGGAACACTACAATTAACAGCATGGCATGAGCCAGGTTGTAGGCTTTGGGAAGTGGGCCAGGCTCTCAATTCAGCCATGATCATGTTGCTATGGGTAACAGAAGCAAGAGAGGCCACTATGTGTTCTCTCAGCAACCATCACATGCCCCGTTGTGGCACAAGGGGACCCTCAGACGACAAGGATCAGAGGCCTCAAATCTCCTAAGTGCTGAGCTAGGAGGGACCTTACCATGACCCCTGCTCACATGCTGTCCTCAAGCACCTGTCACTGTGGGCATAGGACCAGGGAGAGATTTAAAAAGGCAGTAGGAACAGAGGCCCTGCCCTTGGGGAGCCAGAGGCCTGTATAGAAGCCTGGCTCAGCATACACACCCCCAGTGTGGAGAGGGCTCGTGGTCCTGGAGGGGGCTGGTGTGGGTGACAGGGAGGCAGCATTTCTGAGTGTCTAAAATACCAAGGGACAAATGGATGCCCTGCCTCTGCAGAGCTCTGTGGTCCTCGCTGACGGGCCGACACCAAGAGATTCTCTCACACATTTGAACACACATGAGCACACATACGCACATGGGATATTCTCAGGGAAGATATTCTCAGGAAAGAAAGCCAACTGGTGTGGCCCAGGAGTTTGCAGTGCTGGGACCACAGGGTATGAAGCCAGGGTATACATTGCACTCCCGGCGGCCACCCTGGTGCACACTCAGCGGCCACCCTAGCGCACACTCGTTCTTACCTGCTCGCCCTTGTCCCCTTTGCTTCCTTTCTGCCCCGCCTCCCCGATCTCTCCTTATGTGTGGACAGGAAGGGTGTTGTTAGTCCAGTGTCTGTGTCTGCCTTTCTTGGTCTCACGGGAAATCTTTCTTGGAGCTGATCCCAAGACTTGGACCAACAGAAAGCATTTCCTTATATGAAGTTGATTTCCTTTTTTATTTTGACGTCCATGTATACATAGAGGTGTGTGTGTGTGTGTGTGTGTGTGTGTGTGTGTGTGTGTGTGTGTGTGAGTGTGTGTGTGTGAGTGTGTGTGTGTGTGTGTGTGTGTGTGTGTGGCCTGTATATATATGTTTGTGCACTGCATATGGTCACTCTGATGAGGCCAGAGGCTAGAAGAGGGTTTTGGATACCTCAGAACTGGAATGACAAGCAGTTGAGAGCTGCCATGTGGGTGCTGCGCACTGAACCCCAGTGCTCTTAGCTACTAAACTATCTCTGCAGATGTCTACTTGTTACCTGCTCCATTTCTCAATGGCCTTGGATTTGCCTCCATAGAGCAGGCTGGCCAGACAGAGAGGGTATAGATCTCCCTGTCTCTACCTCCCCAGCCTAAGATTATTGACACCACCACACCTGGCTTTTCAAACATGGGGGGCTGGGGGAGTCAAACTCATGTCCTAATGCTTGCAAGACAAGTGCTTTACTGACTGAGCTATCTCTCCAGCTCCTTCGCTGCCCCTGTGGTACTTCGATTACTGCCGAGGGTTAGTAGACACGTTGATGTGGTGGTCTCACATCCTCTCTGGTGTTCCTGTTAAATGCCTCCCACAGACTGAGACGTCCTCTGTGCAGAGGTGACAAAGTCAGAAATATCACCAGAGAACTATGACAAATGGAGACTGGCGCTGAGGAGCTAAGCCGCACGGCCTTTCCTTAATGAAGTATAAAATCCAGGCTCCTCTGTAATGGCATCAGAAGTAGCAATAAAAACAGAGCTTCGCTCATTCAAGGGGAGATGCTTAAAAATAGACACAGAGTAAAACCTCATTAAACCCAGCCCCAGACAGTCCCGGCTTGAAAGGGTTCAGACGGGAGCAGGGAGCAATTTCTTCAGCTCTGGCCACGACCTGCACATGTCTCAGGCAACAGAAGCTGCCAAGGTGCCGAGTGCTTTCCAGGCTCCTCCCCTCCCCCCAGCACACACTACAGGTCTTGTTTGTTGGCGTTTCTCTGTGTGTTACTTCCAGTCACCCACTCTTACCAGGTCTGAAGGGAACTAGCGCTGCTCTGCCCACTGAGTCTCTTTATTGTATGCACACACTGCTGTTTAAAACGCTGCCATTGCACTCACTGCCTGCCTGGCCACACACACTCCAACTTCTCCTTGCCTTATCTCCATCTTCTCCAGGAGGACCCACAGGGCCGGCTGGACCAGGGAGCCCCACAGGACCTTGGAGGCCGTCTCGGCCAGCTGGGCCTTGCGGACCTTTCTCGCCCTAGAGAGGACAGGCAGTTCAGATTCAATGCAGTTTTATATTGGAAACACCGTGCCACTGCTCCTCACCCCAGAGAGGGACCCAGGGGTGGGAAGCTGGGAGTATGAGGGAGTGGTAAGGACCATGAAGGTCTTAACATACCAGCCAGGGGCAGGGAGGCTCATTTCGACCAGTTCTGGACTCTGAATGGCTGGCACTTTGCTGGGCCAAAGCCACATTCAGAATAGTGCACAGATTAAAACCTCATTAAATCCAGCCCCACACAGTTCAGTCTGAAATGGCTGAGAAGGGAGCAGGGAGCAATTTAGAAGGGCCACTCATTAGAGATGAGGAAACTGAGGCACAGTTAACGCTGTGGTTTGGACATGCAATGGTGAAGCCTTGGTGCTGTCTGTTGGGAGATAGGACTGTGGGAATCTAAGGAGGCTGCACCTAGTGAGGGGAGGTTTGGCACTGCAATTGTTCTAGAAGATAACAGTCACCTGCCCACCCGCTTCCTGGCTGCCGTAAGGTGAGCCGCTCTGACTCAGCAAGCCCTTCCGCCATGCTGCTCTCTCTCCCTATAGACCCGCAGCGATGGAGCCAACCATGAACACAAACCTCTGGAACCACAGGCCCAAGCAAACCCTTTGATCTCAGTGGTTTCCTCTCAAATAGTTGTCAAAGTGACTGGAAGCTAACGAGCAGAGCTTGTGAACATAAGTCCCTGGACCTGTTTGGGCTCCTCCAAGCTCCTCCCCACGCTGTGCTCCAGGACAGCATGAGCAGCGGCTTCTGCAAACTGTGTCACTCTATCAACTCTCTGTGAACACCCTGCCTGTGCACACACAGACATGCATGTACACATATACATTTGACATGTGTGCACAGATACACCTAAGCACAAACAGACATGCATGTCCATGGAAATGCTCACACACAGGATATGCACAAGCATACTGCACATGCAGGCACACACACACACACACACACAAACACATGAAGACATGCATACTAACATGACAAGCGTGCACACACACCTAAGTGAGCATGCACACAGGCATATTTACATATAAACTTATCTTTTTCTGCCCTCATAACTCTGACTTGCTTTTCTCACAACTGCCCCTTCACACTGTCCTGTGACCTCACTAGCTCTTGCTGTGCCACAACAGGCATTTTCTCACCTCAGCTAGGAGTCCCTTTCTTCCAGTGTCACAAAGAAAGAATTTATGTGAGACAGGAGGAGAAACATGGATGTCTGGCTAGCTCATCCTGTGCTTCCTGCACCTCACTCCCACTCCTTGAAGGCAGCCCATCCTCCCTAAGCTAGAAAGTGTTCCGGCGGGTTCAGGACTTCCGGGCTTCCCTCCCTGCATTTCCTGTCAGGTTGGGAATTTGGCAGAGAGAGATCCTCTCTCAACTTTGTTCCTCTTGCTGGAGCTATTCTGGGACAAGGTGAGCTTTCCTTGCTTAGGGAAGTTCTTGCAAGGTTTCTATGTAAATACCGAGTCTCTGGAAACATGGAGCTCTCTCTGGCTGAGTCTGTGAACTACACGTGTCCTGGACCTCCAAGGGCATCTGTGTTGCACACAGAATCCCACTGGATCTGTGTCCTGGGTGCATCACTAAATTTGGCACAGCGCTATCAATTGCCAAAAGGGTGTTGCAAGATTTGCCACAGTACCGATGACTCAGTATGGTTTCCTAGTGAGGCCAGAGAGCAGGATGCACAGAACACAGAGCAGCGTCACTGGCGTCAGTCAATGGGCATATGTGGCTAGCTCAATGCTCCATGCTATCCTCCACTGAGGCTCATCCTAGCGCTGTGCACCGAGATAGGGAAGCTGGGCTGAGACCCATGAAATCTACCCCACAGCCGTGGGAAATCAGGGGTGATGGGAAGGCACGAAGCTGCGTATGAACTACAGATATGAAGTGGGGCTGTGGGTGTCACTATGGGTGGGGAGTTATGCTGGGTGATCGGAAAAGGGCTGTGTGGAAACCCAGGCCTGCCTGTGTCCCTGTTTCAGAGGCCTTTCAGAGCCCAGTGAACCCAGGCCTTATTGAGGGGCTGTCCCACTTTCTGGGGACCTACCTGCCATCCTCTATTACAAAGTGTCTCCCCTACTGTGCTCTCTCATCAATAAAGGCACCACTTGCTCCCAAACACTTGTCTTTTTCCTAAAAGGCCCAGCCATGGGGTGAGGCCAGTGGGGAGGTGATGTTCACTCAGTAGACAGTATGGCCCAGATACCCAGGAGGCACAGCGGCCTAGACAGAGCACAGGTCTACAGGGGACAGACTGTGTCTAGCCAATGTGATGTCACATTCGGGGCTGGCCAGGCTGAGCTGGCTGGGACTCCTCAGAGTGGCTATCCCTGTAGGATAATCAGACACCACAGCCTCTGCCCCCTCCCACAGCCAGGGGATTACCCCATAGAGATAACACAGCAGGGGGATGACATCAAACCTGGGAGGGGACCCCTAATCTCAGGTGGTACTTACAGGAACCTGCTCTCTCCAGCAGGACCTGGAGGCCCCTGAGGCCCAAGTCTCCCTGGAATTCCAAAGGGCCCAGCAGCACCAGCTGGTCCTCTCTCCCCTGGAGAGCCCTAAATTACAGCAAGGAAATGGCTCACTTTAGAGGCTCTTGAACTCTACGGTAAGACTTTTCTTAAGCACCGATGGGTAACACCACTCTGCCCTCACTTTAAGCCCTCAGTGGCTCCCCACATGGCTGGCTGCAAGCATGGACTACTTGCTCAAGTCTTTGAGGCTGTCATTAGTCCCCTTCTTAGTTCTTCTCCTCCCATAATTCCATCTGACTCATGCCCTCTCCTCCAGCAAGTGTCTGGAAGGAAACAAGTCTTATTTTAGGTCTGTCTTTGATGGTGTTTTCCAGAAGCCTGGCACATACCCATCCCTGTAGGGTCTGCCTGCCCACAAAGTTCTCATAGATTTAGAGGAGGGGGTCCTGATATGGGGGTACATATGGATGGTAACAGGGATCCAGGCTAAGCTTGAGGTCACATCAAGAAGTCAGCACAACCTGCAAGCCTTCCATATGCCCGATCACAGGGAAGGTTAGTTTTTCACCCCATCTGATTTGCCCTGTCTGGAACTCAGCTAGCGGAGGTCACTGCCAAACTCAGCTGGGCTTTATTTCTGAGCACGGACATCAGGCTGGCTTGACAGTCCTTATCCATATGAGAGAAGCAGCAGTCTCTGACACAGGGCCACAGCTAAAGTCCTGGGAATGCAGGGTCCTAAGGCCTCTCTCAGTTGGGGTTCTGAGGTTGGCGAGGGGCTAGCTAGTTCATGAGAACAATATGTGATAGTTCCTGGACTACAGGCTAGAGATAGACCCTGCCTTTCTGGTGCCAGGTAGCCTAGCCTGCTCTACCATATACCCTTGACGTTCATAAGAAAACTATGTACTCTCCCTACTGACCCAAGCAGTCCACAGCCAGTGTGAGTCTCTCTCCTTGCCTCCATGCCCAGGCAGGTCACGTGTAGAACTCCAAGCTGCCACTTCTCTGCTGTCCCTCATACAAGGTGGCTCTGTGATTCTATCAACCCAATTTCTGTGTCAGGGACACTGTCCCTATGCTCCACCCTGTCCCCCTGACACACTTGATGGGGACCTTGGCATCTATGTGTGTCCTCCCAGCCCTAGTTGCCTGTGGAACATCAGGCCTGAAGGATCAGATAAGATGGAAGGCTTCAACTCACCGCAGGCCCTGGGGGGCCAGGGGGGCCTTCACTGCCTTTTAGTCCAAGTGCTCCCTGCAAAGTAGTAAGAATATAGGTTGAAGACACTCAGAGAGAGACCCCAGGGCTGTACACCATACCACTACCCCCACCCTGCCCCTCACTTACCACGGGGCCGGGGAGCCCACGGTCCCCAGGGAATCCACGCAATCCTGGAGGGCCATCCTTCCCAGGGAGGCCAGCGGGGCCTGGGTCACCCTAAAAAGAGAGCCAGAGTTAGCGCCGCCTAGAAGCTCCAGCTGTTGACTTTTCACCAACCTCCAGACCACAGGACCCATGTCTAAGGAGCAGGGTGAGTCTTCTATCAAGGTCCACTGGGGATACACGTTGACCTGGGCTTCCTCTAGCCCTCGGCTTCAAAGAAATTCTCCGGTATTGTTTTGATTTGGAGGCTGAGGATGGAAGCCGGGACCTGGCACATCTCCTCTACTCCTCTGTGGACTTGAGCTCTGCTCTTGCATACACCTGGAAGCCATGTTCTCCAGGCTGCCTATGTATGTAGATGTGGGGGAGGGACTCCGACTATGATACCCCCATCCCCCACCCGATGCTCTTTCAGGGCCCAGACCTGCAAAACCCAGGGGCTGAAAGGGAGCTGGAGTGCCATGAAAGTCCTCACTTGCATAGGACTCCCCAATGGGATTGTGGCTAGTTAAGGGCATCGCAGTGGCTTCTGGTTAAAAAAACATAGCCACTCAAGGAACTTGCTACCAGCCCAATGCCCATATCTAAAACCAGGCACCACTGGGCATGTGTTCCCTGACAGGGTAAAAGCTAGAACACCATTCAGAATATTCCTGGGGCTTCACACAGAAACACAAAGGTCTTTCCAGACCAGCACATCAAATGCACTTGGCTTTTTTTCTGAACTCAATGAGCTCTCTTTGTCCAGAGTAGAAAGATTTATAGGCCCAATGCTGTATGTGTGTGTGTGTGTTTGTGTGTGTGTGTGTGTGTGTGTGTGTGTGTGTGTGTGTGTGTAATGGTCATACATGTGTGTTTATATACACATATATGTATACATACATATCTGAGCATATATGTACTTACTCAAACAGACACATAAGGGATATATTATTTTTCTATGTATTTATTTACTGTATGTCTCTAATTTTAAATTTACTCTTTTATGTGGTCACATCAACAGGTGGGATGGCCCAGGCATGGTGGCACATGCCTTTAATGCCAACACTCAGGAGGCAGAGGTAGGTGGATCTCTGTGAGTTCGAGGCCAGCCTGGTCTATGTGGCCAGGGCTACTCAGTGAGACCGTGTCTCAAAACAACCACAAAAACCAGGCTGAGACCTTCTGCTTTTAGTTCCTTTCAAAGAAACTTGGAAGAGTTTTATGCTAACACACAGGCATTACAACCACAAGTTTGGGGCACTCCACCCTGCTGAACAGACTACAGAAAAGGGGCATAGCAGGACCCAGGACTGGCACAAGGCTGGAGACAGATTCATTTTTCACTTTCAGAATCTATTTTCAGTGTGTTTGAGTGAGGGGGTTTCAAAGGACCAATCTCTAGCAGATCTGTATCGGCTGTTGAAGACTCAGGCCTTTAGTCTGTTTCTGGAGAAGTGGGCAGCAAAGAAAGGTGCTCCCCACAGGGCCTGGGATGGTTTGATCCCACATCCCCTCTGTGGTTCCCCTGCAGTGGCCCACAGCCCTGTCTCAGTTCAAGCAAAAAGGATCTGAACGCTTGGGTTTCAGAGAAGCATTTGTTTGAGAAATTACCCATTTGTCCAAAAGGATTAAGAGAAACACAAAGTTCTGATTCCCTAGGAAAAAAGATTTGTCTGACATGGAAGCTTCTGGAAACTCACCTTTTCCCTTCCTTTCTAGTGACACCTGGGAGGCCCTGTTCACCGGGGTGCCTGGAGGACCAGGGTGGCCATGCTCACCCATTGGACCTGTTTCTCCTGTGGGACCCTGTGGGGAGAGACAGTGTTGTCACATATTGGTTTTGAGGGACTTGCAAAGGAATGATCGCTTCACCCTGAGCCTGGATACAGCCCTGACTGTGGTGACACCTACTGTGGGCCTCCCATCTTCTCTATTCTCCCTCTCAAGGCAAAATCCAGATGGAAAAGATGAAGCCAGGTAGGCAGCGTTAGCCATGGCTGCTGTTCCCCCTGTCTCTGCACCTCTCTGGAGGCTGAGTTTTGGGGATGTGATCAGAAAGATGTTCAGGGCTGTCATATTTGTCACAGAGGGGAGAAGGCCTGTGTTGATATTAGCTGCCAGTCTCTTACTTCTCATTAGGTCAGGTGTGGCTGGCTAAGTGACAGGTACACAACTGTCCTCGGATCTAAAGTCATCAGCCCTAGCTGGAACTTTACCTTTACTGCTCTGTGCTGGTAGGAATCAGAGTTCCAGGACACTGACCAGTGTAGAAGAATTGGGTGCCTCTGCTGTCTGCAACAGCTCTGCTGCTGGCCTCGGAGGCCCTTTGCTTCATGAGTTACCTGCTTCCTCTCAGCACATCCCCTTCCACCTCCTACAGTTAGCACGTGCTCGCCACGGGACTTAAACCTCTCCATTAATGAGGTCTACCTCTCTAGAAAACTGGCCATAGCCCTATGTTCTGGAACACTTGAGAGCCTCCCACCCTGACCTCAGAATGTTGCAAGGTCTCCTCTGAGGGCTAACCACTCCTGGGGGGGGGGCCTGGAGGCCCAGTCTTGCCTTGGAAACCCTGTGGAGAGAGTCAGCAAGCTGAGGGGCCACTGCACCACCCTGCTGCAGTCTCAGAAGCCAGCCCCCACCTGTCCCCCAATGGCTGTGTGCCCAAACTCTCATTTTAGAGTCATGCCTTATGCTCCCTTTCCATATTAATTTCATGAAAGTACTAGAGCCAAGCGGGTTAGCTCCATGCTGTGTCTTTGTGCTGAGAAATGGATTTTAAGTCTGTTCTCCCTCATGTCGCTGTGTTCATTTTCCGAGGACACAGAAGAACCATATCTGGCCTGGTGCTCATTAAGCAACTTTGTGAGACTTTCAGCCTTTGTTATCTACACCTCTGACACACGGCAGGTGACTCGCCAGTCTCTTCTTCTTCATATTTAGGACGGGGGCTGGGTCTGGGGAGCCTGGCCTGGCTGCTCTCTGAAGCTGTCAGCTTAAATGTGTTAGTTTAAAGTCACTTCATAGACACTGTCTCTTCGAGGATCTGAGTGCTCATGCCTAGAATGGCCCAGGCTTGCCTCCCTCTTTGACTCTCCTTCCCAAACTCTCCTAGTGAGCAGGAAGCCGCAGCAAGTCAAGCTTGATTTGGGGCACGAGACACACTTGAAGCTGCCTGGCCTGAGAAGGGCAGCCGAGCTGCACAGAGGTCACAGCTATGACAGGAGGGTGAGCAGATAGCTGCAAGCCATCAGGCTAATATCACCCACAATTCCCTGGCCACACAGACCATAGCAGGCCCTGCCCTGGAGACCCCAGAAGGCTCTTCTCTCTCAGCCCAGCTTAGCTCACATAGTGGGCAGAAGTTACTGTTTCTAAGACACATCTCTCTGACAATCAAAAACAATGGCTGAGGAACAGGTCAAGAGGGAGATGTGCCGTGCCGAGGGAGGCAGGAGCCAAAGGAGAGCTCTGCCCACTGCAGTCACTGAGGAGGGCAAGCAAGGCCTCCCACCGGGTCCACAGTCACTGGGCCAACCATGCCTGAGGGAGGGAGTTGGTCTTCTGCTCCTCGTGGAAAAATAGGCTTTTTCCTCCCATTAAGGAGACACAATGGCCACTTGTGCTCCTTGGAGAGGGAGGGGAAGAGAGAGAAAAGAGGAGAGGAGAAGAGGAAAAAGAAAACGAAGAAAATCTACACTCTAGAGAACACCAGATGAGTCTCAGAGAGCACTCCTGTAATTACAGGGGTAGCTGGACACGGTAGAAGTTGCTGGAGACTACACTTTTCCAAGCAAAGACGAGAGACTTGATTAGCTGCAGAACAAGTCTGAGGGAGAAAAGCAAGCAGGATGCAAAATTCTTCTCTCCTTGGAAAGGCATTAGAGGAAAATGTGCAGAGCTTGGAAGAACTGTTTTCATTTTTTCTCTCTAAACAAAAGAGCAAGGTAATCTCCCTTTGTCAGCCAGCCCGGGCTGCTCAAATACTGGCAAAGGCATAATTAAAAGACCTCTCTTATGTGCTGAAAGACAGAAGGGATACAATGTATTAAAGCAGGTACCAGGGCTCTATCCGAGAAGGCATTCAAAGACCCATATCAGGAGGACCCGTTTCAGCCATGAAAACGCCCCCCCCCCCCCCCCCCCCCCCCCCGCGCCCTGAGACCTTCAGGCACAGTGAACTGGATACAGTGCCGCCGCACGAGCCTACACCTGTACAAATGGTCCTTCTAATGTGGGTGAGGCAGGGGCTCACGAAGAGAAGGCACGGGTGTGACCAGCACTTTGAGGGCATCTGGACTCCCAGGGTCATAAGTGCATCCAAGGTCATAGGTATGCATACGCTCTTTCTGAGGTAGGGTCTCTTCCTGAGCCGGCTCATTGGCTAGACTAGACTCCTCTGGTCTCCCCTGCTCCAGCACCGGGTTTCAGCTAACCCTTGTACCTCCGTGTTTAGCTTTCACATCAGTGCTGGGGTCAGAGTTCAGATCCTCATGCTTGCCTCAACTCGTCTCACAGCATCTTCTTTACCACGAGAGAGGAGGCAAAAGGCACCATCTTCCACACCTTCCTGCCAGCTCCCCAGATGGACAATGCCGGGATCTGTGTTAGGTCCGAGGCCCACGGCCCTTGTTTTGTAGCCTAAACAGCCAGCTATCCACAAGCACAGATCTCCCTAAGCGCTCTCCCAGGAAAGGCCCGTGGTGTTCACTCACAGTTACCCTCAGAAAATCAAGGTTGGAGACACAGGTCTTGTAATGCCAACATCCTTGGGTCCTGAAGCGCTAAACATGGCCTTTGGCCAAAGCTGCTAGAGCAAGCAAAGAGCCATTGTCCGGGTTCTGGGGCTCCTGCCTACCCCACAGCCTGACCTCAAGTCAACAGCACATGCCAGGCCTACAGGAAGCCCTCTCAAGGCCTTTGGTTTTTACCAGCTAGGAAAGACCCCATGCCTGTCCAGGCAGCCAGCAGCATGTTACATGTGTACGGCTATGGGAGACGCAGTGAGAGAGACCAGGCACGGCCATGTCCCCAACACCTATAATGCTCACGGCCTTGCCTCTCTGCCGAGGATGTCCAGGGAGCCCGTCCTTGCCTGGTGGGCCCTGAGGAGAGAGTCAGAACCAGGAAGGCTCATTCGGCAGAAACAGGTGACAACAGTTACTGTCCTCTTGGTGGCTTTCAAGAAAGGACACTCACTGGGACAGTGGCACTCACAGTGGTCACGGAACTAGATGCCACTCAAGAACCTGTCCCCACAGTCCTTACAGCTGCCCCAAGGGGTTAACAGAGGCCAGGGAGGTCAGCCGGCTCCCCAAGATTAAGCAGGTAGGTGGCCTAGTTTCAATGGGGCTCTCATTGTTTAGGAAGGACGGGAACTGCAGAGCCCAGAGAGAGGTCTGGGCTCTCCCTGCCATGAACCTCTTCTGCTGAGGCTCTTCCCTCCTGTGGACCTCCCATGGCACAGACCCCTCCCTTCTACGGACCTCCCATGCCACAGGCCCCTCCCTCCCATGCACCTCCCATGCCACAGGCCCCTCCCTCCCACGCACCTCCCATGCCTTTTTCTTCCCCCTACAGTGGATCCATTGCAGGCATGAACCTCCTCAGGCATGGATCTTCACCTTCCCTGGGCCTTCCCTGACATAAGCCCTCCTTTGGTATGAATTCTCATTTGCTGTGGGATGCCCCCTACCCCTCTTCTCCTGTGGGCCCTCCCTGCCCTGAGTTGACGTTTCCTGCTGTAGACTTCTGCTGTGGGCCATGTCTGGCTCTTGAGGAGGAAACAGCCTTGGTCCCAGAATTGAAAAAAAGGGACCTGTGGGTGATTTTAAGACACCATGTTTGTTGAGCCCAGTCAGAGTGCCATGAAGGTTCTCATGACAACAGGACCTTGCCATGGGAAGTCTACCCCAGAGGAAGAGCCTCCATAGGGGAGGATCACGGCAGGAGAAGTCAGCCCAGAAATAAACACTTGCATGGGGGTCGGGGCATAGCCACAGGTGGGCTGCCTACCCAGAAGGGGCCCAGTGTGCTCCTCCCCCCACAGTCTTAGGAGACGAGAAGAGCCAGGTATCAGGGGACCCTGACCTGCCACCCCCATGGGAGGAAGCACCACTTACCAGGGGACCCTTGGGTCCCGGGAAGCCAGTGGGACCTTGGGGCCCATTGGGCCCCTGGGAACAGAGAATAGTCAGTTTGAGGACAGGCGTTCTTCCTGTTAGCAGCCCCCATTTTTTTCCCCACTGTGGCCCTGATTGCAGCTAAGACCTTTTCACTGCTTAACCTGACCACGTTTTCCCCATATGACTCTAGTGGAACTAAGAAAAAAAAGAGATAGATGCTAGGTAGAAGATAGATAGATGGGTAATAGAAGAGAGATAGGTGAGATAGACGATGGATAGATAGATAGATAGATAGATAGATAGATAGATAGATAGATACATCCCTCGCTAGGTACACTGGTGGACAACTTACATGGCAATACCCAGAGCCCTTTGTTCTATATGAGGTCAAGAGCCAATTTCTGTGGTTTCAGTCACCTCTAGCACCATAAGGCCAGGTCCAGAGTGTGGGATGAGGTCCCTCCCCAAGGAGCACATCACTTCTGGGCATGAGCCACCCTTGGGCCTCAGCAAGGCCTGCTCCTCGGCAGGGCATCCTTGGCCTCCTGTACTGGCTCACCCTGAGTTAAGTGTGTGTTGGGGCCAGCTTCCTCCCTGTAAACCTCTTTCCTCATAGCCCAGGCCTGGATGACTCTTACCCACTCACCAGGAGGGCCAGCCAGGCCATCGCCTCCCGAGTTGCCCTGGGAAAGGGAAAAAGGGTCACCATGAGTACTCTTCCAAGGTCATCCTGACTCCAGTACAGGGCCATGTGTGACAGCACTGAGCCTCAGGGCTCCATGCTAGCCTGCCTCAGTGTCCAGCCAATATGGAGCCAGCATGAGGAGGAGGGTGGCATTTCCAGAACAGGTCCCCATGATTAGTCGGACACAGGCTGTGCTCAGCCAAGAACACCTAAAATGACTTAAGAGAAAGAACACAGGCTCAGCTTCAGAACCATTCCATGTACCTGGTGGTTCTCATGAAGAGCTGTGTGTGCATGTTTGTGTGTGTGTGTGTGTGTGTGTGTGTGTGTGTTACACCCAGAGTTTAGCCTATCACAGAAGAGCTCCAATGAGGGGATGGTCAGGGATGGGTCAGCCCTGACTCTCTCAGCAAGACCTTCCCAGAAATATTTTTTAAATTGTATGTGTCATTATTTGCCTCCAAGCATGTCTGTGCATCAGTTGCGTGTCTGGTGCCTGAAGAAGATGCCATCAGATGTCCTGGGACTAGAGTTAGAGGCGATTTTGTGCCAACATGTGGGTGCTGGGAACCAAACTTTGGTCCTCTGTCTCCTCAGACCCTAGTCTGGATTTATACTGGTCAGAACTGGTCAGCATTGCCGTGCTTGGTGTCTCCCCAGATTTAAGCACAAGGCTTCACTCCTCTAGGTATGTGGGGTCCTGGTAGGGGTAGGCCCAGCTTCTGCCTGCATCAGAAAGAACCTTCTAGTAAAGATCTCTGCAGTTCCCAGTCACCTTTACCAGAAAAGAAATAAGGTTTCTCCCCCAGACCTGGGTGGTCTGTGCTAGCCTGGCTTCCAGGTCTGAAGAAGTTCCCACATGTGAGCGCTGCCCAGCTCTGTCTGTCTTGAGTCTCCTTGGGGTTAGCCTTAGCCATGTGGTCCAAGTCACAAAGCTTGCTGAAGGCCGTTTCAGGGTAGAGTGCCCTTTAATGGTGTTGAAGAACACTGTTCTTTTTGTTGTTACATGAAAGGCCACTGACTGCTCTCTTATGCCTTGAAGGACTAGGAACGTACGTACCTTAGGGCCAGGCTTCCCCGTGATGCCCCGTGGGCCTCTTTCACCCCTCAGGCCCTGAACAGATGGACAGAGAAAAGGAAAGCCCATTAGCTCAGAGGCCTCAGACTCACAGAGCCCACCCACCTACAGCCCACATGCTTGGTTTGTACAGAGGCCACAGGGAGGGTTACCCTTGGGCCTCGCTGTGCCTGTGGTCCTGGCTTTCCAGGTGTTCCCTAGAAGCAGAGGAATGGTTGTCAGTCACACTGGGCATGTATGGCCCTCCCTGAGTTAACAAGAGACTTCAAGAATCCAGAATAAGGCCGGGAAGGGCCTATCTGGGGGGAGAATGGGAGAGTATAAGGGCCGAAATGTCGATGGATAGTGTCTGCTACTTAGCTGGTTCATTTGTGCCCCCCTTCCCTTCGTCTGTTCCTCCCTCCCTCCCTCCTTCCCTTCCTCTTCTCTCTTCTCCTCTTAGTAGGCGCAGAAATCATTACACGAAGAGAGAAGAAAGTCAACTCCTATCACACATAATTTTCTTCTGCTACTGTTAAGAATATTAGGCATTAAATTTTCATCGGGCTCTGCAGGCACGGAGGGAAACTGCAATTTAAAATATAAATCATATATCCAAGAGTCCCGGCATCTCTCGGAGCTCAGTCCTTTTGCTGCTACTGATCTGCATTTTCTGAACCCCAGAAAGCAAATGCCCAGCATTTGTTTTCTGTTTTCTGCCATAGCAAGGCTGTAATGGCCCGCAAGTGCAGTTTACCCACCGCACACAGAGGTAATGGATTGAGCACAGAGGCTCCAGCGCTCTGAGGTTCATCCCGGGTTTATCCTGGTCCCCACCAACAAAGCCAGATCCTATAAGCTGAAGCCACAGAACGAGTCTCTCCTTAGCATTTTCACCTAATTCACTATCAGGAGCAAACCTGTTTTGAAGGCGTTTAATGAAACAACCCATAGCAAGTGAATTATGTCTTTTTTTCCCTCCTAACAACATACCCATTCCTGTTACAATGCTTGAGCTGTGACAACATCCTTTTATGCAAATATAAACATTTGCATATGGAAATTAAGTAAAACATCTGCTGTCGTCTCATGCTAAGTGTGTGCCCTTATTGACAGTGTAACCAGCCCTGACTCATCTGGGTATATGAGCCATCCTGGGATGCCAACACCTCTGTCCCTCTCCCCTCTTTAGCATCACCTAGAATCACAACTCCAATCCGATATCTCCTCTGACCTTGGAGCATACCTGGCTCCCAGGTGCACCCTGCCCTGACGGTGCCTGGGACATCTAGACACTCGAGCCTTGACAGGAGGCAAACCGGTCTCAACCCAGGTTCCCCATCTGCGTCCCGGAGTAGCATGGTGCTCAGCAGAGCATGTGGTAATCTAACCCTCACAGGTGCTCGGCCTGGTGGCTGGAGCCGCTAAGCCTAGCCTGGCTCTAGTCCTCCCTCGTCCATTAATTGTTCACCTCTAGTCCCTGCCGGGAAAGCATGGGAGGCCCAGAAGTGGCCTTGCCTCCTGCTCTTCTGGAGCCCAGAGTCAAGCTGAAGTATGAAGAGCCTTGAATTTGCTGGGAGACCTCAGTGGGTCCTTCCTCTCCTGGGACCCCTCCAAGGGGCGGGGTACAGTCTCTTCACAGGGCACCTTTGCTTGTGTCATGGCTCTGCCTTGGGCTGCAGACAGCTTGATGATGCAGTATTGTTTCTGATGGTTTCCCGTCTAATCTCCCACTGCCAGGCAGGCACAGACATGAGGCATCAGCTCTGCAGAAGCCAGGTCTCTGGTAACAGAGGACTGAGGTGTATAGGTAGCACTTGGGGGAGTGGCAAACACACACAGTTGCTGCAAACTCTGCCTGCCATCCCATCCTAGAGTCAGCCTGCTGACATATCTGCAAACACAGCAGGTCTCCCAGGGCAGGGCACAGACAGGCCTCCTTCACAGCCCTGGAATCCTTCCTGATCCTCTCTAGCATGGGACCAGGACTACTTTCGAAACTGGTGTCACCCCCAGGCCTTGGGATAAAGAGCCACCCAGAGGCACTGCAGAGGCAAGGCCTCCACAGGCACCCATAGCCCAGGCTTCTGCACTGAGCTTGGCTGCAGCAGCTTCTCTAAGCGGCTCTGCCCCACCCACCCCCTTCTCTGGGATCAGCAGGAAGAGCTCAGCCTTCTGTGAGGACCCAGGCCTGGGCTCTGGGTTTATCCCTCCTTGCATGCCCATTACCCCTGAGCACTGGTTGCTGGCTGCTCCCTATCTTGTTCAGTCACTGGAGCATGCCCTGCCTGGTAAGCTCTGAGCTTAGCGAGGACTTAGGGAACGCGCGCTCAATGCAAGTGAATGGACTGCCTTCTGTGAAGCCCCAGTGACTGAGGGGTCCACAGCACAAGGGAGCAGCCGGAGAGCACAACCTGAACCTTAACGTTGGCATTTGTTCCGGATGAGATTTTGTACCAAAGGCAAAGCAACAACCCATGGGCTCTCCATCTTTATTGCAGCAGCGTCTTCATCTTCTACACCTGTGAGACCCTGGGCCACTCTTCACAGGGAGTGCCTCCAAATAAATCAGGGGACAACTCCCCTCACAAACACTAATCAGATGACTCTAGATAAAGTCTGGCTGAGAAGAGAGAATAGATGGTAAATGGTAGATAGATAGATAGGTAGATGATAGATCGATGATAGAGGTATAGATAGATAAATAAATGATAAATAGATAGATGATAGATCAATGATAGATGAATAGATAGGTAGGTGATAGATAATAGATGGGTAATAAATGATACATAGGTGATAGATAAATGAAGAGAAAATGGGTATGTAGAAAGATGATAAGGAGACTGTGTAAGAAAGAGGCAGATGGCAGTAGATAGTGTCCACTGTGTGTGCCAGGACAGCCCTGCTTTCCATACTGTGAGGCTAGTGACCACTGGCTTGTCCACACTGTCTCAGCTATTGTAAAGTCATTCTCCTGGCTTTCAAGAGCACATCATGTGCAAGGTCCCACTTTACCCGTGATACTCTGAGGAAGCAGCGTCCTATGAGGAGGAGCATGTGTGCTCTGTGAGTGCATGGAGGGGGAGCCAGCCAGGAGCACTCTGTTCTGTGTCCCTGCCCAATGGCCTCTCTGTGCCTTGTATGTCCAAGGCCCAAGACGGCCACCACACTCCGTCTCCCAACCGGCAGTGTGCAGGCTTTGTAACACTACCCAGAGACATGTAGGGGGGCTTCTGCAGGGAAGGCCTAGGCCAACAGGGACACCACAGGAGGTAGATAGATATGGTTCCCCCAAGTTGACCCTCAAGAGACCTCTGTGCGGATGACAGCAGAAAGAACCCATTGGGTCATGCCCTGCCCCATATTTACAGCCAGGGCAACTTCCAACAGGGACTGTAGGTCTAGGCTGCACATAGATAGCCTAAGGTGATATGTGCCCAGCTTCAGGGAGGTGGCAGATCACAGCAAAGAGGACAAAATATCACCCTTTTTCTCTCCCTGTAAAGTTGGTATGCAGGAAAGTCTCTCTGTAAGAGAAGGCTCTGAAGGAGCCCCAGGAACTTCCCGGCTCCGTTTTCCCAGCATGCTCTTTCTTTCTTACCACTACTCCTTCCTGTCACGGTGCCTCCATAACTGACAGCTAAAGAAAGCCTAGAGCTCAAGATCAGCTACTTCTGGAAAGTGCTTTTCCTAACAAGTGGAGAAAAACGAACAGGGCACTGAGTGGAGAGCCAACGTTGGCACACGGACGGAGGCAGCACAGTGAGCAACCACAGTCCTTACCCTGCTGCCTTTCTCTCTGATGGCACCAGGGAAGCCAGGGAATCCAATCAAACCCTGCAAGAGAGTTAAGGAAGGTGAGACAGACCGCTGAGCCAGAAGCAAGGGCCACGTTGTCATGCCCACCCCGGAGAGTTCTTGCCACAGTTCACACATACCCCATACCCCCTGACCAAATGTGCTTTTACCCAACCACCCATGAACAGCCACCCAGCCACCCTACCACCCACCAACCCCTGGCGAACCCACTCACCCAGCCTTTTGTTCTCTTGTTGTCCATTAGCTAGCTACCCACCACCCACTCAACACCCATCCACTCCACCCAGTAAATGTTTCCTGAAAGTTCTCCAGACCCCAAAGCTAAGTCCTAGCACGTTTCATTCAATTCCTGTCAGCCCCCACATAGAGGCTGTGCAACGCCAGCTGAAATGGGCCGGGGGGGGGGGGGGGGGATAGGAGGACATGCATTGCTGAGGCTCCCTGGAAAAACAGGGTGTATCTCGCAGTCCTGTTCACTGGTCCTCCTGTCATATTTTGTGACCTGTCCGTAGTGCCTTAACCAAAACGTGACAGTTCGCAAGGTCAGAAATGGACACAAATCCAGGCACAGACGGTAGCATCTAATGTTTTCAACTCTACAGATAAACACATGGGCCAAATGTGGCCTCCAAGACTTTGATCTGCCAAACATCCAAACTCCTGCTGTGTAAAAATAAAGATGCCACAGGGCTCCCCAGGACATACCCAGGGCAGCCCACTGCCCATCAGTGTGGGTGTTGTCTACCGCCCTTTGTGAGGCTCTGCCCTCTGGGTGGCCTGATACCTTGACCTGAGCACATTCATATTCCAGGAAGTCTGCTTGTTTCCATGCCTTGCGTTCCTCCTCTAAGCTCACCTGGCCACCTAGGCAGGGATTGAAACGTGGCGACCTGGGGTGGAGGATACAGAACTCCCAGGCCACTATGCAGCCCATCGCTGCATCTGGTCACAGCCTAAGAACAGAGCTTCAAAGTCCTGTTTTCTCACATCTCCAAAGCTGCCAGCACTTGGTCATAACCCACCCTCTCCTCTCTCGAATGCCTCCTCTCTGCCTCTCTCTCCCCCTGAAAAACAAGGACCTGAAAAGAGGAAAAGCAAATGCACTCACAGGGAGCCCAGTTTTCAACACTTGGATGGATGGCCCTCAGTGGCAGCCTCACTGGAGCCACAGCTAAGGGATGCACTCTTGCAGGCTGGATGTGTGTCCACTCCTGAATAGTCCATGCCAGCACTCCCAGCTTTTTGTTACTTCTAGTAGGGGTGTGTGTGTGTATATGTGTATGTATGTGTGTGAAGGTATGTATGTATGTATGTATGTATGTATGTATGTATGTATGTATGTGGGCCACCGCTCCCCCTCACAGCCCGAGCTCCTTTGATTGGCAGGCCCAGGCTTGTGAGGCAAAGACAGTGAAGCTGGCAGGCAGCAGAAGGGCAGGATGCAAATCTGGGGCGGGCTGGCTGCGTGCAGCTAACCAGGTCTCCAGCGCACGCGGCGGTTATTGTTTAAGGAGGAACCATGAATAATAAAATGTGGGATGAGAAGAAAATAATATTCTCCCTGATTTCCAAAGCCTTTAGGAGCTGTTCCGCTTAAGCCTGACCATGCCTGCAGATAAGACAATGGTTGACCCTCCCCTGCTCCATTAAACACAGAGACTCCGTACTTCCAAAGGAAAGTGGGGCTAAGAGGAGGCTGGTGTGGAGGTGGTGTAGTTTCTGCCCTCTTCTTTGAAAGGTTCAACTTATTGTCGAAGTGCTTTCTTTGAGCTTGCTCAAATTGACACCAAAGGCTGCCTGGGAACCGTGAGATCACAGAGAGCATATTGTTCCGCTGTGGCACAGAAGCCATGCAGAGGTGGGGACCGGATGAGGGGCCTCGGACTGTGCAGGGCACCACATGAGGCAGTGCCTGCCTGAACATACTTAGCAGGGCTTAAATTACCTTTGGCCCCTGTCTTCCTGGGTACCTCAGTAATCCTGGTACTCCAAGCTTTTCCTAGGAGCAGAAAAAAAAAAGAGACTCATAAATCATAAGCAGGACTTTTCTTAACCTTGTCTCTGAGCAGAGAGCACTGAGGTGTTCTGAGAGGGACTAGGGCAAGTTGGAAGGGCAGAGTGGGCGGCGTGCAGAGGCATCTGGATCTCCCCCTGGAACTGAGTGGGCCTCCAAGCCCTCAGGAAGGAAAATGTCCATGATCCTACCAGCAGGCACGGAAAACCAAACACCAAGCAAAGAGATGGGTACCATGGACAGGAAGAAGATTCTTATCCGTAGGGGTGCCGAACACTCTATAAGGGTTCTAGCCACATGGCCAGATGGAACGGGAGGCTTAAGCACTCCTTGTGTCCCCTGCTCACCAGGTTTCTGGGGACAAGGAGTAGGAGTGTGCTGCTGGACAGGAGCATATGCTGTGCTGTCAGACTGTAGTGAGAACATTCTGTCACCCCCAAAGTGGAGGCATTATTTGATAGGAATGGGTGTACATGGGTGGCTGGTGAGGTCCCCACACTTTGCCTATACCTGGAGGAAGACACTCCTCCAAAGTGTGTGTGGGGGTTGGGGGCATCAGAAGGAGAACTTGAAACAGGATAAAGATCATAGGATACATACACACACACACACACACACACACACACACACACACACACACACACACCTACTAGAAGTTACAAAAGGCTAGGGGTACTGGCATGGACTATTCAAGAGTCTCACTACCCATGCTAAGCATGGGAGGGGCCATCTGGCGCTCAGAGCTCTCTAGCCATAGTCAAGTATTATAAACACAAACCTTCTCCCCAGTGGGTCCCAGAGGACCAGGATCGCCATTGGGACCACCACGACCCTTTGGGCCTTCAGGACCATCTTCTCCTCGGGGACCAGGTGGGCTGATCTCTCCCTACAGTCAGAAAAGAGGAGGTTGAGGGTGCCCCTTGCCAGTCTCCACCCCCAGCTGACCCCTCCCACCACCTTGGAGTAGGGCTGCCAAGCAGGGATGCTGGGTGAGAGCTGTGCTTGCCTGGCCTTTGTTAGCTGGACTACTGTCACCTCTCTGCACTGAGTGCCACCATGGTGACCATGTCTGCTTCCAGACTCCTGGGTGGATGCTCTGGGCCAGCACAGGAGACAGGAAGTACCATGGTCCTCCACAGCTACTTTCTCCCTTTACAAACAAGCAAGCATCCTTCATGGTGGCATCAATCCCCCTCACACTCAGGATACGCCCCATTGTATCCTGCACCACGCTGAGCCCACCCACCCTCAAGGGGACAGTTCCTTACTTTTTCCCTCTTGTTGTCCTTCAGACCTCAGATGCCATCCACCCCCTATGCAGGCAAGAAAAGCAAATGATCACAAACGTGCAAGGCCCAGGGGTGTCAAGGGAACAGGTCCCATGGGTGGGGGGAGGCGGGTGCCAGTCTCAGATGAGCTCTTGTTCAACATGTCTCCATCTCAGGAGGGAGGGGCATTTCCTGTTCTCTCGTTGATTGACAGGAGCTCATGTGAGGCCCTCAGTGTCCTTAATTCCTACACTGGCCTCTGACTCCTCCTTCAACACAAACATCCAAGCCTCTCCCTGGCCAATTTCTCAAAGGTCTGGATTTACCTGTCTAAAAGCCCAGACTGCTGCCAACACGTCCCCATGATAAAATGCCTGCCTGTTCCAGAAATAGTTCCTCAGTCCTTGCAGGCAGGAAGAACTTAATGCGGGGGCGGGCTAAGTTCCTGACACTTTCTGTGGCCTCTGAGGAGGCCCCAGACTTCTGTGTGCCCTCAGTTTCCTTATCTGGAAGTAGACTGGTGAAGACCCTAGCTTTGTCTCTGCAGTTGGAAAAGGCTGGTCTGCAAGTCCTCATGGAGTGACCAGTGCACACCTGACATCCAGGAGACAGTAGCTGTGCACCATCGGTCTGTGTTCATTCTGCATTATCACTGAAAGGTGACGCGGATTACATCAACTAATGCCTCAGCTATGACTGTGGCTGGCCTCAGCCCATGGTGGAACACCTCACATCCCTGCTTGACACAGCTCTAAGGACACAGACCAGGCCCCCTTTCCTCCATTTTCAATGGCCCCAGCCCCTCGGCTGTAGGAGGTGAAAATCTAGTGACAGATGCAGCCATATCCTCATGGTCCATGCCTTTGACCTTAGGCCTCTAAGAGGAGTGACATTTACCTACCTGTTGACTACAGGAGCTGCCTCAAGCCACCTCTGTCTAGGACCCCAGAGGAGTCACATGGCCCAATTTCTATCATGGTTGAGACTGTGGCCTGAGCCACCTTCTGGACCCAGGGGCCACTAGCTGCCCTCTGCTGGCCAGTGCTCCACATAGGCTTAATAGTTCTGAATTTGAGGCTGGGGGGAAAAAAACGTTAGAATGAAGTGTGGAGACACACAGACCCAAGAGCACAAGAAGCTGGGAGCCAAGAGCCAGGTGCACTGGTACCCTGAGATCTTAGCCCCTGGGAGGAGGGAGAGCTTGGAGCATCAGGAGACACGCCCACTGTTGACAACATCTCTAGTCAGTGCCCCATGGTACATGACGTAGAATGTGGAATGGAGGGCCAAGAAGAGGAAGCCGTGGAGCAGGGAGAACCCGAGCAGCAGCTGAGTCAGAGAGACTCCTGCTCGTTGACTCTGACACATCCTGACACTGGACAAATAAATGTGGGTTGACACCAGAGGTGCCCAGTCCATTGGGCCAGCAGCCCCTCGCCCTTTGCGGCAGCTGTAGATGGGACAGGCACTAGGGAAGGGATGATGACTCTAGGGAGTCGGCTGTCTGCTTGCTTAAGCTTGGATCAAGGTTGACAGCAAACTGGAAACTGGAGCGGGGCATAGAGCAGGCATGGAGACATCTGGCACACACAATCTGCGAGCAAGGCTTGCCACATGTACCCAAGCAACGGGAGTTTAAGAACATCTGTGGTGCGAAGGACCCAGGTCGGTGCAATGTGCCTGTCTGGCCAGCTGCCTTGGAGCCAGTGTTCTTTTTCTGAGACACAGTCTAGAGAGCCAGAAATCCCCAGAGAAGAAGATAGCGGGCAGGCTGTTCAGGTGGTACCCAGAGCCCCGCCCACCATCTCACTCTTGCAGGCATCTCCATGGAGGAGAGAAACAGAATCACAAGAAGCCAGCAGAGATGAACTCTCAGGTCCAGGCCTGCTGGCACAGGCCTGTCATCCCAACTGCTCCTGAGGCTGAGGCAGCAGGACCCTGAGTTTAAGGCCAGCCACCTAGGCATGTTTCTGCCTCAAACAAAAAGTAAAAGGAGGCCTGCCTGGGCCTTTAGCTCAATGGCAGAGTTCATCTCAGTGAAAAGGGGGGGGGGTAGGGGGTGAGAGGGTCTATGAGCCCTTTCTACCTCAAGAGGCCACTAGGAGAAGACCAGGCTGTGGAGCAGAACGGTCCTAACCAAGTGATGAATCTAGTGCACCTCCTTTCTTTCTTTCTTTCTTTTTAAATTTTATTTTATTGATTTATTCATATTACATCTTAACTGTTATCCCATCTCTTGTCTCCTCCCATTCCTCCCTCCCTCCCATTTTCCCCTTACTCCCCTCCCCTGTGACTGTGATTGAGGGAGACTTCCTCCCCCTGCATATGCTCATAGGGTATCAAGTGCACCTCCATTTCAAAAGCCCAGACCATGGAATTTCTCTTCCAGATAGGCCACAACAGAACCCTGTCTCGGGATGAAGCTTAGGTAGGAAATAACCAGCTCTCTCTACCTTAATGGCGACAGCTCCCACACCTACCTCTGTGGCTCCCATGGGCCTGGGACTCAGTAGATGGCCATCCCCACTCCTCATGAACACAAGGAGAATATCTGTTTCTCTTGTGAAAGCTGTCTTGAAGCTTGCTTTCCCCTCTGCTCCCAAGTCTAACTGGGTTGCTCACGTCACGAGTGAATTTTAATCAGATAGATAGATAAGAGCATTCTCCATAAACACTTCAAAGTAAACACCTCTCGGCTTACAGAGGGAGCCCTTATGCAATTAGCCATGTATAGGAGCTGCCAAAGGCTTGGGGTAGGCGACAGGAATTTGTACGATGAACACGCAGAGAGCTCCCATAATCAGCACCACTGCTCAGTTTTCACCGTTACAGCATTCACTGTGCGTTCTGCTGGGAAAAGCACGCTTAAGGAGGAACCTGACCTGCCTAAGGCTGCTGTCCTTCAGAGGTTGCTCTTGAAATTGGGATGTCTGGATTTCTGAGACACGGAAACAGGGCCAGTTGGATTCAAGCCTAGCCTGGGGTACCATGCTTGCTAAGCTTCCAGACAGTCTCTGAACACTGAGGCCATGAGTGTTCCACCCTCCACATCCCCAGGGCAGATGTATACTTTGGGTCTGCAGCAATGCTGGACAGAGACTTAGGACTGCAAAGTGCGTGGGGTGAGGCCCAGTGGCCTTGATCATGTTTATAAAAATTCTTCAAACCCAAGAAGTTCTTTTGTGGGTGTGCTTGTGTGTACTGCACGGTCATGGGGGTACACCTGGGTTTCCTTTCATGTCAGTTTGAAGGAAGGAGTTGTTGTCTTTTTCTTTTCTTTCTTTTTTTTTTTTTTCTTCTCCCAGTGGAAAGCCTGGAGCTTTGAGATGCTGCAAAGTCCCTGTTATGGAGAAGGATGAGGCCGTGCCTGCCCACACCCATTCTCTGCACAGGAATGTGCCTTCGCCCTGGGAACCTCGGATCTCAAGATTAAATCATGCAGCTCAGAGCAAACTCGGTTAGTGCTGAAGGGACAAAGGGGACCTTGCTCTCAATATTGCTTTGGTACTCTGTGTCCCATTTAACAAGGTTCCAGGAATTTCTACCAGCAGAAACAAGATTGTAAACAAATGGACATCTCTCATGAACCCTGCCTCCTGGGAATTTGGGAGGACATTCTGGCTTTTCACTCTTCCAACATGCCAGATGCTCAAAGGACTGCTGCTGGGCTTCCTGGCCTGGCCATGCCCCTGCCTCATGAGATCCATGGCATGTGAGAGGCTCCTGAGATCAGCCTGGTAGGGACAAGTGGTAAACACACGAGGGTGGCCGGTACAGTGCGCCCTGCTTCTCCACAGTCTGTCCCCTTGCTGGCAGGCAGGGTCCTCGCCCGCTCAGACCTAGCATCCAGGGTCCCAGCATCTGCATACTGAACTGGGGAGCCAGGCTACTTTAGCGTGCTCAGAGTAGGGTGTAACCACAGAGAAACTTCCAGGAACCAGTCAGGTTCAAACCCCCATCCCATCCCTGAAGTCCAGGAAGATCCAGAGTTGCAGTCACTCTTAACCTTAACTCCCTGTGGATGTGGGTAGCCAATGGGATCCTGAGGACCAGGAGGACCCTAAAACTAAGGGGAAAGAATGTTAGTTATTTTCAGGTGTGAGTTCCCCGGACAATCTCTGTGGGACCTTACAAAGCAGCTTTGTGGGATATGCAGGAGGCCCCGCCCGTGGTCCACCCTGGTACTGATGCTGATCATGAAGGCCGTGGATGGTGCCTTTCAAAGAGCAAAAATGTCTGAGGACAATCAGATGCTGTGTCCAGCTCAAGGAGGCCAGAATGGGGAGAGAGAGAGGTAGCCATGTAACACAAAGAAAACACAGCACTGGGTCCAGAAAAGACAGGCCACTGAACAAATGAGTCTCCATCCTAGGGACGGTGAAGCAATTTTCAGCTGAGGGGAGCAAAGGTATCCTGTCCATGGAAATGACATCCTTCAACAGTTGAAAGGCCTTCCCAATGACTGACTGGAGCTCACAGTCCAGGCACTGCCCCTCGTCCTTGCCTGGGAGATCTATACAGAGACTGACTGCTGGGACAGGGTGCAGAGGGTACCTACCTGGCCTCCTTTCTCTCCTGGAGGACCTTCTTTGCCAGGGTGCCCCTGTTACGAGAGAGAAGGTCTTTATTAGTGAGCCATCTGCTCAGAAAGAGGCCTCCTACCTCTGTAATATTTGTGTCACAGTCTGCTAGTGCTGCCCTCTCCAGGGAAACAAATGAAAATCAAGGCCGTCTGGTCAGGCAGCCCAGCTACTTCCAGTCCTGGACCTCAGCTGCTTCATCCGCAAAATGGGAAGAAGCAGTGTGGCCCTGCAGTTGGCTGACTGTGAGCAGCATGGCCCTGCCGTTGTCTGACTGTACACAGTGTGGCTCCGCAGTTGTCTGGCTGTAGACAGCGTGGCCCTGCAGTTGTCTGACTCTGCACAGCATGGCCCCACAGTTGTCTGACTGTGCGCAGCGTGGCTCTGCAGTTATCTGACTGTGCACAGCGTGGACCTGCAGTTGTCTGACTGTGCGAAATCATGGCTCCGCAGTTGTCTGACTGTGAATAGTGTGGCTCTGCAGTTGTCTGACTGTGGGCAGTGTGGCCCTGCAGTTGTCTGACTGTGCGCAGCATGGCCCCATAGTTGTCTGACTCTGCACAGCATGGCCCCACAGTTGTCTGGCTGTGCGCAGCGTGGCTCTGCAGTTGTCTGACTGTGCGAAATCATGGCTCCGCAGTTGTCTGACTGTGGGCAGTGTAGCCCTGCAGTTGTCTGACTGTGGGCAGCGTGGCCCTGCAGTTGTCTGACTGTGGGCAGCGTGGCCCTGCAGTTGTCTGACTGTGGGCAGCGTGGCCCTGCAGTTGTCTGACTGTGTGCAGCATGGCCCCATAGTTGTCTGACTGTGGGCAGCGTGGCCCTGCAGTTGGCTGACTATGTAATGATGAGGGTGTGTAGGACACCACTCTGTCCTCCGGGGCAGGCTTCACAGACCACAGGGACAACTAGGACATAACTCAAGGTCACACTAGCCAAATGAACCCTCAGGATAATGAACTAGAACCAGACCTCAGGGTCCTGAGTCCCAGGACCAGCAAGGGCCACGATGTCTGCTAAACCCAGCAACTGTGTTTGGGGAAACTGAGGCAGGCAGGCAGGCAGCGCAGAAAGAGGGACATCTTGTTACCAGACTGAGTGTTCCAGGCATCTAGTTTTTCTGGAATAACATCCCAGAGGGTCCCTGGGGCCGGGGAAACCGAACAAAAGTAATAGATGGCCCTGCAGAGGCACCTGTGTCCTCTGGTCACCTCCCACCAACTAATTCCATCCTCCACAAGGTGCCATACGCTGTCTCACCAGAGTGACCCTGGGGTCAGAGCCCTAAGTGCATAAGCAGAGAGCTGCCGGTAGAGAGGAAAGCAAAATGGCTGAGCTCACGTCATGAGCATGCAGTCCCATCACTACCTTCTCCATTAATAGAGACCCGGCAATAGGGGAGGGGCTCAACTCTACCTTGGATATACTAAAGTTACTGTGCATGCTTGAGCAAGTCCTCTGCCCTCTCAGGCTGTACATTTCCTCAGGTGGAAGGATCTGGGGCCCTGTCTCTAGAGGGCAATGGTTGGGTGTGTGTTTCATTGCTTCTCTTGGTGAGATAATTGATTTTGTAAAGAGCCGGGCAAGTGAGTTGGAACACAAAGGTCCCACGTGGGAGCCCAGTGACCTTTGAGGAAAACTGAGGCACCCACTGGTGAACTGCGCCTGCTCCTCCGGCCCCTGCCTTTTGGAAACGACGATTGTGCTTAAGGTACCAGAAGCCCTTGGCTGCAAGGCTGAATTTAAGACAGCAGAGAGAAGGCGTCCCATCCCCGGGGCAGCCAGGAGACTACCTGTGGTCTTGATCTCAGTGCCCACCCACCACAGACATGGATCTGCTTAGGGACTGGGGTGGGTGGGCACCACGAGAGGTCGTCAGCCTAGATCTCTGTGGCACATGCAGTGAGGGTCACTAGGAAAGCCAGATGTCCTCTCTATGTGTAGCTCCTTCAGGGACATGTCGGAGACTGCATATGCTTATACCACAGAGGGCCTCAGACACATAGGTGCTCAGCAAGCACCAAGCACAGCCTGAGCGACCGGAGCTGGTGGACATCGTTGCCATGGCTGACCAGACGCCTTACATGGGTCCCAGCTGTGGTCTAGGAAGAAACAAGTGCAGTGGGGAGGCACAGGGCTCATGTTTTTTTTTTTTAACCATGAGGCTGAGAACAATAGAAAAAAATTTAACACTGACAAATCTTCCTGCTGTGCAAGGCGAGGCTGTGTTCTCTCTCTGCCACTGTAAGTCTTCCCAATATTTTACAGTGAATGTTACTTTCATAATGGAAAAATAATAAAGCTTAAATTATTTGTATTTGATATTTTTCTGATTAAAAAAGTAATATATGTGCATAGCAGACAATTAGGAGAGCGGAAAAGGAAATTAAACTCCTCCACTGCCCACCATGCAGAGCCACAGGGCTGGTGGGGCACAGGCTTCCAATCCATTTCCTGTGTGTGTATGTGCATGCAAAGTGGGCAGGTGTAATATGATCGGCATTTAATACTGGATCACGAGCACTTTCTCCAAACCTTGGATGTTTGCTACATTTTATTTTTACTGTTTCCTTTTACCCATTATCCTGCTGTGTGCTGTGGGGGAATTCATCACACTTTAGGGCACTAGGTATAACTTGAATCTCTCTCTCTCTCTCTCTCTCTCTCTCTCTCTCTCTCTCTCTCTCTCTCTCTCTCTCTCTCTCTCTCTCTCTCTCTCTCTCTCTGTATGTGTGTGTATGTCTGTCTGTCTCTGTCTCTGTGTGTGTGTTTGTGTGTGTCTCTCTCTCTGTGTCTGTCTCTGTCTCTGTCTGTCTCTGTCTCTGTGTGTGTGTCTGTGTATGTCTCTCTCTGTTTCTCTGTCTCTGTCTCTGTCTGTCTGTCTGTCTGTCTCTCTCTCTCTGTGTTCCTCTATGTGTGTACATGGGCATGTGTATACATGTATGTGAGTGCATGTAGAGGCCAGAGGCTGGTATCAGCTGTCTTCCTCCATTGCTCCTCACGGTAACCTTTAAGACGGAGTCTCTCACTGAACCTAGACCTCTCTGATTTGCTAGACTGGCTGGCTGGGAAAGCCCAGGGATCTCCTTCCCAGCCCTGGAATTACAGGCCTGCACTGCCACGCCCAGCCTCTGTGCATGCTGGGTAAACACTTTTTAACGGAGCCACCTCCGTGGTCTGTCAATCATTCTTCCTTCACAACCGAAACTAAACGAATACTAGGGAAAAACAGCCTCAGCACGAGCTGGCCTCTTCAAGGTTTATCAATAGTGAGCTGCTTTTATAAGGAGAGCCATCCATCTTCCCTCCCTTCCAAATGCGGGCAGCTGGATCTGTTTAGGGCCCCAGTGTCTTTCCAGCCCACCCACTGTCTTTGCCCAGAAACCAGGCCCCTCCCACAGCACATTTTAAAGCTTCAGTATTGGGCCTGATGGGTGTAGAACCACCTAGGAGGCAAACCTCAGGGTATGGCTGAGGGAGCATCTAGACTAGGCTAACTGGGCTGAAGACTCCCCCTAAGTATGGGCAGCAGCATCCCATGGGCTGGGGGTTCTTGACCGAATAAAAAGAAGAAGTGAGCCAAGCACCAGCACCCAGGACTCTCTGCTTCTGATGGACACGCTACGACCATCTGCTTCAAGCTCCTGCTGCCCTGACTTTCCTGCCATGATGGACTGTGCCTCCCTCAGACTGCGAGCCCCTCCTTCCTTAGGTGTTTGTTTTTTTTTTTTTTTCCCACAACAAGGTAACTAATATAGCCAGGAGCAGAGGTGAGAGTCGACAGACCAGCAGGCTCTTGGTGTCCCACCCACAAAATGTCAAAGAAGACCCCTACATGCAGGACCTGACTCTTGGGAGGTCTCTGTGTGGGGAGAGGAATTCCAGGACAGAGCCAGGTCTCCTGAGGCCAGAGGCATGTCTGGTTGTGGAACCGGTACAGGCACTCTCTCCTTCCTGCAGGAGGTGTGTGACACACTGCAGTAGACCTCCATCTGTGGGCATCGCCTAGTACAGGAACCTGACACTAGGGAACTGTGGTCCTATGACCATTGCTGGTCAATGGGGACGGGATGGAGCCGTCTGCTTGCCGCTTCACACTGGGAAATACCAGTCACTTGGCTCCTAAACTCCCCAGCCTGACCACATGGAGATGGGAGTGGCTATACGTGTTTGCTCAGACCAGTCAAAGATAATCTGAGATGTGGGAATCGCTGTGACTCTTAGCATAGAGTGGTGTTGACTGCTCATGGTGAACCATCCCCAGTTACCGTCAGCATATACTCAACATCCCCATTTATTTTTTTTTCTTTTTCTATTTTTGCATGCGAGTGTGTGGTGTACATGTGTGTATATGTGCCTGTTTATATGTATCTAGGTAGACACATGTATGTGTGCGTGAGCACATGGAGGCTTGAGGCTAATGTGAGGAGTCACCCAGACCACTGCTCCACCTCACTCCCTGAGGCAAGGTATCTCAGATGCAGAGATTGCCAATGGAACTGTCTCTGCTTTCCAAAGCTGGAAGTGTACATGGACACCATGCCCACCCCGCATTTATATGGGGTCCTCACATTGGTGCAGGAATCACTTTAATCAGTGAGGCATTTCCTAGCTCCTACCCACCCCCTGCATTTAGTTTGTAATGGTGTTATTAAAACAATAAACGGAACAGTCATAAATAATTAATGCATCTCGTTCTCTGAGACACATTCTTTCAGTTTCGCTAAACACTAGAGAGCATGTGTCACTGGGGGCAGGGGGACACAGGGATGGGGAGGGGAGAAATCGGAGGGAGTAGATTTAATAATTTATTTTAAAAATATTTAAATTAAATTTAAAATTAAAAATCCATCAAGGCAGCAACATCTTCAGGCAGAATAGGAGCTGTGGATAGAAATACACACACACACACACACACACACACACACACACACACACACACACACACACCCCTAACACTTCCTCTTCTCCATGCCTCCCTTTCTGTACAGCACACCCCTCAGTTTGGACCCTTCTTTCACTTGCTATTTCCAAGTACTGTCTAAGCTGGCTTCCAGCTGTGCTCACTGCAGACGAATTACACCCTCATCTCCCCCATCTCCCTCAACCCCCAGTTTCCCCTGCCATCCCCGACTCAATGTGTGAACATTAAAAATACCTCTGGCACACCCTGCCCTCACTTCCCACACCGGTGACAGGTGTGATGGCTTGGAGCCCAGCCCAGTCCTCCACACAGTTTCAGACATGATGTTGAGTTCAGGGGACTAATTTGCACACCCTAACAAGTCAGTAGCTCTCCCTCTGTGTAGTCACATCCCCTCCATGACAGGAACATGGTATGAAAGCTTGCCCGGCATCTAGAAATCACTCAAGTCAGAACACCAGGGCACATGGTCTTCACCCACAATGGCTCAGGCAATGGTGCTCCCAGTTCCCATCTGGGGAGGAGAGGAGCTTCTTGGAGGTGGGGGGGGGGCACTACTCACCGGGGGTCCATCAGCACCGGGCATTCCTGGAAGACCTGGTTCCCCAAAGGACCCTAGTGTAAACCAGACAGTCTATGAGGAGCATCTTTGATGTTTACTCCTTCCCTGGGATGCCCAACCCTTCTCTATAGGCCCCCAAAGTAAATATTCAGACACTGTCACTTAGGATGCCGACTGTGGTCCTTGCTCCCAGCATCCAGTTCCCCCTGCACCCATCGAGGTGCCTTCCCCACCAGAACCTTCAGTTCTGTTATGGGAGCAGCCCCCTTCCATCCCCCCCAATCATCTTTCTCCCTCATATCCCCTGAGCAGATGCTGCTGTCCTGGGAGCCTTCTGAAGCTGCTCCTGGCACAGTGCCTTCCTCAGATGGATTCTCCAGCAGCATCCGTGGAATCCCTCCCACAAAGGGCGGGGCAGCCACAGGACCACCAGACCACTGCTTCATGTTACTCTCAGTAAGGTCCAGGCCTAGCACAGGCTGGCTGGCTGCATTTCAACAAGCTCTCCCAGGAACTGGATGCCCACAGAACCACCCTCTGTAGTGCCTCTTGCTAGACAAGACCTAGACATTCTGCATTTCCTGTACTAAACCGTGCCTGGATCCTGTGATGCCGAAGGAAGGGGGAGCGTTCCGGGACACGGTAGGCACTAGAAGTCTATGTGCCAAATTTACCAAAACTCAATGAAATAGGATGCCCACTTTAATCTTCTGATAGACAGTACATAGTTCATACTCAACATGTGTGCTGGTTTAAGGGCTGCTGAAACTGGTACCTTCGCACATAGATAGTGAATGGACGTTTGGATCTATGAATCAATTAATGAGATAGATTCAAGATCCTCCCTGAGGCTGATATGCTTGGTTCCAGAGAGCAAGGTGCACATGCCACCAGTGAAGGCCAATAGATTCCCCAGGCCTGGACAGAAGTGTGGCCCATGGGCAAGGCAGCCCCTCTTCACACATCTGTCTGTCCCATCTACCTTTTCTCCTGGAGGACCAATGGCACCCTGGGGACCCGGAAGACCCTAGGAGGAAGAACCAAGAGAGAAATGAGGAGACTGACTAGAGGACCCTCCTCGCCCTCTGCCATCTTCCCACTCATCAACCCCCCATCCAGGTACCAACCATCTTGTGATGGCAGAGGTAATTCTGTACTTCCCAGGCATTTCACCGGAACCTGGGCCCCACCCCTGATGCCCCAAGCCACCTTTCCCAGAACACTTACCTGGGCACCAGGGTTACCCTGCTGTCCTGGAGGACCAGGCTCTCGCTGGGGACCCTATAGGAAACATAAGCAAAGGCCCTGAGAAGAGGACCTAGGAACCACACCCCATTTTGGGGGAATCCCATTTCCACATCTTTTCTTTCCATCTTTCTCTGAACTATCCCCCAGTGGCCCCAGGAGTCAGTGTGTGGGAACAGCTTTAGGGAAAAGGGGTGCTGCCCCTGAGAGCAGGCAGAACCTTACACCCATAAGAGTAAAGACTTGCCTCTACAGGGAGCACGAGGACTTGCACCCTTGCACTCTGATGCTCTTCAAGGCGGAAAGTGTGACAGAAGCTGACCACGCAATACCCTATTAGTAGGAAAGTGTGCCCTTGAAATAGAAATAGAGCTAATAGATTCATCTGGTGGAACTGACCTCCAGCTCCAGCTGAACTCACTTGAGAAAACAAATACCAACTTGGGATTTTGGCATGAGGCTCTGCCACCAGGGGGCAGCACCAGGCCATGGGCCAGAGGCTAACGTGTCCACTCTCCTACCCCAATTTCCAGCTGATGTAGACCTCCACTGCCAGGCAGGGACTGTGTCGACAGACCATCACCAAAAGCAAAGTCATGTGACCTCTGGGACTCACCACATTTCCTTTGGGGTCAGGCTGGCCATCCATACCCGTTACACCTTGCAGGAGAGTTAAAGAGAAAAGAGATGTTTTCAACACAGAATGAGCAACCCCACTCCACATGCTTGGATACGGCCCTGAGGTGTAATATATTCTCTGGGGAGATGATGACTTGACTCTCAACCCCTCACAGCTGGGGATACTAACCCTTCACCATAAGCCAGCTGAGCCATTAGACCCTAGCACCCTCATATGAGCAGACCCTGAGTTCTAGAAAAGTCTCTCAGAGGGTTTGAAGAGGGTAAGGCCAGTCTGACCCACCCAAACAGAGCCCCAGTCAGAACCATGACTCTCTACCTCTTTCTGGAACTCCCAAAGGAAGGTGCTGGAAGGTCTCTCAAGCAGAGAGACAACGTGGCATTCTGAGGCATTGCTTATAATAGAAAAACAAAAACCAAAGCAAAAAAACCAAGAACCATCAAGAGTTGTGTGCCAGAAAGGGAGACTGAAAAGCCCAGAAGAGCTTCAAGGCCAACTGCCTCAGCCCCATCCATTTCCTTGTTCTTCATGTGTGAGCATGAAGGACCCACAGCCCCTCACGCCCACAGCTGGTGAGTACTAGGGTCAGCACGGCTCCATGGCCCCAGTGTCACAGCTGGGACAAAGTGTCTTTGGGCCATAAGGTGGACACACAATGCCAAACAGGTGACAGAACTTACAGGAGGGCCAGGAGGGCCAGGAGGGCCAGGAGGGCCAGGAGGGCCTTTTGGCCCAAGCAGACCACGTGGTCCCTGCAAGACAAAAAGACAAGGAAGGATGAAACCCAGACAGAGACCTGCCCTGCCTGTCTGCCATGTGTAGCCCATACCCGGTGGTACCCTGTGCCCCACTAGAGCTGAGCTGGTGAATCCAGAGTCTTGAGAGAGATGCTGTCACACCCACTTTCCATTTCTCCCATCCTCCTCTCTACCTGGCCATGGGAACCAGAGGCAGAGAGCTCCTGGTATGGAGGGCTCAGCTGGGCAGCAGGGATGTCCTCAGGGAAGGGGTCTTTCCTGCCTTCCTCTGACACTCAGGGAAATGAGCACACATTCTCTCCGTGGAAAACTCATGACATTACTTTGTACTGCTGGGTCCCATGTTTATTGCGGGGTCTTTCTTCAATCTCTCTCCCCAGTGATATGCAATGGTGTCATTTCTGGGATGACAGAGCTCAAGGGAGCAGCAAACAGGTTCAGAAGACACCACGCCTGCGGGGAACTTCAGGGCCTTGTTAGGGACAGCTACTCGGGAGAGCCACAGTATCTTCCCCTCCCTTGGGCATGGAAGGGTTGTGCACAGTGACTGCATGCTAAACTGAGGGACGGGCCTGAGGCACCACTGATGTCTCAGGTGGGTATGGGGCATCTCTAGGGGAGCTGTCTGCCTTTGGAATTGAAGGCTTCATTCACCCAAGGCACTTGGATCTCAAGTGCTCTTGATTTTGACAGAATCTTTTTGATGGCAACAAAGAAAAAGCAAACATACAAACAAGAACAAAAAACCAAAAAACCCTCTTTCCTCACATTCTCTGCATCTTAAATGCTTCCTCCATTATTTTAATACGTATAAGTGTTTTTGAGACACTAATAACCCAGAAGGCACCACTTAGATGTGTGTGTTAAGGAGAACCGCGCTGATGGATCCTCCTCAGTGGATAATCATATGTCTAGGGGTATAATTTCATCCCAAACGAACCTGAGCATGCCGACCCCATGCTCTGCCCTGTGCGGCGTTTACAGCATAGCTCATCAATTAACTTCACCAGATACAAACGGCCTCCTGACTAGGATAATGAAGGCAGGTTTCTGAGCATCAGTAAATGAAGGGTAATTAGTGTCCTTTTGCCCTTGTGAAGATCTGCTTTAAGCCTAAATACAAGTTGGCTGGCAAAAGGCAGCTTTTCCTGCTGAGGGCCGGGCACCACCCTGGAGGGTGCAGTTGCCAGGCCTGGGGCAAGCTCAGGCCTATTCAGTCCTCTTGACTGTCCCAGCACCCACTATGACTGCTGACTGGGTGCCTGCCATGGCACCTTGGACACCTACCACGATGCTCTACCACCATGTTACTTAGGCACCTCCTAAGATTCTTGCAGAATGAACACTATATTGGGTCTTCCTGTCTACTCTGACACACTTGAGTGTCCACCATGAACCATCTGAGCATTCTCCATGTTGCACTCAGGCACCTGGCATAATTCCCCTGGAATCATATGCCCATGAGCACTTGCTACAACTCTCCAGGGCCCAGCTTCCTCCTGTAGAAAGGGTGGGGTGTGTATACATTCCCTAGAGTCGCCCAGCCCATAGTGTCACCCCTCTGTTCCTTCCTGGGCAAATGTCACTTGCCCCCTCCCCCAGACCAAGCTCTCTAATCTAGTGCACATCCATCCATCAATTCCTGATTATGGAGCTGAGGCCCAGAGTCCCACCCACCAGCAACTTACAGGCTCCCCGGGCAGGCCCCTGGGCCCAACTTCTCCATCGTCACCCTAGGGAAGAGAAAGAAAAGGATGTGTCAGGGCAAGCTTTGAGGCCTGGGTACCCAGAGGCCATCTCTCCATACCACACAGCAGGATTCTGCCCATTCCTCAGGCGGAGGAGCTAATTTGCTAATTTGCTAATGCTTGTCCCTTAGGAGAGGCCCCTGCCCTCACTCTGGAGCTGCAAGGGTGCAGCTGCTGCAGGGAACAGCGAGGCTTGGAAGCAGGCCCTGCTCACCAGCTGTATTCAAGCTGCAGCGAGGGCAGTTAGGCAGACACTTACAGAGTTCAAGGCCTCAGCCACCCTCATGAGTAAAAAGGATGTCAGAGGAGAGGCAGAGGAGCCCCAGGCAGACTGCAGTGAACGCGGGGTCTACCAGGGTCCAAACCAGCCAGTGGCAAACTCAGAAGAGCCTTTCCCTCCTGACTCCAGATGGGATGGTGGCTCCGGGTCCCCTGGGTCCCGCCTGGGGCTATTAGCCAAGACACTGCTCCCTATCACACAACTCAGCTCTCCTGCTTTCCTCACACACAAAGACATGCAGTCAAGACATACAACCTGGGTGTGTGCGCACATGCTCATGTCTGCCCCCATTCAATAACTGTGCAGCCACACATACAGCATGCATACATAGATGCACACACATGCACGTGCACACACCTAGTTCACTTCTGCTTACACAGCAGTGTACATGTATGCACATACCATGCATGCACACATGTACACAAAGGCATATGTGCACATAAAATGTAGATAGCTGAGTATACAAATGCATGCATATGAACCCACACCCAAATTTCCTAAATCAAGAGGGTGGAGCATCCAAAAGTAGCACTCTCCTTCCTCGGCTTACAGCTGATTAGGCCAAGGTCCAGACATGGGAAACTCCCTGGTAAAGTCTGGGATCTGGACAGGACAGTGTCTCTCTCCCACTTTCCTGGGGTTCTTGAGCTCCCAGCAATAGTGCAGGGAGCCCATATTCTCTGCCATGCACACCTGTGCTGTGGCCTATGAGCTCAGCCCCCAGCCGCTGAGGATCCTGGGATGGACACTGAGGAGTGCTCTGGGAACAGAAGCCCAGGCTAAGAAGCCGGACTCCAGCCCGTCTCTCCCTTCTCCGTTCCTATATTGAGTTACTTCACCCTTTCCCCCCTCTGGGGCCAGAGATAGTGACTTCCCTCCATCCCTCCATCCCCTGCCCTCCCGAGCCCTTGCTTCTCCCTCTGACACCTCATTTAGATGAGATCAGCAGAGGCGCTGAGCTCATTAAGCCCCTGGCATCTCCCCTCCACAGGATCCAGGGCACCTGCCTCCTATAGTTAGAGGCTTCCTTTCTGAAACTCATGACAGTTTGACCCTCATTGGCAAGAAGGATAAAGTAAAATGAATGCTTGCACCTTGCTTCAGTCTCAGGAGCACACAGCCACCTCCCAGGCCAATACACATGCTCCCTTTCCCCAGCATCCCCCCTCCCGCACTCCCTCAACCACCCACCCTGTCTGTTTTCCAGTAGAAACTCAGGGAAAAGGATGCTGAGAGATACGTACCCTTTCTCCATCATCTCCTGGGAGTCCCGGCGGGCCAGAAGGACCAGGGTCACCCTAGCAAGTCAACCAGAGCCAAAGTTAACCAGTGCAGAGCAGATTGCCCACAACCATCTCAAGCCTCCTTCTCTGTCCTCTTAATTCTAAGCCTCGGTCCTATAGGCCAGTTCTTCTGGGAGGGCATATGCTGGGGGGTCAGTCTAGTGGCCCTTGCACCCAAGTCCCATCTGGGTAGCTTGACAATGGCAGAATCATCAGACTGAGCACCTAAGAGGCTTAGCAGGAGCCACAAACATGCAGGGACACTGGGCACTCAGTGTCCTCCCACAGAAAGGACCACCCTGCACCAAGGTGAGGGGCAGGGCTAATTTTACCTCACGCAAACCTGCAGCTCCAAGCCTCGCCTGTAGTAGGTGCTCAATGTGTGCTCTCATCACTTGTTCAAAATGAGGGCACACCCTCCTCCCACCGCTCACCCCAGACAAAGACTGCCATTGGTGGTGACTCTGAGCTTGTTTTCATGTAATTATGAGTGAGCATAGAGGCAGCAGCTGTGGGTGAGTTCCAGCACCACTATTCAGTGTATTCAGAGCACAGGCATTTCTCACTGTAAGACCCATATCTGCATGCTTTATGCCCACATTTCTGTGTGTGTATGTTTTGCCATGTGTATGCATGATTGTATTGTTGCATCCCTGTGTGTGTGTGTGTGTGTGTGTGTGTGTGTGTATATGCATGTATTATATACGCATGTGTCCCCACATCTGCCTATATGTATGAGTGTGACTGGGTAAATCTGTCCATGTGTACCTGTTTACATACATGTGTACTCCCATGTATATACATGTATATGCACATGGGTGTCTATATGCCTATGTCTCTGTGTACATGTCTGTATGTTTATGTGCTTGTGAATGTGTGTACATGTTTCTGGGCCCTATATTATTATACTTTGTATGTATGCATACATGTCTCCATGTTTGTATGAGTGTATGAATGTGTGTGAGTGTGGATATGTGCATGCATGTGTGCATATGTATATGTGTATGGATGAATCTGTGTCCCTGTGCCTTTGTGTGTATGCCTGGGAAGGTATCTGTGTACATGTTTGTACATACATACATATGTGCCTGGATGTCCCAAACAATGCTAAAATTGACAAATAAATCTACTTCAAGGCAAAGCAGGTTAGAGAGGATCCACTCCCAGCTACGGGTGAGAAAGGCAGGCAGGCACCACGGTGGCCCAAGCCCAGCCCCCCTTAGCAGCAGGCCCCTGAGACTGCCCCCCCTTCCCAGGGCCACAGCCTGCGCGTGATAGCTGTTTGGATTTCCCATGAATGTGAAGCCTCCCTTAGATAGAAAGTTGGTTCTAGAAGGTTCTAAAACTAGTTCTAACACACTTATTCCCTCACTTCCGAGTCCTCTGTGATACCCTGCGATGAGGCGCCTGCTGGACTTGCTTATAAGCCACAGGTAGGAAACAGAACTTCTCTGGGTTAGATCGCCATCAGCAGAGACTTCATTCCAAGGGTCAGTTGTGTGAACAGCCACAGTGCTTCCATTGTAAAATGGGGGCACCTGGCCCGCTCCCCAAATCCCACAGCAAATACTCACCCTGTGGCCCTTCTCTCCTGGCAACCCAGCCAGACCATCAAAGCCACGGTCACCCTGCAAGGACAAGAGAGCTGCATCAAAAACCACACGCACAGTAGGACCTACTGACACCCTTAACAGAGCACCTGGACCTAGTGTCCTCTCATGGCCTCTGCACAGCCTTCCTGTGCCAGGCCACTGTGGAGACTGTATATGCCACCTCCTCTCCCCAAGCAAGGCAGAGGTTGACAAAGAAGGAGCACTGTTGTCCCCAAGCCAAAGGCCAGGGCATCCTTGGGGATGTTGACATTCAGTTTATCAGTGGCCACTGCAAAGTCAGCATGTGTTCACTTGCTCTGAGTCTCCCCCAGCAGGAGTGGTCCCATTGTCCTGATGGCGGCAGCCTTGTGTCCTGAGGGCTGTCACACACCAGTGCTCACACTCACTGTTAGAGGCCCCAGCATCTCCACCTGCAGGGACCCTGGCTCCTGCCTTCCAGCCTCATGGAGCCCAGTATCAGCATCCCATCTTGTGGGTGTTCAAGCCCAGGAGGATAATATCAGTATAGGGTATGTGTGGCTTTTTGTGACTTCATATTTAAAAGAGCATAAACTACTTGACAGAACAGTTAGATTCTCTTCCTCCTGTCATCCACAGCCTTCCTTGTTCATTAACTCTGGGTTCACAGGAAATATTCAGGATTTTGCATCCAGGGGCATGCAGCACAGATGTACTGAACAGTGACAGTTCCTGGTGACCCAGGCATGTGGGAGAGAGTCTATCTATACAGGGTCACAGGAAGAGGGATGAAGCCAGGGTCCACAGCATCAGGGACCCATAGCTGTCACAAGTCCTGTGCATGCACAGAAGCCGCTGCTCACCCACAGGTTGTGTCTACCCTCTCCAAAGAGGCCCAGGTCCTGACTTCCCAAGGCAGAGCAGGAAAACTCATGTCCCCTAGACTTGGGATCATCTGGCCTGCCTTGCCACCAAGGGTGTGGCCTGCTTACCTGCACACTCTCAAGGGGTTCTCACAACTCACCCCACCTCACTTACTGCCCATATGCAGAGGGCACCTGCCCCTTTAAGGAGACTGATTCTCACCCATGCAGTTCGCCTGTCAATCTGTCTTCTCAACACACACACTAGAGGGACTCATCCAAGTGAGTCAGCACTCCCTAGAGTCACCGCTCATCAAACATGAGGGTTATGTCATCAATATGACGTCAGCGATGATGGTGAATGGGAGACCCTGACATGAGGAGTGTAGGGTGACTGCCTACCTTGGGGCCTGTTTGTCCAGGCATGCCTCTGGCTCCATCACTCCCAGCTCGGCCCTGGAACAGAAGAGACAAGCAGTCCATATGGGAGAAAAGGCATCCCGCCACATCCTCTGGGAGCAGCTTCCCAGCAAACCAAGCCGAGGGAGTCACCGTGGAAAGCACTCCAGCCAAAGGCGAATGTCCACTGTCACCAGACTGTACAGGGGACCCAGATCCAATAGCCTTGATGGCATGCCATGGCCAGCAAATAAAAATATAGTGATTGCCTCACTGAGACTTGACCTAGGAGCCTGATGCCACCTGCCCTTCTAGGCTTGAGAAGGAAGATGGGATTTGGGAGGTCCGGTACAGGGAGCTTGCTTTTGTGGCTCCAGGGACATGCTGCTGACAACCATGAGAAGCTCAGGTCTTTGCTACCACTGGGAAGAAAATTAAATACCAAAGATTGTAGGCTAGCTCAAGACCTCTCTTGATCACTTATACCTGAGTGAGTATGAGACAGGTCCACAGGGTGTGTGTCCCAGTCAGACAACACAGTGACCTAAAGGCGGGGTCTGCGCTGCATGGTGAGCTGGCCACCCATCTTTGTCTGCTCTCACGCTTGCTCCCCAGGCATGGGAAATATCCGAGAGCAAACCCAGGGTGCCCAGTTGATTGCCATGGGTCCGAAGCCCGGGCCTGCAGAGTCTGTATAAAGGCTACAGTGACCATGGGGGAGAAGCACAAGGGCACAGGGTCTCCCTGACAAGCCCCTGCTCACTAGTGAGGCACACCAGCCTCTTTTTTAGTGTCTTCTGTAAATGACTGATCATGGGTTGGGGGTGTTACCCGTGGGCTCATGGTCAGGCAGAGAGGCCATGTGGACAATCTCCATATGCAATGCGTGAGAAGGGCTGTTTGCAGGAACAGGATGGGCTAATTAAGCCTTTGCTAGCCTTCCTAGAGTGTGGGCATCACTTTTTCAGCGTGGCATCTTGAAGCAGCTGTGTTCCTGAGGAAACCAGCTGGATCCATCCAGGAGGACAGCACTCTCAACAGGAAATCCCAGGAGGCTAGTGGGCTGAAGGAAGGCTTGAGCAGGAGCCAAGACAGCCATTTCTGGAGAGGAGGCATGAGATGCTCCCCCAAAGACGAGACCCACTATCAACAACCAACAATGTGGATCCAGTGCCTGCTGTGACCCATCTGGGAGATGGCTTTAGGCACAGGTGGGCCATCTCACCGTAGCATTTGTTCCTGGACACACAGACACAGCTTTGGAGGTGGACACGGGGCCATGAGGGTCCTAAGGGGACAGTCTAGCTTGGGTCTGGACATGCTCATAGAGCCCAGCACTAACCCGTCTTCCGGGCTTCCCTGTTGGGCCAGGTGTGCCTTGCACACCTCGCGGACCCTGCCAGAAATCAGAGGACATCCCTCATTCATCCCCATGCATGTCAGCCTAGCCTAAGGCTCACTGTTCCGGTTGCCCACATGTGGACATCTTGGTGACAGGACACAGGTACTGCCTTAAGTGAGGGCTAGTGAAGCCAGCACAAACACCTTGCTCTATAGTGTCAGTAACAATTCTTTCTGCTTTTGTTGGCAAAGTATTAGCAATCGAACCACCACCGGTAACCCGGAGCACACCCCAGAGAGCAAAGCAGAGGTAGGTTCACACATACCCGAGGCCCCATGTCTCCTGGCTCACCCTTCAAACCTCCACTCCCAGGAGGACCCTAAAGAGACCGTACCATATTAATGTGTACCAGACAAGTGACAGAGGGACGCTGTATGTACAACAGGCAGGGAGCCCTCATCACGGCAAGCCTGCTTTCTGTGACGAATGAGAAAATATGACTTCTAGGAGGCAGAGGGACCAGTAGCTGCCAGGGTCTCTTTCTGGTACTTAGTAGAACCCCAGGAGATGGGGCTCGTGGAGACTGTTTAGTCTTAAGTGGTTTTTCACCCCAGGACAAGCCAGCCCATGATTTGTGACAGCCTCCAGCTTGGAACACTGTGCATAGCCTATGGGCTAGTTCAAGATAAGAGCACATGGGAGATTGGCCTCAACCTTCTGCATGTGGGGGACTAAGCCCAGACCTGGGGGTGAGAGGTAGCATATGGCCAAGTCAGCCAGCGGTGTAAAACTATAAGGTTCCTGTGTCCTTAGGGTTGGAGGGTTAGCTCAGTGGCAGAGTGCTGGCCTAGCAAGTGCAAGGCTTGGGGTTCAGTCCTCAGCTCCAAAGGGCTGAGAGGTGGCTGTGTCCTTGCTGGGCCCTACTCCCAGTGCCCAGAGCACGTATCTGACACTTGGATGACAGCTTAGGGTCTCTGGATACACAGCATCCATGCTGTACTGTGAGGGCCCAGAGGAAGCCGAACTGAGACACCCAGGCCAGGCAGGGAAGGACAGCAACCCCTGTGGTTGGCCTGCACTGGGGTAACCTTTGACGCCGGGACAGAAGTCTAAGGAAGAAGACCCCTAAGGGACACAGAAGCTGACCCCTCATCAGCCAAAAGTGTAGCTGGCATAGCTGCACGGGCTCAGCCTCTGTGGACATCTCCAGGCCTCTAGAATAGCAGTCCCTTACCTGCTGTGTTCTCTGTGATAGAGAAAAGAGAGAGAGGAGCCTGGAGTGTGTCTTTCACAGGGAGAGGGTGGAGCTCAGAAGCAGAGGTGGGGAGGGACCACCCCATCCTCCCATCATGTTTAAACTGAGGCCTATTTCCCAAGAACCAGCCCCAAATCCTTCAAATGACCCCAAACACATCTAACCCCCTGGCACGTGCTCCCACAATGGGATGGAACTGCTCCAAGAGGCCAGGCAGCTGAGCTGACTCCCAGCTGGGAACAAAGGTGCCGGGCAGAGGGCCATCCAGTGTTCTCCACCCACTGACCCCAGACCTGCCAATCACTCACCACTGGGCCAGGTCTCCCAGTAAGACCCATTGGACCAGCTGGGCCCCTCAGTGCCAACTGCACAGGAAAAGAGAGGATATCAGAAAAAGGCTCTGGGTGCCCTGTCCTGGTTTTCTGGCTCCTGTTCTGTGACACATGGCCAGGAGGAAAAGGGAGCTAGGATAGGGAAGACTGGAGGTTTACTGGCCCATTTCTGGGCTCTCGGCATCCCCACAGGGAAACAGGACACAGATGTAGAAGTCAGTGCTACCCGCAGCCCTACTGTGGCCAAGTCCCCAGTGTCTTCCTCCCTGCTTGTGGACCACCCTGTATTATATCTGAACTGTGGTCTCCCTTCCTGGGGGAAGGGTGGGTGGTCTGAGGCATAGATGTTCTTTGTGGATTTGAGACTTTCGTTTCCGGAAGATGCACTGTGTACAACTCTCCAGCAATAAGAGAGATGTGTGCGGTGCATGGGGGAGCCTGTGACCCTAGGCTCTCTGTCATTCACTGACCCCCTGGCTTCATGTGGCTCCTGCCAGCCACCACCCAGGCTCAACTTGTCTTCCCAAAGGGCCACCCTGTTGCAGGATTCCAACCCTCCACCATAGTCTTACTTTTGGAAGATTAGTTTGCAGTTTGAAACTCTGTGGGGGCTAGGGAGATGGCTCAGGTGGCAAACTGCCTGCCAGGCAACCGTGAGAATCTGAGGATTCCCAGCACACCTGCAAAAGGCCAGGTGTGCAACACCTGTCTCCATCCCCTGTACTGGGAAGGCAAAACCAGACGGTTTCCTGGTGCGCCTTGGCCAGCCAACCTAACCAAATCAGTGAGCTTCAGAGTCAGGGAGAGACTCTGTCTCAAAATAAAAAGACTGAGAGAAAATTACCTGACACTCATCTCAGTCCTCCACACACATGCACACATATGTCCCCCGCAGTAATAGTAAAATATGAAATATTGTTTTAATTTACAAATAAAAACACACAAATTTTAAAATATTAAAAAAAAAAAAAAAAAACAGGGGCTGGAGAAATGGCTCAGGAGTTAAGAGCACATCTTTCAGAGGACCCTAGTTCAATTCCCAGCACCAACGTGGTGGCTCATAACCCTCTGTAACTACAGTCCAGGGCATCTGATGCTCTCTTCTGGCTTCTGTGGGCACCAGTGTGTGCAGGCAAATAGCAGAAAATAAAAATAAATGAATCTTAAAAAAAAAAAAAAAAAAAAAAACCCAAACCTTTTGGCTTTGATTAAAATGCACAGATTAAGAGGCCAGCCAGGCAGGCACAAGTCAACAAGCCCAGTCACAGACAGAGCCTTGTCTGGTGTTGGTTTTACCACTGGCTAGCCTGCTCCATGGCAACTACTCAATACTGACACTGTCCTTCAATTGCCCCAGCACATTCTGCCATTAATGTCTCCACTGCACTGCACAGGGCAGTGTCAATATTTCCCAAACAAGGCTTCTATGTTGGCTTTATCTGCACATCACCAGGGGAGCATGCACCTGCCCACCCCGCCAGGCAGTGGCACCATCAGGCTGGTTACTGGCAATCAGCAATCTGGAGCCACGTTCTCTACTGATGCCTGATGTGCTCACCCGAGAAGGAGGGAACCTTAACCTAGACCATGTGACCCTGGGCTCAGTGTGAGAGACCCTGGACCCAATGCAAGAGCCTTGGGGAGTCCATGTGAGGTACCCTAGGTCCAGGATCTCTCTCCTAGGGTGTGTCCTTGCTTTCAATCCCAACTCCAGCCCTGGGAGCCTGAGTCAACCAGCTGGCAGCCCTACGTGGAGCCCCAAGCAGTTCCCTTCCCCATGGCTAGCCCCAGGTGAAAGGCCTGGCACAGAGCTGAGTGTCTGCACAGTGCAGTTAAGAGGGGTCCACTGGGCCAGATGAGCTACAGAGGCCCCTTGTTGTGGACAAGATACCCCTGAAAACTCTCCTTGAGTACCCCACATTGTGCAGCTGGACATAGAGGACCCGACTCCCCCTAAGCTCCTGACCATGCAGACTGTGAGGCGATCACTCAGTCCCTGTAGCCACCAGGGCCAGGCTCTGTCTCACTGGTCCCTAGGGGGCCACATTATTCAGCCTGGCTTGCTGGAGGATAGCCTGGGCTTGGGGCTCCTGCGCAGAGACCATGGGGCCCTTAGAACCAGCGTCACCACCGCCTCCAAACCTGAACTGTGAGAGCAAGGGGAAGAGTCACCAGGGGTGGAACGTGGCAAACAGAGACTTCCAATGCCAGAACCCGTGTGCACATGGCCCTCCTGTCTGTCTTAGCCCTGCATATCTAAAACCCAGCCTGGGCCGCAAAGGACCCTGGGCCTTCATTGTCTTGCATCCTGATGAAGTACAGGCCCTCATCACTGCCAAGAGTAGCCAGAGGCCAAAGAAACCAGCCTAGGTCCAAGAGACCTGCAAGGGACACCTGGTTCTATGTTGGGTCTCCCTCGGTGCAACATGCATCTTGAGGCTAAAGTGTTCTTGTTCCCAGACCATAGGAAGACAACATGAGCAGCAAATGTCACATTCTTTAGCGTCTGCCCTTGGGGAGGGGAACCTGCCAACTTCCCACACTCCTCCATACCAGCTGTCCCTGGTACACTGTACTGAAAGAATGCTGCTGATAACAGTCCCGGGAGCACAGTACTGGGGGCACAGTCCTGAGAGCATGTGCTGATAACAGTCTGAGAACACAGTGCTGAGCACACAGTGCTGGGGGCACCCTCCTGGGGGCAGCCAGAGAGCACAGTGCTGGGGGCACAGTCCTGGAAGCGTAGTGCTGGGAGCACAGTGCTGGGGGGCACCGTGCTGATAACAGTCTAAGAACACAGTGCTGAGAGCACAGTGCTGGGGGCACAGTCCTGGAAGCGTAGTGCTGGGAGCACAGTGCTGGGGGGCACCGTGCTGATAACAGTCTAAGAGCACAGTGCTGAGAGCACAGTGCTGGGGGCACAGTCCTGGGGGCACAGTGCTGGGGGCACAGTCCTGGGGGCACAGTGCTGAGGACATGGTGTTCAGGCACAGTGAGGGAGATGAGGGGCAAGGACAATAATTAACAGCAAGGTGGCTGAGGAGCTGGTCTGGCTCTGCCTATGCCTGGCCCTTCACTTACCCAAGTTTCTTATGCCTGACCTAGAACCCTTCATCCTGAGGGCACCTCTGCAAGGGCCCCAGTTACTCTCCAGAGGACAGACAGGAGTCCAGGGCATGTGCCCCTCCCTTCATGGTCTCCTGTAACTGCAGAGACCCCAATGCCAGCGGCAGTGGTTGGGTACTGACTGCCAGGGCTATGTCTAAGAAACTTCTGGGTTTGGAAGCCTGAGGCCAGCTGGCCCTCAGCTCCTCTCTGATCTCCAAGTCCCTCATCTCTGAATGATTGGCCTAAGGGACCAGCCTCCATTTGTCACAGAGAATGTGAGCCTGAGCTTTGTTCTTATTGCTTAGGATTCAATAGCAACTCCAGTGAAAGACAGCATCCAGAAGGTTCTACATGACATCTGACCACACACACGAAAGCCCTGTTCCTCTCACACCCACAACCACTGGTCGATTCTTTAGGGAGATGAGATCCAGCCATTGTCACAGAGAGCCTTGCAGCAGACTTCCCCAGGAGTCCTACCCAGAGAGTGGGACTTTCCTTTCCCCTCATGGTACCAGTGACAGGCTGAGTTACGTGGACCCCACTCACACCCAACTCCTGGGCCACCACAGATCCATACACACCTACCCCTATCATGACCCACCCACCAAGAACGCCACCCCCACCCCCAGTTACAAATACTCACTGGCAACATAAACATCGTTCCTGGAGGACCAGGCAAGCCATCAGCCCCAGGAAGACCTGAGCACCCAGGGGAACCCTACAGGCAGGGAGGGAAGAAAACCTGTCAGAGAGAGAGAGACAGTGGGACAGAGCTGAGCGGCAGCAGTGAGGAGAGGGCAGAAAACAGGCCAGAGAAGGCAAAGAGCAACACAAGACTCCATGGCAGAGAATGTGCTAGAAACCCGGAGAAAGGCACATCATGACAGGGTGCTGTGGGCACAGGGAGTGAGGGAGCTGAGTTAGATGTAAAACATTCAGAGAGGAAAGGCCAGTAACTGTGTCTAGCTGGATGCAGGAGGCTGAGCCTTGAGCTGGAGATAGGCAGGGGTCAACCCCTAATAATCTGCATAGCTAGACCCCTGCACTGTCTCCACACAGAATGGGGGCTGAGAACCGCAGCCCCAAGCTCTCTGGACTGAGTGAGGCACTGGAGGACAGGATAGAGCTCTTCCTGCTAGTTCTGCGGGCTGGTCACCCTAGCCTCCTGCGTGCCTTCCACACAGCCTCCTCTTCTGGGTCTCACAGCCTGCCCCCATGTGCTCTTCTCTCCCAGGAGTCATCTCCCAGCCTTGAGAAATGAACCCCTTTGACAGCCTAAATGGTTCACAAAACCTTCCTGTAAGTGCTCAACTTATGGTGCCCACCACGAAGGCAAAAGGTTGGCTTGCCACCTGTCGTCACATATCCTGTTTCTTCCATCCTTCCCCAGAGATTTGCCATCCTCTACTGACTGACACCCAGAACCCCTCCCAGTCTTCCCTGCATCTACAGACACCCGACTTTACCTTTTATCAGCATTGCCCAAACCGCTGCCTTGAGGAGGCCCTAGCCAGCAGAGCATACACAGCACCCTACCATGTGGCTTAAACACCTTACTGTGCTGGACCCAGAGCCAGGGACAAATGCCTATCCTTAACACGTGTACATCCTCATCTACAACTTGGCTGCCTGATTATCAGTCATGATACTCACTATGTGATCAGGCAAAGGGGGCAGGCAGGAAGGGAATGAGGGAGGGAGGAAAGGAAGAAAGGAAGGAGGAAGAAGGGTGGGTGGGCTTCAGAAACCGGCAGGCTGCAGTACTTCAATCCACCACCAGGTGTCAGAAGAAGCTCATGGCCCAGGGCTTGGCTCACATCCCACTCAGAACAAAACTCCCCAGCCAGTGGCTTGACTTCTACTAAGAGGGTCTATTGTGAGAACTAATGTAGGCTCCAGGCCAGGAGCTGCTCCTGCGAGGCACAGAGAAAGCACCAGGGCCCTCCAAGCTGCCACTTGGGGCCACTGCTGAGGGTTAACTGCTGCCTGCCTCCGGACCCAGGTTTAGTTACACACAGGGCCAGGTGAGAATGAACCCCATAAAGACCTGAGGGGGTGACACTGGGTGGCTCTAGGGAGGAGGAAATTTGAGGAAGGAGTGGTTGTTCTTAGTGTCATTTCTCCATTGAAAAACAACACAGGAGGCAGAACAGGAAGGGAGGAGGAAAGAGAGACAGACAAGGCAAGACAACCCACGCGGCATGTGGTCATGGAACTGAACTGGCCTCTTACCCTTTCTCCAGGGTCACCCATTTGGCCAGTAGGACCTGTAGTTCCTGGAGGTCCTGGAAGACCCTGGAATTAAAAACAAAAGCAAGACAGAGTTCCAGATATGGCCTCAGGGCAAAGACTCGAGAGGCAGAAACAAAGCTAAGGAAGTTGTAGGCCCGGGTATCTGCAAAAGTGAGGAACACTGAACTTCCTCCCCAGGAAATTACCCTCACAGTGCCCCCCACAAGCCAGAGGGAAATAAAACCAGACACTCACAGCAGGGCCTTCAGGGCCAGGGGGCCCCTCTATTAGCATTCCCTGCAGAGAGGAAGAGAAACGGGCCATCTGAGATCAGAGGCCCAGCCCAGCTCCCAAACGGGGTGGACAACAACCCTTAAATTTACAACAGTCAGCCAAGAGGTCAGCCAGTCCTTACAGGACTCCTAGACAGTGGCCTGTGGTGGGAACACATTCTGTCTTTGCAGGCTCCAGCCAGTGATCAGGGGCCCACAGGCTCCCCTCAAACACAATGTTGACAAAAGCACTCCAATTTTCCAGAAGGAAAGATCGGGCTCCAAACATGACTCCTGTCTTTGCCGTCTACCTGAAGAGTATCTGGCTACCCAAGGGGTAAAGTGGGTGCCTGGTCACAGGTGGACTGACAAAGGCTAAGGAAAAAAGCTAGGTGGGCTGAGCATAGTCAGGACTACTCCTGTGCCAGCCAGTGGAACATTCTGTCCCTCCTCCCACACTGCTGATGTCACTCAACCCACACCTGTCTTCTTCCCATCATTCCTAAGCCTGGGTTCCACCCTGCCACTAGCCCTCACTGTGTCCAGACCCGAGAAGAGATAAGGCCTCCTGCTGCCCGTTGGCCCTGTCTTGAAAGAAGGTTTCCTCTGCGCTAGGATCTGTTTTTCTAGATGTTCTCCTTCAAAAAGCCCCACCCAGACTTCTCTTGGTCGCCTTACCATCACCCATCCAGAACATTCTGAGCCCCATGCACACTTTAGGAGAATCTGTTATGTGTTTGGTGAAGGGGGGCGGGGGCGTCCACACAAGAGGCCTGCAGGCTGGTACCCAGAGTCCAAGGCATGCTTTGGGTAGATAGACGCAGGACCCTGTCGTGACACTTGCATGCTGTGCAGGCTATCCATGTGTGAGACATGCATAGATATGTCTCCCAGGTAGCTCTCAAGACTGCAGGAATGATGGCGCGAGAAGCTGGCGGCCTTGTCGCTGGGCCAGGTCCCTCTCTAGTCTCCCAGCCATAGGGAAACAGGCATGGCTATTCTTTTGAGATAACGGAAGCCATCATGCCTCCAATGTGTTTTTGAAAGTGCACAGCCCTCTTGTCAAACTTGGGCTTAGTCCTGACAAGCGAAATAGACCTACTCAAGGGAAGGTGCGAGGCCCTGGCAGGCTGGTCACCATGTCTAATGAATCGGATTGGTGGGGTGAGATTCAACTGAGCAAGGGATTCAAAGTACCTCCTGCGTACAAGCCTTATCCACTCTGCCCACGTGGTTTCCTGGTCTCTGGGAGGCTAAACGCCATGTTTACACAGATGTGCTGAGGAGAAATATTTGTGCGTGCGATATACACAGAGAACTCATCCAAGCGGCTCATCTTCCCATTTCCTCTGATGGGCAGCTGGGAGGACTCAGAAGTGGAGAAAGGATTAAGGGGAACCACTGGCCCTGGCAGGGGCCGGGGGACAGCAGCTGCCTTTATACACACACACACACACACACACACACACACACACACACACACACACACACACACACACACACTGTTGTTCAGCAAAGCCAGGGCAGCATCGCGGGATCTCACAGGCAGCCAGTCCGGATCACCCCAGCTCAGAATAAAAAAGAAGGCGTGACAAATTTCGGGAATTCCCTGTTTTTAATTGTCAATACTATTATTATTGTTTCGCATGTGACGTGTTCCTTGTAGGTTTGTGTGTCTCAACACTCGCTACTGAGCTGGTCTTGCTGCCTTTGGGGGTGGAATCTGGCTGTGGAAATTGGGTCATTGTATGTGGGTTTTGAGGTGTTAATACACTTCTCTCTGCCCTCTGCTTCCCAACTGCAGATGTCATGTAACCAGCTGCCCCATACTTTTCCCGCTGCAGAGTCACCAGCCATTGTGCCTTCCTACCATGATATGCAATGCCCTCTAAAACTGCCAACGTAAACAAATCCTTCATAAAAACAAACAAACAAACAAAAAACAAAAAAGAAGGCGTGTGGCTAGAGGAGCCAGCGCTGGCCCACCTGGCCTTCCGAGGCCTACTGTTTCTACCCTGCACCTCACCATCCTGCCCACCACCAAATGCGCTGGGGCCCGGAACGACAGGAGAAGGTCTCTGTAGCTTTCATGGATGTATTCACTAGTAACCTATCAGAAATAAACTCATACACTGCCCCACGCTCACATAAAGAAAGGCTGTGACGTTGGGTGGCAGCGGCAGGGAGCTCTTCACTGTGTGTACAGATTTCAGGTATGTCAAAGCACCATGGGCTGGAGAGATGGCTCAGTCAATAAAGTGTGCAAGCATGAGACTCCGAGTCTGAATTCATAGTATTCAAAAATAAATAAATAAATAAATAAATAAGAGCAAGCTAGGTGTGGCAGTGTGCACTTGTAACTGGAGACAGCTGGTCCCGGGGCTTACTATCCCAGCCACCTAGCTGGTTGCTGAGCGCACAGCCATCTTAACTCCAGGGGAGCCCTCTTCAGGATGCAGACAGTTAAAACAGTAATTTTCTTAAATCTTTTTTTTTTTTTTTTTTTTATTAATTTATTCTTGTTACATCTCAATGGTTATCCCATCCCTTGTGTCCTCCCATTCTTCCCTCCCTCCCTTTTCCCCTTATTCCCCTCCCCTATGACTGTTCCTGAGGGGGATTACCTCCCCCTGTATATGCTCATAGGGTATCAAGTCTCTTCTCAGTAACCTGCTGTCCTTCCTCTGAGTGCCACCAGGTCTCCCCCTCCAGGTGACATGGTCAAATGTGAGGCACCAGAGTATGTGAGAAAGTCATATCCCACTCTCCACTCAAGTGTGGAGATTGTTCTGACCATTGGCTAGATCTGGGTAGGGGTTTAAAGTTTACGACCTGTATTGTCCTTAAATCTAAAAAAAAAAAAAAGGGGGGGGGGAAGCAATTGAGAAAGACAATTGGCATTTACCTCTGGCCTCTGCATGTGTGTACACACATCCACAGGCATACACTGCATATACCCATACCTAAATGTACACACACACACACATGCACACACACACGCACAATCACACGCACACACACACTGAAAAGCTGTGACATTTTGTTACTTTAAACAGGCTTGGTCAGACTGAAGATGATTGCTTACTTTCCAATGAGACAAGATCTTGCTTTGTAGCCTAGGCTAGCCCAGAGCTCAAATCCTCCAGCCTTAACCTCCCAGGGTGCTGGTTTCATAGGCGTGTGCTGTCATTCCCAGCACCCAAACCCATTCTTAGTGAAGGTCCCTCCACATGCTAAGCAGAGCACGGGGGCCGCTACCAAGGAGACCGCTGGATCTGCCTCATCTCGGGCAAGCCTTTTAAGGAGTCCCCTGTCTTGATGACAAATTATAGGAGCTGAAATTGAACAGGGGGGTGTGGGAGGCGCCAGCCATGCCACCTTCTGGATGCAGGGAGGGACTGACCCTATGCTAGCAGTTGCTGTAAGCCCGTTATTCTGTGGGACAGGTGTCAGGAGAGGGGATAGCAGCCACCCCAGCACGGGGCAGGCTGTACACCACCAGTCCCCAGGGCCTCCATCTGTGTATGTATCGCTAAGACTCCGTGGACAGCTGGCGATGCTCCAGGTTGACAGTTCCAAATGTTTACACTCTCTCTCCATGGGGACTCACCAAAGGCTCTGTGGACACCCCGGAGGAAGCTGGGAAGAAGCAAGCATCAGGTGGGGGCAGGGGCCTTCAGTAACTGCCTCCAGATGGCTTGCACTCTTCCCAGAGAAGAAAAGTCGGGTCATCCAGAGATGAGCATCCGCTGGACTACCCCGACATTCTCAGTGCTGTCTGTGGCCCACCCTCACCCACAGCCTCTCTCAGGGCAGCCCTCTAGCGGGACTCTCCCTACGCCCAGACCTACAGAGACAACTCCATATACAATAAGCTTAAGTAAGCCTTATTCAAAGGTACGACCTACCCGCTTCTGAAGCTGGGGACCAACCACAAGGCCCCCAGAGCCTTGGGTACATTCCTTCTCTGGAATCCCAGGAAAGCTGCCCCTTTTAGTGAAGCGTCAGGGACCTGTCAAGGGGCCACAAGTGATGACCAAGTCCACCTGGGGCCAAGCCTAGTTGAGGCGGTCCTCGAAAATGGTCCAGCATAGCAGAGAGGCCATCTGTGCTGTAGCCTTTCTCTGGCACGGGACAGAACAAGCCTCAGACGTGGGCCATGGGATAAGTCTGCACTTGTCCCTTAGATGCTCATCTTCAGGCCCACCTGTCTCCCGTGAACACGAACTTGGGTTGAGGTTTCTCATGGCACTGAGCAAAGGGCCCCAGGCTGAGCTACTCTCCTACTCTGCGCCTTTTCCCTTTGTGCCCTGGTCCTCCAGCCTCAGCTGTAGATCGTCTTCTTTGGAACCGCTGAGAGATCTCGGAGGAGGATAAGCGTCCTCAGGCTCCCTGCCAGGGGAGCCAGGGGAGCCAGGGGAGCCAGGGGAGCCAGGGGAGCCAGGGGCACGAGTGGCAGGCAGAGCCCCTGAAGCCAGCAAGAGGCTTCCTTCCAGGGCTCCCGTTGGCTAGGGAAGAGGCCAAGCCAAGGAGTTTGTCCTGGCCTGCTGGCCTACTAAGCACTGCTGAGCAAGACTCTTCTGCAAGAGGGCCGGAGTCCTGTGAGGCTGGTTCTCTCTCCTAGGGAGCCCCAAGGTCATGCTCTGAACTCAGCCCCAGGGAGCCGAGTCCTGGCAGTGGAACTGACAGCTGCCCAGCCTTGCACCAGCCATGGTACAGGACAACAGCCTCTTCCCTTCCTTGGGTACTCATAGGACATGCTAGGATGGATGACCTCAGTGGCCAGCCCCTGTGGGCAGAGCCAATTCTGAGTCCACACTCCCATATCTGCCAAACCCAGCCCAGGCAACCAGGTATCTTTCCGTTGTCTGGGACCAAGGCCACCTGAGCAGGCCACAGCACCTAGCAGGACGAGGGTGCCCTAACCAAGGCTGGGCTCCCATAAAACTCTCTGACCTGGCAGGGGCATGGACTGCACACAACCACACATTTTCTACAGGCCCCTGTGCTAACTTACCCAGAATTCCATTGCCTGATGACACGGGATTTACTCAAGGGGCATTGCTGCCTTAAAGCTGCTTCTTATGAGCATATACAGGAGGAGGAGGTCCCCCTCAGTCACAGTCATAGGGGAGGGGAGTAAGGGGAAAATGGGAGGGAGGGAGGAATGGTAGGAAACAAGGGATGGGATAACAATTGAGATGTAATATGAATAAATTAATAAAATATATATTTTTAAAAAGCTGCCTCCTTTCCCTTGACACAGCTTCACGCCTTTCCAACAGCTGCTGCAAATGGACTCAGATGGAGGCATAAAGAGCATGGGGAGGGGAAGCCCTTAATTCCCCACTCCTCGCCACCTCCCCACTACCTCCCCACTACCCCTCACCTCCCCACTACCTCCACACTACCACCTCCAATGTGCCTGCTACCTACACTAGGAGTTTCCCACCCGGCCCTTGGCAAGGTCTGCATCTACTATTCTGAGGAAAGCTCTGCAGAGGTGCTCTGACCTTCTGCCTTCCCTCCAGCTACAAACACTTGTGACCTACACGTTGCCCATCATCACCTTGACCAAGCTCTAAACAGTCCCCCACCCCCAGAGCCTCTCCCAAGTATCTGTGATACAGGGGATGTAGAGAACATGGAGGTGGCTTCTTAAGTGGGCAAAGAGTGGGGACCCACAGTCTGGCCACGCCCTACAAAACCATCATGAGCTTGGCAGAGGATAACACAGCTCAGAGATGCAATAATAATTAACAACAACAGCAACAGTAACAACAACGATGATGATGACGATGATAATGATGATGATGATAATGGTGATGATGATGGTGATGATGATGATGATGTCCTTACCGGGCTCAATGATGGCTGGTTCTCCCATTTGCCCTTTCTCACCTCGCGGTCCTCCAATCTGGGGAGGAGAAGGTGTGAGATTCCAGAGGAAGAACAGGAGAGATAGGGGAACAGAAAGTCCACATGACACAAACCGTGTGCAAAGCCAGGGTGCTCCCTGCAGCTAGGCACCTCATGCCCAGGAGGAGGATTGCAAGCTGCAGTGGACCTCCCATCCCCACCCCAGCCATGCGTACACCAGCATCCAGCATGGTCAGGCAATAAGGCACAAATGACCAAAACAGATGTCAGAAAGGCCACTTTAAAGAATGAAGCTCAGCCAGGCATGGTGGCACATGCCTTTAGTCCTAGAACTGGGCAGGCAGAGGCAGGTGGAGCTCTGTGAGTACCAGGCCAGTCTGGTCTACATAGAGAGTTCCAGGCCAGCCAGAGCTACACAGTGAGACCCTGTCTCTAATTAGGAATTAATTAATTAACTGAAATAAGAAAGAAGGCGCATAGCAGCCTAGGTCACCCTTGCCACTCTCAGACTACCTGTGCTCCCACCGTGCATCCATCCAGCCAGAGGTGACTCACATATTCATCTGGGTTAGGGTCCTGTGACTGAGCTGTGTCAGGGACCGCAGTGTCACAGTCGGGGCTGTAGTGCTCACAGTAATCATAGGCAGCCCGGTGGTCTGAGGCAAAGAGCAACTGTTGGATGTCACCCTGCAAAAGGACAAAAAGCTCATGAGAAGGCAGCACAGGGACTCACAGGGACCTAGGGCAAAAGAGAAGTCTAGGAAAGACCTTGAGAGGAGACACACTTCTTCCCAGAAGATGCTGCGCTAGGCTGACACACCTAAGTATCAATCCACCCATCTCCCATCCACCTATTTACTCACCCAACCATGCATTCACTCATCCTCCTATGCACTTACCTATCTTTCCATTAATCCATTATTTAACTATCCCCTCACCTACCCACCCATCCACTCACTTACCCTTTCACTCATCCCTCCATCCATGCATGCATCCATCTATCTACCCATCCATCCTTTCATCCACTCACCCAATCATTTATCTACCTTTCTATCCATCCATCCGTCTGCCCATCCATCTACTCCCCTGCCCTTCCACTCATCATCCACCCATCTCCTTACCCACCTATGAATCTACTCATTGACCCTTCCATTACACATCCCTCCACCTATTCCTGCATTCACCCACCACTCCATCCATCTATCCACCTTTCCATTCGGCCAGCCAGGCAGCAGCCATCCACTAACCCACTCTTCCATCTTCCTAGCCATCCTTCCAGCTGATAATTCCTCAACCATCCATCCATCCATCCACCCCACAATGTATCCTTCCATTGACCAAACACATGTTGCACACTTGCCAGCTTGGTGTTCACAGCCACAGCAGTTACAAAGCACCAATGAATCTGTCCTAGATTCATTCAGAAGGGCATGTCCCTGCCTCCATCAGCCTCCAGGACTGAGGGGCATTTTCTTAAGATGCAATGCTTGCTTTGTCATTGTGTTAAACACAGAATTGTCATATGACCCAGCAGTTCAAACCCTGGAAACCAGAACAAACACTTGAACAAACTCCCCCAAATCAGTTCACCCCTAAAGGTAAAAAGAGAGGGACTTGGGTCAGCTCTCTCTGTCTCTGTCTCTGTCTCTGTCTCTGTCTCTGTCTCTGTCTCTGTCTCTGTCTCTGTCTCTGTCTCTCTCTCTCTCTCTCTCTCTCTCTCTCTCTCTCTCTCTCTCTCTCTGTCGTAGTATAGCCTTGGAGTGGTAGCACCATGGGTCCATCCAAAGATGGTAAATAAACAGAATGCAATGATGAATGGCACAGATATGAACCATAGCACAGATGACCACACAAAGCTGATGCTGGGATTGGTCAGGCGATACCTGTCCAAAGAACAGCTGAGCTCACAGAATCCTCTACTCCCTTTTTTTGATCAAGACTCGTAGACAGTGAAGAAGTGAAAAGCACTCAGAGGCCATGAGCACAATGTGTAGACACGCTCCTGGCAATAGCAAGAGCCAGCTTGAGGCAGGGGCTGGGTCCTCCCGGCCAATCAGACTTGACTGCTGACAGTGACCAGGGATGAGAGTGTTTCCACTCACTGAGCCCAGGATGAAGAAGCTGCTCATGGCCTCCCACTGAGGCCATCACAGCATGTCTATCCACCCCCTCTCAGCAGCTGGAGAAAGTTAGGCTAGGCATTTAATAGCAGGTGAAACAGGGACTGTTAAGGTGTCCCACAAGGTTCCAGTGACTTCTGCCCACTGGGCTCAGGGCTGGGAACATTCTAGTACTTTGAAGGCCACGTTGGAAAAAGTACAGCAAACAGAGGTGACCCAGGGCTGTCTCACATTCTCCGTGTTTGGATTCCATCCTGCCACACAACGCTGTAATCAAGTGCTATTCTGGAATACATTACACTATACTGGAATATACTGCATTGTATTGAAATACATTACACTATACTAGAATATAGTATGCAGTATGCTCTTGTTAAGGACAGGGCTTAGTCTGTGAAACTTTCTGGCGGTGAGCTGCAGGGACATGGCCTGGGTGCCATCCTGGAGACAGCACAGTCCCTCAGGTTTATTTTGGGCTTTCGCTCCATCCCAGGTAGAAGTGCTACCTTCCTGATTTCCAAGGCCCTTCCTGGGCTGTATGCTCAATGGCATTTTTGCCTCTCGAGCTGAACTCTGCAGTCTTAGTGGATCTGCAGTGCTGGGCCATGACAAGTCACCCAAGGGGTGGAAGGAGGGGACTCCCAGCTCATTTCAATGACTGTTCTCGTCTCTGTAGACCTTGACAGTGCCTGCAGTGTCCCCCTCTACCACCAGTTCAGAGCTGGACGGGAGATAGGGGAGGGTGCAGGAACCCCAACTTGCAGTGGCACAGGGGCAGCGTACTCTGCACATAGACCATCAGGTCTGAAAAACTAGCCGGCTCCCATATTCTCTATCTGTGTGGCCTGGAGCCTGTCTGAGATTTGCTCTCTCTCTCTCTCTCTCTCTCTCTCTCTCTCTCTCTCTCTCTCTCTCTCTCTCTGTGAAAATTGAACGCAAAATAAACAATATCCACTTCACACGATGCTGGGAAGCTGTGGTCCTCCAGGCAAACTGGCATGACCGGGGTGCTCAGTAGCAAATCTTGGCATCGTCAAAGGGTGAATGTAACCGAAAAGCCCTAAAGGGACAGTAGGATATGGAATTGGGGTGGGGGGGGAGGGTCAGGGGCCAGCAGAAGGCTCAGGTAGGATGAAGAACCCAAGAATGGGCATGGGTGCCAGGGAAAATACACAGACATCAGGCACTTTAGAAATATGGGCAAGGATCAGACCACAGGGGTCAGTAGCAAAGCTACGGGGCCAGAAGGAGGGGCTCAGGGGGACTTAACAGTAAATAATGAGCACCTAAGAAGGGAAGGAAATATTAAATACATTTCTGTGATTACAATGAGTGACATACCCAGCTCTCTCTCACAGATCTCCTCGCCCACCCATCCATGTATGTCACCCGCCCACCCTTCCATGCAATTAATCTGTTCTTCCATTCATCCATCCAACCACGAATGCCCTCCACCCATTAATGCCTACTATTCATATTTCCATCCATCCTTTCATCCATCGATTTATTAATACTATCATTCATCCATCAATCATCCTTGCATATTACTTATCTATCCACCCACCCATGCCATCCACTTATCCATCCGTCCATCCATTCATCTATCCATGTATCCATCCATGCATCCATCCATCCATGCATCCATCCATCCATTTATTAATGTCATCAATTCATCCATCTATCATCTTTGCATATCACTTATCTATCTACCCACCTATGCCATCCACCCGCCCATGCCATCCACCCATCCACCCATCCATGCATCCATCCTTGCATTCATCCATGTATCCATCCATGTGTCCATTCGTCCATGCATCTGTCCATTAACCTGTCCATTCAACAGCTATGGAGCACCTAAGTTGTGGCCACTGGGTCACACACTGCAGATGCACCTCTGACAGGCAACAGCTGCATGATGGCACCCACATTCTGTCAGCTTTCTGGGTAATATTACATGCTCCAAAGACCAGTCCTGCTGTGCTCCAGGCAGGGGGACCTTCCTGCACAATCCAGGAACTTCTTCATGCCTGCTTTTCATTAGGAGGAGTGTGAATCTTTCTCCGGGCTGGATCCTAGGCTAAGGTGGAGGCTGGGTGGGGGGCAGGAGGTCTGCATGGTGCCTCCTATCTCCTGGGCCACAGCAGGACTGGATGCATTTGTTACCTGAAGTCACTGAGTGTGGGCACATGATGGCTTCCTAGGATCTGAGAAGGAGGGTGTGGGTGTCTTGTGATCTAGGACAGGATCCTTTACCATCCCCAAGCCTCTGTCTCTGAGAGGAAACTGGCCTAGAATTGGGCTGACATGTTAGTGCTCACTGGCGGAACCAGAAAAAAAAAAGTTTCAGAATATTCAAAGGCCAGCCCCTGAGTCCTGGGGCTTAGTTCCACATACCTGGTGCCCAATGAACAAAGAATTCAGAGTACCCTTAAGCAGGCCTGAGTCTGTCTGGACGTCGGTGTAGGGTAGCCTCCAGTGTGGCCTGCACGTGGTCCTTTCCTCCCTGGACCATCACAGCAGGCTTGATCCCAACCCCTGACCTCTATGGAAAAGGAGGAGCAGACATTTATTCCTGAGGTCATCCCAGTGCCTGTCACTCCCCACTGGACATCTGAGGAGCTGTATGCAGGCTACTGCCCTGATCTTGGGGTGTACCAGCTTCCTTTGCACATCTGATAGAGCACTCTGACAGAAACAAATCCAGGAGGAAGGGGTTGCTTTGGCTTATACTTCCAGGTCACAGTCCACGAGTTAGTGGGTTCAGGACAGGAACCTGAAGGCAGACCTACGTGCATTACTTCTAAGAGAGAACTCATTCACAGCTAAAGAAGTGGAGCAAAAACCACAGAGGATGCTGGCTGCTGGGCTCACCCACAGGTACATGCTCAGCTAGCTTGCTGTTTGTTTGGTTAAGTTTTGGTTTTTCGAAGACAGGGTTTCTCTTTGTTGCCCTGGCTGTCCTGGAATTCATGTTGTAGTCCAGGCTGGCTTTGAACATAAAGATCTGCCTGCCCCTGCCCCTGCCCCTGCCCCTGCCCCTGCCTCTGCCCCTGCCTCTGCCCCTGCCTCTGCCCCTGCCTCTGGCCCTGCCTCTGCCCCTGCCTCTGCCCCTGCCTCTGCCCCTGCCCCTGCCTCTGCCCCTGCCCCTGCCTCTGCCCCTGCCCCTGCCTCAGCTTCTGCCTCTGCCTCCAAAGTGCTGGGATTAAAGGCATGTACCACTACCACCCCTGCTCAGCTAGCTCTCTAAATACATCCCAGGACAACATACCTAGAGAATAGAGCAATTCAACCTGGGTTAGACTCAATTTTATCAATTAACGATCAAAAATAGGCACCACAGACATGCCCAGAGGCCAATCGGATCCGATCAGTGCCTCAGTTGAGATGCTCTCGGGTAACTTTAGGCTGTGTCAAGCTGACAGTTGAAACTAATGTTGGCCTACAGATGTAACCCATGAGACCAGTGCCCATGACTACCAGCTGACCCACCACACTTGTCCCCCACCTCAGCTGGCAAACTTCTATTCAGACTATAGACAGAAAAGCACTCTTCCCACCAGCAGGCAGGGTGGCTGCTCCCTCAAAGAGCAGTACCCCCACCACTCCACATCACCATGGATACTGATACTGCTACGCCTTGGAGCCCAGACTCCTTCCATAAGATGAGGCAAGACAGTTGTGCAAGATGCAACCAGGGGCAGCGTGGCCTTGTCCACTCTTGTGACCCCTGGGGGTAAAGGGGCAAGAGCAAGGATGGGGGAGCCTTCCTTTCTTAGACCAGGCCTGGGCTTCAGACCACACAGGGATGCGGGAGACAGAGGATGCAGGCACAACCCTGCCTGCTGCTGCTCTGCAGGCTCTACTGCATCAAACGGCAGGAGGAGGGGGACATAAAGGGGCCTCAATGATAGTCTCTCAGTATTTTACATAGTACCCCCCCCACACTGACATCTAGTCTAGATGCTTCTCTCCAATTCCTGCCACACCACCCACCTTCTCTGAGGCCAGCAGAGGTGCCCACTGCCCTGGCACCCTCCCTCTCATACTTGACCCTCCTAGGATGTTAGAGGCCTGTGTTTTAAACTCCCACAGACGCCCACCTCACGGCAGAATGGTTCACGAAGAGCACATGTTTTCATTAAGCGACGTGACCTGCGGTTCAAATTTCATCCGATTCAAATGAAATATTTTCTCTTTCAGCTCATAGCTTGACGTGTAAATAAATGTTCTCCAAACATCCTTGATGGGAGGAAGAGACGCGTCTGTGAGACTTTGGCAGCTGGGACACTGTGACCACTGTCTCTTACAGGCTCTTTAGGCAGGTGCTTGTGTGTCTATCATGTCCCTGCAACCCAGCATAGTGGTCAAAAGAGCAGGCCCCAGAGGAAGATGGCTCATGTCACTGAGTCCGGGCACTCACCACCACCCACACACGACATGACAACCAGCTCCGTGCCTGGGTAAAGGGCTCCCCAACTGACACGAGGCCCCATGTTCTTGTGTGCCTACTCTGGTATCCAAACTAAGCTGGCTTCAGCCCACCCACGTCCTCAGGCTGGATGTGGACACGCAATTAATCCAGGCTGGCCAAGGAGTCCTTGTTTTCCTGGTCCATCCTTGTCCAAGTCCTCCAGGGAGCTGGGTTAACTCCACACCTAGTCCTGGTCCAAGGTGCCTCCAGCCCGTCTAGTCTTTCTTCACTGCATGTGAGGAGACAGGGAAAAGGCCTTGAATGTCCAGGGCCCAGCAAGACTGCAAGGGACAAGGAGCTCTCTGAGAGGCAGGAGGACAAGATGCAGGCCAGGGGCTCCACTGTGCACCTGTTTCAGCTTCCTCAGCTGTGTGTACCACAGGTTGGGGCTGGAAGGACAGGGTAAGGGTGCCGTGACACCATTACAGCACCCTTCCAGACCTTGTGAGAGGCAGAGGAGCAGAAGCTGAACCAAGAGAAAGGATGAAATCCCATCCTGGGCTCTGAGAAGACCACACTCCCATCCTGGGCTCTGAGAAGATCCTACTTCCATCCTGGGCTCTGAGAAGACCCCACTTCCATCTTGGCCTCTGAGAAGACCACACTCCCATCCTGGGCTCTGAGAAGACCACACTCCCATCCTGGGCTCTGAGAAGACCACACTCCCATCCTGGGCTCTGAGAAGACCCCACTCCCATCCTGGGCTACATCTAACCTGGGGCTACCACTTGGCCTCAAACTGGAGCTGGGACCGGGTGTCCAATCTTCCAGCCAACTTTTTGAGGTAGCTGTCAGAGGGCAATGGGACCTAACAGGGTGCTAGGGTGGGGTGCAGAGCAACCCTGTTGGAGTGTCATGGGGAATGTAGGGTGCTGTTTTAAGGTGCTCCCACATCCCTGGAACCACTGCCAGCCAGGTAAAACACAATGCTGACTGGCTAGGGGAGTGCCAGGCTCACACACACAAAAGCCCTGGGTTTAATGCCCAGCACTATATAACTGAGGCATGGTAGCACCGTAAGTGTATCTCAGCACTAGGGAGATAATAGAGCGCAAGAGAATTAGATGTTCAACGTCATCTTTGGCTATATAGCAAGTTAGAGGCCAGCCTGGGCTGCAGGAGAACCTGTCTCAAGTAAAGAGAGAAATTCAACAAATAGATAAATAGGGCAAATAGAACAAATAAATTGAAGAAATAAATAAGTTGAATAAATAGATGATAGACAGACAGATGGACACAGACAGACAATAAATCCACAATGGATGGGGGGCAGATAGCAGTCTTGTGCCCAAGAACACATGTGTCCTGCCCAGAAATCCATATTAAAAGACTCTAGAAGCCTCTGGTGTGGTGGGCCTCAAGAGCCTGGGTTGGTGGAGTCAGGAGGTAGAAGCGAGTAGAACAGGTCTGGCCCCTGCAACTTTAAAGGCATCCCAGAGGGCAAGAGGGCTTCTCCACCCTCCTGGGAGCTCAGGAATGCTGCTGAGCGGGTCTGATACATCTGGCTAGAATCATGAGGTCCAGGCACCCACTGCAGGGAGCCCCAGAGGGGTGCAGCTGTGCTAAGCCATTTTGAAACCTTGTAGGATCCCCACCCCCACCGCATCCCAATGGCCTCACTCCCTGTGGACCATCAGGAAGTTCCAAGGGCCCTTGTCAGAGGCTCAGCCGCTCCAGACTGCCTCAGCAAGCTTCTGAAAGGCACTGCCCGAGGCCTGGGCAGCAAAAGCCTAGAAGCCTCAGGCTGATGCAAACTACTTGTTAAAGCCAAGCCCAGGTCTGGACAGGTGGCTTGGCCATTAAGAGAACTTGTGGCTTTCATGGAGGATCTAGGCTCAATTCCTGTCACACGATGGCTCATAACTACAGGTAACTCCAGGCCCAGAGTCCTACACTGTCTGCTGGTCTCTATGGGCACAAAGGACACATACATATATGCAGGCAAAAACCACGAATACATGTAAGATAAACAAATCTTTAAAACATCTTAACTAGATCTTAAAACAAACCCCAATGGCCAGAGTCTCACATTGAGAACATGTTAACAATACTTTGTGGAAGATATCCAGGCTCCCTGCAACAGCCCTGAATTCCCACAAAGGCTTCCTTATAGCATGGATGAGGCAGAAATAAAGGCTCTAAATAAGCAGGGCTGGGGAGCTAGTTGTTGGCCACATGGCCTCCTCAGGGCCCCCTCACGGCCCCAGCAGTAGCTGACAGGGCGACAGGAAGCTAGAACCTGGGCAGGGCTTATAACCCCATGCACTGTTGGAGACACCACAAGAAGGTCTCTAGCCTGTAATCCAAGATGCTCCTGACTTCTCAGCATGGCCAGTAATGAAGGCATTGGGGTGCTGCAAGGATGCCAGTCCCAGTGCCCTCCCAGAGGTGGGTTCTGGCTGCTGGGCCATAGGCCCCGGTCTAGCGTCTCCACCCCTGCAGAGTCTCTGGCCATCCAGCCTCTCCCTGACGACTCCTTAATGGCATGTCTTATTGCTAAGTGTCCCCAGCACACACACACCCCAGAGATGGCAGGGATAATGGGCGTAACCGCCAGCTTCCTCAGGCTTGCCCCTTCTCCTGTCTCCACACATTGTCTTCTCTATGAGCAGCACTCAAGTCTGATGGCCTAGTAGCAAGATCTGGGGTTGCCTGGTGTGTTTATAGGTATGGATATAGATTTTGTACACATGGGTATGGAGTCTGTCAGCTGTGGTATATACTGCATGTGTACTGTTTTGTCTGTGTACGTGTGCATGTCGTGAAAGGGCCCCGTTATTTTATTTTATTTTATTTTTTTTATTTATTTTATGTGCATTGGTGTGAGGGTGTCAGAACACCTGGAACTGGAGTTACAGACAGTTGTGAGCTGCCATGTGGGTGTCGGGAGTTGAACCTGGGTCCTTTGGAAGAGCTAACAGTGCTCTTAACCACTGAGTCCATTATATAGTATGCAGCTGGCCCTCAGAGAGCACTGAGGTGGAACCTGAGTGACCCTCACCAGCAGCTCATGGGTCCTCAAGATCTGTACTGAGACCCCTTTCCATCCCCATACGATGTCTTGAGCTCACACGGGGAACAGAAAAGCTTGACCACGCCCTCCTCACACAAGGTCTAGTGTCGTCCACCAGTCCTCTCTGGCCCACTCTGTCTCAGCGAAGGTGACCTTTTCTGCAGGCCTGACCCGACCCTACCCTCACACTTCCAAGTGAGAGGACGAATGACTTCTTTCCTCATTGTCTCACAGGACACAGATGTGAGACCGCTCTCAGAGGCCACCTAGCAGGAAGGTTGCTTACACCCCTCCCAGCTCCCTGGAGCCGTTCACTTGGACCATAAGGCCACAGTGTTAAGTTGTGCACAGCACACATAGGACACCCTCTCACCTCTCAGTCACCCACATAGGCTTATACGGGGTAGGTGGCAGCTCAGCCCACTCTTCTTCTACCCACAGGGTCCAGGCCAACCCTTGGCATCACTTCATTTCATTTCAAACGCCGCAACCCAGAACTGGCAGTCCCACACAGCCTGCCTATGGCGACCCTAAATCACCTGAGGAGGTGTCGGCCTTCGAATGCCACCTTCACTTTCATAACATGCTTTTCACTTTCTGAGCCCCTAATGAGCCTCTAGAAGCTTCTGCACCCCTCCTCCATGCCTGTTGGTCATTACTGTTTTTCCAGTGCGTTGCGCTGACCACGCACCCATGTTGGCAGCCATCAAGTGAGCGGCCCATTTTCCCCGCAGAGGACAGGTCCGTCTTCATTTGGACACAGTAGAGATCATGCTGTCCTTGGCGCTCATGGAGCCCGAAGCATTTTGCTGAGCGAGTCAGTTCTGTCTCCGTCGATAATGAGATTTTAGCCAAGCTGCGTTGGGCCGAGGAAATTGCAAAGCGTTTGGTGGAGAGTCTGCAACCCTGGCGGCTATGCAGTGAACGCGCATACAGCAGAGAGCTTAGCAGTGCACCCTCTGATAACAGGGGCGCCTCTCTGCTCCCCTTTTTTTTCACTCTTCCTCCTCCCTGAGGCACACCAGCCCCCGCGCCATGACTGCCACACCTGGCTCTCACCCTAGTCCAAAGGTGCTCTGCAGGGATCCCTATAAATCTTTGCTCAATTTACAGATTTTTATCATCATCAAATTTTACCCAAATGACTCAACAAGACAGCAGGGGGATCCCTTTTCTTCCCCTTACTAGGCAGCCTTGCCTAGCCACAATAGGAGAAGATGTGACTAGCCCTTCTACAACTTGATGTTAATATCCACGGGAGGCCTCCTTTCCTGAGCCTTTTCTGAGGAGAAACGAGGGGGATTGGAGGATGATGGGAAGGGGAGGTGAGAGGGAAGAGCTAGGAGGAGAAATTGCAATTATGATATAAAATTAATTAACTAATTAACCAGACTACCTCATGCCCACGAATAGACAGGTGCAACTAAGTTGAGAAAATAACCCTTTCTTGTTCCAGGTTGCAGAAGAGGCAGCGCACACAAGTATACTAGCCAAGCAAATCTTGAGTGACCGCTGTCACGCTCCCTGGCCATAAGGCACTCCAGAACCATGCCCTTCCACCATCCATTCAAAAGACACCTAGGCATGTGCAGCCTGGACACTTGCCGGGGCTTCCTTGATTGTTGTCCTAGGTGGAGGAAGCCGTGTTCCTCACGGCTTGCTCAGCCTGCTTTCTTAATCAACTCAGGACCACCTATGCAGGGATGGCAACACCCACAATGGGCTGGGCCATTTTACATCCATCATTAGTCAAAAAAAACCCAAAACAAAACAAAACCAACCAACAAACAAAAAAGCCCGTAGACTTGCCCACAGGCCAATCTGATGGAGGGTTGTTTTTCTTTTTCTTTTTTTCACTTGAGGCTCTTTCTTCCTGACTGACCTTAGCTTGTGGTGAGTTGACAAAATAAAAACACAAAACTCAAAAACAAAAACAAAACTAACCAGAACCAATGTATAATACAAGAGTTAATATTCATCACTAAAAGTGGAATGAAAAGAGCTCTGATTACCAATCACAGCATCTATCAATCCAAATTAGGAGCGCTTGGTGGATTACAGCCAATCAAACTGACATAGCTTGTAGGCCTCCTGTTACTCAGAAAACACTGAAGAGATTCAAAGGTCTGTGTTTCTGACGGCATGCTACCAACAGCCATGCAGCCGGCCATGGGACCTGAAGGACAGGACTTGGCCAGCTACCTCTGGAGCCCCTGAGCCAGCGCTCACACACTCTTACCCATCAACTGCCTGGTAGCAGTTTTAGGCTCTCACAGTTTCCTCAGCCGCATGCCCCACCTCCAGGTAACATACTGTCTGTCCCTCTGTTCTCTCTACATGTGTCCCTGCCACCCTGGTCCCCTCCCTCACTGTGGAGGGAGGCCACAGCCACAGCTACGCTGGCCTGGGTAGCAACAGAGACTCTGATACAGCTGGCCCAGACTGCCCCCCATCTGCACTGCTAACATTATAGTGGGTGGGCACTGGGGTACAGAGCTGGTATCAGAGAGGCTTCTGATACCAGCCAGAAGCTGGGTAGCACTCTGCAACCAGAGTCAGAGCCAGCCTTCCTTGGCTGCTCCTTTTGAGATGTGAGTGACCATCGGGTTGACAAGGGGGGATGACAGAGATGACGCAATGAGAAGAGCTGGACACAGAGCGGCTGTTCTCTGGATTCTGCAGCTTGTCCACCAGTCACTGGCAGACTCCCACAAACAGGGACCAGCTCTCTGTGGTAATTTGTCACCTCATTCCACGCCCCAGTGACACAAGGCCTTTTCCATTGGCTCTGCATCCCCACTTGACAACAGGCCTGAGATGAATCCCTGGGCCCCTTAAAGCTTGCCAGGGAGGCCCTCAGTGGACAGGTGAGTGGCAGGAGATTTGAGAGTCCCTGGGAGGAGTCAGAGGCTTGAGCCAGGCCTGGATCTGGGGCCACACTGCTGACTGGGGCTCTGCTCCCCACTCACACAGAAGATGGCTGGCTCTCAGACCTGTTTGAAAAGGCCAGGCCCAGATCCCCTTGGGCTGGCTGATGAGGAAAGCACCTCCTCAGCACAGCCCGTTCCTGTCTCAGAACAGATTCCAGGGAAAAAAAGAGCTCAGCGGAGGAGCCGGCCTCCGGGAAACAGGGAAACCAGGATTAGGTAAACACTTGGCCTTCTTCAAATGCTGAGGTACTGTCGGGAGGGGGGAATTCACCAGCAACTGGGGGTACATAGTGAAAGCTGAGTTTACAGTCTGTTTGGTCTTGTTGCCCCTTGAAACATTCAACAGCTTAAAAGCACATTTGGCTCCTGGCCCAGAGTCTGCAGCCGGCCATCCCCCTACCCCCTCCCTGAAGTCTCAGCCTCCTCCATGGCCCTCCTTGGTGGCATACTCCAGTAAGAAGGCCTTTCCACCTCAGGGCCCTAGAGAAAACAGGTGACACCAGCCTCTGTTGTTCCCTTGAAAACACAGGTCAGCCTCGAACCTGCAGACAACAGAGCAAGAACAGCCCCAAGTTCCAGGTTGGGGTGTGAAATAGGAGGATGGGGGTAGCAGAGTCAAGCGTCATGCAGCACAGAGCAATGAATGAGCTTCCATCCTGGAAAGTTGTTTGTTCTGGTCCTTTCTGTAATGTCCCAAGCTTCATAGACCCCACAGGACCAGGGATTCGGATGTCTTTGGCTAATGGAGGGTCATAGGAGCCAGTGGTAGAGGTCCAGAGCAAGGCTACCTGGCTGAAGAAGTCCCTCTCTGCTGCCATGCTGCAGATGATCTTTGAAAAGTTGCTCAACCACGGATGCCAGCTTCCCAAGCCCTTAGATGGGAACAGGGTCCCCAGCCCCCAGCACCTTGAGCTTGCTGCTGCTGGCAGCCTGTCTGCAAAGACACTCCATCAATGAACAGCTCACTTCTGCCGTCCAGAGAGCTCCCTTCCATGACAACTGTGTCCCTTCTCCCAAACCCCAAAGCTCACCCCTGGATGAAAAGGAGTGTTCTCCCATATGGGGCACCCCCGCCTTTCTGTATCATGGGGCCTTGGCCTGCCCAGTATCTCCTGTTATGTCAGATCTCAGGCACATCGCAAGGAAAGCGACGAGACTCAGCTGTGCAGGGCAGGCTCGGCATACCCCTCAGGAATGCAGCAGCATGGGGTTAGACCAAGTAGGCAAGGCAGATCATTCAGCGAGTCTCTAGGAAGTCCCCAAGACCCAGACAGTGGGAAGCCCCAGTGATGAGAACTGCAGCCCCTGTTTCACAGTGGGCCTCTGGGATGGCAAAGAGAAGCTGGGGCCAGGGTGCCCCAGGAGCAGTAACTCAGCCAGGATTATAACTTCCGGTCTGATCTCAGCTCAGATGGAGGCAAGGGCGTGGTCATGAGACTCCACTCCCACCCCCCTACCCCCCACCCCCTACAGTCCTACCCCCACCAGTCTCTGAGGGGGAGGCAAAGCATACTAGATGAACCTGGAAAATCCAGAGGTTAGACAGCAAGCATCTTTGCCTCCAAGGAGAAAGCAGTTAGCGCCACTGGCAGCGGGCAAGGAGGGTCACAGCTCTGACACCCAGAGTCTGGGTTCAGCATGGATCCCTGAAGACCTTGAGCAGGCATTTCACACAGCCCTCGATACACAGCCTTACAATGGTGGCCTCATTGCACCCATTTCACAGATGTGAGTGCTGAGATCCAAATCCTCAACCAGGAAGTTTTCAGCTCACCCAGGCAGAGCTGAAAGCATGCACCCTGTACACCTACACTTCCTCTCTATGTAGCTTTGCCAGACCCTGGTATGTCCAACATCCCCTAAACATCAGGGAAACCCCAAAACTCAGGTCGAGGCTAGTGAGGCAAAAGGGCCATGCCTGAGGGAGCCAGCAGCTGCCAGAGACTGCCTGCCAGGGCCACTGTGCCAGGGCTCACCATGTCTGTGCCCTACAGCTGAACAGGATACTGGGCCACCTCTACTTCTGTCCTGGGGGGCGGTCTCTGTGAGGCTGTGGGCACCCAAGGCTTCCCCAAGGCCCCCTTGGAAGCCATGTGGAGTCCTGAGAGTCTGTCTAGAAGAGGCGCTGAGTGGGGCACGGTGAGGCTGTGCCAACAGTGCCTGGCCTAGGCCTCAGCTCTAGCACTCTCGCTCTCTCCAAATCCAGAGAGCTGTGGGGCAGACTGGCCTTTAACAAGCATAAGAATCTGGTGGGAAGAAAAGGCATTGGAGAAGTTTCCAGCAAGAACCTTCTAGAGAAACCAGGCAGTGAAAAAGAGAAAACAGCGAGCACTGTTATCTGAAACCTGGAAAGCCAAGAGTTAAATCACTTCTATTTCAAAAGGGATAAAAATTCACTTGCAAGGAGACACAGAGCAGAATGAGGCCAGCTCTCCTCCTCTTCCATTACACTGGGAAGAAGCAAAGAGGAGTAAAAGCCCCTTCCTGCCACCCTCTGCCTTGCTGCCCTAGCTGGTCTTCATTAAGGCAGACAGGTCCAATTTCCCACCGTGAGCACAGCTAACAGCCAGGAAACCCTGGGGCTGAGAAAACATGGACCTCAGACCATTAACAACTTGCGGTCAACAAAAATCCCGGGCTTCTGGCAGCCGCTCTCCCTCAAATCAAATTCCACGGCAGGGGAAAAGGGCTCACCAGAAACTCGGGACTGTGAGTGCATTGCAGCCTGCTGTTCCAACAGAGTTGCCAGGCATCAGCTGCAGAGTGAGACCCACCTGTGCATGGCGAGAAAAAGCCAACGAGGCAAAACTGGACTCTGCAGCCAGTATCCAAATGGGTTTGAAAACGGGGACCTGTTTTTAATCGTTACAGAAGACTTGCTATAGACCATGCATGTGCGTGCCTGTTGTGGATCGATTCCTGAGCCCCCTGTGCGCGCGCGCACACACACACACACACACACACACACACACACACACACACACACACAATTATTGTCTTCATTTTGCAGTCATTGACCCTCAGCTATGGAGAATACCCAGCCAAGACCTCTGAGCTGGGTCCAGTGACCGTCAGGTTCAGCGAGACTTTGTCTCCAAAAACAAGGTGGAAAGTAACTGAGGAAGACATTTGACACTGACTGCTGGCCTTCATGTGCACACAAACAAGAACTTACACACATAAACCACATGTGCATAAACCACACACACACAGACACAGACACACACATACATACAGAGACACACACATACATACAGAGACACACACAGACACATACACATACATACAGAGACACACACAGACATACACACATATATACAGAGACACACACATATACAGAGACACATACAGACACACACAAATACACACAGAGACACAGACAGACATACACACACAGAGACACAGACACAGACAGACACACACACACAGACACATACACATACATACAGAGACACACACAGACATACACACATACATACAGAGACACACACACATATACAGAGACACATACAGACACACACAAATACACACAGAGACACAGACAGACATACACACACAGACAGACACACAGAGACACAGACACAGACAGACAGACACACACATACATACAGAGACACACACAGACACACACAAACACACACAGAGACACAGACACACAATTTTTTTAAGGGTCAAAAGTTTTTCTAGAATCTTGATAATAAAATGCATGTTGGCATATCCTGCAGAAATGACAAGTGTTTGGTGTAGCCCAACACCAATAGTACACAAGAAATTCAGTCAGGCCCAATGTTTTGCTCAGCCCTGGGATGCCGTTGCATGCCTGCTTTCAAGATTTTGGTCACTAGAGACTGGACATCAGGAGCCACTATGGCTCCAGTGGCTAAGAGTTCTCTCTTCAACTCCTCTTACACTCACTGGCGGCCCTGGAACCTGCCAGCATCTCAGGCTTGCCTAGGTCCTTCCACAGGGTAATCAGTAAAAGCAGTACTTGACCCCTAGACCCGCGGTAAACACCAGCTCCCCACAAGAGGCCAGCAGCTGCCTGTCTAGCTGAGGCCACTCGGCCACCCTCCAGCTCATCCCAGACTCCCAGGCATGTCCACTCAGAAGCCTGCCCTGAAGACAGCCCCATGGCTTCCAGGTTCAACACTGTCTGCACCCATGTGCCCATCCCAGCTAGCAGAGGGCCCGGGCTACAGTGTCAGCTTAAGGCAGCTGAGTCCAGCAGACACGCCCTGCTTGCACCTTCTCCTGGAGGCCCACCCCATGTCTACAAAAGGCCAACTGGCTGTTCTGGACTCCGCTTGGCTATTGACTGCAAATTCTATCCCATCTTCACCTGAGTTGACCTTGGCCCCACCTCCACAGTGACTGCAGTTCACACTCATCTGGCACTCACTCCTTATCACACACAACGACGTGTCACTTTGGTCACAGATCTATGTAGTAGTCACATTGCAGTCAATGTCAGGTCACTAAGTCCTCGCAGAGCACTGGGGTCAACTCGGCATTGCATCCAGCTTGCTGGGCCCTGGGCCACTAAGAAGGCATGGCTTAGAACCCTCACTGCAGCTGTGAGGCCATCAGCAAGCCTCCCCAGATACAGGTGGCACATGTCCCCAGGGTGGGGACCCAACAGAGTGAGGAAATGGCATTCACACGGCATTTGGAGAGCTGGGAGGGCACTGCCCCCATCCTGTCCTGAGAGCTCAGATAGCTCTCAGAGACCATTTTACAGGTGACTATGAAACTTCTCCAGCTGGGGAGCCCTGCACCCCAAAGCTTTCCACAAAGGCCACAAAGGTCTTAGAAAAGGAACCACGCCAAATGTCCCAGTCCAAGCCCAAGGACTCAGGCTGTGGATGCACTTGGGACACAGACCTAAGGGTGTGGTAGCAGGTGTTATCCCAGCTCTTCTGGTTTCAGGTGGCCTCTGGGACACCTGCCTCCCCACTCAAGACACCTGCACAGGCTCTCAACCTTCTTCCTGAATCAAGACACTTGCCCAAATCCTTCCATGCCCCACACGAACCCAGAGGACTCTGTGGACTACCGTGCAGGCCACAGCCCCTGTTGTGCCTCCTGGTCCTATCTCTGGGCATTTCCCCAGGATGCAGGCTCTGCTGGGCCTGTCTGGAGCACTGCTGACTTCAAACATGCACACCGAGTCAGGACAATCCCACAATATGGCCCAGCTATGGCCTGCAAGTGTGCTCAAAGGAAGTTGACTCTCCTCAGCAGAACCCTTGCCCACCAGAAGGTGCCAGTCAGAGCAAGCTTGCCCTGTGTCTATCCCAACCTGGTACCCAGGACACACGGACCGGGTTGCTCAGAAAAGGGCAGTCATTACATTCACACGCCAGCCAAGCTGGCCTCTCCACTCACAAGCCATGGCTTCCTACGGGAAGCAATGAGAGTCAAACTGATCCCCAGCTGAGGAGATGGGCCTCCCACAGCAGCCGCCGCATCTCTATATGGAGAGCCACCGCTTGCCCACAGTGTCCCCGAGTGTCATGGTGAACCATCCGTCTCCTGCCTACCTCAAATATTTCATCATCCAACATCCGGGAGCCAAACATGACAATGCCGTTGACATCTATTATGGGGTGTTCACTGCGGCTGAGAAACTTTACAATCTTCTTTTTACAGTCGAGGATCAAGGTGACATTTTTCTGGTAGACACTGATAGCAATCCGGTGCCACCTGCAAAGAAACAAATATTCAGGCAGGGAAAGTCCCCAAGGGCCATGTGCCGCAAAGCCGCTGGGTGACAAGCTTGGGCACGAGTCTGGGCAATATCACACAAGGATAGTACTGTCACTTAGAGAATCTCTAAGAGTCAAGGACGAGGTCACAGCCACCGGCTTCAGACCTCTGTATCAAAGGCCACGGTAGGCTTCTTTTCCCGTTGTGAATATAGCACTCGTAGGCAACACAAAATTAATGCTTATGAAGCAGAAAGCCCTTGTCCTAGGTCAGAGAGTGGTCTCTGTTTAACTCCCTTCTTTGAGTGTGACTAGGAAGGTCTTGGGCTCCTAAGAGTCCTGATGTGTGAAGTCCTAATTTGCCCTCCATTACTTACAAAAGCGGGGGGGTGGGGTCAGCTCTGGAAAGAGCTCTTGTAACACAGGAGCTTTTTGAGAATAGATAGAAGATAAACCTCTAGTCCGTTCAGACTCTCCAAACTAGAGTTCTCATATCTAAGGCGCAAACCCTGGGAGCTCCTGGGGTGCCCTTGGGAGGCATGAGCATGGGGGCTCAGAGTGGGTTCAGCCATAGGAAGGAGTCATGGAGGGGCTGCAGTCACAATAACACTAGCATGAGGGCCCCAATTTTATGCAGGACACCCACTCCATGACAGCTGTGATGGGCTGACACAAAGTCTTGCTAGAAACCGCAGGAGCTGTGGCCTACCAGTCTCCAGGTGCCTTAGGGATGGTGACCAGCACTCAGGGTGCCCCCGGCAGAATTCTGAAGATAGGGCTCTGTTTTCATTCACTCACACAGAGACTGTGCCAGACCCAGAAAGGGTAGGCTCCTAGGGAATAGGTAGGTGTGGCCACATACCCTCCTCTGCCCCTTCTGATCTAGGGCCAGCACAGGATGCACTCAGTGCGTTCTACGGGAAACAGAGCTAGAGAACAGCAAAGGTCCCTGGGGTTTTAGAGACAAGAACAAGCCCTGGGGAGGTCAGTGCTCCATCCTCCTGGTCCCCAGCATGTGGGCACCATATGCCACCTACTACCAGGCTAGCTGCTGCCCTGCAATGTCCGGCAAGCAGCTCCACTCGCTCCCTCGGCGGGCGGGCGGGGTACTTACTTGCCATCGGACAAGTTGATGCCAGGGAAGAATGGATATTCCTCAGGCCCAGGCTTCCCTGTGTGGTCCTCGTAGAGGAAGACAGGGGAGCGGCCCAGCTCCAGCCCCACCTGCTGGATGCTCATTGTAAATGAAGACTAGGAAGGCCTGGCTGAAGAAGTCCTCAGGAAAATCAGACTCTGAAACAGAGAACAGGGTGAGAGGGCCGTAGGAAAACCAGACCCTGGCCAGCCATGGCATGCCACAGTGGGCCAGGTCAGAGACGGGCAAACTCTGGTGGGTGGCGCCCCTCTGCAGCTCACCTGCCTGAGATGAAGTCTCTGCAGCCTCCTCCTCCACTACTGGGGGGGTCAAGCTGCCAGTTCAAGGCATACTTGCCACGCAAACTTCTCCAGGAAACAGCAGTGGCCCTTCTAGTAAGGAGCCTGTGACAGCCTCTCCTTGGCTCCACCCAGCACCTCCACGCATCTGCTTATGAGTCCTACCCAAGACCAGCTGGGCTGAGACCTGTCCTTGATGGGGGATGAGTGGGAGTGGGGCTTATGAAGGACCTCTATATCTCCCACTATCTGAAAGGCTGGGCACAGTGTGTCTCAATCACAGGGGATGAGAGGAGTGGAAGAGAGGGGGTGGGAGACTACAGGCCTGTGGCGTACCTAGACTCACACTTTTGAGATGTCTCTGTCAGTAAGCAAATCAAAGAAAAAACAGAAATAAAACATAAAATACTCCAAGCTTAAATTTTTAAGAAAAACAAATATCTAGTATGTTGAACAGGAAGGGTTGTCACTTTCAATATAGGAAATCCCTAGGCTGTCCTTGACGGTACCTGAACCCACTCCTGATGCCACCCTTGCCTCAAGCTTGGTGAGGACCTTGGCTGCCACCTCCCCAGGGCTCCTGGTGGAAAAGTCAAGTGTCCTCCTATGACTGAAGTTTTGCTGCTGAGGCCCTTGGTCTGATCGGGGTGTGAGCAACACAGCTAATTAATGAGAGGGAAAATGTTCTAGAAATGTTCTTCCCCTCCCGCACAGTGGGGAGTGTACCTCTCAGATTCCTCAGAGGGCGATACCCAGCCAGCAAGGTATCAGCAGGAACAGGCTGACAGAGGGCACAGTGGTGAGGTGTCACCAAGCCACACTGTTCTCTGTAGATGGCTGGGAATCTGATTTATGGGCTAGGACAGGAGTGTCTGGCTATCTCACCTTCTCCTTTAGAGTAGGAACAAGGACAGCCATTTGGCCCAGGAGGCCACCAATCACTGTTGTAGCCAGGCTGCTTGCATAGTTCCTATGCAAAGCTATCCAAGGGCGCCCTCTGCTGTTAAAACTGCATGCTGCAGGTACCATGCTAGGGGAAAGTAAATGTCAGAGGGAGGGGAGCAGTAAGGACGTGCATGGATGGACGGATGGGACACTTGACTGCTGTTCCTTCCCACTCCTGATGGAGGACACAGGCAGAGAGACCTTATGGAGGCAGTGGGAGCTCCAAGCAGTGAAACTGTGCAAGCCCCAGGGGTGGCCCAGGGCATTGTGGGATAGAAAGGCCGTGGAAGAACCATCCTGTGAGGTCATGACCTCTCCTTAAGGGGCCCTCAGACTCTGACATGGAATGGCCATGTGTCCTAGCCCAAGTCAGGCACATGCGTAAAGAGGCTAGTGTGCGGGGAGCTGTGTGTGTGCCTGGCAGCATGACCAGCTCCCCTGGGGTCAGGATGACAACGGCAGGCTGCTCTAGAGCAGCTGCTTGAAGAAAGACAGGCTCCATGGAGGGACCTGCTTAGCCTGCCCTCAACTTCCAGACAGGAAGCCGCTTGGAAGGGAACATGCGAGACCTCACTGCTTTGCTGCCCTGAGCATCAACACTGCACCGTCCACTATTCGGGGATGTGAGGAAAATGGAAGTCTCAGCCTTAGCTGGTGCTGGTGGATGGCAAGAACTGCCATACATGCCCAGTGCAAGCCCCCAGTTAGCCATGCCAGTGCGGGGCCTTGTCCCCATAGGAAATGGACACCAGTGGTCTTTTTAGCGGCCTGAAGGTCTCTGCTTGTATCCAGGGTGTACCGCGCAGTCATTGTCCTGCCTCTGTGCCCACCCTGACTCTGTGTCCCTTGCAGCCATTGACTGAAAGAACAAGAAGGATGGCGCGTGAGAGAGTCCTCTTTCTCCATCATGATCTACGGCCGAGGACAGCCAACCCGTCTCTCCTAGCTCATTAAAATGCTCTTTCTCAATGTTTAAAATCACTACGGTAACACATTTTCTCAGCTCAGGCAAAACTTGAGAAAGATAAATTGTGTTGAACATTAATCTCTCTCCTGGCAAAATAACAATGGATTTATAGTCACTTTAAGGAGGTCCCTTCTCGCTGTGACAAGAGCTGGCCGCTGACACTGTACTCTAAGCTTCCGGGTAGTCTGGAAGAAGTGCATCTGCTGTCTGGTGCTTTGTGTTTCATCTCCCTCAGAAAAGCCACCGCTGAGAGGTGAGGGTGGCAGAGGGCCAGCTACCTCCCTCCTGGGATATTCTCTCCTTCCACCAACACCCAAAGGTACCAGTCCACGGCAGGAATACAGTAGGCGGCTAGTAAGTGCAGTTGCCATGGAATTGACTCATTCTAAGTCAATGGTGATGAGCTGGCTGACGGTCTGCTCGCCGTGGTGAGGTAATCAATAGTTATGACAATTCCTCTAATATGGGCGGGGCTCCAGGGTGAAGTCAAGGGATGGACACGGTCCTCTGTGCAGGAAGTGACATTTCCATAAGGGACATAAACAATAATCAAGTTATTTCAATAACAGCCAGTGTGAAATGGCTTGGGGGTGTGTGTGATGAGACAGGGGCAGGAACTCACTGCAGGTGTGGAGAGCTTTAGGCAGGGAGCCAGCATAGAGATGACGGCCCGTGGGGACCTAGAGGGACTCTCATCTGCTTCCTTCCACCTGAGGAAGATGATGGGCCTGAAGAATTACTACCAGCTGTCGCTTCCTGCAGGATGGAGTTATTCTGAGGTTATCAAGTCTGACCTCAGGTCCTCAGGTGAGGGCAGGACGCCTGCAGCTGGCTGTCACCATGAGACAGCTGGGCTCTAACATGGAGCAATAGGAGGGCACCTCCAACACCATGTAGATGCCAAGGTGGGCCACTCCTCAAGGGGACCCTCACCTCCCACAGTTCAGGATGCACTAGGGACCTTATATCCTACTGTATATGGGTTCAAGGAACAAGATATTTCCAAACTGGAGGATTCCATATACCACTCCATGTGGGGACAAGGGGCAGGCCATCCCTCAACCAAAGGACTTCACATTGATGGGGATATTAATCAAAGGCCATCTTAAAACTCTTCACTATAGGGGAGGAAGGGTAACTCATTGCTAAGCTAAGAGATCCCACATCTTATTGTACAGGGAATGGGGTGAGGGAGCCCTCAACCAGGGAATCCCACATACTCCTACATGGCTGGAGTGGGCAGAACCTCTCGGAGAACACCCAGTTCTGCTCACTGAGGGAAACAGCACCTCTGGCCAGGTGCTGTATTCTCACTGTCCTCAGTCCTTATATGGACCTGCTCAGGCAGACAGCACCCTGCCCTCCACCCATGGCCATGGTCTAGGGCCAGCATTCCAAGAAGTGGTTTAGCCTGTGGTCACCAGTGGACTGTTTGGACAGGGACCTCTGCCTAGTGGGAGTGGGAGGGGACAGTAGGAGCAGCAGGCTACCCTGCGGGTCACTGGGTGCTACTGGAGCCTGGGGCCTGCTGACTACTTAGGATCCTGGAGTAAAGATGGAGCCCTGGCAAGGAGGCAGGAAGAGAAGAGCTTCAGCCCCACCCACCCTGTCTGGAGTCCTGAGTGAGTCAGAAATCTCAGCTCCCTCCTCAGCTGAGTGGTTAAGACCTCAGTGCCCAGCTCAAGAATGGTGGGGATCGGTCCTCTACACCCAAGGTGAGATCAGCGGCCCTGCCACAGTGTGACTTAGGAGAACATTGCAAGCAGCCTGTTGGGACACAAGGACACAGGGACAGTTGAGCTTGGCTGTCTACAGGTAGTTTCTTTTAGATATGGTGCCCACCCTGTGGGGGAGAATGACCAGATCGTACCCCATGGACAGACATGCCCAGCCATCTAAAGACCCAGAGCCACACAGGCTATGCGGAGGCAATTGTACCGCCCTCTAGGGCTTCACTAGGCACTAAGACAATTACAAACCTCTATTCGTGCTCTGCTCAATGCAGCCTTGCTGCAGTTGCCTGGAGCCCTCAGGCCTCCATGTGCAGCTGCCACAGCCAGCCTCCCCACCCTGGTGCAGCCGAGCAGCTCCCACATTCTGGAAGGAGGCACACGGTAGCCCGCAGCCACTCTCATTCTTGCCTTGGCAATGGTTAGCAAGTGGCCACATGAGTCCTATGGAACACATCCCACGAGGTCTGACCTGTTTCCTGAGCACTTGCCAATCAGAAAGCCTGCAGTACCTTCCAGGATTTTCCAGGATTAACTGCCTGCTCTGAGCTGTGCAGCCTCATAGACCAGATGATGCATAAGTCTGTGCCCGACTGACCTGTGGGACCTGAGGAGACTGACTCCACAGGAATTCCTCCGCAGACACTCTGAAGCCACCTTGGCTTCACTGGCCCCTAACGACAATCAGTGTGTGGCCCAGTGCCCCACACACACACCCTAATTAGAGCAAGTCTGAATGCCCAACCAAGTTACTAATTTGAGGACAGATGAAAGGAAACAAAACCAAAAACTTCCCAAGGCCTCTGGGAAGGCTGGGGCTTCTCTGGAGCGCCCTGTTTGATCGCCGCCACCACCACCACACAAACCGCAAACCGATGCATGCCTACACTCTTAGGGTGGATTCAAGACATCAGAAGTTCAAAGCCAACCTTGACTGGCAATCGAAATCTCAGGCTAGCCTAGAACACCTGAGACCCTGTCAAAAGTAAATAAATAAATCCCAGGTCTATGGTCCCACACCCTGGGGAGTCAAGGCAAGAGGGTAAGAGTGCAGGGCAGGCTGAAGCCAGCCACAGTGGCACGCGCCCATAGTCCCACCGCTTGGGAGGTGAAGGCAGGAAGAGGTCTCCTTAGCTGCTTGCACATTCAAGGGCAGCCTGAGCCCACCTGAGACTGTCTCAAAAACAAAAGAGCCACAAACTAATTAACAACCACAAAACATCCCCTATCATCTGATTTGGGAATCCACTCAATTTCCCGGGCTCATCTCCCCGATCCTAGGAGAATTCTTACCACAAGCTAACCCAGGGGGAACTGAGTGACAGACTGGAATTCTAGCGACCTGTTCTGCTAGCACTCTTGCCTTGGGTGACATCGTTAAGAGAGGCTATTAGCAGCAGGCTGTGTGAAGCTCCTTGTGCTGGGAGCGTCTCCCCCCTCCCACAGCTATTCCCACATCAGCTTCATATCCCTTTGTCCCCTGCCAGCAGCACCTTCCTGCCTGGGCCAAGGATTCTGGCTCCAATTCAGAAATTCTAACTCTTGGGCCACAAGGGCAGAAAAATTACAAGTCTCTGGTAAAAAATAATGAGACTTGGGGTTCTAAAGGTGACCTCTCCCCCAAAAAACATGCTGTCTCCAAAAAGTAAGGCACAGACTCCCCACAGCTCCCGTGAGGAAGGGTGGGCTCTCACTCAGAAAACATCACGGTGTAACGTGGTGCAGGGTGGTCCTGCACCAAGGGCTTGCTCCTTGGAGTCCCCAGGCTGCTCCCTCTGAAGCTGCAAGGGGGAGCATTGTGCAGGCCACCCATCCATCCAAAATGACACCATGGACCAAAGCACCCAGCTCCTCCTTCAGATACAAACTCTTAAAGTCACAATGACTTCAGAGAGATGCTGGATGGAGGAAAAACCCAGACAGGAGAAGGCCACAGGAAGTGACCACACAGCCAGCAAGAGCATCCTTCGGGAACACAGTGGAGACACAAGGTTCACTGGGACAGGATAGCTTGCTAAAACTGCCCAGTTCTAGTTCAGTGTTGGGGTCACATCCAGATCACAAAAAAGATTGAACGCGGGCTTCTAAATGCAGAAGGGGCATGCCTTCTGCCTGGCTCACCTCATAATCAGGTTAGCAGGGTCGGGGCACCTCAGGTTGAGCCAACAGGCTCTCCTGAGGCAGGGAGAGAGGAACCTATCACCTGCCCATCAGTGAATAAACACTTAATCAATACCACAAGATGTGGAGGATCGGAGCTAAATACCCAAGTGTGTGACTAATTTGGATGTATACCTCCACCCAACATGGCTCCCTCTGCATAAATAATTAAAGCAGAGGCCTGGCACCTGACAGCAAATTTTCATTAAGGCTCCCTCATGCTGGCTGCCAGCCAGGAGGTTGGACTTGTGTCTCTCAGTGTCACTGGCCCCAGTTAGGTCCGTGTTCCTCGCTACCAGCATTTCCTTTGCCAGAATCTGAGCTCTCTCTTCACCTCATCCCTAGGAGGGCACCCAGCTCCTTTCAGCCCTTTGTCATGGTGGTCTATCATTGCTGGAAACACGCCTGCTTGGATCCGGTGAGGCACAGACAAGGCCTTGCACATGCACACACACACACACACACACACACACACACACACACACACACACACAAGTGGTGAGTGGGTGGTAGGTTTCACTCCCAGAATTCACACCCATGGCTCTGCTGCAATCACCCACTCAGGCTTCCATGTTGTCCCCAGGCCAGAACCCTGGAGTCCCAAGCACTCTGCCACCCAGACAGGAATGAGGCACCTCTTACCAGGGTACAGCTGCTTGGTGGGCATGCTGAGTTGTGCATCTTTAGAGACACGGTAGGCGACGTCTGGCCCTTTGGAAGATCGTTGAGTGGCACAGAAACCTATAGTTTTCCTTAGCCCTGAGGGAAGATTGTGAAAATCTAGCATCTCCAGAATGTCTGATGGCTGAGCTGCAAAGACAGAAAGGCTGTGTCAGGCCCAGGGTGGACACAACTGAAAGGCACCCCCAAAGAGGAAGACAGTCTTAGACAACTGAAGCCAGCCTTCACCCCGCCCCTCACATTTCCCTCCAGCAAACATCTGTGCTGGGAAGAGGCTGGGGCACTGCTCGGGACCAGGAGGGACATCTCTAGAAGTGGTCCTATCTTCGTCATGCAATCAGTTTCCCAGGGAAACTGGCCTGGCCTGGCCTACATCCTCTGACAGCGCCCCGTGGGTCCCCACCCCTCCCTTTCTTGCTTTGCAACCTGCAGGGACTCCTTGCTCCAAATCCTCTGCTGGCCTGAGTCACTCAAGCTCCACTTCCTAACTGTGTCTCCTCAGCAGTAGCCCTGGAGATGTCTCTGTCCCTCAGACATAGCCAGGAAGCCTCAGTAGACCCTCTGTCCCCAGACATCCCTGCAGAGTTCTTTCCAACATTGGAGTGATTGACAGTTTAAGAAATTGCTAGGCAACCTCTCCACTGTTATTGGTGTCATTTTTGTCCCCCATGTTCCCACAACACTTTACAGTAAATAGCCAATTTCTGTTCAGCCTCAAAAGATTGAGGCCTGACTTTCCAAGGCAGAAGAATGCTTGCAGAGACCTCAGATCCTTTTAGGAAGGTTTCTGACTCTCCTGCCTCTGGGAGAGACTCAGGGAAAAGCAGAAGCTTGACCCTCCAACCTCTGAATTGCAGGTGCTTGCTCAGGAGCTCAACAGTCGCCCTTGCAATACTTTAATTGTCAAGATGACCTTGTAAGAGTATTTCAGTGAGGAATTATTTATAATGGGTTGGCCTGTAGCCATGCCTATGGGAGGTTACTTTAAATTAACTGATGAGGAAAGACCTGGCCCACTGTGGGTGGTACTATCCCCTAGGCATGAGGTCCTGACATATAAGATGTGAAGAACCAGAGCTGGACATAAGCATGTGTGCGTCCATTTCTCTCTGCTCTTGACTCTGGATCTGACGTGACCAGTGGTCCGATGTCCCTGCCTCGACTTTCCCATCTGAAGACTACAGGAGGCTGAAATTGGCTCATCTCTTGATTGTCTTTCCTAAACTCAACCCACCAACTTCCCGTCTTCCTCCTCAAGTAGGTGTTACTGTGGGACTGACTCTCCAGGAGGATAGTCAGGCTGTTTTTTAAAGAAGGTGGCAACAAAGGATGATCACGCAGGCTTCCTCGGGTGAAAGTTTTGAAGAACCCTCCAGCAGTGGCCACCAAGTCAAGAGCCTGAAACTCACTACCCTGTGCTCCAAGACAACCATGTGGCCAGGTCTGCGGCCAACTTTTGGCTCTGTCACCATATACTCCAGAGAAAAGTGTTCCCCACCCCTACAAGAAATCATCATGAAGGACAACAGAGCACAGTGTAGACGGCCAGCCCACTGTTGATCCCGTACAGCAGAGCACAGTGTAGACAGCCAGCCCACTATCGATCCCGTACAGCCTCCACCCAGTTCAGAATCCTGGACAGCCCTTAGCCACTCCCCAGTGCCCAGTGCCACATAAGGTGTCAGTCACTTGCATATCTGTGGCGCCTCCCAGATACTCACATGGTGACAAAGCCCTCACTGGGTTCTTGTTTAGTGAACATCAAAGGCAATGCTGAGCACACTGGCAAGGCTGTGTGGCACAGCCCCAGGCCTGGACACAGCCGTGGGAAGATGACCGTGCCAACCGCCAGCACATCTGGCCAGAATGACATAGCACTGAACCTTGGGTCATCTCAGAAACTGAGCTCGGAGGCTGGCAGTAGCCTAGGGAAGATCTTGATGGGGATCCCAGAAGGGCTTCCTGGACCTGCATCACAGCATCTCTGCTATGATGTTCTTCCCAGAGCAGGCTGGAGCCTGCTTTCCCCATTGTCAACGCAGAGAGCAGTCTCTCAGGAGCTTGCCTGGGGATGTTTACAGACCTGTATTCCAACAAGTTTAAAAGGCCACCAGACCTCTCCTAGGCCCAGTGCCACCCTTCCCACTGGCCAGGGCTTTTCTGTGCCAGAGAGCAAGATATATTTAGTCTTAAACAAGGTGTGGGGAGTACCAGAGTTGTGTCTAGCACACAGGCTTCTGGAAGACTCTCTCCCACAGAGGACGCCTATCTGCCCTTCAAACCTGTGCCTAAGCCAGGTTGAGCACCTCCACTCTGACGTGCTGGGGCCTATTGGAACAGGTGGATGTGGCTAGGAATCCAGGGTCACCACGCCCCCAAAGGATGATCATACTAGCTGAGGCCAGTCAAAGAAGCCACAGAAACCACCTGGACCCTGCTGGGGGCAGTTCCCAGAACTCCATAGCTAATGTACAGGATACTTGGGAAGGAAAAAAGTATTGATGGTGACCTCAGGACTCATCTGAGTCCCATAGTCTTAGGAAAGACAGACATGGTATTGCATCTGAGGCCTTTGTTCCCAACAAAAAGCCTGTGCTTCAGAGTCAAACCTGAAAAATCCTGAGACCCGCCACCCTCTGCAAGTGAGACCACCTCCAAATGGTTTGCATGCAAGAACTCCATTGCTCTTCCACAGGCTGTTCTGCCTATGAACAGATCAGGCTTCAGAGAGAGAGAGAGAGAGAGAGGGAGAGAGAGAGAGAGAGAGAGAGAGAGAGAGAGAGAGAGAGAGAGAGAGAGAGAGAGAGAGAGGAGAGAGAGAGAGAGAGAGAGAAGAGAGAGAGAGAGAGAGAGAGAGAGAGAGAGAGAGAGAGAGAGAGAGAGAGAGAGGGCTGCTTGGCCTTAATCTTTTCACTTCAGCTAGGCCTAATCTCCTCCCAGAGGGTCCTGCTACACAGTCTTGGGGCTAAAACTACATTTCCCAGAGGCCTTTGGGATAAGACTCATTGAAGTAAACCAGAATCTACCAATCAAAGATTATCCTGGAGTGGAACTTGAGTTGTAGTAAGCACCCCAACTTGCCTTAAGACTGTGCCCATGAGGCAGTCTTGGCACTAAGACCTCTGTGTTTGGGCCTGGGGTCCAGCCCAAGGATCTTGTCACATGAATAGTAACCTCATTGTGATAGTATGACCTTGGATGCTACCTCAGGACTTCTGACTCCAACTGGCTCTGCTCTTCAGACGACTTGCCCTCACCACCCCCTCCCGCCACCGATAGCCTGCTACTCAGCTATGCGTATGCTGCACTTGCATTTAAGGAACATGCCTGAGAGGCCTCAGTCTGCATCACAGCACACAGGGGCCCAGCCCCTAAAGACAGGAGCCCTGCTGTCACTTCTAGACATGGAAAGGAGCAGATGTTGGCCCATCCCTCAATGGACAGAAACCCAAGAGGCTGGACTCAGTGTCAGTCCAGACACTTGCTACGAACACTCCAGTATCCTCATGCCATTTTAGTGCTGATGGGACCATGTGCAGCATCTCTACACTGGGAAATGGATGCAAGTGAGGTTAGTTGTAAGATTTTAAAAATGGGTAACCAAGGAAGCAATAAAAGCCATGTAGTTGAGTTCTGGATACTTGACACACTAAAGAAGCCATGTTACCAAGGGGGCTCAGATAAAGGGGCCAGGATAGACAGAAAGATGGATGGACAGACAGATGGAAGGATGGATGGATGGGCAGATGACTGACTGGTTGGTGGGTAGAAGAGTGGGTGAATAAATGGTTGAGTGGGTAAATGGAGAGAGAAATGGATGAGTGGGTAAATGGGTGGATGAGGGCATGGGTCCATAGTTGGGTGGGTAGGTGGGTGGGTGGGTAGGTTGGGGGGGTGGGTCGGTGGGTGGATGGTGGGTTAAATTTTTTTGGGAAGACATGAACAAACATCTATTCACCCTAGATAATGCAACAGTGACAGACCAAAAAAGGCTTCCATCATTGAGTCTAACTTAGGTCTGACAGGAGCGTAGACAACATAGAGGTGGTTAAACTGACAAGGAAGAGACGTTAATAGTTAATCACTTGTATCTTCGGGGAGGATCCAGGCCTTATATGATGCCTTCTATGTAGCCATGTGAGCCATCTGTGAACATCTAGGACACCTTGTGATCCCTCTCTCCCCTCTACAAAGGAATGTTAGTAGATTCAATCATGTGAGAATCTCATGTGGAAAATTAGAGCTGCTCTGATCTCAAGACATTAATAGTCATTTATTCTTCGAGAACTACATTCCTCAATAGATGGGTAAATGAACAGACCAGTGTGCTGATGGATGGTGGACAGTGGGTCAGTAGGTGGATGATAAGTGGATACGGATGAGTGAACAGGCTAATGGATGCATGGTGGATAGGTATAGCTGGTAAGTGGGATAGGCGAATAGACAGATGTAGATTATGGATAGACTGTTTGATAGGTGATGATATTGGATAGATGAATGAGTGGGTGGATGGATGATAAGTGGGGTGGGTGGATAGAAGGTTATAGGTTATGGATTGTTGGATGATAGAATGATGGATAGATGAGTGGGTGATAAGTGGGTAGGTAAGTGGATGGAAGGATATATAGATGGTAGCTGAATGGCTAGATGGATGGATGGATGATAGATAGAAGATAGATAGATAGATAGGCAGACAGACAGATAGACAGATGAATTGGTAGTGGATATATGGAAAGATGGATGGATGATAGATGGATGTGTAGGTAGATGAATGGGTGTGTAGATTGATGGATGATGGATGGATGGATGGATGGATGATGGATGGATGGATGAATATTAGAGACAAATGGATGATTGATGAAGGACAGATGTGTAGGTGGATTTATGAATGGATGAATATGAGTGGATGGTTGGAGGAAGGATTCCTTCATCACTCACTGAGCAAGTGAGGAGAAGAATGGGGCAAACCAGGAGGCAGAGGCCAAAGACAGCTCTTACAAATCGCTAGGCAGTCACATGTCTCACCCACTAGTGACACTGCCACCTCTGACCACAGGGTAACCCTACCCTGCCCCATGAGGCATTTCTTTCACCACCACTAAGCCCTGGCTGCTCTGTGCTCCTGCAGAGCTGAGAGCTGGAGTGGCTAATCTCTGTTGCCTCCGTCCACTCACTCCACAGCTATAGGACACTAAAGCCTCACTGGCATGGTCACAGCACACGGGCTCTCCTGACCTGCTGGCCAGAGATTGACAACTAAAACTGAGCCATTGGCACATGAAGATGTAGCCTGCAGCTCTGCCTAGGACCAAATGAGGCAGACAGCTCATGACAAGACCCTGGTGCAGTACTCCACAGCCCAATACCAGGAGGTCCCAGGCTTAAGAACAGATGGAAAGGAGTGTCTGCTTTTAGGAAGAAGAGAAATTGGTGCCTTGTCATAGGTGCTATCTAGACACCCCTGCCTCGTGCTCAGAAACATCTGGGAGGACACCAGCCTGCTCTGCAGGAGGGCCGGTCCCATGCTCAGCAGCCTAACCCTTGGACTGGTGGCCCTGGCTGTGGAACACATCAACCAGGCCACTGGTTGCCAGCACTGCAGAAGGCAGCCTGCTCTCGGAAGGCCAGTGAGGTCTGGGTCACCATCTGGAGCCACTCACACTGTGTCCTCGGAATAGAATCTAAAAGCCCAGCTTCATGCTTTCTGCCACCAGAGTCCTGGCCACCGCAGGGAATGGAAACACTCAGAGGGGACCCTGGCCAAGCACTGCCCTCCAGCTCAGCAGGAGACTTGGGAACAACAGAGCACAGACAGCCCTGCAGAACGCTGAGGTCCTGAGAAGAGGGCTACATGTAACAGCTTGCAGGATTCATCATGCACCCCGCCCCATTGGGCTTGGGAATGGGAAGAAATGAAAAGGGCAGAGCCCGTTGTGTTGGACTGGGCAGGGTCACGGCAGAGCCACTACTCAGCTGTGTTTGTTGAATGACTAAGTGAGCCCATGGCCTTTACACTCGGCAGGCCAAAGGTAAATAAGCTCAGCTCCCCTGTTCTGCTTTCAGGAATGCAATTCACTTCACCTTGGCTGCCATGCTCCCACCAGGCTCGGATCTCAGAGCAACTGTGAGCTGATGAGAAGATGACGCATGACCTTTGTCAGAGGTCCTCTGAGGTCGCAGTTCTGACCCAACAGATTTGAGTGACACAGCTCTTTGCCCCTGATTCAGCACGCACACACCCTCAATAAATTGCCCATTTAGCACACTTGCCAGGAGCAGGAGGCCTCCAGCCCAGCTAGCTACCTGTCCCCTCCTCACACATGCCTGGAATAGCAGCTCTCTCCTCAAGGAGTGCCACAGGGATTCGTGGGCCCTTTGTACCTTCACAGGGAGGTCATTGGCCCAGAATCCCTGATGCAGCCTCAGCCCCACTAATCACTCACTGGTGACTGGTATCTCAACAGGGTGAGGGAGTGTTGTGACTTAGTCATCTGAGCCAGAGCTATGGCTGGTATATTGCCACCTTGTGGTCAAGCAGGCCTCTTCCCACCTCGTGATCCACAGTCTGCCTCAGACACTAAGCCTTCTCCATGTCGCACTGCTGGGAGAAGCTGTGGGCCACACTTACCACAAACCTTAGAGAAAATGAGGAGTGAACAAAGACTGAGAGACACAAAAGAGCAATAGACTGAGAAAGACCGGGTTGGTGACAGAAAGACAGACAGAAGGACCAGGAACAGAAAAACAGAGAGTAAGGTATTTTGTATCGTGTTGCAAGCTCCGAGGGCAACATCATTGTCTTCAAGAGAGAAATGTGTGAGCCTTTTAGATAACCCCTGGGCTCAGTTCTATACGTTCACAGACAGAAGAGTAAGAGCCAAAAGGCTCAGCAACAAGGCCTGGACTAGAGAGGTGCAGCCAGCATAGCAACCACTACACAGCCCGCCAGTGTCCAGCTTCTCGCTCCTGACCTACCCATATGCACAGGACAGCTGCCTTCCCAGGCTGCAGCGGCCAGTCCTCCCCCTCTCTTCCCTGCCTCCCTTTCCTTGTGGCTTCCTGGGGGTAAAGAGCCAGTTTTAGGAAAGACCTGAGAGCCAAACCAGAAGGAATGGCAGCAATGCAGGGTCTGCCCAGGTCCCTTTCACCAGCCCTCACCCTCAGGGTGGTGGCCTCATGCAAGGCCAACCAGGAGGTTGGAAAACAAACTGGGTGCCTTGGAGGCCCTGATGAAATTCTTCCCCAGTGACTAAAACTGGGGACAACAGAGGGTGTTGCCAGGGCTACAGGCAGGCAGTGCGGGCCACTGGAGCTAGCCAGGCTTTCTTCCCTCTCCTGCTATCCCCAGGGCTCTGGCTGTTGGTGTTCTGATCTCAGACCCTTTGTCTGGCTCACCGCCACCATAAACCTGAGTCCTTTTGCCCACCTGTAAACTCTTCCATAATTTATAGCTTCTATTTTCTTCAGACAAGGAGTTCTCAGCCTGCCACCCCAGTGCCTTCCTCACCCATACCCCAGGAAGCTAGAGCTGGTTGACCTATGTCCACATCACAGCTATAGGCTTGTAGGAACACCCTCCCACTCTCACCCCCGCCCCCAACGGTCCATCCAAAGGTGTGCTTGTTTACAAAATCCACAGCTGCAAGTTCCATCAACCCTCAGGATGGAAGAGCAGATACAGAATGATGGATGAGTAGTGGAAGGAGAAAATAAAAAAGATAGGGTGGCTGGAGACTGGCTTTGTGAGTAGATGGGGAGATGAATAAAGGATGAAGGATGAAGAGATGAATAAGCTAGGTGATTGATGCCTTTAGTTCCAGCACCTGGGAGTCAGAGGCAGGCAGAGATCCATGAGTTTGAGGTCAGCCTGGTCTACGTAGTGAGTTACAGGATGTAGAGAGACCCTGCCTCATAAAAGGGGGGGATATGTATGTATGTATGGATGGATGGATGTATGGATGGATGGATGGACAGGCGGACAGATGGATGGATGGATGAGTCAATGATGGCATAGGAAAATGGATAGATAAGGATGGATGGTTAGATAGTTGGATAGATAAGCAGAAGATGAATGGTTGGATGGATGTATAATTGTATGAATGGATGAATGAGCAGGTGGATGGATGAAGGATGAAGGGATGGGCAGGTGGATGGGCAGATGAGTAGATGCGGGTGAAGACTGAATAATTAGATAAATAGATGTTGGGTGAGTGGATTGCTAGATATGTGGATGGTTGGACAGATCAATGGATAGATAGACAATGGATGAATACATGGACAAATGATTGATGGGTGGATGGATAGACAGACAAATCATGGGTAGTGGCATGTGTGGAAGAAGGGATAGATTCAAAAGGCCAGACCATGAATGGAAAGACTAAAATCAAATTGCTCTCCCAGGGAGTGAAGAAGCTCAAGATGAGCCACATAAGTTATCACTGTCCATCTTCTGCCCCAGCAAAGACTAGCGATATTTCTCAGTACCCTACCTGGCTTCATGGCTGGACTGGGCAAGCATCGCTGACCACTTGTTTTCTCCTTCAGCTCCCAGCCAGAAAGCTAAGAGTTCCAGATAGGCAGCTTTATGGAGAATCTGGATAAGGAAAAGGGGGCTTTTCCTTATGTCTGCCCCTTTGCTTGGGAACAAATTATTATGGAGGGGGCCAGTGCCCCAAGGCTTCTCTCCCTTAGTTTGTGACTACCCATCTCTCACTTCTCCTAAAGGATAGACCGAGGCCTATACACCTGTCATCTTTGCATTACTGTGTACGCTTAACCCAAACATTGGTCAAGACACCTTCAGAAAGGCTCAGAGACATGCACCTATAACCCTCCCTAACAATCACCTACAATACAGGTGGTGGTACCTCAGATAAAAAGACCACCTGTAACATACACATATTGTTACGACAACAACAACAACAACAACAACCAAGCCAACAGTAAGGACTCCATGGACGGTAAGAGGGATGGAGGCTGAGACAACATATTCAAAGGAGACCTGAGCCAAGCCTTGAAGGGTAGAAAAATGCAGTGCCATATGGGTATTGGCAGATGCCACCACACAGTCTGAGGGCACACGAGTACTGTGCCAGGCACAGGAGTACCTCACACCAGGCAGCAGCAGGAAAGTCCTGGATGAGGCCTGTCCCAGTGACTGTGGGTGTTGTGGTCCATTCCATCGGGGGCCAGAAGGAAATGTCACCAGGCAAGGGACAAGCTACTGTGAAGAGCCAGATATGTCTAGCTCCTCCCACATCTGCTCAGCATCTTTCTATTTTTTGGGATGATCACTGATGATCTTCACTTATGGCTATGAATAGATGTGTTTCCTTCGCCCTGTCTATTCTCAGAGAATTATGACCACAACAGAATGGAACATGTGTCAAGGGCATCTCTTTTAGAGCCAACTGCCAAAGAAGGTGTGTCATAGAGGGGCAGGCTCAATGCCAGGCTCTGAGTATGGGCACTGCCAGCAAAGTCTGCTCATTGGAGGGAGTGACCTGAAAGCTAAGTGAGGAACCAGGAGGTTCTTCTTGTTTCCTCACAGACAGTTTTACCTCATTGTTCTTAACGAGGTGGGGATGGTGCCGGGAGACAGCTAACATCCTGTGAGTCTGGCTGTGCATGTGTGCATGTGGGTCACAGGGTCCTGGGAGGACTCAGAGGATGGTGTGGTCTAGGCTCAGCATCTAGACAGCCATGAAGCTGTGTTAAGAGATGATAACATAACTGTGTCAGTTGCAACTCAGACCACCGGTGACCAAGAGTGCTGGGTAGCTATAGGCTGCCTTTCCTCAGCAATGACCCATGAGCACCTGCTGTATCATGGCATCCTGAAGGATCTATTCCTCTGATCCATTCCATAGTCAGGTGGGGTCAAAGCTGTCCTGTCATCGCTAGAGATGGTAGCCTCCTGGGATGTTCTTCAGAGTTTGCAAGGATGACAGGCAATGACAGGCACCATTCTTGGTGATAATATGATCCATGGACTCAGAAACTAACCAATAAACCTCCACTAACCAACCAATGAAGAAATGAACCACCCACTAACTAATCAATGAACAAAGGAGACACCCACTAACTAACCAATGAACAAAGGAGACACCCACTAACTAACCAATGAACAATGGAGACACCCACTAACTAACCAATGAACAAATGATGACTAACTGACTGATTGACTGATACCCCAGGCCCCACACACGTGGTGACTGACTGACAGATTAACAACCCAGGCCCCACCCACTTGGTGACTGATTGACAGCCCAGTCCCCACCTACATGATGACTGACTGATACCTCAGACCTTGCCCACATGGTGACTGACTGATTGAAAACAATAACAAATAAACAACCATAAGGGGTGAGAGGTGAGTCTATATGAATAAGTAAATAATTATAACATATGAGAGGAGAGTATATATGAGAAATAAATATCTATATATGAATAAATAGACAGACATGATGTGTAAGAAGAGATTATATATGAAAAATAAATATGTATAGAAAAAGAAATAAATATGACATATTAGAAGCAAGTATATATGAAAAATAAATAGCTATATGAATAAAGAATAAATAAACAGATGTGACACGTTAGAGGGGAGGACATATGAAAAATAATTAAATATATACATAAGAACAAATAAACAGACATGACGAGTGAGAGGAGTGTGAACATAAAAATTAAATACATATAAGAATAAATGGACAAACATATAGTGTGAGAGGAGAGTATATATGAAAAATAAATATACATATCATATATAGAATAAATGAACGAAAGTAAAGTGTGGGAGGACAGTGTAAATGAAAAATAAATATTAATATATAATTATAAATAAACAAACATGATGTGTCAGAGGAGAGTCTATATGAAACATGAATATATGTATAAGAATACATAAACAACATGAGGTGTGACAGGAGAGTCTATATTAAAAATAAATTAATAAGTATATAAATAAACAAACATAACATGTGACAGGAGAGTCTATATAAAAAATAAATATACATATATGTAAGAATAAGTAAACAAATGTAACAACAAACAAGTCTATATGAAAAATAAATATATATACAAGAATAAATACACAAACTTGACATGTGAAAGTAGAGTCTATATGAAAAATAAATAAATAAATATATGAATAAATAAACAGATGTGACATGTGAGGAGAGTCTATAGGAAAAACCACGTATATATAAGAGTAAATAAATATTATATGTGCATAAGAATAAATAAACAGATGTGCCATGTGCAAGGAGAGTGTATATGAAAAATAAGTGTATATATAAGTATAAATAGAAGAACGTGCTGTATGAGAGGAGAGTATATATGAAAAATAAGTATATATATAAGAACTAATAAACAAATGTAGCATGTGTGAGGAGAGTCTATATGAAAAATAAATACATACGAATACATAAACACATGTGACCTGTGAGGAGAGGGAATATATAAAAGATAAATATATACATACATACATAAGAATAAATAAACAAATGTGACATCTGAGAGGAGAGTCTATATGAAAAATACATATATATAAGAAGAAGTAAACAATGTGTGAGAGGTGAGTCTATATGAAACCATATGAATAAATAAATAATTATAACATATGAGAGAAGAGTATATATGAGAATTGAATATGCATATATGAATAAATACACAGATGTCATGTGTAAGAAGAGAGAATATATGAAAAATAAAAGTATATACATATATATGAGAATAAATAAATAAATATGATATATGAGAGGAGAGTACACATGAAAAATAAATGTCTATATAAATATAAGATTAAATAAACATATGTGATATGTTAGAGGAGAGAATATATGAAAAATACATACATACGTACATATATATGAATGAATAAACAGACAAGACAAATGAGAGGAGTGTGAATATAATAATCAAATATATATAAGAATAAATGAATTAACATATAGAGTGAGAGGACAGTGTACATGAAAAATAAATATACATATATAGAATAAATGAACGAATGTGAAGTGCGAGAGAAGAGTGTAAATGAAAAGTAAAAATAAAAATATAAGAATAAATAAGCAAATGTGATGAGTGAGAGGAGAGTCCATATGAAAATATATATATATAAGAATAAATAAACAGTTTCATAAGGTTCCATTTATTAATGGTTGATATTAGAGCCTGAGCTGTTGGTGTACTGTTCAGGAAGTTGTCTCCTGTGCAGATGAGTTCAAGACTCTTCCTCACTTTTTCTTCTAACAGATTTAGTGTGTCTGGTTTTATGTTGGGGTCATTAATGTATTTGGACTTCACTTTTGTGCAGGATAATAGATATGGATCTATTTTCATTTTTCTACATGTAGCCATCCAGTTATACCAGCACCATTTGTTGAAGATGCTATCTTTTTTCCATTGTATGGGTTTGGCTTCTTTGTCAAAAATCAAGTATGTATGTGGGTTTATTTCTGGGTCTTCGATTCAATTCCACTGATCAACCAGCTTATTTCCATGCCAGTGCCATGCTGTTTTTATTACTATTGCTTTACAGTACAGCTTGAGATGCAGGATGGAGATTCCTCCAGAAGATATTTTATTGTACATGATTGTTTTAGTTTTTCTGTTTTTTTTTTTTTTTTTTCATATGAGGTTGAGAACTGATCTTTTAAGATCTGTCAAGAATTCTCTTAGAATTTTGATGGGAATTGCACTGAATCCATCTTCTGATATTTTCTTCAGTATTTTTCTTTAGAGACTTGAATTTTTTTCATAGAAGTCTTTCACTTGCTTTGCTTTGTTAGAGTGATATCAAGACAATTTGTATTATTTGTGTCTATTGTGAAGGATGTAGTTTCCCTAATTTATTTCTCAGCCCAATTGTCAATTTTATACAGCAGGGTTACTGATTTTTTAAAATTGATTTTGTATCCAGCCACTTTGCTGATGGTGTTTATCAGCTGCAGAATGGGTGTTGGATTTTGTCAAATGCTTTTTTTTGGCATCTAAGGAGATGATCATGTGATTTTTTTCTTTCAGCTTATTTATATCATGAATTATATTGATGGATGACCGTATATTGAATCGCTTCTGTATGCCTGCGTTGAAGCCTATTTGGTCATGGTGAACGACAGTTTTGATGTACTCTTGAATTCAGTTTGAGAGTATCTTATTCAGTATTTTCTCATCAATGTTCATAAGAGAAATTGGTCTGAAATTTTCTTTGTAGAGTCTTTCTGTGGTTTAGGTATCAAGGTGACTGGCCTCATAGAATGAGTTTGGTAATGCTCCTTCTGTTTCTATTTTGTGGAATACTTTAAAGAGAATCAATATTAGCTCTTTGTTAAAGGTCTGGTAGAATTCTCCACTTAATCCATCAGTGTTACAATAAATTGTATCTGTACAGCCTAGGAAGCCAATAACCAACGCAAAGAGACCGAAACCAAATTCAAAGCTGTAAGCACTAAGCTGGGCAGAATCTGAACTGTTACTAATCTAACAATAAACTAAAATAAACTACTCTAACCCTCAAATCCAACATATCCTCATATCCAAGCACTTGCTAATCTGATGCTCCCCTAACTCCCTGTCAACTGCCAACCTTAACTGTCAACTCCCAGCTCCTCAACCCTTCTCCAGGAAGTCCCGCCTTCCACTCCCTGTCCTTCTGCCCAGCTGATTGGCCAAACAGCACTTTATTGACAGTTGCTACATCCACTCAAGATATTCCTCCACACATCAGGCCAGGGCTTTTTTTGGTTGGAGGCTTTTGATGACTGCCTCAATTTCCTTAGGTGATATAGAACTATTTAATTTGCTTACTTGATCTTGATTCAATTTTGGTAGTTGGTGTCTATCATGAAAATTGTGCAGTTTGTATAGGTTTTCAACATTTCTGAAATACAGCCTTCTGAAGTACAACCTAATGATTCTTTGGACTTCCACACTGTCTGTGCTATGTCTCCCTTTTCATTTCTGATTTTGTTAATTTGATTACTCTCCCTTTTCCTTTTAGTTAGTTTGGCTAAAGATTTGTCTATCTTGCTGATTTTCTCAAAGAATCAGCTCTTGGTTTCATTGGTTCTTTGAATTGTTCTCTTTGTTTCTAATTTATTGATTTAAGCCCTAAGTTTGATGATTTCAGCCATATACTCTTCTTTGATGAGTCTGCTTCTTTATATTCTAAGCTTTCAGGTGTGCTGTTAAGTTGTTAGTATGGTATCTCTCCAATTTCTTTATAAAAGTACTTAGCACTGCTTTCATTATATCCCATAAGTTTGGGTATGCTGTGCATTCAGCTTTATTGAATTACAGGAAGTTTTAATTTCCTATTTTATTTCATCCCTTGCTGAGAGATCATTGAGTAGGAGTTGTTCAGCTTCCATGATCTTGTAGGCTTTCTGTTGTTTCTGTTGCTGTTGAAGTCCAGCTTTAATCTGTGGTGGTCTGAAAAATGCAAGGGATCATTTCATTATTTTTGTATCTGTTAAGGTTTGCTTTGTGACAAAGTATATGGTTGATTTTGGAGAAGGTTCTGTGAGATGCTGAGAAGATAAATTGTTTCATGTTTGGGTGAAAAAATATGTATATATCAGTTAAGCCCATTTGGTTCATGATGTCTATTAGTTTCATTGTTTCTTCATTTAGTTTCCTCTATGATGATCTATCTATTCCTAAGAGTGGGGATGTTGAAGTCTCACATTGTTAAACTGTGGGGTTCAATGTGCAACTTAAACTTCAGTAATGCTTCTTTTATGAATGTGGATGCTCCTGTATTTGGGGCATAGATGTTCAGAACTGAGACATCTTCTTGGTGTATTTCTCCTTTGATGGGTATAAAGCATCCTTCTCCATCTCTTGATTAGTTTGGTTGAAAGTCTATTTTATTAGATACTAGAATGGCTACTCCAGTGTGTTTCTTGGGTCCATTTGCTTGGAATACCTTTATCCAGCCCTTTTCTCTAAGGTAATATTTATCTTAATTGCTGAGGTGTGCTTCTTCTATGCAGCAGATTAATTGGTCCTGTTTTTTGCATGCATTCTCTTAGCCTGTGTCTCTTCACTGGGGATTTAAGGCCATTGATTTTGAGTGATATTAATGACTAGTGGTTACTGATTTGTATTATTTTGATGTTGGTAGTGGTAGTGGTAGTGTGTGTGTGTGTGTGTGTGTGTGTGTGTGCTTTCTTTCTTTTGTTTTTGTGGGTATGGAGTTGTTAATTTCCTTCATTTTTCTGTGTGAAGTTGTATTGGGTTGGAGTTTTCCTCCTAGTATCTTCTGTAGAGCTGGATTTGTGGTTAGGCAGTGTTTGAACTTGATTTTTCTCGTAGAATGTTTTTTCTCTCCATCTTTGGTGATTGAAATCTTTGCTGGATATAGTAGTCTGGGTTGGCATCTGTGGTCTCTTAGTGTCTTCATGACTTCCATCCAGGTCCTTCTGGCTTTCATAGTCTCCTTTGAGAAGTCAGGTGTAATTCTGATACATTTGTCTTTATGTATGATTTGGCCTTTTTAACTCTTCCAGCTTTTGATATTCTTTTTGTGTTCTGTACATTTAGTGATTTGATTATTATGTGATGGGAGGATTTTCTTTTCTGTTCCAATTTATTTGGAGTTCCATAGGCTTCTTGTATATTTACGGGCATTTCTTTCTTTAGGTTAGGGAAGTTTTTTTCCATGATTTTGTTGAAAATATTTTCTGGGCCTTGCAGTTGAGAGTCTTCTTTTTCTTCTATATCTATGAATCTTAGGTTTGGTCTTTTCATAGTGTCCCAGATTTCTTGGCTATTCTGTGTCAGGAGCTTTTTAGATTTAATATTCTCTTTGACTTCTGTATCCATTTCTTTAGTCATATCTTCTATCCCTGGTATTATTTGTTCCATCTCTTGAATTCGTTGATAATGCTGTGTCTGTAGAGCTGGTCCTCTTCTCTAAAGTTTCCATTTCCAGGATTATCTCAGATTGTGTTTTTATAGATTCTATCTTCATTTTTAGGTCTTGAAACCTTTTATTTATTTCCTTCTCCTGTTTGATTGCAGTTTCTTCAAGTGATTTGCTCAATTCTTTCATCTCTTTCTTTGTGTATTCCTGATCTAGTTTGAGGTCTTTGTTTTCCCCCTTAAAGGCCTCTATCACTTTCATAACCTTAGATTTGTACATCAGCTGTGATAGTACCTTTAGGGCTTTTGTTGTAGTGGGACTGCTGGTTTCTGGTGGTATCAAATGGTCCAGGGCAGGGGGATTGTTGCTTGTGTTCTTATGTTGACCTTTTCCCATTGATGTCTCTGGTTGGAGTGGATTCCCAGTGCCTGCTTGGACCTCAGAACTTTATGTGGCTTTGCTGGGTGACCTGAGGCCAAACCCACTAATGTTTCTGATTGCTTTGTTTTCTTGGTGCTAGAACCCACAGATTGTGATTTTCCCGTCCCCAGCTGGCTCTGTGCCCCAGAGAGTTCACGAGCTGCCCACCATCCTGGCATGTAGCGCTAGCCTTCGGAGGTTGTGTACCCATTTCTGTGGGGACCAGAGACTTTATGGTTTTACTGGGTGGCCAGAGGCTGGACCCAACCATGCTCTAGACAACTTTTACCTCCCTCATGTGTGGGTCAACAGTGCTGGTGTTTGTGGTTCTCAGATCAGTCCTTAGCTGGCTGAATAGTCACATAGTCACTGCTGTCCTGCTGATCAAACAAGATGTGTGTTAGATGCCTCCATTTGGATCTCCATCACATTATAAATTTTTTTTTTTTTGGTGAGAATCTTAAATTTTACAATTAATTTAATTAAAGAATGTTTACACAAAGTTGTGTCATTAATTTTCCCTCAAGTGTATTCAATGGTTAAAAAGGTAGGTGGCATGACTACAGTGCATAGGCGTAGTAGTTATATGCTACGTTTGGCTAGTTCAGTTATTTATTTAGAGACTGGTTTCTTACTATGTAGTCCTGGCTGACGTGGTACTATCTACGTAGCCCAGGCTGGGTATAAACTTCCTACCTCTGTCTCAAGTGTGCTAGGACTAAAGACATGTGCCAGCACACCTGGCATTTGTTCATTTGTTTGTTTCCTTACTTTAAATCTGAAAACATGAAGAAACTAATGGAAACACTTTTGTCTAAGGATTAATTTCATGAATGTACACTCATTATAGTTTCTTCTGTTGTCCATCATTAATATCATTAATTTCTTAGTTGGGCAAGCATTCAAAAAAAAAAAAAAAAAAAAAAAAAGAAGAAGAAGAAGAAGAAGAAGAAGAAGAAGAAGAAGAGAAAACCTAAATAAACAAAACTCAGTTTGTGATCCCACTATAAATTGATGATCATGAAATTTCAGAAATCTTGTGGAATCACAGTTGCTTCGAGTTCTTTTTCGCATTTTACCTTAAAATCTCTAGCTTGTTATTAGAATGTTTTCAGAGCCCCTGGAACCTAAAGCAAACACCAGTTATCATCTACTGTGTCAGTGAGTGAGTCACTGGGGAGGAGGTATAAAGGCAGAACACACAGCTCTTGTTTCCAACTGAGAAAGTGGGGATTTGCAGCCGAGTCGTGGTCCCTTCCCTGAGCTCCCTCATGCACATTCTCCTTTTAGCCAATCATGACCAAACTTTACAGTTTTGTGTATTTCTTTCTTTCTTTTGGACTTTAGAGCAGTGGTTCTCAACCTTGGGGAGGGGAGCCAATCAACCCAACCACAGGGATCACATCACACATCAGATATAGCGCATATCAAATATTTACAGTACAATTCATAACAGTAGCAAAATCAGTTATGAAGTAACAAGGAAGTAGTTGAATAATGGAAGACACCACAGCACAGTATTAAAGGGAAGGTTGGGAACCATTGGTCTTGAACATCGTTTTAAGAGGAAAAGAAAACCTAACAATAACAACAACAACAACAACAACAACAACAACAACAACAGCAACAACAACAACAGGGCTTTTCCTTTCATTTTCCATATTTTTCTCATTTACCGGCCAAGGGTTTTGTTCTTGTTTCTGTTTTTTATTCATCTCTATTTATGGTCCTCCTGAGGTGCCCCCCCCCCATACCCCATGCCAGTACTTTTGTTGAAAGGTCCCAGGACACTCATGTGTTTCTGGGTATTGAAGCCAGGTTTAGGGACAAGTTAAAAGTCTTACTATGTCACTAATTAATATTGACTTAATACTGACTCCTTTTGGGTATAAAATATTATAGAAACCACCAAATTTCCTATAATTCTATTTTTAATGTGTATTGGTATTAGGGTATTAGAACCTTTGGAATTGGATTTACAGACACTTGTGAGATGACATGTAAGTGTTGGGAATTGAACCCAGGTCCTCTTCATGAATAGCCTGCGCTCTTAACCTCTGGGCTACCTCTCTAGCCAAAAGCCACTAAAATTTTAAAACAGTAAAGTGTTATTATTTTGAACAAAATATTTTAAGTTACCTTTAATTATATAATTATGTGTTGAGACATATGTATATCTGTGTGTGTGTAAATTTCTTTTTTGCAGATCATGTACAATCAGAGAAAGATCTCAACAAAGTTCTTCAGCTTTTGAGGTCCCAAATTTCCTTTTTAGAAGACCTGACTAAAGTGGGAGGAGCAATGAGGTTTGTTCTTACTCAGGTGTCATTTATTTACTTATTTGTTTATTTATCTATCACATGTACACACATATATACATATGTACATACATATGTATGTGTGTACATATGTATGTATACAGTGCTCTGCCTGCATTTATACTTAAAGGTCAGAAGAGGACATCAGAGCTCATTATAGATGGTTGTGAGTCATCCATGTGGTGCCTAGGAATTGAACTCAGGACCTCTGTGAAAGCAGCCAGTGCTCTTAACCTCTGAGCCATCTCTCCAGCCTCACTCAGGTGTTAATAACCAACAAAACCACAAGGATTTGACTTCTGGTAAGTTAAATGTTAGAAGAAATGTACAGTTTACTCATTCATATTCATTGTAAAAAAATAACATCGTTTTCTGTTTGTTTGTTTTGTTTTTTGTTTTATCAAGGGTTTCTCTATGTTATCTTGGCTGTCCTGGACTCACTTTGTAGACCAGGCTGACCTCAAACTCACAGTCATCCTCCTGTCTCTGACTCCTGAGTGGTTCTGGGATTACAGGCATGCACCACTATGTCTGGCTAAAGTAGTATCTTTTAGAACTTTGAAGTTAATATTTTTCATAGAATTCTAAAGCTTGAGATTATTAAGAAAACTTCACATAGATGAGAAAACTGAATTTCAAAGAAATGACCTTACCTCTTAAAAAATTGTGGAGCATCTGGTCTCTTAAAAAGACCCCTATTAGCATATTTGATTACTTTGAAGATTTTGTAGCATTGATTCAGTATTGTCTGGTAGCTACCCACAAGCCCCAGCATAGTGCTAAGGGTTAAGCCTAGGTCCTTGAATGTGCTAGGCAAGTGCCTGAGCTCTGTCCTCAGCTTCCTTCTAATGATTCCATCAAAAATGTATAGACTATCAATGTTATTACAGAGCAAAATCATTTCCAATAATTTTGAATTGGACAAAGTCTTTGCGGCTTGATGGTTTCCCTTTGCCTAAACCCACTCTTGTTTATTTGGGGGAAATTTTGCTTTTGGAAAAGTCATGTTTCTCATACATATCTGTGCAAAGTCTTTCTGGTTTTCTCTTCTTCTTCTTCTCCTCCTCCTCCTCCTCCTCCTCCTCTTCCTCCTCCTTCTCTTACTCCTCCTCCTCCTTCCCCACAAACAAAGTTTCTCTATGTATGTAGCCTTGCCTGTTCTGGAATCGGTTTGTAGACCATCAAACTCACAGCCATCTGCCTGCCTCTGCCTCCTGAGTGCTGGGATGAAAGCCATGCGCCACCATGCCAGGCTTCTTTCTGGTTTTCTGAAGAAGCGTGCAGCATAATTATGCAGTCATTAAAATGGAGATAATGCATTTTCCTCTATTGTAATGGAATTTGGTGATTTATTTGATGGAAAGTATACTTGGCACTACTTTACCTTATAGTTTATTAGCTGGATTATCGACTTCAATTATTGAAAAAGACATCACAGTAAAGTTAATACTGAACTATTATGTGGCCCTCTTGTGGCCAACGTTATACATTACGGCTAGTCATTTTCTATTTTGACTTAGAAATGTGCAATTTGCAGACTTTGAAGCAGGCGCTGGTCATTAGTGTTTTGTTATTGTTACTGTTAACACATGCACCACATCCCAGAAAATCCCAAGCCTGAAAGTGGCATTATCCATGCAAGTAAGTCATACATCTCAGTCAGTTTTATCTGCTGATTTTGAACCTGTAGGCTCTACGCAACAAGGCATGTATAATCCCAAAGGTGTGTTTATACACATAAATGCATTTTTCCTGTAAACTGTGAAAGAAAATGTTACCTTGTTTGTGCATGTGCGTTTGTGTGTGGGTGTGTTTGTGTAGGCCCAGGGGTCAGCCTTGGATGTGTTATTTATTTCTCAGATGCCAACACCTTTTTCTTTGCACCAGGGTCTCTCACTGAAACTGGGGCTTGCATAATTGTTGGCCACAGATGCCCACCCTCTCAGGCCTGGGATTACATGTGCACGCCACCTTGCCTGCTTCATGTGACTCTTGGATGGAACTTGGGTCCTTGTACTCTAAAAACAAGTGCTTTCCTGGGTTTTCCCTGTTAATGTTCATCTTTTATTAATTCAGTTTGGTGTTATTCTGCCAATTTAAAATTTTTTTTTTTTTTTTTTTTTTTTTTGCATAGAGAGAAATCAGAGGCTGGGGAATCTTTATGACTTCATGGCCAGCCCAGTTTACATACCTAGTTGCAGGATAGCTAGGGCTTCATAACTAAGATACTCTGTCTCAAACTAACAGAACAGAAAGTATTTATGTTATACTATAGACTTCTAAATGACTAAATTACAGTAACAATTTTAACTAGACACTCCAACTCACCACTTCTTTTCTTTTCTTTTTGGGGGAGGGTTTCTCTGTGTAGCTCTGCTTGTCCTGAACCCCCTTTGCAGACTGGGCTGGCCTCGAACTCACAGTGAACCACTTGGCTCTGCCTCCCTGATTGCTGGGGTTACAGTCATGTGCCATAGCTCCTGGCTTCTAATTAATTTCTGTAGGTGACTACTAACCATTAATGGATTCTGGTTCATTAATATAATGAACATTATAAAAGAATGTATCTTTCTGAAATCAATTTGAAATGGTATTAATTACATATTATATATATATTTTTTTCTTTCTTTTCTTTTTTTTTTTTTTTTTACAGACAGGTCTTAATATGTAACCTGGGTTGGCCTGAAACTTGTTTTTGTTTTTGTTTTGTTTTGTTTTTATAGTTACTTACCCACATTACATCATGATTGTAATGTAATCCCCTTGTTCTTATCTTCCTATTCCCAGCCCTCCCTCTGAGTCATTCCCCTCCTCTAGACCTCGGCTAACCTGCCTCTGATTATGATTATGAACTTATATGGTATATTTTCTAATTCTTTTTTATTAGGTTAGTCTTGCTGAAATTCATAGCAACATGTGGGTGAGAAATAGCTGCAAATCAAAGGACAATCCACGACCTCTGCCAAGTCTCATTTCGGTAATTCCATGATTAATCCAGACATTTATGTATTAAAGGTGAGCTGGTTCCACTTCCAGGTGTTGTGCATTAGAAGTGAGTTGATGTGCTTGGCATCTTAACTTATGGAGGTGATAGTGATGGTGCCAGAATTTAGTTCATTGAGAAAATAATATATTGCTTAAATTTCCCAGAGGAAGGATGTTGTGCCATGTGAGTCACAAGGGAAGCATAGGGCTTTAGTGAGGAGGCAGAAACAGGAACCAGGAGAAAGCCTATGCAATGACCATTTTGAGGGGTTCTGTATTCCCTATAAGACAGAATGGAGGAAGGAGTGACCTCAGGTCACTCAGAAAACCCACAGAAAGCTCCTGTTGTCCAAACAACCACCGCATGCCTGGGTGCATGCCACATCCCCGAAGGGCGGGCAGCTTCTGAATTTCCAGGGCACACAGCAAGCCTTGACCCTCAAATACACAGGCGTCTGTGGGTTCCATCAACTAAGCAGACACTACAGTCTGCAGCACACGTGGATTTGATCTCAGGTCACCCAGAACGGTCACATAAAGCTCTGAGTGTCCAAACAGCCACCAGGCACAGGCTCCAACCGAAGACACCACAATAGGGAGAGGTCAGCATAAGAACACAAACTACAATCCCCAGAATCATTTGATAAGATGAGAAGCCAGGAGTCTCACCACCACCACAAACCCTGGAGTTACAATCACATCCAATTTACAAGAGAAAGATTTTAAATCTGAGGTTATTAAAATGATAGAGGCCCTAAAGGAGAAAAATAAATCCCTCAAACAAGAACAGGAACATACCCAAAAAAAGAGATGGATGAATTGAACAAACTGCTTAAAGAAACTACAACCAAACAGGAGAAGGGCATGATAAAAAGGTTCTAATACCTGAAAATGGAGATAGATGCTATGAAGAAAACATAATCTGAGATAATCCAGAAACAGAAACCCTAGAGAAGAGAACAGGATCTACACACACACACACACACACACACACACACACACACACACACACACACACAAACGTTACCAATAGAATTCAAGAGATGGAACAAATAATATCAGGGATAGAAGATATGACTGAAGAAATGGATATAGCAGTCAAAGAAAATGTTAAATCTAAAAAGCTCCTGAAACAGAATAGCCAAGAAATCTGAGACACTATGAAAAGAGCAAACCCAAAATCATATATATAGAAGAAAAAGAACTCCAACTGCAAGGCCCAGAAAATATTTTCAACAAAATCATGGAAGAAAACTTCCCTAACCTAAAGAAAGAAATGTCCATAAGTATACAAAAAGCCTACATAAACCCAAATAGATTGGACCAGAAAAGAAAATCCTCCCACCACATAATAATCAAAACACTAAACATACAGAAAAAAAGAAAGAATACTAAAAGCTGCAAGAGAAAAAGGCCAAGCCTGAGGAAATCCAGAGAGTCATTAGGTCTTACTTCAAAAGCCTATATGCCACAAAAATTGAAAACCTAAATGAAATAGACAATTGTCTTGATAGGTACCAATTACCAAAATGAATCACGATCAGGTAAACAAATTGAATAATCCTATGTCTCTCACAGTAACAGAAATAGTAATCAAAAGTCTCCCCACACCCCCAAAAGCCCAGAGCCAGATAGATTCAGTACAGAATTCTATCAGACGTTCAGGGAAGAGCTAATACCAATTCTCTAAACACTATTCCCCAAAATAGAATCAGAAGCAACACTGCCAAACTTATTCTATGAGACTACAGTCATGTTGATACCTAAACCACAGAAAGACTCTACAAAGAAAGAGAATTTCTCCTATGAACATAGATGGAAAAATACTCAATAAAATACTCACAAACAGAATCTAAGAACACATCAAAAATATCATTCTCCATGACCAAATAGACTTCATCCCAGGCATGCAGGGATGGTTTAATATATGGAAATCCATCAATGTCATTCATCATATAAACAAACTGAAAGAAAAAAAAAACCACATGATCATCTCCTTAGATGCCCAAAATGCATTTGACAAACACCCATTCATGTTAAAAGTCCTGGAGAGCTCAAGGATACAAAGTGCATACCTAAACATAGTAAATACAATTTACAGCAAGCCTGTAGCCAACATCGAACTAAGCAGAGAGAAACTTAAATCAATTCCACTGAAATCAAGGACAAGACAAGGCTGTCCACTCTCTCTGAATCTCTTCAATATAGTACTTGAAATCCTAAATAGAGAAATAAGACAACTAAAGGAGAACAAGGGGATACAAACTGGAAAGGAGGAAGTCAAACTACCACTTTTCATAGATGATAAGACAATATAATAAGTGGCCCAAAAATTCTATCAAGGAACTCCTGCAGCTGATAAACACTTTTAGCAAAGTGACTGGATACAAAATCAACTCAAAAATATCAGTAGCCCTCTTGTATACAAATGACAACAGGCTGAGAAAAAAGTTAGGGAAAGTACACCCTTCACAATAGGCACAAATAATATAAAGTACCTTGCTGTAACTCTAATAATAAAGTGAAAGACTTGTATAAAAAACTTCAAATCTCTGAAGAAAAGTTTTTATAAGATTTATGAAGTTGGAAAGATCTCTTATGTTCGTGGATCAGGAAAATCAGCATAGTGAAAATGGTCATCTCCAAAAGCAATCTATAAATTTGATGCAATTCCCATCAAAATACCTACACAACTCTTTACCAACCTTAAAAGATCAATTCTCAATTACATATAGAAAAACAAAAAACTCTGGATAGATTAAAAAAAATTCTGTACAACAAAAGATCTTCAGGACGAATGTCCCTCCAAGATCTCAAGCTGTATTATAGAGCAACAGTGATAAAAACAGCATGGAGGGTTGGAAAGATGGCTCAGAGGTTAAGAGCACTGACTGCTCTCCCAAAGGTACTGAGTTCAATTCCCAGCAACCACATGGTGGCTCACAACCATCTGTAATGAGATCTGGTGTCCACTTCTGGCTCGGGAATGCAGGCAGAGCACTGTATACATAATAAAAAAATAAATATGAAGAAAAAAACAAAAACTCCAGCATGGTACTGGAATAGAAATAGGATGGCTGATCAGTGAAATTGAATCGAAGACCCAGAAATAAACCCACATACCTATGGACACTTGATTTTTGACAAAGAGGCCAAATCCATACAATGGAATAAAGATAACATCTTCAGCAAATGGTGTTGGTCTAACTGGATGGCTGCATGTAGAAAATGCAAACAGATCCATATTTATCACCCTGCATGAAACCAAAATCCAAATGGATTGAAGACCTCAACATAAAACCAGACACACTAAATCTGTTAGAAGAAAAAGTGGGGAAGAGCTTTGAACTCATTGGCACAGGAGACAACTTCCTGAACAGAATATGTGGAACTCAGTCTCTAAAATCAACGATTAATAAATGGGACCTTATGAAACTGAAAAGCTTCTGTAAGGCAAAGGACATTGTAAGCAGAGCAAAACAACAGCCTACAGACTGGGCAAAGATCTTCACCAACCCTACATCTGACAAAGGGCTAATATCCAAAATATATAAGAAACTCAAGAAATTAAATACCACCAAACCAAATATCCCAATTTAAAAAATGAGATTCAAAGCTAAACAAAGAATTCTCAACAGAGGAATATCGAATGGCTGAGAAACACTTAAAGAAATGCTCACCATCCCTACTCATCAGGGAAATGCAACTCAAAATGACTCTGAGATTCCATCTTACACATATCTGAATGGCTAATATAAAAAAAAAAAACTCAAGTGGGAGCACATGCTGGTGAGGATGTGGAGAAAGGGGAACACTCGTGCATTGCTGTTGTGAGTGCAAACTTGTACAACAACTTTGGAAATCAATCTGGTGCTTCCTCAGGAATTTGGGAATAATTCTACCTCATGACCTTAATGTACCACTCCTGGTCATATACCTGAAAGATACCTCACCATATAAGCAGGGCACTTGCTCAATTATGTTCATAGCAGCCTTATTCATAATAGCCAGAATCTGGAAACAACATAAATGTCCCTCAACCAAAGAATGGATAAAGAAACTGTGGTACATTTACATAATGGAATACTACTCAGCTATCAAATACAAGGAAATCTTGAAATTTGCAGGCAAATGGTTGAAACTAGAGATAATCATCCTGAATGAGGTATCCCAGAACCAGAAAGACACGTTTGGTATATACTCACTCATAAGCGGACATAGCCACATAATACAGGATAACTACACTACAATACAGAGACTGATGCACCAAACAAGGACCATATATGATGTGGACCTAGACCCTCTGCTCAGATGTAGTAGATAGGCAGCACAGTCTCCTTGTGGGTTCCACAATACAAGAAGTAGGGACAACTACTGACACGAACTTGGAACCCCAACGTTGATCACTTCCCTCTGTCAGGGTGGCCTTGCCAGGCCACAGAGGAAAAGGACACAGGTAGGACAGATAAGACTTGATAGGCTGAGGTCAGATGTTTAGAGAGGAGGTGTCTCCTTTCTTCAGATTTAGGGGAGGGAAGGAGAGGGAATGAGGGTTGCAATCTAGATGTAAATAATTCAAACTGCAGAATAAGCAGGTAACTTATATTACTAACCCCAATACATGGGAATACCTCTGAGACTGGCTGAGACATGAATGCCTATGAATAGAAAATGCTTCTTTTTAGTCACAGAATCCCCATGATTTATTATTAGATGTTATTCTTCATATGGCATGAATGAAGATTTACATATGTCTTTATTTGATCATACAAAGAGCAAAGAACCAGGCTTAATTGTTCTGTGCATCATTAGGACTGTATACTTCTTATGAGAAATTATACGTCTTCAGAATAAAAGAACTGGGGCAGCGACACTGGATCAGACTGGATAGTATTAATTCCCTTCAGCATGCTGACACTGACATCCTGCATCCTTCATGGTCCAGCCCCAAGTGTTTCAGTTGCTGTACTTCATCAGAACAGGACAGCTTTCAAAGACAGCTCCCAAACCCAACTGGTCCATCATTTCAGACTGTCCCACACAGGACTTTAATTAAGCATGGAATTTCTCAACTTTTAGAAACTGGACCACAAATGCTATTCCTAGCATGTTACTCATTTTTTTTTCCTGATTTTATTTGGTTCCCTATAAAGGTACTATTCATCCCAAATCAGCTGGGATAAACTTTAAGAGCATGGTGCTCCATTTCTCTTAATGGAGACTGGATATATTTTGGATGCTTTCTTGAGGTATAGATGTTTATTTTCATTGGGAGTTGGCTATAAGTTATTATTGGTCTTATTCAGAGAGAAAACAAGGTTCAACTCTTTTCCATTATCTTTCTTTCTTATGTTTCAAGAAAGGAATTGAAAAGGAAGAAGAGGGAATGTAAAAATATATAGGGATGATAAGACAAAAGTAGATGATTGAATCTACTCCTCAACTTAATGCTTTGTTACTCACAAGGTTATTTTTAATTCACTGGCATAGAATTTTGTGTATTGATGCAAAATAAGTTTAATTTAGATACATTGGTATAGAATTCAAATATAAAATTATTCTTCACACTATATATATGCTCTAATATAAAATATAGTACCTATGTAAATCAACTATAATACTTTGAAAGTGTAATTTCAGGCTGCTTCGGATAATTAAGTAATACAAGCTAATTGTTAGTTGATCAAGTCATGGTCATATCTATTACTAGTCTATTTTTATCACAAGAACATACATCTTAAATTTAACAAACAGATATGATTCTATAGATATAGTTACAGTAAAACAGTTAGACAGGGTCTCCAAAAGCCTCAGAGTCCTACAGAATATGGCATTTAAAGATTTTTTAAAAATTATTTTAAAGATAAGACAAGACAGGTTAACTCCCGGCAACACCCAGCCTACTTCAAAGATGATGAGCATCAATGAACCTCCTTGTGGAGATGGCTTCAAATGTGGCAAACAAGCCTCTGGGCAAAATGTCCTCATTTCTACCACAGAATTCTGCTTAAAACTTGGCAAGCTTGTATGCAGGCAGATCTGATGGCCAAGTTCTGCCAAGACAGGTTAATCAAGTCCTTAATAGTTCATGACTCACAAATGTGTCTGTCAGGTACAGTGGGCCAGAAGGCTGAAGATGATGCTCCAATGTTATAGAGAGTTTTGGGTGACTGTTCAGGCATCAAACTGTCTCTGTCATTTTTTTCATTTGGGAAGCTACCAACCTGCACTTCGTGTTTACTCAGGTAATTAATTTTATTCCTTCTCAAATCTCTGATGGGGTTGAAGACCAGATAGTTTAGTTTTACAATTAAGCTTAGTTGTTTAGGGGTTAAGATATTTTTAGGTGTAGATAGATATTTAAGTTGATGTAGATGAGACATAACAGATATTTACTTACATTCAGAATTTTAGACACACCAAGATAGAAAAGATGTTTTCTTCAAGGTTGCAAATACAAATAGGCAAAACACTATGAATATACCAGTTATATAATTCCTGTTTGTTTTGTATTCATTTTTCTATAGGCAGTTTATTGTGTATATGTCTAATAATATAAACATATACATAAAAAATAAAACAAAATGGCAAAAAAACCGAAGTTCAATACTTAAATCACTTTCTGTCATAACTTGCATTTATCAAACTGTAAATACCTTTTTATCCCCTAAAGAATTTCCTTAAACCCTAAACAACTTAAGCTTAATTATGACACTATAACTTTCTAGTCTTCAACCTCATCAGACACCTGAGAAGAATAAATATTATCCAAGTAAATAGGAAGTGGAGAGCATGCAGTTTAACAAGATATATAAACAATAGCAGTTGCTGGGTACCTGGACACGTACCCAAGGTTTCTCTGCAGTGTTTGGACATCACCTTTGGGATTCTGGCCCAATATATGACAAACTCTTTGTGAAGCAGGGAATATGAAGTACTTGCCTAGCTTGTCCTTGCAAAGTTTGGCAGTTGACTTCTGTGTGCTGCTTGTCCACAGCTTGGATAGTATGCTTTCTGTAGTTGATGTAAGGGCAGTTTCCTCCAGTGGCTAGCTTGCCACGTTTAAAGGAAACACCATGGGAAGATGTATTGATGTCTATCGTCTTCTTTGAAATAGTATGGGGATGTTGCCAGGAGCAGACACCTCACAGTCAAAAGGTATTTTATTATTAAAACTACTTTAAGTGCCATATTCTGTAGATCTCTCAGGTTTTTGAAGACTAGCAATAGTATGACCGAATAGGTAAATGGTGCTCGTTTCTCGCTATTTACCATCTGTTTGACTTTGAAAACATCTACAAGAGGTTTTCTGTGCTTAACTAAACTAGTACCTAGCATGGTCATAAAATTTGACCATTAACTTGCATTTCTTACTCATGCTGAACAGTTTGATAGCAGCTTTCAAGGACTAGAACATCGCATTACATTTTTAAATGAGTTGCCTAGGTACAATACCTTCCTTATACAAGAGTTGAAACTTATATACAGCATGCCATAACAAAAATGACCTTAAATTTGTATCAATACATAAAGATCCATACAAATATAAAATTTCTGGCTTGTTGAATGCTCTTTACTTTAAAAGTGTATTTAATAATACAGCCTTTTATCCTACCATTACAACATACCCCTTTTCTTCCTTTCATTGTTTCTATCCTACATTCCACCTAACGTTAGATAGGAGACTAAGAAAGATAAAGAAGAAAAACAAAGAGAAATCCCTGAATCTAACCTCCTGTTCTTTTTTACCTCCCTGACCAACACCACTAAGACCTTGCAACCAATCTTCTTTAAACAACAACAAATATCCATCACCCGCCGAACAACCAAAAACCACCCACCCTATCTCTTATAAATGGAACGTCACTGTCTTAAAATTGATTCCTGCTGTCTGCGATGATCTTTGTTGGGGGGCGGGAGGGCTAAGAAAATTGGGAAAGTGGTCAAGTTCTGGGAGAGGTAGCTAGCTGTCCAGTGTCTGTGAGTTGGGAAAGTGCAGGGCTTAACTGAAGTCCTGGCTGGAACAGTTTGTGAGGCTGGACCATCTTAGCTAGGCATATTGAAGATTTTCTAGATGCAGACCTTTGAGGAAACAGCTATTGAGACAGTCTGTGAGGTTGGATTACCTTGGCTCTTTGTCTTGTCTTCTTTGGTGTCTCTGTAAACATATACACTTTTAAAGGTAATGCACATTTCTGCATTAATATATACATATACATAGACACACATATAATGTGCAATGTACACAATTTAGCAAAAGGTTCTCTGTTCTTTGTTTAAGCAGGAAAGGCATCTGTCTTTATTAGTCAATTTGGACTGTATAATCTAACAGTAACATAAATCTTCATTGATACCATATGAAAGGCTGGCGTGATAAGTCCTGAGCAATTTGTAGCCAACAAGATTTATTGGCTATGCAGAGACATTTTCTTATGTCTCAGCCAGTCTAGAGTGGTTCTCATGTGGAGGGATATGAATACATGTTGCCTGCTTTGTTGTTCTTGGTTTCTTTTTAAAAATATTTTATTTAATTTTTTAATTTATGTGCATTGGTGGGAGGGTGTCAGATCTTGGAGTTACAGACAGTTGTGAGCTGTCATGTGGGTGCTGGGAATTGAACCTGGGTCCTTTGGAGGGGCAGGCAGTGCTCTTAACCACTGAGCCACCTCTGCAGCTCTGTTCTTGGTTTCTTACTTCATGTCTTCAGTCAAGATTTCCAAGAGGTCTCCCCTGGTCAAACCTAATCTTTATCAATTTTGATGGAATCTCGTTTTTTTGTTGTTGTTGTTGTTCCTGTTGAGTAAAGAGGATATTCTCGTCCCCAACACAACGTATTTCCTGACTTCCATTCTGATGGCAGCACATATATCACGAGTCCATTATAAAATCCAGTGCATTTCAGCAGCAGTTCTACTTGTCTCATTCACATTTTAAAAATTCAAAGTCAACAAAGTGTTATTTAATTGATGTCAGGGAGAGCCCGTATCCCTGTTCTGTTCTATGACCACCTTTTAAAAGTCTTCTTATATCTCTCTACGATTGCTTGCCCTATAGGGTTGTAAGAGTTATCCGAAACTTTTTTTCTGAACATAACATTTATTACAAAAACAAAAAGAAATTAACTAATACAAAATAAATATATTGAATTACAATCATATTGACATCAACTGAGCATTCCAATTGGTATATTTTCTTTTTTCATTTTATTAATTTATTCATATTACATCTCAATGGTTATCCCAGCCCTTGTATCCTCCCATTCCTCCCTCCTTCCCATTTTCCCCTTACTCCCCGCCCCTATGACTGTGACTGAGGGGACCTCTTCCCTCTGTATATGCTCATAGGGTATCAAGTCTTTTCTTGGTAGCCTGCTATCCTTCCTCTGTAACTTTTTAAAAAACCATAATGTCTAAAATATTGTACTTTATGGATATATATGCTGAAGTGTCATCTGCTTTAATCTCTAAGGCATTTCCAAAATAGTCATAGACTCTATAAATGTGTAATCTCAGAACCAGTCTTTTTAGACTGTAAGACAAAACCATTAAGGTCCTGAGTATGAAACTATGACATGGTGCATTAACAAATGTACATACTTTAATTCTCCAAACTCTACAAAGTTAAAGACACAGACTATTGTGTGACTTGCTTAAGGGTGACATTATTAATCAGAATCTGTATTCTTAATTCAGTATATAGACATTCATGTAACAACTGGTCCTTGACAATATAAATATAATATCTAGTTTGTTTATATCGGTCCATAGCTAAAGCTTCTTTATTTAGCATATCTATGGGATGCCAATCTGCAATTTCCTTGAGCATTTGTGTTTTCTGTCATCTGGACTTACCTTTACTACTATTGCCTTTAATCTAGTAATCCACTCCCCAGTCCTTTCCTTATTTAAATCTGCTTTATTCTGATCTTTATTAAAGAGGACATATAATATTGCAATCATTATAAAAATATAATTATTTCTATATTGATAATCAAAATAATATTACATGGGGTCTAAGTGTCCTCTTCTGCAGTGTTTTCCATTTTTTCACATTGAAAATATTTTCTTTTAAAATATTTCTAACTCTCTCCTTTCTACAGAGACTTTATTATTTAAACTCTGTACTTTTTTATGACCGTCTATGCTCGGTTTGTTTTCTTTCTTTAGCATCTATGCGCCTTTGAAAACATTTTTTTAAATTTATTTTTCCTTCCCCCCCCTTTGGAGACTTTATTTTCCATGTGCATTTATTTATTTCCCTTATTACCTTTTAACATTAAAATAGTTTTGTGTGTGTTTAGTTCTTTCTATACTCTTTCTCGGGGTGTTGCCGGTAAGCATATCTTACCAGAGTCAGGTATTCGGAACTTCAGCATCTCTCTGAATCACAGCTGGGAGAGACTGCTCTTTCTGAGCAGGGGCAGGTTCCACCCGCTTCGCTTTTGCTCCCTGCAGCTGTCCTCAGGCCATAGCTCTGCTGGAATCATGGAAGCTTCAGGCTTTTTCTACAGGTACCATAATCTGGCTGCGGTTTCCAGGAAGTATTTTTTTTTCTTTTTAAGAAAACTTTTATTAACTCTTCACTTTATATCCTGGTAATAGTGCCTTCCCTTCTCTCCTCCTGGCCCCACCCTACCTCCCTGTTTCCCCTCTCCCCTACTGCTCAGAGAAAGGGAACCTGTCCAACCCACCCCAGCAAATCCAACAAAATCAGGACTGAGCAAATCCTCTTCCCTTGTGGCCTGAGGAGGTAGCCAACCAGGGGAAAGTGATCAAAAAGCTGTCAGCAGGGCCAGGCGTGGTGGCACACGCCTTTAGTCCCAGCATTCGGGAGGCAGAGGCAGGCAGGTCACTGTGAGTTCAAGGCCAGCCTGGTCTACAAATTGAGTCTAGGACAGCCAAGGCTACACAGAGAAATCCTGTCTTGAAAAAACAAAAACAGAAACAAAAAGAAGAAAACACACAACAACAACAACAACAACAAAGCAGTCGGCAGAGTCTATGTCAGAGACAGTCCCTGTTCCCCTTATTAGAGGACCCACATGAAGGCTGTGCTGCCCATCGGCTACATCTATGTAGGGGGCTTCGTCCAGTACATGCATGGTCCCTTGGTTGTAGGTTCAGTCCCCACAATCGCTCTGTTGGCTTTCTTGTAGAGCCCTTTCCCTTCTGAGTCCTTCCATCCCTCCCTTCACTCTTTCACGAGACTTCTTGTGCTCCTCCCAATGTTGGGATATGGGTCTCCGCATCTGTTTCCATCACCCGAGCGTAGAACCACTCAGTGGACAACTCTGCTGGCCTGCTGTCTGAAGCATAGCAGAGTACCATTAATAGTGTCAAGGATTGGCTCTCTCATGGGGTGGGTCTCAGGTTGGGCTAGGTGTTGGCTGGATGCTTCCTCAATCAATGCTTTATTTTTGCCACTGCACATTTTGTAGGCAAAGTAAGACCCCTCCCCTCTCCATGGGCCATGGCACTTGTGCAGAGGAAATAATCTTGATACTGCTTAATCCACTTCCCAGCCTCAAGAAGTGCCCGAGGCTAGAGGAGAGGAGCACCTTTTGTACTATGTGCCTGTATCAAAGACTGTTATTAGGTAGCCACAATTAACTCCCAGGGAGTGCTTGTTTGAGTCTACCCCTGTGACCTTTCTCAGGCACTAAGCTTGGATTTATATAGCTACCACGTTGGATGCCTGTAGGCTTTACCTTTTCCAAACCTACTTTATTTGGGGTTCTTTAATGCATATGCCTCCCTTCCGACTCACCTACACTACATGGGAGAGAAGAGAGGTTAATGGGAACAAGGGAAGTGGACCTTGTTGAATTCAGTTCCAGGGAGCGATTCCCCTGGCATGGTCAGCAGGATTTCATCAGATAAGCAATTCCACCAAAGTTGCTGCTGGAGCCTGGAACAAAAGCCAGGACCTGGAGCTGCAGCCAGAGCCCAGAGCCCAGAGAAGCAGCCAGAACCCGGAGCAACAGCCAAAGTTCGGAGCCTTGAAGCCTTTGCTGGAGTGATTCTCTCTAGGAGCATCTCAAAGTGGAGTGATGAACAGCCAAACAGTACCAAGACCCTCCTGTTTTGGGGCCTTCTCTCTCTCTCTCTCTCTCTCTCTCTCTCTCTCTCTCTCATCTATGTATCTATCTATCTATCTCCTCTCAGAGTCTGCACTAGATGTGTTTCAGCTGGCAAAAACCAAGCCCCCACAGGAGGTGGTTCAACTTTTAGTAGATAAAGACCACCTGTTCTCTCACGAGTCCGTTCCCCATTCCATACTTGGCAACAAAACAAAAACATGTTAACAGCCAGTACCTTTCTCCACTTGGGATCAAAACAAAACATGTTTACACCTTCTACAGATGCCAAATGTAAAATTATGGCTTTTCTATGCCTGCCCAAGTTACCTAATAATGACATGGAAAACTATTATTGTTATTATTATTTTATGCATTATAGCTGGGCAGATAGTGAGCTATTCTAACCTGACTATGCTGGCCTGGCTTACTCCCTAGGCACGTGGCCCTTTACCTGCCGTCTTAGTCTCCCTCTGGCACCTCCTTGTTCACCTATGTCCTCGTGGTGACTTCCTCTCTTTGCGCTTCACCTGGGACCTCCTCACTGGGACTGGAAGTCCTGCTGTAACCTTTTCTGCTCAGCTATTGGGTGTTGAGCTCTTTATTAACCAATCAGCAGGTGATAGAGAACAATGTTTACAAAGTGCTAAGACGGGAGATGCTTCATCATAGTTATAATGCCAAATTCTGGACTGCCACCCGATGTCCAGGCAGAGAAATCAGCATTTGAATACACAGTGTAAAGAAAACCCTGCTAACACAGATGCTACTAGATCTTACTAGAGGCTGGTGACAGCCTAACAGTGAGTTGTCAACTAAAGATGAGGTATTGTTGTTTTTAATAATTTATATAGTTTTATTATTAGCGTACATAGGAGTGTATCACCATGGTGTGCTCATGGAATCAGAGGACAAGTATACAGAGTCAGCTTTCTTTTTCTTCCTTTGTATGAATTCCAGGGATCAGGTTCATGTTGTTGGACTTGCATGGCAAGTGTCTTTACCATTTCAACCATTTTACCAGCCCCATGGAATATTATTTTAATAGGTCTACCTTTTCTAGTTAACCTTTCTGTTTTTATAACAAACACCATGACTAAAAATTTTTATATAACTCAGGATTGCATGCCCAAAATTGGCAATGCCAAAAGTGGACTGGACCCTTTCACACCAATAAACAGAAAAGACAATTCTTTAGAAATATCCATAAGCCGATTTTATCTTGGTAATATCTCAATTCGAAGTCCTTCTTCCTAGATCACTATTGGTTGCATCAAGTTGACAAAAACCAACCTGATCATTATCTATTTAATGATCTTGAAAGTCAAATTAGCTCAAGAATAAGACCCATCATTGTTGGATCTTTGCATTTGGATGCTGAGTTATAGGGGAAGTGCCTATATTTCCATCCTTAGAAGGAATGCAAACTTCAACTTTATCTTTATTTGAAGGAGCCAGTTTCTCATGTTATTGTCTAGCTTAGAGAAGAATTAAGTCTTGTGATATGGCACAGACTCTGCATCAGCAGTAGTGAGGTACAGGGACAAACACTCACTCACTACTGGACTTATAACCACTGGACTCCCATGAAAAGATCCGTAAATCATTGAAAACTAAGTATCAAAGACGTGGAAAACAAACAAACAGGACCATAGGGAGATGCTGCTGCTACTTAAGGAAAAAAAAAATCATACTTTCTTTCCAACAGGTTTATTTTCTAAATAGATTTAGATGAGATATCTTGTGACACATACATACAGAATAGATACAACTGTAACCTGTTCTATTATTTTAATCCCACAATGAAGATTAAAAACCGCACGATCTCTCAACCACACATAATATTCTGGTCTCTGCTCTTTTGGAGTTTAATCTTCATTTTTCGACTTCAGATGATCACTATGGTTTGTAATAGAACATGAAGATTCTTAACCACAGTTGAACAAACAACGGATGCTTGACACAGGTAGAAATAAATGAAGAGTTTGGTTTCATGTATCACGTAACTGCTACAGTTCCTCCTCACAATACAATTCCAGGTTGGACTAGACTTCTGTATCTGTGCTACAATATCCTTTTCAGCAACGTATTTCTCCAATGCTTGGGTAGCACACTCCACTACTCTATTGACCTGTATTCTATCATGCCTGGCCTTTGCATCACTCTCTTGTTGGTGGTTGGTCTGATATATCTTGATGCTGATTAATAAAAGGCCATTCACCTGGGCAGGACAAATAAGATAAGCATGGCTAAGATTCCTGGGCATGGGGAGACAGGGAGAATCTTGGGAAGAAGAGAGACCCGAGGAGAGAGGAAGAAAGAAAGCCACCATGGGTTAGATGGAAGAGAAGCACACGGCCAGTGTGGATGGAGACTTGGCCCAGATGATGATAATTAACAAATATTTGGGATTATGGATGAGAGATAGCTTGATAGAAATTATTATAACCAGATGGCATGGGATAGCTGCCCCACAAAGGGAAGTAGTTTAAGGGATTAATATCTGCCCTGCTCCAGGTTAGCTAAGGCTATTTAAAAATACAACAGGTGCGGTAACCCTACCCAGATCTAGCCAATGGACAGAACATTCTCCACAGTTGAGTGGAGAGTGGGGTATGACTTTCACACGAACTCTGGTGCCTCATATTTCACCATATCCCCTGGAGGGGGAGACCTGGTGGCACTCAGAGGAAAGACAGCAGGTTGCCAAAAAGAGACTTGATACCCTATGAGCATATACAGGGGGAGAAGGTCCCCTCAGTCACAGTCATAGGGGAGGGGAGTAAGGGGAAAATGGGAGGGAGGGAAGAATGGGAGGACACAAGGGATGGGATAACCATTGAGATGTAACAAGAATAAATTAATAAAAAATTTAAAAAATACAACAGGTGTCTGTATCTTGATTGATTTCTAGCGGGTTAGAAAATACTGCTGTAAGGCTACCAAGATGAGACTTGATAGATAGCCTATGACCATATAGTGGGGGAGGAGGTCCCCCCCAGTCTTAGACCTAGGGGAGGGGAATAGGGTGAAAGCAGGAGGGAGGGAGGAACGGGGCATACAAGTGATGGGATAACAGTTGAGTTGTAATCTGAATAAATTAATTAAATAACAAAAAGAAAGAAAATACTGCTGTAATAATAATTACAGGCCTAATAACAAACATTATTAGGCCATACTGGTAAATTAACAACAACACTGTCTTTAAGACACATATGGTTACTTAGAGCTTAGAGTAGCCACCCACAGTATTCTGTTGGGAGAGGCGCTTGCTCATCTCATATCTTAAAGGCCATGTTATAGCTACAGAAATGGTAGAGTCGTTAAAATCTGCTATATCTGTTGATATAGCCAGTTCCACACTCATGAATAGCAGGTAGCTGAGGAAGTGCAAAGAACCTGTCATCTGATGGCAGCTGGACAAACCTACTTAGGAGCAGTAATTGTATGTACCATCAAGCAGAAATAGGGCTTCAAATTATTTTATAGATTAGCTTCTGAATTTTAGCTATTTATTATGAGATTATACTTTAATAAAAAATTTGAACACTAAAATTCTGCCTACTTTGGGTTCTACTTATCTTGTGTGGAAGTTTTGACCTTCAAAAGTATGAGAGCCCCTAAAATAGTTGACATTCTTGATTGATATTCTCAACTAAAAAATATAGTTAAGCCTCGTGTTCTACAGTTGTTATAAATTTAGAGAGTGAAAAATTCGGATGAAATCATGATTCTCAGCAAGATCTTGAGCCTTTACAAGGTATTGCAAACTCTACCAAATGTTGAAGAACCCCACCCGCCTGCTGCACTATGAGCTCTGCTGAATTTGAAAGACCACTCTCTGCTTATCTTTCCTAAGTTTAACTGTTTTTAGCCAATAGAAAATTGCAAGTATCTGCTTCAATGCTACCACAGGCATAAAACATTCCAAGACTGCAACTGTAGTGAATTTTACAAAGAAAAGGAAAGTGATGCATAGATTTCTTATTTTTGCTTACAGTCATTATGGCTTTTTAAATAATCATTTGATTTTTTTTTTTTTTCCCTGCAACGTGTAAGTGTCTCTTTTTTTTTTTTTTTTTTGGTTTTTTCAAGACAGGGTTTCTCTGTGTAGCCTTGGCCATCCTGGACTCACTTTTGTAGACCAGGCTGGCCTCGAACTCACAGCGATCCGCCTGCCTCTGCCTCCCGAGTGCTGGGATTAAAGGCGTGCGCCACCACGCTCGGCTGTTTTGGAACACTCCATAGTTTTCTGTTACAGCATTTTCAAATATGCTGAAAGACCATCTTTCTTATAACTCCAGTAGATGGCGCTTGTGTTCTGTCAGGGAATGCCAGTTTTCTGCTAACCTTAGTGCTGTAAGCCAAACCCAATATACTAACACTTAGAATATCTGCAAATACTTCTGTGCAGAAGCTAACAGTGTTCAGTGTGAAGAGTACAATGTTGCAAATAAGAAATAAAAAGAAGACGCATTTTTTAAAAATATACAAGTGATTCACAGACACCATTTGGAAAGGAATAAAAAAAAAAACCCAATTTATTTAGTGGGGAAGTAAACTAGATATTCAAGTGCCTCTTATTAATTTGTTTAGCCAAAAAATGGCTACTTTCAGCTATCATAAGTCACTAGATCAAGCAGCCAAAGACACAAAAGTACCCCTTCCAGTCTTACCATGCTGAGAATGGAAGTAGCCTATGCTTCTGTTACCAAAAATCCAGGAGCAGCCTCCAAGTCCTTTTCAGATACTATCTTTTCAATATGTGACTTTCTTTGCCTTTTAAAAAAGGAAATGGTGGGCATTATGAGATGCCAACAGAATCATATCAGGAATCAAGGGATATATTGAGAGTTTGCATTCCATTCCATATAACTAACCAATCGACTTTTCACAAATCAATCCAATTTCACTGGTTCTAATGGGGATTCAATCCAGTGCCTCAGATACTATGTGTCTTAGGGTTTCTATTGCTCTGATAAAAAGCATGACTAAAAGCAAGTTAGAAAGGGAAAAGTTTATTTCACATTATAATTTGAGATAACATTCCATCACTAGGCAGATCAGTGTAGGAACACAAGTGGGGCAAATATACATCTACGCAACCACATGGTACCTGTTTACCAAAACTGAACACATGGGTTCCCTTAGCACCAGTACATGAATGATATACTCAGTCCTTATTCTCTCATGCAGATATGTCTGTCATGTTCCCTTCTAGATTCATAGGACACTGAGTGAAGAAGCGTTTCAAATGATGCAGAGACGCACAGCCAGACAATCGTTTGAGCACATGTGCTCTTGCTGAAGAGGAAGAGGAAGGGTTATAGGAACCAGAAGGGTCAAGGACACCGTAAGAAAACCACAAAGTTAAATAACTCACAGCAACCCACAGAGAATGAAATGACAAAACCAGGAAGCCTAAAAGATAGTGATCTAGGCCCTCTGCATGTGTGTGTGTGTGTGTGTGTGTGTGTGTGTGTGTGTGTGTATAGATAGATATAGATATCTATCTTTGTCTTCTTGTGGGACCCTTGACAGTGGAAGCAAAAGCTGTCTCTGACTCCTTTGCCTGCTTTTGGGACCCTTTCCCTCATGCTGGTTTGAGTGGTCCAGCCCTAATATAAGGAGGAGCTACCTCATCTTAGTACAACTTGACAATATTATGTTTGGTTGAGTTCCACAGAAGGCTATCCCTTTCCTGAAGAGAAGTGGATAGGAAGGAAAGACTGGGAAGAAGGGAGGGAGGGGAAGAAAGAAAAGAAAAGAACAATTTAGTTTTAAAACTATAAGTTAAAGGCGTTCTTCCTCCGGAGTTATGCCATCCAGCAAAAATAGAGTGGGTCACGTATCTACATTTGCATGTTCTGGTATTCATAAAAGGAAAACTGTATCTAAATATTGTTTCTAAAATTGTATCAGTTCAACAAATAAATACTACAAGGCAATTAGCAATACAATGCCTTACATTTTGAGTGCTACCTTTAAAACTTAATTGGGTTTTCACACTTACACCCTATCTCAGATCAGACTGGCCATATTCCGAATGGTCAGTGATGACACTAACTGGTGTTGGGTGGACTGGCCAGTGCAGCTCCAGATTCTGTGACAGGAGTGTCTCGTTCAGGTATGTAACGACTTCTTTCAGGGCATTGATGTGTAACTAGTCTTTGCTTGGTGTACAGATCCCAACATCACAGATATAGACAACATTACTAATTTGACATTTTCAATTCTGTTTCCATAGACCTGACAACTTATGTGATGTGCATCGTTTAATTTTATAATGCACCAGAAGTATATAAAAGTGAAAAAAAGAATCTCAGAATATATTTAAATAAGAATGAAAGTTACTCATGAGTTCAATCACAAATATGAAAAATATGGGTGACATCATACTCACAGTTTTTAAAGCCCTAAGTTTTCTAAGTTATTGTTTGAATGTTTACTTGATCTTTAACATTTCTTTAGAATTCATGATAAGTTCTTTCCTTTGGAAATTTATATAGCATTCTTCTTATCAGTACATTCAAAACGTTGTGCATTTTTAAAATCCTATTTTCAAAGAATAGCAGCTGTCCAAAATATCAGTCATTTACCATGAAGAAATAAAAAACAACCTGGATTTAGCCTCATGGTGCTTTTAAATACCTGTAAAAAATCCAAGTACAAATCTTCCAGAGCCTCTGAGCTGTTGGTACAGGTAGATACCAGAGTCACATGAATACTTTTTTCCTGAAGCAAATTCTTTCTCTATGAAATGTGACTTCACTGTAAACAGAATTTTATATTTTAAATATAATATGCTTTTTACGTTTAGTTTTATATGAAAATTCAACCAAGGTCTAGATAGAAGTTCTATGACAGAATTCAGTTTGGCAACCCTCACATGAGGAGTCCTTTAAGCACTCATACCCATGAATAAAGCTGAGACATCAAGTAACAAAAAGGACATGCTGTGAGATGAAGTAAATTTGAAACCATGTGGTGCCTAGGGGGAAGTGTAGGGCCTCAAGTCACAGCATAAAACGAACAAGAAAATTGAAAAAGTGAATTAGGGTAGGTGAGGGGGTAATTGAGTTATTTCCAGCTAATAATGCAGAAATTGGGTTGCACCTGATTATGACCCATCCAGACAGCACCCAATGCTCATGCAAATCGGCACATGATTGCACTATAGAGGAATAACCAGCCGTCAGAGAAGAGCTACAGCCCTATTTGAAAGATGTGGCATTTGAGTTTTGCTTTACAAAGCACTCAATATTCACCAAGAGAACTACTCTCAGAACAACCCGTAGGAAACACCCGGAGCCAGTTCTGCTCACAGCCAACTACTCACTACACATTTTCCAGTATGTTCTGGAACACATTTGACCAGGCTCTCCTTAAGCATATAAAGATCTGTCCTGATTATGGCTCTCCAGCTGGCCAGAGATTTCTTGGCCTCTTGTCATGCCAAAAATAGGCTGCTTCTCCCTCCAGATCTCTGCTACAGACTTCAGCAATTGTATCATAATGTATATGAAAGCAGGGCAATCTTTTAGGGGAGATTACCCTCTGTGCACCTAAATTTAGTTGTCTATGGATTAGGACAGAGATTCAGAGGAATTTCTACTACCCACAGGATTTAGCTGTTAAAAAAAAAAAAAAAAAGTTAAGCCAGAACTCTATGCTCACTGACCCATCCCCCAACTATTCAACAGTGTTATCTCTTCCTGAAAATTTACATTCGATTAAATTGGTTTATTCAGTGTCAGTTCACATAGGACAATATTCTGAATTTTACACCCTCTTTTGTGTGTGAGAAGTATTGCTGTCATAGCTCAGGCTCTTCGAATTCCTGCCAATATCAAGGATTGCTTTCTTTATGAATGCTTCCCGAGTTTTTGTAGACTCTCTTACTCTGCTCGCATTTCCAAGGAAGAGACAGAACAACACATAACTGTTATACTGTGAAGAAAGACTCTATTAGCAAAAGAAAAAAAAATTCCCATACATCTAACCACCATCTAGATCTTGTAGTGAGTACTAATGATATAACTGGTCAAAGCCAGAACAGGGTCCCACCATCATAGAACTTGTAGATTAACATAAATAATAGCAACAATAAAATCAACTGATAGCTTTCACTTCAATCCTATATACGCCTCCTTAATTAGTATGGATTATATACATATTTATTTTTGTACATTTGTCTATATGCTCTAGGTAGATTAAAATTTTTCATTGAACATTGTGATTTTTCGTTTAGCACATGTGACATAGTACATGTTACCAACATGTTACTTCTACCTGTAGCGTGTGCTACTATTTTGCCACCAGAGGCATCATTCACGCATTTGGAACCTGTATCACCAGAGAGCACTCATTTACTGGTATTGTTATTGGCATGTGTAGTACCGAGATTGCCCAGATCATGAGACCCTCCCTGAAATGACCACCAGGACCTGATACCAATGCCACTTACCCAGGGTCCTGTATTACGGGCTCAGAGCTCGGGTCACAATCCTTCCTGACACAGCAGGGTAGGAGAGTGACCTTGGGCTTCAAGGGCAATGGGCTTATAAGGGGAAAACTGTAATTGGGGGTTGGGGCCACAGGGAAGTAAGGAAAAAACCATAAGTGGGGGTTGTGGGTCACAGGAATGTCGACCTTCAGGCAGGTTGGGTCCAGGAGGCTGAATCTCCAGGGAAGTTGTTTCATCTCAGAGGATCATTGGGAGTTAATTGTATCTAATCACTCTGATGGAGTTTCTGGAGAGTGCTGGCAGGTCTAGTTTGTGGCATTCCCGGAACACAGGAAGAAATGAAGTCACCTGGGGGACAAATTCTCACAGAACGTTCACAGACCACAGCATTAGTGGCAAAATATACATTACATATAGAATATGGCATTAATTTTTCCCTTACACATGTACTTGCATAAATGAGTATTTGGGCCAACAAATTATTTACTGTGGGTGACATGATATAGTCATAAGTATACCATCATAGCACAGATAAAGGACCATGCATTGGTTTTAACAATTACTATAAATGATAGAATCAGAGGGGGTCATCACTTTTCATCTCCCTGGGTATTTGTTTTAGTAGTTCATGTTTCTCTGCATTTTCCTAAGTTCCACGTGGAAATGCACACCTAGTTACTGTTTTGTTGCTGTAAGGAGACACCATGACCAAGCAATTTATAAAACAAAGCCTTAAATTGAGGACTTGTTTCAAAGTGTTAGTCTGTTCCTATCATCCTATGGGACAGGCAGGTATGTTGCCTGGGTGGCTAGTGTGTGTGTGTGTGTGTGTGTGTGTGTGTGTGTGTGTGTGTGTGTGTGTGTGTGTGTGTGTGTGATAGCAGGCAGGTATGGTGCTGAAAATGAAAATGTAGCTGAGAGATCACATGACACAAAAGTTACAGGCAGACACAAAAAAGAAAGTTACAGGCGAAGGAGAAAGAGAAGAAGATGGCGAGAGAGGCGAGAGAGGAGAGAGGAGAGAGGAGAGAGAGAGAGAGAGAGAGAGAGAGAGAGAGAGAGAGAGAGAGAGAACTAAATTGAAACTAGGAACTAAGCATTCAAATACCTATGTGTTCTATTTTCCTTCAAACCAATACATGATTTGACGGTTCTCAATGTGTTTTCCAGGATGACTTAAGAAAGTTCAGTACTTGTGTGACTCATTAAAACAAAGTGTTAATGAGACAACAATTTGGTCCACTAGAACCTGTCCAGTGGGGTTGGGTCCACTGAATAGACTGAACATCATGTCTTTTGATAAAGAGAATTTATGTCAGGGAGCTTCAATTTTTACCAATAAGGTTGAAGAACTCATCAGGAATACGAAAAATAGAGTATTGACACCAAAATAACTTTAAACTTTTCAACATTCCCCAAATCTGCCTTAAAGCCTGAGATTTCCATTTCTAAATATGTGGTAGTTTATCTGGTAGTGGTTGCCTACTTATCCCAGGTTTACATTGAAAACAACAGAAAAGTCTTCTGTTACAGAACAGAAACATTCTCTTTACTTCATTTAAGTGTTTCTTATTGGTTCTTGCTTGTTTGAAGAAGTGGTGCAGTCCTGGCAAGTTACCAATAACTGGTTAGGCTTGGTAGCTATAGACACTATGAGTCAATGTAGCATGATTAAATATGGCCAGCTTTGTATGAAGTTAAATTTCTACTTTTCCTTTTACCCTGTGAATTGGAAAACGACAATTTAAATCAGAAAGAACTGACGAGGGAAGCAAATGGCTGTGTAACAGGGGCGTAGCCTCATGCCGTCATCCGGAAAGTGGTGGTAAGGAAAGCATCAGTCTCAAGAGCACCACACTGAGAATGCTGACATATATCCACCCCTCATCAGGATTACTATACCGTCTCTCACCTGCCTATAGGAGTCCTTCAAACACTAAATAAGAGAAATTGCTAGCTGGGTGATTTTACTGTTGTAATTTATTAAAATTTATTCAGATGACATTCTGATTGTTATCACCTCACTTGTATCTTCCCATTCCCGTCCTTGACCCCCGCCCCATCTCTGCCCTATTTCCCTTCTCAGACCTCTAACTAAGGGGACCTCCACGCTCCCCCGCCCCACACACCATATGACCACAGCCTATGAGGTCTCATTCTGGATAGTCTGTATCCCTTACTCTGTGTACCCACCAGGCCTCCAAACTAAGGAGAAGGGATAAAATTGGGGACACCAGGGCTCATGTCACAAGCAGTCCCACTCCCTCCAAAACCATGGAGAATGAGCTGTCCATTTGGTTATTTCTTAACAGAGGGTCTAGGTTCACTGTATACTGTTGGTTGGTGCAACAGTTTGTGCAGGACCACCTGGTTCCAGATCTGCTGGCCGTGATGGTCCCCTTGTGGGGCTCCTGAACCCTCTGGATGGATCCTTCTATTCCCGCATTCTTCCATGCCACTCTTAGCATTTCTTCCAGAGTCTGGCATTTATTCCATTCTCCTGCTGGGTGGAGTCTCTCAGAACACATTTATGTTGGGCTAATATCCACTGAGAAGTGAGTATATACAATGTGTGTAATTTTTTTAACCTCTGGATGATCATTTCTTGTTCCATTGATTTGCCTTCAAATTTCAAGATTTCCTTGCTTTTTAATAGCTGAGTAGTATTCCATTGTGTAAATGTACCACAGTTTCTTTATTCATTCTTCAGTTGAGGAACTTCTAGGTCGTTTCTAGATTCTGGTTATTATGAATAAAGTTGCTATGAACATAGTTGTGCAAATGTCTTTCTTGTATGGTGGAGCATCTTTCAGGTATATGCCCAGGAGTGGTATGGATGGGTCTTGAGGTAGCACTATTCCCAATTTTCTGAGAAAGTGCCACATTGATTTCCAAAGTTGTTGTACAAGTTTGAACTCCCACAAGCAATGGGAGAGTTTTCCCCTCTCTCCACATCCCCACAAGCATGTGCTGTCACTTGAGTTTTTCATCTGGTAAATGTAAGATGGAATCTCAGAATTGTTTTGATTTACATTTCCCTGACAACTAAGGAGGCTGAGTATTTCCTTAAGAGTTTCTTGGCCAACCACAGTTCCTCTGTCAAGAATTCTCTCTTTAGCTCTGTACCCTATGTTTAATTGGGTGATATGGTTTGGTGGTTTTTACTTTCTTGAGATATTTATGTAATTTGGATATTAGCCCTTTGTCAGATGTAAGGTTAGTAAAGATCTTTCCTAGTCTGTAGGCTGTTGTTTTGTTCTCTTGAGAGTGTTCTTTCCCTTACAGAAGCTTTTCAGTTTCATGAGGTCTCATTTATTAATGGTTGCCTCCTGTACCAATGAGTTCAAGGCTCTTCCCCACTTTCTCTTCTGACAGATTTAGTGTGTTTGGAATTTATGTTGAGGTCTTTAATCCACCTGGACTTTAGTTTTGTGTAGGTGTCAAGATGGCTGGGGCCTCATAGAATGAGTTTGGTAATGCTCCTTCTATTTCTAGAACAATTTGAGAAATTAGCCTTTCTTCGAAGATGTGGCATACAAATATTAATATCATAATTACATATCACAAAATAACTTTTAATAACCATATAATCTTTAAACTTTCCAGCACAGAAAATTAATTAATTAATTAAATGTTGAAAGTTTCTCTAAAGTATCCAAAGTCTCTCAAATGTCCTAACAATTCAGTTGCTTCAGGGTGGTGCGGAGCATCAGAAGACCCATGGACTCCATGAAGGTGGGATCATTGCTTCTTGTCAGAAGCAACATTGTGTGGATCGTAGACAAAGCAACTGTGATGGTAGATAAAGCATTCTATAAGTACACAGATGATAGTTTTTATAGAAGCATTATGTTTAGAAAAAATGAATCCATAACTAAAATAAAGACATACTGCTATCTTTTCCATGAAGAAAATGGCCAAATGTAGTCCACATGGAATCAGAGTAAACTCAGAAACAGTATTTAATAGACCCTGTAAAGTCTGATGGTTTTCTTTGCCATCGGCTCGGAAGGACGCAAAAGCAAAGGCTCACTCCTCTCAGGGGCAGTGTAAGAATCTTGCCCTCTACCCATTCTTTGACTGAGGGACATCTAGGTTGTTTCTAGATTCTGGCTGTTATGAAAAAGGCTGCTATGAACACAGTTGAGCAAATGTCCTTGTTGTGTGGTGGAGCATCTTTCAGGTATATTCCAAGGAGTGGAATAGCTGAATCTTGAGGTAGCCCTATTCCCAATTTTCTGAGACAGCACCAGATTGATTTCCAAAGTTGTTGTACAAGTTTGCACTCCCACCAGCAATGGAGGAGTGTTCCCCTTTCTCCACATCCTCGCTAGCATGTGCTGTCACTTGAGTTTTTGATCTTAGCCATTCTGATGGGTATAAGATGGAATCTCAGAGTTGTTTTGATTTGCATTTCCCTGATGACTAAGGAGGTTGATGACTAAGGAGGTTGAGCATTTCTCAGCCATTTGATATTCCTCTGTTGAGAATTCTCTGTTTAGCTCTGAACCCCATTTCTTAATTGGGTTATTTGGTTTGGTCGTATTTAATTTCTTAGGTTCTTTATATATTTTGGAAAGAAACTGTGGTACACTTACACTATGGAGTACTACTCAGGTATTAAAAACAAGGAAATCTTGAAATTTGCAGGTAAATAGATGGAATTAAAAATGATCATTCTGAGTGAGTTAACCTAGACCCAGAAAGATACACATGGTATATACTCACTTATAATTGGATATTAGCCCAGCATGGATGTCCTCTGAGAGTCTTCCCTCAGTGCGGGATCAGGACCGATGCTGGGACTTGCCATTGGGACTCTAGGTGAGAGTAGTGTAGGAGAATGGGGTGATAGAAGGACTCAGATGGTCTAGGAACCCTACAAGAAGACCATCAAGGCTGATGGATCTGGACTCAGGCAGGGAGGATGGGCTGCACAAACTGCTGTACCAACCAAGGACAATGCATGCTGGAAACTCTGACCCCCTATTCAGTTCTAGCCAATGGACAGTGCATTCTCCACAGTTGTGTGGAGAATGAAGACTGGCTCTGAAATGAACGCTGGTGCCTCCTATTTGGCCACATCCCCTTGGTGGGGAAGCCTAGTGGCTCTCAGAGGAAGGGGAAGCTGGCTATCTGGATGAGACCTGGTAGACTGTGATCATATGGTTGGGGGAAACCTCTTCTCTCACAGGTCTAGGGGAGGGGATATTGGGTGAAAGAGAGAGCTAGGGGAGAATGAGAAGATACAAGTGAGGGGATAACAATTGGGATGTAATCTGAATAATTTATTCAAAAATATATAATCTGGCCCTCTTCCCAACTGAGAGTGCACAGGTGGGTGGCCACATCAGCCTCTATTCCATCTCAGCCTTCAGTGTGGCTGATCTGTGGGACAAAGCCTTCCTCAGATGGCCTCCCTGGAGCTTGGAGGAGTGAAGGTTGAGGGAAACTCCGCAACTAGGCTGAGAGAAAACTCCGCAACTAGATCCTACAGCTGACCTCCGCACCCCAGAACCCATAAAAGTACATTATCCTAGTTTATTATATATACATCAAAGTTCTTAGGATGAAGCTGCACCTCTCCCTGGCCCTTCTGTAAGGCTGATGCACTGACTGGAAGAATGCTCACAACTGAGGAGTCCTTGGAATGTTTCAGTTCCAGAATCAAGTTACCTTGGGCCATCTTTAGCCCTTTTAAAAGCCATTTGCTATCCTTTTAGTGTATGAGCTAATGTCATTGTTACTGTTACTTAAATCATTTAGAATTAAGAAACACCTAGCTCTCTCCAACCAAAAGGCTAAGAATACCATCAAATAGCACCTAAGGACATCAACAGAGGTTTTTCTATTTTGTGTTTCCCAGCATGGCAATTTCTACTTGACTCTAAAATAAACCACTTAATACCCCTTTGAGATAAGAGTTGTGTTTTCGCATCAACATGATAAAATACAATACATGGGTTACAGATTGTTGCTATATGACTTTTTCTCTGGGCATACCATCCATGACCGTGTCATGGACGTTGTGAAGGACAGAGTCCTTGGCTTAGTAATCATAAACAATACAGCGAGAGCTGCATCCATGCTGATGGCTAATACTCTATAATAGAAGAAAAGAATTAACACTGGACCCTTGGCCAGGATTCTATAGTTTAATACCTCCTATCCAACTGCTGCAAGTGATCTTGGGAAATTCTCGTTTACGTAGAACGTAAAAATCTATCTGAAAGTGAAATTATATGTGTAGCTTCATACGAGGTTATAGTGTATGAAAGGTCAAAACTTTGCAGCAACACAATTGTTTGGGGATGCCATTCCCACTCTTAGACATAATCTATCACCCATATACCTCTAAAGTGAGCTCATTGGCTCACCAAGTTGGCCTCTGGTAGAACTGCTACTTTGGTTTATCTTTCGTTCATTATTGGTGCCCTCCTGAGGAGCATTTGTTTATACCACCTCAGGAAATTACCACAAGGTGATCATTACATTTAGCAACGCAAATAGTAATAGAAGTGTTTGGCTTTCTCACGCTCAATGTTGGTGACTGCTTTCTGTTGTTTATTTTCTTTTCACCCTTTGACTTCTTTTTTCCTCATTACATTTCTGGCCAACTGCCTAGTGATTGTTTTACTATTCAGCTACAAAGGATGATTTGAATCAATTTCTCTTACATCTGGGAATTGGACAAACTCTATTGATGTAACCTAGTTGCTTTGTTTTCTGAGTCAAAGCTGATAATTTGAAGCAATGGCTGCTAATAGAATGACTATCATGAATTTTCAAGATGAAAGTGATTAAAAATGAATTGTGTCCCATTGTCACAGCTAAAATATGTAAAACAAGGAAAAACATTACATTCTAATCATTTAAGAATCACTTTCCTAAGGAGAAGAAATTAAAAATGAGTCCAGAAGGCAAATCCAAAATGACATAAAAAATTTCTGGTCCTGATTCTAATCTATCCATCAGTGATTGACAGATAATTAACATAGGGTCTGTCCTTGCAGAATATAAGCTGAATACAGAAATGCCTTAAGTTAACTATTTCAAAGAAAAAGGTGATTGATGCTGAAGCAAACTTGAAATTTGATTATCAATAAGATGAATAATTTAGATGGAATTTTTATTATCATCCATGTTTACCTATAATTGTCATTTACATGGCTCTTTTGTTGCAGAAATATGTTTAGCTTAATAAAATATAGTACAGCATCCTAGTTAATTGATGAAGCATCTCTTGAGCCTTTATGAATCTTAATGTTGTATTAGTATTTCCAAAATTAGAAGGTAGTTTACTCTAATTTATGTGAAAGAATATCAACTATTTGTACTGCACATTCATATATATATATATATATATATATATATATATATATATATATATATATCATGAGTCTTCCATCTGCTTCCATGGGCTCTCCAAGGAGTCTCTTGTTATAGCAAGAAAGTAGAAAAGCTCCTTGTCGAGGGACTAGACTCTGGCCTGGGTGGAGCCTAATACTCCAGCAGCTGGCCTGGTTCAGTCACTTTGTCTAAAGGATCACCCCTACGAAGGTAGGGTCCTAGAAACCTACAAGAAGACTATTAAGGCTGGTGGATCTGGACCCAGGTGGGTCAGCTCAAACTACTGTACCAACCAAAGACAATCATGTAGTAAACCTAGAACCCCTATCCAGATCTAGCCAATGGACAGCACATTCTCCACAATTGTCTGGAGAACAGGGATTGACTCGGACATAAAGTCTGGTGTCCCTTACTTGACCACTTCCCCTTGATGGGGAGACCTGGTGACACTCCGAGGAAGAGTAAACAGGCTACCAGGAAGAGATCTGGTAGGCTGTGATCTTCTAGTGGGTGACAAGGTCTCATTCTGTCACAGATCTAGGGGAGGGGAATAGGATGAAAGAGGGAGGGATGGGGAGTGGGCAGATACAAGTGAGGGGATAACAAATGAGATGTAATCTGAATAAATTATTAAATTAAAAAACAAGAGAATGTGAGGGTGCTGTTGAGAGGTCAGTAACAGCTTTAATTAGACAGGAACAGTTCACATTGAGCACTTACAAAACTAATGTGGGCAAAGTAAGTTGCTGCAGAATAACAAAAACTTAGAATCTCAAAGTAAGAGTTTTAACTGAACCTTCTAATCAGAAGGGTTTTTGCTTGTCTTCTCTTCTGATGAAGGAACAATGAGCCTTAATTTTTTCACATCACTCATAGGAGTATTGATTGATTCAATACAGCTAAGCTTATTTTTGCCTTAATGGCTTGCTTTCCATCTGTTTATGTTACTCAGGAAAATGCAAATAAGATATAAGCTATTATGGTAACCATTTCAAAGAAAGACAAATGGACACCTGCCTACCCATTCTGTTTCATTTATAACATGTATGAACTTCCATTCATAGAACCTATCAGAAGACAATGAATGATCTGTAAAAATGAAGCAGGTTCTTAATGTACTAAGTATATATAACAATATTCAGTTACTTCACTCAATTATTCTAGAAAGATCCATATGAATTTGCCTGAAAAAGTCATCTTTTGTTATGAAAAGCATGGCAATACACATAGTTTAACAAATGTCTGTGGAATAAGATGTAAAAATCCTTTGTACATATGCCAAATAGTGGTTCATTTTTGGCTTATATGCCAAATAGTGGTACTTATTCATTTTTGGCTTATTGAGCATGTTCCACACTGATTTTCAGAATAACTAAAAGTTAAAATAATCTAAATGTCATCAAACTGAGGAACGGATAACAAAAATATCACATATATGGAACACTATTCAGCTGTAAAGAAAAAAAAAAATCAAACTATGACATTTGTAGGTCTGATGTATTTCAGACCCAGAAAGACAACTGCCACATGTTCTCTCTCACCTGTGCATCCTAAAGCTACAAATCTTCAGATACGAGTGTACAACCTGGGTTATCCACAGAAACCAAGGAAGTACAATGGTGCCACGAGGGACAGTGGATATGGCAGGAGTGAGTGGGATTTTAGGATACAAATGATATGGAGGGAGACATAGGAGAGCAGGGGTGTAATTCGTGAGTATGAGTGGAGGTCAAGACAGAAGGAAAGGGAAGGAGGAAGGAAAACACACTAAGGGTGTTTGAAAAATCCATAAGGGCAAATTTTTATTTAACTTAAATGACATGTAAGTGTTTATGTACACCCACACCCACACACAAACACACACACACACACACACACACACACACACACACACACACACACTCATTCACACTTTAATGCAGACAATGCTTTCCTCAAAAGCCATAGAGTGTCTAACAAAACCACCAACACTGAGCATGAGAATTTCCCTTTTGCATTTTTGGTCAAGGGTATCTAAGAGACTCCCCAAACAACAGAGGCTCTGTATAATGCTCTTGGTTGTCTGCCAGAGGTTGATGTTTTCTGAAGAAACCATCGGCATCAGACACAGGACTCAGAATCTGATCTGGGTCTGACTTCAAGTCTTCTCCACGAGATTAGCTTTAACAGCACTGAAAAGTAGCATGCAGGCTGCCAAGTGATGGAGACAACCAGCAGTCCTGTGCAGATGTGATGCCTACGGACTATAACAACAAACAGCACAGCAAAAATAGTGACGCTTACACTTTGACAGTAACCAATATCTCTCTAGTCATACACAAGGCTTGATCAACAGTAGTAAATTATGCCTGAGACTTGGAAACCTGGCCAACCACCCGGGGATTATGAAGCCATGGGTCATAGAGAAAAAAAAAATTACTACCCCCATTTTAGCAGCCCAACATGATTCCAAACTGTATGCTAAATAATTATTACCCTTTTTTTTTACTCATAGATAAGGGTAACTTTCATGCTTCATCAAAAATCTTCTATTTGTAATTGAGGAAGACCATTACAGGAATTGCAAGGTGTCAAAGTGCAGGGAACAACTCAGAGTGGATTGTGCAGCTTTAATTGATACATGCACCACACGACTCCTACACCTAAGCCTCGGTGTGCATGGCAGAGGAGCAGGCAGGAAGATTACAAAAGTCAGAAGACCAGGAAATCTACTGTGCTATTATGTCTCCTAGAAATGATGAGACGCTTCACCCATGATACCACAAAAATACGGTTGCTTAAAGAAGACAAAAACACTGAGCACACCAACAATAATGCAAAAGGGGAAGACCCCACAGGGGTATGAGGAATAGATAAAGAACACAAGGCAGTTAATGAGGGAGAACTAGTCTTCCCCAGGGAGCTCCTGAATCCATTATCTAGTGCCATGTGGTCATACATATACAAATAGCACCGAATGGACTCAGTGGTTGTATTTCTATGTTACATATGTAAATATCTAATAGATTAATATGGGGGCATGGATGGGGGCGCCATGAGAGGGATTGAGAGAAGGAAAGGTGTTGTGTAGTAGCTTCTTTTGAGCTACGAACTTCCATGTTGAAGATAGACTCCTTAAGACACAGAATGTAAAAGGCAGGATAGTTTAAGATAGGATGTTCTGAGATGAGGTGAGACAGTCTACCCTACAGGAAAGCTTCTTAAGTGCCAGACGAAATACCTCAAAATAGCTTCAGGAACTGCCCCAAACTGACCAAGGTCACCAGGTCCCTCCTTCCCCATGGATGTATCAAAATAGTAAGGACCTGTTGAAAGACTTACACAAGCCGGACTATCTTGAAGACTCTCAGAAAATCTCAGCTGCCTGGAAGAAGTAGAGAGCGTCTGAGCCAACTGGAAGAGACAGAAACTCCTGCAGCTGCTGGGAAGAGGCTCACAGTAACTAAACTACCTGCGAGGGACGGTCTCTGTCCTACCTGTTAGGCAGCCTGCAAGTTGTGCAGTACGTTCCAGATTTCCCAGATTTGTTAGCTGCCACCCGTGCTGTGGTGGGCTTTGGTGATGCAGATGTCTTTGGGTTATTTCTGCTCCTGTTAGTAACCCTTCATCCATAGTCCTGTAAGAAAGCCCATAAAAAACTCACTGTACTTTGCTCAGTCATCAGTTCCTTATCTGAAGTGAATACACATTTGTTCATATTCCCCAAGAAATAGTGTCACTCACCAAGCAAGCAAGCAAGCAAACAACCTGCTGTCCTTCCTCTGAGTGCCAACGGGTCTCCCCCTCCAGGGGACATGGTCAAATGTGAGGCACCAGAGTACGTGAGAAAGTCATACCCCACTCTCGACTCAACTGTGGAGAATGTTCTGACCATTGGCTAGATCTGGGTAGGGGTTTAAAGTTTACCGCCTGTATTGTCCTTGGCTGGTGCCTTAGTTTGAGCAGGACCCCTGGGCCCAAATCTGCCTATCATAATGCTCTACTTGTAGGTTGCCAAGAAGAGACTTGATACCCTATGAGCATATACAGGGGGAGGTAATCCCCCTCAGGAACTGTCATAGGGGAGGGGAATAAGGGGAAAATGGGAGGGAGGGGAAGAATGGGAGGATACAAGGGATGGGATAAACATTGAGATGTAACAAGAATAAATTAATAATTAAAAAAAAGACCTTCCATTCAGAAACATTAAAAAAAAAAAAAAAAAAAGCAAGCAAGCAAACAAAAAACCCTCCCTTTATAATGTAATGCCACATTTGGTCAGTAGATGGCAGTATGGATATTCCAAGAAACCGAGAGAGCCATTCGTATGCTTACTATGCTGCCAAGGAAACAAGCTCATTTTAGACCAGCACATGAGAAAAAACCAGAAACTCTAAAAGTTTTAGAAAATGGGACTTTATTATATCAAATCCTACTTGCCTCTTAATGTAAGCCTGCACATTCAGCCCACTTGTTTCCTAACATAGTTTATGTTAGGAAGTAGGGAGGTATGTATTTGGCTCAGAGTAAAATAAAACATGAAAATAGTTCTTGACTCGTAATGTCATGGTCCCAAAAGACCACAAAATAGAGTGGCGAATGAGTGAATACGCGAACAAAATAGCTCACTGTACTTAACAGTACCCCTATGGGACATAATTTAAAAAGTCACATGTGCTTTAATAAATAAATGCCTGTCTGTAAACAAAAATGGCACCACAGTTGTCAAAAAAATGGCAGACAGCACTTTGCCATAGTTAAGCACTCTACTGTGTGTAGCTGCTGCTATGTTCTGACAAGTGATGGCCTTCGATATATAAGGAGGGACTTCACATGCCTTTTGAGGTAAAGCAGTAGAGATCCCATAGGATGCTGAACCGTCCTTCTATGTGAGATTTCAGGGACTGAGTCTTCAAGGTCCTATCAATGAAAATTGAGGCCACCTGGGAAAGGAAAGTCTGTGTTAATGGAAAAAAAATGCATCTATGAAACGAAAAAACTAAAGAGAAAATTTCAAACGTCTTTCACAGTTTAGTTGGTGATGTTGGGATGGAGAGGCAGACTCTTGTAAGGACTAGGAGTTGGATTCCCCTCCCCCCCAATATTCAGGCCCACTTTCAGGGCTTTTCTATGGTAACTATGTAATCCTCTATGTTTTAGTTATGTTATATTTGGGAATTTGCAGCAATAATGCCTTATCAATAGGACACAGGTAACCAGGTGCAGGTTGCAGGAAGTGTGGGCACCTGTGCACATCTGATCCCTGCTTTCTCTGCACTTAGGACACAATATCTGAAGAGTGTGAAGAGACTGCGCCAGGGATGATGTGCATTATATTTGATGAACAAGAAGATGAGCCTGTCACTCCCTTAAGTAATCATCCGTATCGGCACATGGACAGTACCTGTGATCATACATAGAAAGCTAATGCCGAATTTACAAGAACCCCACCTGGTTTGATGAAGATGCGCATTAGCTAGCAACTCAAGAAGCTTCTGCAGGGCTGGGCGTGGTGGCGCACGCCTTTAATCCCAGCACTCGGGAGGCAGAGGCAGGCGGATCGCTGTGAGTTCGAGGCCAGCCTGGTCTACAGAGTGAGTCCCGGATGGCCAAGGCTACACAGAGAACCTCTGTCTTGAAAAACCAAAAAAAAAAAAAAAAAAAAAAAAAAGAAGCTTCTGCACTGCCTTGCCAGGCCTCATGAGTGCTGGTCCCTCATAGTCGGCCTGCACATGCCTTCCTTCCTCTTTAGGGTCTCTTTGGAGTCTAACAATTGACATCTACTGTGAAAGCGGTCATGCTAGTGCCCCTAGCATCCAAGGGAACAGAGAGTGATGTGAGCATGGCTACCAAATGGAGGACAGCTGTAGCCTCACTATGGTGGATATTTCAGTTTGCGTTTGGGCCTTGAACACAGACGTGGCATGAGACTTGCTAACTCCTCCCCTTATGTCTCAATATACTCAATAAGTTGCCTAGCTCTCTCCTTAACAAGGTTTCTAGAACCAAGGATATAATGACATTCTGTTAAAACACCAGGGTACCCACCCAATTGCATATGGAAAAGAAGATTTTTTTTTTTAAAAGGAAAAGAGGGAAGAAGCTGGGAGAGGCAAATAAAAACAATGTTTCTAATTAAAACCATCAATACTTAATTTCACCCTCAGAGACATTCAAAGGCCCCGATGACTCTAACTGTGCAGTCAGGGTTAATATTTAATACAACGTAGCATTATATTGGATTAAGTCTTGACTTAAAATATTGGATTTCTCAAGAATAATGGGACTCAAAAGGATTTTAGTTAAGAATGGTACCAAAGTGTTCACGAGCCTTTTACCGCCAAACCATAAGAAACCAGAGGCTCCTTGAAAACATCTTTGTCCTTGAGGTAAGTTACCTCGCTTCTTAAATCCCCGCCTTCCCTCATCCCAGGCTGTACATTAGCACTAAGTCATGTCATTCTCCTGACCTCTCAACTCTTTGAAAATTATTGCAAGATGAATGCTTCAGGCTTGGTAAATTGGAATCACTTCTCCTGATAATGATATAGATGCCATAGCTTTTTTGGCATTTCCCCACATTTCTTATTAGTTAGAGGTGCAGTCCTTCCGCACATTTATAATTGCCAGAGAGTTGAATTATCAAGGACCATGCTCTGTAGAGCTCACTGACTTCAATCATGTTGCATACACGTTCATGTCTCATAAGATGACCAAAAGGAAATCACACAACCTTTACAGTCTGTTTCCTTAAATGCAAAATGAGAAAGTTGCATAATATTTAATATCCATTACGCCTCTGAAATTCCAGCTTGCATATTATTTTCCTGTCACTTTCTGGTATTGATACAAATGAAGAGTAAATGATAAGCAAGTGAGTATGAGCTGGGTGTGGTGGCGCACGCCTTTAATCCCAGCACTCGGGAGGCAGAGGCAGGCGGATCGCTGTGAGTTTGAGGCCAGTCTGGTCTACAAAGTGAGTCCAGGATGGCCAAGGCTACACAGAGAAACCCTGTCTCGAAAAACAAAACAAAACAAAAAAGTAAGTAAGTATGGAGGAAAAGTACACACACACACACACACACACACACACACACACACACACACACCACAACCGTAGGCACCCAGAAAAGCCATAGGTGGATGAATCTGGTTTCAAAGCTTTGAGCTTTATTCATTCACATCAGAAAATTCAAAAGATCTAAACAGAATCATGTGGTGGTGAAATTTGGTTAGGTCGGCTTTCTATTACTAGTTGATATAAAAATATTGTTCTTACTGTCCCAAAACTGGGACAAATATTCTTAAAATGATAACTCAATGATATGATACTCAAGTCATTAGATTAATGATAAGACACAGAAAATGGTTATTTAAAAAAAATCTTCTAATTTGTCAGGAAAAAAAAATCAATATCCAAACATTAAGCTTAATGTACAAATCCTAGGCAAAGTTATTCAACACACATCTCTTTGGCACTTGCGCTCACTCAACATGAGGCCAAGCTACCTCCTCCTCCAGGAGGTACATAAATCTTTTTGCCCTTTGAGGTTGTTTTGAGCGTCCCCCAGATTATACCTGAACCCTGTAGCTTGGAATTCCAGATCTCTATCATCTAGCCTACAAAACGTTTTCCTTCTTCTTGCATTTTTCTCAGCACATGTCTTCCACCCACTCAACTCTTCTAATTTATGCCTCAGCGGAGCTCTCTGAAGTCATTTCGCTTTGCCTTTGCTCACCCTTCTCTCCCCTGTCCCTCTGCGGCCTTGCCTTCTTCAGTGTACACTAAGCTTGGTCACTGCTTCATGGCTTCCACGAAGCACTGGTGTTAAAACGATCCTTCCTTCCACCAACGGTACTAAGCAGCTTCTTTTTCTTTCTGTACTGACTACTGTGCTTTGTTTAGTGTCCATGTCTTGGTAGAACTACGAGCCTTTGAAGAACACACACAATGTGAAAGCTTATTCTACCTTTCCACCTCTCCTTTTCTTCCCCCTTTTCTTCTTATTTTCCAATCTCACTCCCCGCCACATTCCTTTCTTCCTGTTTTTAAGTTTCTCATAATTTATAAAGTAAATTTGGGAATCTAGGAAATAATCAATTGTCACTTTATAAATAAACATTGAAATATCAAAATCAGTAGCACAAACTTTGGGCTTTCTTTTCTACACACTTCTCTTATGTCCTATATGTGCCGGTTTGGAATTCTAATCTCACTCCAACATATCATTTGTGAGAATCCATAGTTTGAACACATGCATGCAACTGTAGATTCTACTTTTAAAGTCGATTTAGAAGTTTTTAAACAAGAACAGAAGCATTCTAAGAAATATAAATAAAGTAAGAGATTGTACTATCACTTGTTTAATTTCTTTCTTTTTAATAGCCATTCTTTGGTTGAGGGACATCTATGTATTTTCCAGATTTTTGATATTTTTAATAAAGCGGCTATGAACATAAAAAAATACCCTTAGAAACAGTCTGTAGTAAGGATTACAAGTTAAGTTAAGAAAGGACCTCAAAGCTAGGTATGGTAGAAAATGCCTTTAATCCCAGGAGTACGGAGGCAGAGGCAGGTGGATCTCTATGAGTTCGAAGCCAGCCTGGTCTGCAAATTGAGTTCTAGGACAGCCAGGACTGTTACACGGAGAAACCCTGTCTCAAAAAAAGCAAAACATTAATGATAAAAAGAAAGGACCAGGTGAATCGGCCAGACCAGGGCAGATAACGAATGACTTCACATGGGGGCTGCATCTGGCTAATGTTTGTTTTCCTACCTTTGCAGCTTCATTTCTTCAAAAAGGAGTTTATCTGTTTTTATGCAATAAGTTCCATTAAGTCCGTTATATTTTATAATTGTTTATAAATAAAATAAAAACCTACCCCTAAACTCAAAGCCAAGAAACTGAAAATCTCTTTTCATTTTAAAACTTATTTATCCTTCTAGGTTGTCCTCAAAATCGCAGGGGAATTTTGCAACTCTTTGGAATAATGTTCTTTCTTTTTTTTAAATTTTATTTATTTTAGGTATATGATTACTCTATTTACATATCAGAAGAGGGCATGAGATCACATTATAGACGGCTGTGAACCACACCACGTGGTTGCTGGGAATTGAACTCGGGACCTCTGGGAGAGCAGACAGTGCTCTTAACCACAGAGCCATCCCTCCAGCCCATGTTCTTTCTTTTATGCACCATAATCTTAGCACATCCACTGAAAGAACAAGCAGGACTTTATCCTCTTCTTATAAATCCTCCTGCTTTGCCTCAGGCCCCAGACTGCTAAAGGAATTCACAAACTACCTTTATTTCTGTTTTATAATTCAGGATGCTAGAAATACAACTTTATTGCTCACCCCCAGGCCCACTCTCTTATCCTAAATTGCAACCCAAACTGCTCTTTGTGTGTGTGTGTGTGTGTGTGTGTGTGTGTATTTTGGGGGGCGGGGTGGCTGTCAGTTACAGCTCTACTTCCTTGTCTCCACAGTTTCCTTTGGTAAAGAGCTATTTTTCTTTAGATGTCAGGACTCCAGCCATTTTGGATGTCTAGCCTCACTAGATCTTAGGTTTTCCATATGCTCAAGAATGGATCAGCATGGCAAGTACTTAGATTTCCCCCCATTGGCCACTGTGGCTTTAACTTTTCCACCTAGTTTTAAAGGTTAAGCGCCCCCCCAAAGGAGACTTATTAACACAGAGGCTGAGGCTCAGAGCTGAGGTTTGCAGCTTTGCCTGGCCTCCAAAACTGCCTTCTATAAGCCTATGATTTTCTCCTCTCCCTGAGCCCGGGGACGCTGTTACTGTGTCCCAGTTCACAGTTCTGTTGGACTCCTATAAACTCCTGGTGTCCACATCATTCTCAACCATCCTTGGTTCCTTTACTCACTGTCTTGCCAGTGGCACAGTTTGAGTTCCGCCTGGGCTCCCTTAAGTAACCAACTCAGAAATCCTTTTAGCCCTTCCGGCAATACCAATACTTCTTGCCAAACTCCAGCTAGGTAGGTTCTCCTGAGACTGTGGCTCAGCCCCTTTTCCTTTCATAAGACACCCCCACCCATGCCTCAGCCCTCGCGCCTCCCCACGACTCTGAGTAACCTTCTTCACACATTTCCTGAGAGCAGTCACTGGGCATTCTTCTTGCATCCTTCTGCCTCCCTAGTCCAGCGCCACAGTCACTCTGCGCCTTGCGCGCTAGGTACAGCTAACAGCCGCTAAGCTGGGCGGGGCGCTCAGGTCTGAGCGGAACTCTTCGCGCTCCTCCTGAGCGACAGCCTCTGGGTGTCCGTGGTCCAGCGCAGTAGCGATCCTGGTTCCGCGGACCCGCAAATCCTCAGGCCACCAGCCGCTCACCCCAGAAGCAGGTGCAAACAGAGAGAGTGTACTGGAGCCCTGCAGCTAGGCGGCTTTCCTCTCATTCAAAAGAGGACCCTCCTGCTGGCCTCTCTGCCCACTGGCCGCTGGGTCCGGAGCATCCTTAACCCTCAGCGCGAAGTGGAGATGCAGGAGAGGCTGAAGAGGGAGCTCAGCTCCTGAGACTGCGCCAGCTGGCACCATGCGCTTGTGGCCTTTGCCTCTCATCGTGGTCCCTGGCTTACTACAGCTGGTGAGTGCGCGGTCTGCGGTGCTGCACAGGTGCCGGGATAGTTTAAGTGGGAAATCCTCTTCCATAACGGACTTGGGAGCTAAGGTGCTCTCAAGCATCTCAGGCTGTGACTCAGATTGCTTTGCTATTGATGAAGAAGAAAGGAGAGAGAGAGAGAGAGAGAGAGAGAGAGAGAGAGAGAGAGAGAGAGAGAGAGAGAGAGGAGAGCGAGGAGGAGGCGAGGAGAGAGAGGCGAGAGAGAGAGAGAGAGAGAGAGAGAGAGAGAGAGAGGAGTGGAAGGGGTTAGTGAGGGTTTGGGTTCAAAGACCTTCCTGCAGTCCAGAGACAGGGGCTTGGCAGCTCCGTTTTGCCCAGGTGACTGCTGTGAACACTTCTTCCAAAGCAGGGGTCCATTTTAGATAAAGACTGATTTTAGGGGCAGCTGGATTTCACACAGTGTTCCATCTAGCAGTGGGAACCGAAATGGCCTTTCTACTCGCTAGAGATGCAATATATAACTTTGACGGCCAACTTCGTGGGATCAGCAGCCAGCTGGATCCACGGGCCCACATCTCACTGCCTGAACCACTGTGACTGCAGAGCAAACTGTGGGATGTTAAGAGATAGTTCAGGGTGCGCTAGCGAACCTCAGGCTGCCATTCAGGATTCCCTAGGTTTCTGGAAGGAGGGTACACTTTATCTTTTCCTGGTTATTGTATTTAAGGTGGACCCCAACGTAAAATCTTTTAAAAGTAACTTGACGCACAATAGCAGAAATGGGTTGCTGGCTTCTTCCGTCCCTGCCAGGTTTCTCCTGGTCACTTGGTGCCAGGAGTAGTGAGAGTGACCGGCCTTTCCTTGATTCCAGGGCTTATTTGGTCCGGACACTTTAGGTTTTATTTGCTTGCCATGGGTTGTTAGAAACAAGGGCAACACTTGCAAGTGCTTGCAGAATAAAGACCACTTCTTTTTCCTCATTCTTTTAGAGGAAAGACCAAGTCATGTGTATATATATATATATTATATATATATATATATATATATATATATATATATATATATAGAGAGAGAGAGAGAGGAGAGAGAGAGAGAGAGAGGCAGGCACTTTGCAAGTGGTGAGGGTGAAACAGACTCCGAAGGTGAGGAGGTTTAAGCAGAGACTTAATTCACCTGCACACCTTTGAATGAGAAAATTGTCCTTAGCATCAAGAAGAAATGTGGTATGGTCTTTGAATGGGCCACCACTTTAAAATAAAAGTTTTAGGTGTCTGAGATGGTTGCCTATGATCTCCAGTATCATGTGCTCAAAAATTTTATTCACAATTCCAATAAAAGTGATCCAACAAAACAGCTCTTGTACCACGTGCAAAGGGAAAAACCTTGGGCAAATGGGCTGCTTTAATGGAGTCTTCAGTACAGCCTCGCGAATCTCAGCTGGTTAATTTTACATTAGGCGATCATGGACTGTATATGTGTTCCATAAGCACCATGTTAGGTCTCCAAAGATGAGTAAATGTGTTTAGGGATGCCACGGGGGGAAAGTTCTATCAGCACCAATACCGGAAATGTTAGCTCGCCCCTCTTCCACCAGGGAGTGAGAAATACTATGGAAGGGATGACATATACCCCTCAAGAGCTGGATTCTAATGTTACAACATAGGTTGACTGATTAGTTTTTAAATTTGAATTCGAATTGGTTTTTGGATTGTACTGGTATTGTAATTTTTTTTTTTTTTTTTTTTTTTTTTTTTTTTTTTTTTTTTTTTTTTGCGTGGAGCACTTCATCATTGGAAGTGAATCCGGGAGCTGCAGCTCTGTGATAAGCACACAGTCCTTAGCTGCCATCCTCCAGGACAATAAAAGCCTGTTTAGAGTCTACACATTCTCTGAGCTGTTCCTAGCCATATACAAGCCAAGAATGATGTAAAGGGAAAGAAAAGCAGCTGAGCAGGGCAGAGCCACATAAAAACACTCCCAATCTCACTATATAGCCCACCAAGCTGAGTTCACAAAATACATAAAAATTTGCTGCTTGCATAGTTCATAGTTCTGTTATTCACAGATGATGTTAAACTTCTTAATTAAATCCTAAGAGCAAATAGATTTAAAAGGTAAATAGACTTGAAATGTAGTATTTATTCTATAGGAATCATATGTCCTGGAAAGCCATGCCCTATGCAGAAGGCAGGTGCTTGCCCGACACACATTTATATAGAGATATATTTTATAAAAGTCTTATATAGAGCCATGTAAAATTTGTTAGAGGGATAGACTTGGAATTAGAGTTAGACTTTTTTTTTCACTGACAGCCTAAAGAATATTCTTTAAAAATATTTTAAATGTGAATATTGAATTTCTTTGAGTACACTGACAATTACTTAAATGAAAATTCTCTGCTTAATGTGAAAACAGTTGTAAAAAGTTGGGTTTAAATAAGTATTCAATTACAGTATTTCTCAAATAGTGAAAATTCTCACTTATTTTATGAGAAATTTTAAAGATTAAATAAACTGAGTTGATAAATGTTGCAGGGAGCCTATGGGAAAAATGTGTCCATGCTCCCTACACCTTTGCGCAGTTTTCATGGTCTATAGTCAGTCTTTTTAGCATGTTACTACACCTAATTAATGGGATTACTAGGGACATGGACAATCTGAATGCTCATTTTACAATTTTACATGTATTTTTTCTTGATATTCTTATTCAGTATAAGAAAAAAGAAACACTGTTTCTTTTCTCTCACTTTATGAGGAAAATTAGCATGTGGAATTAATAGCATAATAAAAGGAGTGTTGTTTCATGACATGACTCCACCAGACGTCAAATTCTTACAGGTTTGTTAGATAATTCTGGACTCACAAAAAGGGTGATTTTAATTTTCAGTAAAATGCAAGCTGGTATATAAATTGCATTTGAATAAATAAATAATTAATCTAGTTTAATGTAAAATCTAGCAAAGATTTAAAAACACGTGTTATTCCAAATTGTTTCTCTGTTCATTACATTATAACCAGGCAACTCCTAGAGTCCTATAAAATCAGAATACTTGAAGGATAATATTTTGTGCGTTCATGCTTATTATTGATATCACATCAGTTGTATTTACTAAGCGTATTTTTGCCAACTTAGTTAATTTATAATTGTAATATTTATTTAGTGTGATTGTCTTATGCTTTCTTTTGTATTATCCAGAAGTGATAACTCATCACTGTCTTCCATTTATCAATGACAATTTTCCTCATACAGTTTGATCAATAAACATCAAAATGACATTTTCCAGTCTGGGATCAATAGTTATCTTTTGTCCAGATGACTGCGCAGAAAAAAAAATCATATCAAGCCTAAGATTTAGAGGGATCTTGACTTTCAGACCAACTCTCCTTATGAGCACCATTAATTTGGTACTTTAAAAAAATGTGCCCTTGTACCCCACTAAAAGTTGTGTCTCTCTGGACTATTTTGAGATTTTTCTATGTGATCCAGCTTTAAGTAGCTGACTCCTTTTGTCAGTTTAGTATGTTGTCTAAGAGATTTCAAACAGAAAAGAAAGTCTTGCTTAATCTTTGTTTTCTGTGTTTCCTCAATTTTCTTTTCTTTTCCCTTCCTTCCTTCCTTCTTTCCTTCCTTCCTTCCTTCCTTTGTTTCTTTCTTTTCTTGTCCGATAAGTGGTCAAGTTACACTGTGGCATAAAATGTGTAACTCTTGCAATCACATGAATGAAGAGCCACTAGGCTTGTCATGTACAATATGATGTGTCAACGTGTACCTTATAATGCACTGTCCAACATTTATATATTAAATAGCTAATTAAGACACCATAAATGAGCTAGTTAGCTAGTGGTAACAATCAAAGGTGAAAATAAACAAGTCACAGATCTGTGGCTTTTTATGAAAGCTACAAAATTGTCGCTAATTGGTAGTAGTCTGTAGCTGCAACATTGCTGGGTAATATTTGGAAAAAGAATTATAGCTGTACACCCTGAAGCCAACAGCCAGGGGCTGTATCAGCATTTTTGTAAGGAAGCTCATTTTTATCTTAGCCATAAGTGTTTTTGCTAGTTTTAAGCTGGTACTTAATATCTTGATTTTGAAGTAGGTTATTTTGAAGCTTCTTTGAAAAATCATTCTGAGTGATTTTGAATATTCATCTATGTGAGGTTACCTTTTGGGCATTGTTATTGCCATGATATTTTATTCAACAAACTAATTTTTGCATTGATCTGGTCACTAAATTAACAGGCAAATCTTACAGTTTTGATTTGTACATAGTTGCAATTTAAAGAGTGTTATTCTAAATTTATTTTATTTATTGTATAAGATGATGTCTTCCAATTAGCATGTTTGTTAGACAGTTGTATGATTTTTAATACATTTTTTTATTTTTAATTGTATCAAACCAGGTATTCTCGTCATGTTTTTATGACGTTTACTCAGATTCTCTTTAAATGTTTTATTACTGATGATATGGCCAATGATGAAGATCGTAACTCATTTTTTTAGCTTAAAATCCTGGACCAAAAAAAAAAAAAAAAAAGCAATCTATAATAACTTGCAGGATAAAATTTTATACTATAGAAAAAAATCTAACATATTACTGATCGAGAACTCCAACTTTATGTTACTTTAATTTGCGAGTATTTTAATATGGATCCACAAACATCTGTCTGGTTCACTAAGCTGTGTGATGAACATCATTATGAAAATGTTTCTTTGTAAACACACAATCTAAAATGAGTGTTTTCTTATTTTAGTCTAAATGCTATGGGAGGAATTTTTTTCATAATGAATTAATTTAAGAAGTTGCTGTTAGTCTTTAATGACATTATTGTCATTTCTTCTTTCGACACATAGACCAGTGCTAAGAGAATAGAATGTTCTGTCAAGCCAAACCACAATGACATCCAAGCATCAGATTGGCATATGTTTTTATGTTCACGGATTTCAACAATTCATCACATTTTTTCCTGCCAATTAAGAGTGAGAGACATAAGATACTTTAAATATTTCCATTCCTGTTCTGAAAAGGACACTGGACACTGTGTCAAAAGACTTGAATTCTCCTTCCAAATCAATTAAACATTTAACAAACATTGCTACCTATTTTTACCCAGATTTTGTACCGAGACTATCACAAACATTGTGCAACAGCGTTAAACAATGGTTCCAGATGTAAGCGGGGGTGAGGAGGAGGAGGGGCTTGGGAAGCTCACTGAACAGCTACAGAGACTCTCCTGTAAAAATGAAATTATCACGATAAAGGAAAAACAGCTATTTCTAAGATTTACTCTCAAGAATACCTTTTGAAAGTGATTCTCGTTTTTCTTTTTTAAGAACCATGTCTTCCTTGGTACGGTTCTGAACGCCTGTAATCCCAGCACTCAAAGGCAGATGGATCTCTGTGAGTGTGAGGCCAGCCTGGTCTACAACACAAGACCAGGACAGCCAAAGCTACACAGAGAAACCCTCTTTCAAACAATCAAACAAAGAAACACATCTTTAGTTTTTGTACAATTCTACTACATCTTAGATACAAACATTGATTTAAATAATGATTTACATGTAAATGAGACATACTTAGAAGTGTATTTTAGAACAATCTGAGGCTGATGACTCCTCTCTCTGCTTATGGAAAAAAGAAAATGTAGTCTAAGTGAAAGAAATGAACACGTATTAAGTATTTAATTAGCAAAATCAACAAAATTTAAATTATAATAGTACTTTCAAGTGTTATGTCATCTTAAAATTTTAAACTACTAACATTTACTCATTTCTTTCATTTAAATAAAAAGTGAACTGACACTCAAATGCTGATTACTTAATTAAATAATTTGTAACTTGCTAGAATTTTACAACCAGAAAACTAGCCAATGGCTTCTGTATGCCCCAGCAGAACACCTGAATTTAAATTGGAAATACCCTTAATTTCAAAAAAACTTTAGAATTTCAAGTACAAATGTCACAAAATTTAAAAAAGTAAGGCCAGCAACAATTCTAACATGATACCTATCAAATGTAGAGAAAAACATCAGCCAGTGTAACTTTAGGAAATAATAATAAAAGGAAATATATAAATTAGTCTCCGGGTTTGTTTCTTTAGTGAATATCTTAAATATCTTCAATAGTAAAACTTGACTATGTAATACTTCTGAGTTTGGACCAAATACACTGAATTAAAGGGTATAAAAAGTTTTATACACACTGTTTTGTAAAACTGTTCAAGATTACGATTTTTAAAATTATCATACATAAAAGTCAAAATAGTTATTCCCTCTAAACAATAAAATAAGAAATAACGTAGGTTAATGTAGAAATACCCCATGTGCAATTTCTGCTGCTTTTTATGAGGAGCTTGATGTCTCTTCCAGATTTCTTCTCAGTTTGTTCCAGGTTTGATGGTGAAGGTGACCGATGTGTCTGAACCGGCATATTTTGCATAGTTCGATAAGTGATTGGAAAGTGAAATAAATCACTTAACATTTTGTAGTGACTGTAATATGTATTAACGAAATTCTGCATTTGAGTAATCCAGGCCAGGAGTTGTTTGGAAGCACGTTAAAGAGATTGGCTGTTGAAATAGAAACGGAAGCAGAATTCAAAGGCGTGTTGCTCTTGAGATGATGACTCAGCAGTCCTGGCCTCAGTTTCTACGCCCATAGATCAGTATCCGTGTCCATTTGCTGTTCATTTTAACTTATTTTTGCTGCCAATTCTTATTCAACATGTTCAAAGCCAAGCATGTATCTTTGAATCCGCCATTTTGATACGTTTGCTAACATGTCATGGTGTAATGGACTATACAGTTTGAAAAACTCTTGCATGTACTTTAGTTCATGACCGTCTTCACAGTGACCCTAAAAACTGAGCAGAGTGGTGGATGATTCATCCGCTTAGTGGGTGAAGAAACAAACGGGACAAATGTCCCACAGATACAAATTGCCGTTATGGGTTTGTTGCCAACTACAACTCCTGGTTCACGGCACCGTCCATTTGCAGCCAATTGTGGGGTCCGTGACGAACGCCATCTTTATAAAACACTCAGAATTGAAACTCAGGAAAATGAAATTGAGAGGAATTTCTCTGAAAGACCCTGTTATGCACAGACGCCACACTAAACTGACTGACTCTTTTGTCCGGTAATAGGTTAAACAAATCTTGCAATAACGTCAAACGAGTTAAATAAAACATACATACGCTACAGAGCGTTTCCCTGAATCTCGAGTTCTAACTTGCCTTTGACTTTACCAAGTCTATATCCTAATGCTTTCCTCTTTATATACAGTTTTCACATTTCATTGACGGCTGAGTAAATGAGCTTCCAGTTAGGATCAACAGAGGATTTCAGAGCCCCTGACTTTAAGATCTGTCCTGTGCTGCTTCAGCTAGGGACAGGTGGATAGCAAAAAGGACATGCGCAAAGGTGGCAGGAAGTCTGACGTTCTGGTGAACAGGGGAGAGCTGAGGAGAAGCCGCAGGCCACGGGGCTGTCTGTAGATAACCACACTCGTGCAGGATGTTAACAAATTTTGTTTTTCTGTTAGCACACTACTATTACTCTCCCTTTCCCAGTACTTATGAAATCACATTTTATTATAAGTGTAACACATTTTTTGATGCTTTGGAGACACACTTCAGTCTGAATCCCGGGTAGCTTTCCCTTCGTTTGGACCAGTAGCTGGCAGATACCACAGAGTGGAAAGCCTTACTCTTTTGTCTGTAAAGCTCTGAAGTGTAAGAGATACTCAGGTTGTTTTTTTGCAGCAGTAGGCTAAAGCTGTCCTCTGTGGGGCTTTGCCTGCAGCCACTCCTCATTGGCGTTCTCTCATTTTCACCTATGCACATCCAGGGAAGTGTTTACTGGAGAAATCGCTTGTACTTAAGTGCTTGTTTTAGTTTTTCTTTAATATTCAGAAAATTTTAAATACCCACTAATCTTGTCCCTGCTTAGGGTAATTATTAATGTTATAATGATATTTTTCTAGATATTAATATGCATGTTTTATCACAATGTAATGTATAGCATAATGTTTTCCTACATGTCAGTATAATGCAGTGATAACTTTGGATTTTTTTCATATTGTATAGCGCTATACTAGGTTTGAGAATTCATAGTGTTCACAGCATTGTTTTACCAAAATATATTTAAGCAATCCATAATTAATATTTAGAATTTTTATGTTTACAAAACATTTATAAGTATACCTATAAAAATTCTAAAAATGAGGGTGCTGGCTTAATGCTGAAAATGAGTTGCTTGAATTTTCTTAAACATATTCTTTTTTGTTTTTGTTTTTTTTTTTTCAAGACAAGATTTCTCTGTGAAGCCTTGGCTGTCCTGGGCTCACTTTGTAGACCAGGCTGGCCTCGAACTCACAGCGATCCACCTGCCTCTGTCTCCCGAGTGTTGGGATTAAATACATTTTTTCTAATGATTTTAACAGTATTTAATACTACTCACAATGTAAGCAAATGTCTATATTGATATCTTTTTGTAAATACACCAATCTATTGCACTTCATTGTTTTAAAATTTTATTACAATTATATGTATGTCAGGGATATACACATGCCAGAGGCAGTTTTTCCACCATGTCTATGGTGGTAATCAAACTGAGGTTGTCAAACTTTGCAGCAAATACATTTACCTTCTTAACATTTTACCAATCCTTACGTGTGCTGGGCATTGTGTATTAGGTGTGAGGGGGGAGTTTTATTGTGTGCACAGTCATTTTAAATATTCTATTTTCAGTTGATTTATTTATTATCTTTATATTTCACAGTTTCTTTTTAATATTGCAGTGGAACTTTTATTATTCTTGTATATTTTATACATTTAGACTGTTAGGAATCATATTTATATACCTGATATTTTGGAACTATTTTCACTGTAATTTAAGAAATTTTAATAATTTCTTTATTAACTTTATACCTGTTGCATTTATATATCAAATTATTATTATTATTATTATTATTAGTTTGTTTTTGGTTTTCAAGACAGGGTTTCTCTGTGTTGCCTTGCCTGTCTTGGGCTCACTTTGTAGACCAGGCTGGCCTCGAAATCACAGAGATCCACCTGCCTCTGCCTCCTGTGTGCTGGGATTAAAGGCACACACCACCATTCTGGCCAAATTATTATTTTTAATAATTTGTTTTTAATTTTACTAGATTTTATTTTTCAACATGTCATATCATTTGCAAATAATCTTTTATTTGGGTCTTTCTGTTGAACATTATGTTTCATTAAGTTTAGTTTTCTTGCTACAAGAGGTAAGCCCTTAAATATTGTTGAATGAAAGTGAAAGTCAGCATTGTTCCCAGGTTTCCAAATTTAATGAACATATTGGTAAATATATTTTGAGTTTCTGAGACTTTATCAAGGTAAACATACATTTTATAGGTCATATCAAAGTGAATTTATTTCAGGAACATATAATAATTTGAGGTGCTAGTTAAATATTTTTTAATGTATTCAGATTACAACTCAATTGTAATCCCATCACTTATATCCTCCGGTTCCTCCCTCCCTCCCTCCCGCTTTCACCCTATTCCCCTTCCCTAGGTCTAAGTCCTAGGGGGGCCTCCTCCCCCACTATATGGTCATAGGCTATCAAGTCTCATCTTGGTAGCCTGCTTATTCTTTCTTTGAGTGCCATCAGGCCTCCCCACCAGGGGGAGGTGGTCAAATATGGGGCACCAGAGTTCAGATCAGAGTCAGTTCCTGCTCTCCACATAACTGTGGAGAATGTCCTGTCCATTGGCTAGATCAGAGTAGGGGTTCAACGTTTACTATTGTATTGTCCTTGGTTAGTACATTAGTTTGAGCAGACTCCCCTGGGCCCCAATCCACCCATCACGATGTTCTTCTTGCAGGTTTCTAGGACAATCTAGGTCCTTCTATTTCCCCATCTCCTATATTTCTCTTACCTAGAGTCCCAGTGGGATGTCCTTACATCAGTCCTACTCTCGTGGTAAGTGAAGACTTTCATGGGACATGCTTTTTGGGCTAATGCCCAATAATAAGTGAGTATATACCATGTGAGTCTTTCTGATTCTGGGTTAACTCACTCAGTATGCCCATCTCTAGTTCCATCCATTTGTCTTCAGATTTTGGGATTTCCTTGTTTTTAATAGCTGCGTAGTATTCTATTAAATGTACCACAGTTTCTTTATTCATTCTTCAACTGAGGGACATTTAGGCTGTTTCCAGGTTCTGGCTATTATGAATAAGGCTGCTATGAACATGGTTGAGCATATGTCCTTGTTGTGTGGAGGAGCAGGACTCCACAGCCCATGTTCTTGTAGCTTCTTGTTTTTTATTCTTCCACAAGAATGGACTCTGAAGCTCTTCTTACAGCACTTAAGTGACTTTTCTTAGTTACAGAAGGGAATAGTGTGTCACGCTGTGGAAGATGTAGCAGCAGGCACAGATAACATGGCAGCAGGAACATGATTGCAGGCTGGTTAGACTGATCAGTATTTGGTACTGCTCAGATCCCACTGTCCATTTATGCAATTGATAACCTTGGCCAGGTAGTGGTGCCACCCACTGTGAGTAGGTCTTCCCTCTTTGATTTGTGCAATAATCTCCACAGAAATGGTCCATCCCATGGGTGATTTTGGACTCTCTCAAACCACGCCAGAGAGTGAATATATTTATTCAGCTTTTCCTTGCGACAACTGCACAGTTTGCAGTTGTTTTAGACTCATCTATCCGCATCCCCGCAATATCCACTTAGACTCAGAATCTGGAATTTCTTTTCAAATTCCTCTACAACAAACTGTTTGTTATTTTCCATCCTATGGCATTTTATCATGTCTGGTACATCTTCTGTGTGCCCAGTGTCCACACGAATATTTCACCAGCACAGAATCATCTTTGTTAAACTTTCTTTTGATTTACTGTGACATTCCACTAAGAAGGAGATTGGGGTATGTACGTATGTATGTATGTATGTATGTATGTACATATGTATGTATGTATGTATGTATGTATGTATGTATGTATGTACTTACTTATTTAACAAGTCACTTTAAACTTCTCTCCCGAAGCATGGGAGAATGGGGAAATAGAAGGATCCAGCAGAGGGTCCTAGAACCAGAAGAACATTATGATGGGGCAGATCTGGGCCCAGGGGTCCCGCTCAAACTATGGCACAAGCCAAGGACAATACGTGCAGTAAACTTTGAACCCCTACCCAGATCTAGCCAATGGACAGGACATTCTCCACAGTTGAGTGGAGAGTGGGGACTGACTTTCACATGAACTCTGGTGCCCCATATTTGACCATGCCCCCTGGATGGGGAGACCTGGTGGCACTCAGGGGAAGCATAGCAGGCTACCAAGAAGAGACTTGATACCCTATGAGCATATACAGGGGGAGGAGGTCCCCCTCAGTCACAGTCATAGGGGAGAGGAGTAGGGGGAAAGCGAGAGGGAGGGAGGAATTGGAGGATACAAGGGATGGGATAACAATTGAGATGTAGTATGGATGAATTAATAAAATATTTTTAAAAACTTCTCTCCATGGATTTTCTAGACTTAAATATTTCAGCCAGGACTCATTGCACAGGTAACTTTAGCTAGGCCTGCATACATAATGCTTTTTGAATATTTCAGAATGGAATAAAGAACATATTTTGGTATCAGATTGGCTTTCGTAGCATTGTTAGTCAATCTAATGAATCTCACTCTTTCTCCTTATGAAAATTAATGTGCAACATTTTCAAAGAGTTATAGTAATTATATATGAAAGCATAACATACCTGATATTGCATTAACTCAACAAATGTCAATTCTTTTTTCCACATGTACTAGCAAAATTATTTCTCTGAAATCAATGAAAAATTGATTTTGACTAATGTATACACAGAAGAAATTCATTTTAAATGGTTGGCTCCTGGGAAATAGACAGAAATGAGCTATGTTGAGAACAGAATACAAGGCTCAGATATATTAGTTATAAAACAACTAAATGATGAATAAAGGACAGCCAGTTTACTATGTATTCTCTTTATTAGATTCACATCTAGGCTGAGAGGGCATTGTTGGTTAGGTTGCATGTTTTGTATGAGAATGGTAGGACTCTGAAGAGCAGTACTACAAAACCAAGATAGTCTGTACTGTGTGGGCCTATTAAAGAACTTGTAATTTTCATGCCTACTGAAAATAACAGGTACTAGTAACTTCAGAGAAGGCAGATTCTGACCTTCCATACAAGCCAGCATGGCCTCCTGCTCAGAAAGGGACATATACAACAAATATCACCAGAAACTTAAGAAAGCTTTTAGAGAGAAAAATACCAATTCCCAAAAGGGGGGCGGGGGGAGGAAGGGAGCAAGGAGAAGAAGGCAGGATAACTCACTCTAAAAAACACCAATAATTCAAAGAGCTAAGCATACACTGTAAAATCTCAAATATTGTTCTCAAATAGTCACAGAATATTTTTATTAAAAACACAATATTGTGGCTATAAAGAAATATTAGATGGAGAACAAGAAATAATTGTTATAAATATGTAACTACCAGATAAAAATTCACATAGATAACTAATAAGAATAGGGATAAATGAATTTTCCAGCCAACTTGCTGGAAAATTCCCATGACCTGAAGTAAAACACACACACACACACACACACACACACACACACACACACACACACACACAAAATGGAAACAGAAGTGTTAAATGACACAGACGCTAAAGCTAGAAAACCCAATGAAGATCCTATGCAGAGATGACAGTAGTGATGCAGGAAAGAAGTAATAACCTTTCGGCCCAACTTGGCTTGAATATCCTGCATTCTACCCTAAGCTGTTCTACCCATATAAGGTACAAGTTGAAAGAAATCTATATACCCAGATCTCACTGCAAAATTACAATTAATATGAAGGAAAAAGTCAGAATCAACACCCCAAACCTGTTTGTCCTGTAAAAATGTCTGTAAATGACAATTACCTTGGTGAACCCTAGGACACAGACTTTAAAAGAACAATCATAACTTCACCAAAAACATAAAAAAATTCAAAGACCACACAAAGAAGCAAGTCAATGAACTCAAGGAAAATAATCACCCAGGTGATGCTAAAGAAAACCATACACATAAGTTGATGGAAATGATGAGAAAAATCCGAGAACTGACAGCATAATTCAATATTTTGAGAGAAAGATTGAAGAGAACTCAAACTGAAATGAACATAGAATTGAAACAGCCAATAACCCACCTAGAAAATGCAATGGAAAGCCTTACAAGTAGGGGTGAAAGTCAAGCACAAGACAGATTATGAAGACACAAAGATGGAGTGCGTAATCTGGATTCGTCATCCCTATCGTCTGTCAACTTACTCAGCAATGCTAAGATCAATCAACCACCAGCAGCATCTTCCCCTAAACTTTCAACAAATCCATAGCCACTCATAACCGATCAATCAAAATAATCAGAGGCATATGCCAGTTTAAGTTTAAAGTATAGTTTCCACCTTGAACTTTCAATACTCACTGAGCTCCAGAGAGAGAGAGAGAGAGAGAGAGAGAGAGAGAGAGAGAGAGAGAGAGAGAGAGAGAGAGAGAGAGAAAGTTATTGGAGAGGTTTCAGTAGCTGAAAGTGCTGGTGAATTATAAAGCCTATCTTAGATACTTAAAAGATTCATCCTTTAGGGCTGGAGAGATGGGTCAGAGGTTAAGAGCACTGGCTGTTCTTCTAAAGGTCCCGAGCTCAATTCCCAGCAACCACATGGTACCTTATAATCATCTATATTGAGATCTGGTGCCCTCTTCTGGTATGCAGGCATGCATGTATGCATGCAGAATAATGCATAAAATAATAAATACTTTTTTAAAAGATTTATCCTTTTACTCCTGTTGCTCTAGAGTCACTTCTAGTACCAAAATCTGTATTAGTCAGGGTTCTCCAGAATTCCAGAACATATGCTCGCTCTCTCTCTCTCTCTCTCTCTCTCTCTCTCTCTCTCATATAAGTGTATATATATATATGAGACTTCTGGCTATACATATACAAATTTCCAATATATATGCAATTTATTGCAATGAGATATAGGCTGCAACCCAACTAACTCAACAATGGCTAGCTGTAAGTGGAAAGTCCAAGAATCCTGTAGTTGCTCTGTCCCATGAGGCTGGGTGTCTCAGCTGGTCTTCTGTATAAGCTGGAGTCTCAAAAGAATGGATGTGCTGACAACATTCCTCCCTCCATTGCCCTTATATAGGCTTCCAGTAGATGGTTTAGTCCAAGATAAACATCAAAGACATGTGTCATCCAATCCCAAGATCCAGATCAAAGGCACGTTTTGTTCTCGCCTCAACATCCGGATAAGAAGTGTGCTGTCCATTACTGCATTGTAGTTCATTCCAGATATAGCCAAGTTGAGAATTGAGAATTGCTATCACAAAATGAAATGACTAAAGGATATGAAAAATTGGGGGAAAACAGAGAGAAGAAATACACAGCAAATTTTGATACAATAAAAAGATAACCCATTGCATTCTAGGAAGAGATGGGGGAGAGGAAGAAGATCAGCTCAGTGGTGTAGTCCAGATCTTCAGGAAGATTACTGATGAAAATGTCCTCAAATTAAAGAAGACACATTCATATAGGAACAAGAGCAATATAAAACAGCAAATCAACAAGTCCAGAAGAAAAACTCCTGAAGCATATCATCATTAAAGCATTCACTATGAAGGACGAAGATGAGGCTCCAACATTAAAGAGAGTGCTGGGTGACTGTTCAGGCAGTAAACTGTCTCAGTCGTTTTGTTTACTTTGGAAGCTGCTAAACTGCACTGCTGGTTCACTCAGGAATTTAAGTGTTACTCCTTCTCCAGTCTCTGAAGGGTGCTAAAGAACAGATAGTTTAGTTCTACAGTCAAGTTTAGTTGGTTAAGGGATAAGATCTTTTAGATAGATATAAAGGAGTTAATAGAGATGAGATAGGAAAGATACTGAACTTCACTCGGAAATGTGGACCCAACAAGACAGAAAAGATGATTACTTCAAGTTTGACTAATACAAATAGCCAAATCACTATGAAGGTAACATTTATAGAACTCATGATTGTCACATGGTTCTCTCTGCTGTATGTAGTTTGTTTTATGCATGTGTTATAAAATAAATGTGTATGAAAATAACATCAACTATGTAGAACAACAAAATGGTATTGAAAACTACATAAGAAAAAACAGGCCACATATAAAGAAAAATCAATAATAATGATGGTGGTAATAGTAATAATAATAATAATAATAATAACTTATTTCCTCAATGGAAACTTTGAAATACAAAATAGTTTGGAGAAATGAATTCCAAGCCTTAAAAGATCATGATGGCCAGCATGTACTAGCATACCCAGAAAAACTATCACCCATAATTAAAGGAAAAAGATAAACTTTTTTGTTATATGTATAGTCTAAATAAATTTAAAATTTATGCCCAACAGACAAAACCTGAAGAAAATACAGGAAACAGTGTTTCAGGTTGAAAAAAGCATAGCCAAGAAATTTTAGAAAGAAAACAACCAAAGCTATAATTTCTGAAAATGCAAGTAACACTGAGAACATAAAAACACAGCATCCAAATCAACAGCACAATGGCTGCAACTAACACACACCTTTCAATGATACTATTAAATAAAAAAAAACCTCAATTCTTCAGTCAAACAACAAGATGGCTTAATGGATCATGGAAATACACGGATAATACGTCTAACTGTTTTCTACAATAAACACACGTTAACTTTGAAGATAGACTCCTTCTTAGAATCAAGTAATAGAGAAAATTACTCTGATCAAATGTAAACAGAAAGCAAGCAGACATCACTATCTTAATATTCTGCAAAATAGACTTGAAACTAAAGGTAATCACAAAAATATAAAGGGTCACTTTATTCTAATGAATGGAACAATTAGCCAAGTAAACACAGTACTGTTTTTCTATCCTAAACATACATGTGACAAACTTCTGTACATGCATTTATGGAACTCCCTGATTTAAAGGCATAGATTAACATCAATACCTAATAATAACAGATGGTTGCAATGTCTTCTCTCTTTGTGATAGATCTTAAAAAAAAATTGGGATAGCATACATCAAATGGATTTAACAGATATCTACAGAAATTATACTCAAACACCAAATAATTTATTTTCTGTATAGTAGCATACAAAATCTTCTCTTACCACATCCTGAGGAACAACAACAACAAAAAATTAACAGATTCAGAAAGACTAAGATAATTCCATGTATGCTATGTGACCATACCGCAAGAAAACAAAATCTATCACAAGCAAATCTCTGTAAGTATAAGGAGTCGTAAAAATTAACAACTTATTACTAAATGATGAATGAGTCAAAAAGAAACCAAGAAAGGAAAATAATCCTAGAATTAGATGAAAATGAAATGATAATACAACAAAACCTCTCAGACAGATTAAAAATAGTCCTATGAGATAAAAATTTTAGCAGTAAGTGCCTACCTTAAAAAATAAGAACAATGCAAATAAATTATTTAGTAATATAACTCAAAAACTGGGAAAAACAAGATCTCAATCCAAACTCAATAGAGAGCAAGAAAAAATAAAAATAAGATGAAGTCAACAAAATAGAAATGAAGGAAACAATACAAAAAATCAACTAATCTATGAGTTGTGCTTTGAAATGTGAACATGATCAACAGACCCTTTGCTCAATTAGCAAAAAGAAAGAACTAAAATTAACATAATCAGAAATGAACAGGGAACCATTACAGCAGACACTAAAAAATTTCAGAGTATTATAAAAGAATGGCTTAAAAATATGTCCTCGATCAAGTTGAAAATTTTATCGGAAATTAATGTATTTCTAGATTCAGCCAAACTACCAAAATTAACCCAAGAAGATCAGCAACTTAAATGGACCTTTAAGAAAAGAGGATATTAGCATTGTAATAAAAGGCCCGCTAATTAAAATAATTTCAGAATCAAATGGAGTCACACAGAACACTTTTAAACTTATTTTTAGCAGATTTACATCCAAATCAGGGAAAGATATAAGACAAAACGAAATCTAGAGGTCGTTGCCCATGATGAACACAGGTTCAATAATATACAATAAAATACTTGCAAACTGAGTTCAGACATACAGCACGAAGATATATGTCTTTGGACAAACCCACCATGTCCAAGTTAGCTTTGTCCTGAATTGCAATGTGCTTCTGCGTACTGGTCTGTCTTTTGGTGGTGTCTGTGCATCACCCCACACCAACGCGGCAAGACCGAAGAGGATCTGCAATAGGTGGGGTCTGCAGGATGTAGGTCCCGCTGGGAGTGATTGTCTGAAGAGAGAAGGCCCTCTCCAAACCATCCCTTCAAGGGTTACAGCTCAGCAAAATCGCAACTCTCAGAGCATCTTTGGTGAATCAGCCTGCAAAAGTTTGTTCAATGTGGATAGGGACTGTAAACCTTGTGGAATGGAAGGGATTTTAAAGATAAATGCATTCCACTGGTTGTGGCTGACATGCTGTCCTTGCTCTATTTCCATCCAAGTGCCAGTTGTGTGACTAACTGTGACTACCCTGAGTGTTGGGGGGTGTCACAGTTTTAGTCATAATGGAAATGCTGACCAAAATTACTAAATGCTTTCATTATAAACTGGACAGAACACAAAGATCAGTAGAACAAATGACATCTCATGCTGAAGAGGATGCGAAGTAAGGGCAGTACTCTTCTTTTGCTGGTGGGAGTGCAAACTTGTACAACCTCTATGAAAATCAGTGTGGCAGTTCCTCGCGAATCAATTTTTCTCAAAATCCAGCTAGTCCATTCTTGGGTACATAAAGAACGCTACATTTTCCAGCCATGTTTATTTATAAAACTCATAGTAACCAGAAATTGCCTCTCGTGAGCTGTTTGATCCTTGGGGCCAACTGAGATCCTTCAGAGTACAGGGACCCTCCTCCCTGGAAGGGAAGTCCTGGAGTTGGCTGCTCTGCTACTTGCTTTCTCATCTAAAGGTTAAGGAGGCCCCACTGCCCAGCCACGGTGCTTATTCAATGTGCTCAGACACTGTGCTCACTGAGTCAGGGAGCCCGAGGTTGGTTCTGCCTGCCCAGGTATCAGAAGGTATCCACTTCTCCACTGGAGGGGCCCAGTTTGCAGCCGCAATCCATAGTACCCTGAAATTCTCTGCTGCCTGGTGGTGAGTATGGGTGCCTGAACCGGGAGCTCTGTGCCCCCGGTCCTGGAAGGTAACCACTTCACAGGAGGGTCCAATTGGTATCTGGAAAGTCTCCCCTCAGTGAGAGTGAGAGCCTGTGGTTGGAGCTGCACCACCCAGATACCATACGGTCTGAAGCTCAGACCTTCCGGAGTTTTTCTGGGGTTTAGCCAGGTGACCTGGGCTTGGATCCATGAATTTCCCACATTGTGGGCTCTTGTCTCACCTGGAAAAGATAGACATTTGGGGTTTTGGGGTCCCCCACAGGCCTGTCAGTTGCTCTGCTCTCATTGCTGTCCAGGTGTTCAGATATGGAGCATACTTCCGTGCTGCCATCTTGGATCTCCCTGACTGAAGCAAGTTTTAATGGTGATCAGGAGGGACTTTGTTCAGGGCCACTCTCTGGAATTTCCAGTGAGTGGTAAGATGTGTTGGAACTTTTAAGGATAAAACCATAAGGACACAGTATTTCCCCATGTGGCTTTGTGATTTTCCAAGAACTACAACTCTCAGCAGTCCAGAAAGTTACCGGTCCTTGGGCAGGCAGGGCTTACAGGCCAACTTTTGCGTTTTGCTACATCTCATATGTTCATCAGTCACATTACACAATCTGCATGAGGTTTCTTACCAGTACCATGTGATAAACTTAGGACACAGAATTCAATTTAAATTAAACATTTCTCATAACCCTTCCAGTCAGAACTGTTAATATATTGGACAGAAAAGTAGTGTATCGTTAAATTTTAATAATCTAAAGAGAATAATGAGAAAGTAAAAATATATGTCATCTTCAATATTTTTATTTGTTAATACTTGCTATAATCTATTGTGAAAGCTATCGTTAAATTATCTTCTAGCCAAGAAAAACAAACTGTAACTGAATTTATGTTTCCATCAGATTGGCCTGTGTCTATGGTACATTTTCATACCTGGTTATTGATGTAGGTAATCCATAATCATTATGTGGGATGCCTGTCATCTCCAGATTGGTGTTCTGGGTGCTATAATAAAGGCTATCATGAGAAAGAAAGTATATACAAATAGTTGGTAAAACGAAAGTTATAATTTATTATGCCGAGGATCATCACAAAACATTCATTAACTGTCATCTGAAGACTATCTTGCCAAGATCTCACCTGTAATATATATATTAGCTGAAGGTCAGGTCCAGAGGTCCAGTCTCTAACAATAGTCTCTGATTTGAGGGTCAAGGCATTAGGGGAGACTCTCCAGTCACAGGGCAAATCAAGGTATCATCTTTCCAGAGGTGCAGAGCAGAGCATCACTCTTGGTCTCTGCTTATGTACTGACCAGTGGGCATCATGGGTTCTATTTCTGTGTCTGTTTAGTTTGAGTAACTGATGTTAGTGGGTTCTGGTTATCAGGTCCAACCTGGGGTGTAGAGGGATTCCTGACTGAGATATTTTCCCATGTCTAAAAGGAAATTTTACTATGCTAATAACAAAGACTGAACAATTCTTGAAAGCAAGCCACTAAGCAGCATCTCTTCATGGTCTCTACTTTCTGTTACTGCCTCCAGGTTCCTACCTTGAGTTTCTGCCCTGTCTCTGTCTCTTCAAAGATAGACTGTGACCTGAAAACTTTCAGCTCAAATAAACCCTTTCCTGCCCAAACTATTTTGGGTCATGGAATTTTATCACAGCAGTAGAAACCCTCACTAGACAGTTCTCATAAAAAAAAAAATCAACAGCCTGAAACCATAAAAATGAAAGGCGATGCAATATACAAATTAGAGTGCTATTGATACAATCCATAACTACAGCATTATACTTATTCCAAATTTCAACTCATTTAGGATACATTGGACAACTAACAAAATTATGTAGATTGGTACCTTGTTTCTGACTAGCACCTCTAAATACTGTCTTTCTTATCCAGGTTTCTCTGGATCTTGAGGAGAGCATGGGATAGTTTTAGTGTAATCTATACTGCCCATTGGTTCTTTATACAAATATTTATTTCTGAGCACCTTCAGTGTCACGAGATAAACTCATTAATCTGCCAAACAGGTTCGTCCAATCATATTACAAGAGAAACAACAAGTAGATGGATCCTTAGGATACTTGTGAGCAGGAAAGGATGTTTAGGAAACGCACACATGTAAATGAGAGGAAGTATGAGACGTGGTACAATTTTAGAATTAGTAACAGAAATCTTATATGATGTGACCTTGAGCTGAGCCCAGAGTGCAAGAAAGAACTTGAAGTTGGGATAACTAAGGAAAAAGCATGCTTTCCCAGGAAGATGGGAACAGGGATCATGTTTATTTCCTGGAACTCTCGGAGATTCTCGTGATTCTGCCTCCCAAGGATTGGTATAAGAGTCATGAATCACCACACCCAACTCATTAAGGTATAAATATTAAAGGAACAATGCTGAAGACCATGTGGCCTTTCAGTATTTAGTTATCCTGGGTTAACAAGAAGGTGTTGTTTTGTTTCTATGGTTGGGTTATCATAACATAGTTTTCGAAAGGGGTTTAATAAAACAGGAGACTATCACAATAAAGTGTAGGCTTACATTCTTCTTTGACTAGTTTTCTATTAAATTTGAATATTTATAAAGAATAGACTTACTTCAATATTTTCTAAGAATAGTATTATTAAGAATTCAAAGTAAGAATTTTCAAATTTTGATATCATATTTGTCAGGTCAAAAGACAACTCCAATTCTTCAAAAGACAGTTCCATACCTTAGGAAGATATGGGGTAGTTGGCAAAAAGCCAGCATTCCTCAGAAACTTCTGAAGCTGGTTTTGCTTTACCAAAAGAAGTCATTTCTCTTATCACAGGCAGGAGGGACAAGGGATTATTTGTGCTGCTTATTGGAAGATCAAAGGTGATACTGATTTCTAAACTCCCTTACTCTCACAAATGCTTGTTGCACATTTCAAAGTCATGCTATCATCCTAGCTTTTCTTAACCCTTCTACCCTAAACTCCCCCTAGGTCACAACCTTCTGTCCCCCAGCCACTCATTCTCCATATAACCCTGCCAGTTTGACTATGATCTCTTTTGTTCTTTCTCTCTCTCATTTTGTTTCCACTCTCTCTCCTTTTCTCTATCTCTCTCCTCTACTCCTGCTTCTTTATGGCCAGTCCAATCTATTGGCCATATTCAATCTACTACTGTCTCTTTCTGCTCTGGAGTCTTCCAGATGCCACTCTAGAATGTCTTCTCTCATATCTACAACAAAAAAACCTTCTCTTTGTGCATACCATAAAGAAATTATGTCATCAATATATTTGATATTAACTACTATATTAGAGAAACCTAATAAAGCAGTGGGTTATCATCAGAAAATTGCACAATACCATTTGTTTTAAAGTCAGTTATGTATGTTATTAACCATCTTTTAAATAAAGGACAAAATAAGTAGCATAATCTATGATGAGCAAGGCTAGTACTGGAAGTTAATCAAAGGAAGCATAGCCAGGTGTGGTGGTGCTTGTCTGTAGTCCCAACACTCATGGAGGTAGAGACAGACACAGAGGAGGAGATAAGCAGATATCTGTGAGGACAGCCTGGTCTGCAAAGCTGGTCACAGAGGCAGAGATGGGCAGATCTCTGTGAGGAAAGCCTGGTCTGCAAAGCTGGTCACAGAGGAAGAAATAGGCAGATCTCTGTGAGGATAGCCTAGTCTACAAAGCAAGACGAGCAGAGCCAGGGCTACACAGAGAAAACCTGTCTTTAAAAAAAAAGGAAGCATATATAAAACATGCTTGCTTTATCCAGTAAGCAACTGAGACCACGGATTGTAGAGAATACTTCTTATAAGTAGAACAGTGTTAGGTTACAACTCTAAAGTTGTATCACATACAATATAACAAGAAATATATTTCCCAACTTGTCCCGGTTTTAATAGCTTAGTATCCTGATCTTATGGGAAAAGATGATAGATAGATGGATAGATAGATGGATAGATAGATAGATAGATGGATGGATAGATAGATAGATAGATAGATGGATGGATAGATAGATAGATAGATGGATGGATGGATGGATGGATGGATAGATAGATAGATAGATAGATATAGTGATGGATAGTAGCTCGATAGATAGATAGATAGATGGATAGATGGCTGTAGAGATCGCTCGCTCGCTCGCTGCTGGCTAGCTAGATCGATAGCTCGCTGGCTGGCTGGCTCGCTCGATCGCTAGCTATATAGCTGGCTCGCTCGCTCGCTCGCTGCTCGCTCTAGCTCGCTGGCTCGCTGGCTGGCTCGCTCGCTACGTCGCTCGCTCGATGCTGCTCGCTCGCTCGCTAGCCTGGCTGGCTCGCTCGCTCTCGCTCGCTCGCTCGCTCGCTGGCTCGCTGGCTGGCTCGCTCGCTCGCTCGCTCGCTCGCTCGCTCAGCTGGCTCGCATCGCTCGCTGGCTGGCTGGCTCGCTCGCTCGCTGCTCGCTCGCGCGCTCGCTCGTCGCTGCTCGCCCGCTGCTCGCTCGTCTCGCGTCTTCGCTCGGGTTTCTCTTGCTCTCACGAGTCCTGCCCCTGGGCCCCTCTTTTCCCCCCACCCCCCCCCCCCCCCCTTTCTTTGGCCCTGGCTTCCCGTTCCGAGGTTTCGCCCTTTTCCTCCTGGCATGATGTGCCCTGAGGTGCACAGTCAGACATGGTGCTGGAGAAGGAGCCAAGAGTTCTACATCCAGATTGGCAGGCAGCAGGAATAAAGCAACCGGGCCTATTTGGGGTTTCTGTGATTTAAAATATCACTCTCAGTGACATACTTCCTCCAACAAGGCCAAAGGTACTACTCCTTTCAAATAGTGCTACTTCCCATAAGCCTTTGGGGGCCATTTTTATTCAAACCACCACAATATGCAGGGTTCGGTTTTGTTTTGTTTCTAAATACCAATTGCATGCCCAAGGAGACCTGGAGACAAGTTAGATTTCCTGCGACTAGAATTACTAATGGTTATAAATTGCCATATGGATTTGGGAACCTAATGTGGGCACTCTGGAAGAGTCATAATTGCTCTTAAACTCTCAATCATCTTTTCAGCCCCTCATTATCTATAATTTTTGAGTAACAAAATTTATTTAAAATTTAATAAGCTGTTTACATATAATTAACTCTTAGGTTCTTTTATATAATATGCTTTTTGAAATATAAACTCTGCTTTCTTTTATAATTATTTTGTTTTTATCTTATTGACAATTTTGGACACAAAGTATTATCATTTTTCTCTTTCCTTTTGTTATTGTTTGTTTCTTTGTTTGTTCTTGGAGACTAGGACTCTCTACATAGCTCTGGATGTCCTGGAACTTATTATGTAGACCAGGCTGGCCTCTAACTCACAGAGTTAGTCTGCCTCTGCCTCCAGAGTGTTAGGATTAAAGGTGTGCACCAACATGCCCAGCCCCACAAAGTATTCTTACTTAATACAGTTTCCTATATCCTTCTCCCAATAAATTTACCCAGGCAACAGTATGTTAGAAGCCATAGTCTATGATAACAAAATTCACTGCTATTATAATTTATAATAAGAGAGTAAGACTATATGGTCAACTACAGACTGTCGCAGTTATATAATGCTGCTGTCTTGAGGCTCTCTCTGAACTCTGTACACGTATCCCTTTTCCTACTAATTTAATTTTGAAGTCGTATTGTCCTACAGATATGTTATAATTTGCTTGTCTCTAAGGTTTTTTGGTTGTATTTTTATTATGTTTCTTTTTTAACATATACATTTGTATTATTACACATAAAAACTACATACAGCAGAAAGAACCATGAAATAATCGGGAATCATATAATGCTACATTCATAGTGATTTGGCTATCCATGTTTGGAAAACTTGAAGTAAAGATCTTTCCTATCCTGTTGAATCTAAAATTGTGAATGAAAATCAATATCTATCATATCTCATCTCAATGAACTTAAAACATCTACCTAGATATAAAAACATCTTAACCACTAACCAACTAAGCTTAACTGTAAGATTAAGCTATCTGGTCTTCAACCCCATCAGAGACTTGAGAAGGAACAAAACTTAATTACCTGACTGAACTAGAAGTGCAAGTTAGCAGCTTCCAAAATGAAAAAATGACAGAGACAGTTTACTACCCGAACAGTCACCCAACACTCTCTTTAACGCCGGAACATCATCTCCAACCTTCTAGCCCAACATATCTGACAGACACACATGTGAGACAGGAACTATTGAGGACTTGCTTACCCTGTCTTGCCAGAGTTTGACCGTGGACTTTGCCTGCATCCAAGCTTGCCCACTCTTAGGCAGAATTCTATCTGTGGCAGAAATGAGGACATTTTGCTCAGTGGTTGGTCTGCCATACTTGAAGCCATCTTCGTAATGAGATTCTTTGATGGTTATCATCTTCTTTGAGGTAAGCTGAGTGTTGCCAGGAGTTGTCTTGTTGACTTGTCTTCTTGACAAAGAATCTTTAGAATAATAAAAACATCTTTAAATGCCATACTCTGTAAGTCTCTGAGGCTTTTGAAGACCTTATATTTAGCTATGTTACTTTATATATCCATAGAATCATATCTATGTATTAGACACAGGATATATAATCTTGTGATAAAAATAGACTAGTATTTGACTTGACCGTGGTTTGCTCAACTAAGAATTAGCTTGTATTACCTAAATATCCTAAATAGCCCGCAGCATCACTTTCAAAGTTGTAAGTAAACTTTGTATTGTAATTGAGTTGTATGGTACAAAAACCTCATATTAGAGTAGAATACATATATATTATATATGTATATATGTATATACACACACACATATATATATAGTATATGGGTGTGTAAAGAATAATCTTAGCCTTGAATTCTATATCAGTATATCAAAATTACACATATTTTGCATCAAAATACAAAATTCTATACCAATGAATTAAAAAACAACCTTCTTTGTGAGTAACAATTTAGGTTTTGAGTTGAAGAGTAGACACAATGATCTACCTTTTGTTGTGACATCTCTCTATATTTCTATATCTCCCTTTCTTTCTTTTCAGCACTTATCTCCTTACCTATGAAAGAAAGATAAAGGAAAAGAGAGACATCCCTGAGTCCAACTTAGTTTTCTGTCTGTATAAGACCAATAATAACTTATAACCATCTCCTGATGATGATAAGCACCTGCCAGCCTAAGAGAGCAAACAGAAACCTACCCAACACCCCTTAGAGGAAATGGGGCGTCGTTCTCTTACAGTTTCTTCAGGCTGACTTAGGGCCCAAATAAAATTGGGGAAAATGGTGAAGCAAGCCAGGGATAGTGTTTATGGCCCATTTTTCAAATGTTGCAAAATTCCGGGCTTAATAGGAGTCTCGTGTGGAACACTCTAAAATCCTGGACCAATTGGGATCAGAAGCTTTCTACAACACTGTCCCAGAAACTTTCCTGTTCTGATGAATAACAGCAACTGAGACCCTGGCATTGGAGTATAAAAGATGCAGGATGTTAGTGTCCAGCGTGCAGAGAGGAATGAATCCTGTCAGGTGTGATCCAGTGTCAGTGTCCAGCTATTTTGTTCTGAAAACATAATTTCTCACAATCATTATACAGTTCTAAAATTATAATTTTATGACGTGTGTGATGCACCAAAAAACTAAGGTTGACTTTTTTTTTTTTTTTTTTTTTTTGCGTTTTGTGTGAGTGGGAAAAAAGACATCTGTAAATCTTCATTCATGCCGTATGAAGAATGGCATCTAGTAGCAACTCACAGGGTGTCTCTAGCCAACAAGAAGCATTTTCTATGCCTAGATATTCAAGTCTCAGTCAGTCTCAGAGCTATTCTCACATAGAGGGATTGGCAGTATAAATTACCTGCTTGTTCTGCAGTTTAAATTCTTCACATCCCTATTGTATCCCCCTCCCTCATCTCCTCCTGATCCGCCCTCACTCCATCAACCTCCTTCCTCTGTCCCTTAGTACTCAGAAAGGGGAGCCCTCCTCCCCTAACAACTGACCTCAGCCTATCAAGTCTCATCTGTACTATCTTTAATCTCTTCCTCTGTAGTCTAACAAGGATGCCTTGCCAGGCGGAAGTGATCGAAGTTCGGTGGCCAGAGTGTGCATGTCTATAGTAGTCCCTACTTTCCACACTGTGGGACCCACAAGGAGACTGTGCTACCACATCTGAGCAGAGCATCTAGGTCCACATCATACATGGTCCTTGGCTGATGTTTCAGCCTGTGTATTGTAGTATAGTTATCCTGTATTATGTGGCTAATATCCACTTATGAGTGAGTGTATACTACGTGTGTCTTTCTGGGTCTTGGTTACCTCACTCAGGATGGTCTTTTCTAGTTGCATCCATTTGCCAGCAAATTTCAATATTTCATTGTTTTTAATAGCTGAATGCTATTCCATTGTGTACCACAGTTGTGGCGAACCAACTCTTCAGCTGAGGGACATTTAGGTTGTTTACAGATTCTGGTTCCGACAAGTAAAGCTGCTATGAACATCGATGAGCAAATGCCCTTGTTATATGGTGCAGCATTTTTCAGGTATGTTCTCAGGAGTGGTATGGCTGGATCTTGAGGTAGAATTATTTCCAACTTCCTGAGAAAGCTCCAGAGTGATTTACAAAGTGGTTGTACAAGTTTGCACTCCCACCAGCAATCGAGGAGTGTTACTCTTTCTCCATATCCTCACCAGCATGTGCTCTCACCTGAGTTTTTGATCTTAGCCACTCAGAGAGGGTATAATATGGAATCTCAGAGTCATTTTGAGTTGCATTTCCCTGATAACTAGGGATGTTGAGCCTGTCTTTAAATGTTTCTCAGCCATTCAATATTCCTCTGTTGATAATTCTCTGTTTAGTTCTGTACCCCATTTTTTAATTCTATTATTTGGTTTGGTGGTGTTAAATTTCTTGAGTTCTTTATGTATTTTGGGTAGTAGACCTTTGTCAGATGTAGGGTTGGTGAAGATTTTATCCCAGTATGTAGGCTGTCGCTTTGTTCTGTTGACAGTATCTTCTACCTTACAGAAGCTTCTCAGCCTCATGCAGTCCCATTTATTAATTGTTGACACTCGATTCTGGGCTGTTGGAGTTCTGTTTAAGAAGTTGTTTTCTGTGCCAGTGAGTTCCAGGCTCTTCCCCATTTTTTTCTTCTAACAGATTTAGTGTGTCTTGTTTTCTGTTGAGGTCTTTAATCCATTTTGACTTCAGTTTTGTGCAGGGTGATAGATATGGATCTATTTTCATTTTTCTACATGTAGCCATCTCGTTAGACCAGCACCATTTGTTGAAGATGCTTTTTTTCCATTGAATGGATTTGGCTTCTTTGTCAGAATTCAAGTGTCCATAGGTATGTGGGTTTACCTCTGGGTCTTTGATTTGATTCCATTGATCAATCAGTCTGTTTCTATGCCAATACCATACTGTTATGTTTACTATTCCTCTGTAATACAGATTAAAGTCAGGGATGGAGAAACCTCTAGAAATTCTTTTATTGTTTAGGATTATTTAGCTATTCTGGGTTTTTTTGTTTTGTTTTTCATATGAAGGTGAGAATTGCTGTTTCAAGGTCTGTAAAAAATTGGGTTGGGGGTGCAACTTGGATATAAAATGAATAAATAAATTAATTAATAAAAACCAAAACATTAAAATTTCATAACCTATCAAAGTAAAAGATTTTTTAAATGGCCATTTTACTTCATAATCAAGAACATTGAGCAAACCTATAAATAGAAAAATAAGTAACAAACCAGAAAGTGTCATATTATTAAGAATTACAAAACCATGTTATTAGGAGTCTGAATATGAAGTCAGCAGCACCACTGGAACTAGAGAGAGCAAGTGGGTACATTTTGGATTCTACAGCCAAGCTTATAAATCAATAGAAGAGCAGAACTAGCAAGAACAGCAAAGCTATGAAACATGGGGATAGCAAGGCTTAACCAGCATATTTGAAAAGGCCTGAGATCAGCATATTAAGAAAGATGTTCATGGCCTCAAATCTGACACTGACAGAATTTTAAGGACTATCTATTAAAAGAATCCTGTTATCACAGATTCACATCTGGGTTTCTACTTTTTCTTCCATCAAAGAAGATCCCGTGTCAGACATGTGACAAAAGATCACCAGACATCTCTTCTTTGCTATAATTTCTTCTGTATGCATGATAGTAGAACAATTTTAATTGCTTAAATTTATTATATCGCTAATCCCTAATATCAGTCTGACACAGTGTGTATCAGGTAAGGAAACTTCCAGAACTACGTGGGCCATAGTTTTTTTGTTTTCAACTAGGGAGATTCAAAATGCAAACTGACCTTTGTGGGAGTAAGCAGGTAGTTCTGTGACACTCTTTGCCTTATTAGTTACATTACTCTTATTATTTCTGCTTCCTCTTAATCACCCTACCCCTTTATTCCTTTTCATTAATAGATGTTTACAAAGACATTTCAAGATATGAACATAACAAAACACAAATTAAGGCAATGTCTCAACCCTATAGGCAAGTGAGGGAGCCCATGGCTAAGAACCAGAGGGCTGGTCAGCCCAGAGAACCAGCATAGAACCAAAACAAGGGGAAAATGGCAATGAAATACTTTATCATAATATCCTGCTGTTCCTATACATCAGTGCCAAAAAGCCAAAGTTTGCTAGCTCAGCAAACAGCCTAGAAGGAGAAAGCCAAATGCTGAAAGCCAAGAACTAAGAACTAAAGACTCCTCTTCCTCCTCCTCCTCTTCCTCCTCCTCTTCCTCCTCCTCCTCTTCCTCCTCCTCTTCTTCCTCCTCCTTCTTCCTCTTCTCCTCCTCTTCCTCCTCCTCATTATCTTAAACACACTTCTCTCAATGTCCCTCCTTACTACTTAATTCCTGTCAGCTGGCTTCTTGCTCTACCTCTTGATTTAGAATTAACTTATTAAATCCTGTGTACAGAAAGCTCTTGGATTAAAGGAATGTTTTAGGGCTGTACCACACCATAATCACCTGTTTACAATAAACAGAAAGCTCTTGGATTAAGGGTGTGTTTTAGGATTGAGACACACCAAACAATAAACAGTATTTTAATGTTCACAATATCAGGGTTCGCAATGGCACCAAATGCCCTGCAACCGTAAGATACAAAACTTAGTTTTAGATTTTGAAATCTAATAAATCAACTGTATACAGATGGATGGACAAATATAAAATAGACTCAAATTTAGAAAACCAAACAGATATGTATCTACATTGACAAATATTACACAACATAATCTTATAATGTCCTTTTGCCATAATCTTGGATTGAAGCTGTTAACAATTTCTTTCTTTTTTTTTTTTTTTTTTTTTTTTTTTTTTTTTTTTTTTTTTGCACAGGAACTTTACTTAAAGTCATGATTTTTTCCTGGTTCTAAAATGACTATTATGGCTATATTTGACTTCAAATAAACATCATTACTAAATCAGAATCCCATGTCGTATAAGAAACACAACTTTGTAGAGTCATCTCCTACATTTATCCTAACTAAAAAAGTTTGCATCTGGACTGGAATGAATAAAAGCAAAATACAGGCAGTAAAAATTTTCCATAATGTAATTATGTGGGTGTTTTGCTTTGTTTGTTTTATTTTTGCATTATCTGTATTTGAAAGATGCCTCAATTTCCTTTTATCAAAAGTATCATATAAGAAATTAGGTTAGGTGGGGTGGAATAAGCTAGTAATCTAACCACTAGGGAGAGAGAAACCAGAGGCTCAGAAGTTCAAGGTAATTTTTAATTTCATAGTTTGTAGTCAGCCTGAGCTAAATGAAAGCCTGCCTCAAAAAACAAAAGCAACATAAAAAAATAAATATTGTGTGTGGTATTTTGAATAAGAATGGACCCAGCTGGACTCTGTGGCCCATACCTGTAATTCCAGCACTCAAGAAGGCAGAGGCAGGTGGATCTCTGTCAGTTCAAGGCCAGCCTCCTCTAAAAATCAAGTCCAGGACAGCCAAGACTACACAGAGAAACCACGTCTAGAAAAAAACAAAACCAAAAAATGTCCCCATAGGCTGATTATATTTGAATGATTACTCATCAGGGAATGGCACTACTTGAGAAGGAATAGGATGTGTGGCCTTGTTGGAGTAGGCGTGGCCTTGTTGGAGTAGGCGTGGCCTTGTTGGAGTGGGTGTGGCCTTATTGGAGTAGGTGTGGCCTTGTTGGAGTGGGTGTGGCCTTGTTGGAGTAGGTGTGGCCTTATTGGATGAACTGTATAACTGGGGGTAGGTTGTGAAGTCTCAAAATTCCAAGCAAGGCCCAGCAGTTCTCTCTTGCTGATGCCCATGGATTCAGATGTAGAAATCTCAACTAATTTTCCATCACAGTATCTGTCTGCGTGCCACTGTGCTGCTTGCCATGAGGATAATGGACTAAACCCTAAACTATAAGCAAGCCATCAATTAAATGATTTCTTCTGTAAGAGTTGCCATGGTCATAGTATCTCTTTACAGCAGTAAAACACTGACCAAAATATTTGTGGTTCATTATCTCAGTAACTGTACATATCAATATTAGTATATGTTGAAAATAATAGGGAAGGACACTGGAAAGATGGCTGGACCAAGGTTAAATTTCCAGCACCTACATGGTGACTCATAACTGTCTGTAACTCTATTTCCAGGGAACCTGAAGCACACGTCTGCCCTCCCTAGAGCATCAGTCACATACATGATTCACAAACTTTATATACAGGCAAAATACCCATAAGCATTCATAATAATAAAAATTAATAATAATAATAATAATAACAACAATAATAATGTAAAACATTCCATTAATTAACTGAGTCATTTAACTCTTATTAGACACAATGCATGCATAGGTTAACTCATCGTTCTCACTATTTCAATGTGCTAGCGCGGAGAATCAAGAGCCACTTATAATTATGATGAGCCCGAAGAAAGCTTATGTTAGGGATAAGTCCATCACATAACATTTACTCTGACTACTAGAGTGCCTTAGTTTGCAGACTGATCTTCAACAATGTGTAACTCTGTTTGTGTATGAGAGGATAGCTTCAGAGAGAACACATACCATAATGCCTGTCACTTAAGGTCTCCATTGCTATTTGTTTAATGTTTTAAATAATTAATTAATAGTGTTTCCGTTCTCTGGCAACTAGCACACTAATTTGGAGAAGAAAACACAGTAAACCCACATAACTATGAGTGGTGCAGTTTCCCTATCTCCATGATTGCATTAGCTAACTGTGCTGTGGTCCTCATTCTCTGCTTGAACCTCTGTTTGTTTAGTGAAAGAGAAATGTGTCCAACAGCCACCAGGGATCTACTGAGCTCTAATGCTGAGGTACTATATCAAGCAGACAGTGTTTGTGAGCATACACACAAAACCATCTTAACACTGGGAAGACAGAAAACAGGGGCTCAGAAGTTCAAGGTCATCTAAAATCATATACTGAATTTGAGGTCAGCATAAGCTAATGAGATCCTGTCTCAAAGAAACAAATTAATAGCAATCATCATATATTTTGGGTAAATTGCCCCAATAAGTACGCATATGAATGTTCTATGGGTTTAAAACAATAAGGTAAGGAGCTTGAGAGATAGATCAATTATTAAGTTGAACAGAAAACGCTGGGAAGTCAGATCTGACATGTGCTTATTCCTTGCCTCACCATCAAATACTACAGACTTTGAAGACATAATTGATGGGCAAAAGGTAGGAATGCTAGGTTGGATGCGTCCCTTCCAGAATCTCATAAAATATGATTTTCTAAAGCCATTCTTATAAAATATTTTAAGAGAACATGAAGTGAATATTTTATGAATAGCAGTAAAAAAAATCAAGGGCCATATAGAGCAACTCATAAGACCGTGAAGAGCCAAGAATGCCTCGGTTCAAGTGTTCCAGCCTCAACAGAAGAGCACGAAGGGTCAAGTGACTTATTTGGAACCTGTTATTATGGTGGTTTGAGTGAGAATGGGTTCACATATTTGACTGCTTAATCATCAGAATTAATGGAACTGTTTGGGAAGGATTAGGAAGTGTGATCTTGTTAGAGGAAGTGTGTCACTGGTTGGGATCTTGAGGTTTCCAAAGCCAATGCCAAACACAGTCTCTCTTCTCTGCCTTTGGATAATGATGCAAAGCTCTGAACTACTGCCCTTGTGCCATGTCTGTCTGCTTCCTGCACTAGACTCACTCTCTAAAACTGTAAGCAAATAACCAGTTAAAAGCTTTCTTTTCTAAGAGTGTCCTTGGTCATGGAGTCTATTCATAACCAAAGAACAATGACTAAGACTGTTTCTCTCCTTTATCATGTGTAAGGAGAAAAAGAATGTTACTCAACCTGGTGTGGTACTGTGGACACTAATCTGAGGACCAAGGAATTGATAGGCCATGTCCAACAGGTGTCAAGTTCTATATATTATGTAAAAGCAGATTTATGCTAGATGCTCAGGCCAAGTAAGTGCAAGATTTAGTCCAGCTTTCAAACAAGGCTATTAACAAAACCCCAACAGTTGTCTTAATGTAAAAACCTCAGCCCTGGAAATTAGGTTTCAAGAACAAGTTTGAGCCAAATGGGTTAGTTTTTGTCTTCAAATGCCAAGTTGTCTGTTGTGTAGACTTATGGGGAGACTTCCAACTCATTTGTCAACATAACTGTCAAACAATCTCTTCTTTGTATTGATACCCTATTGAAACTTCATCCTGTACTTCTTCTCTTTAGCTTTGTTGGAGCTACACAGATTAAGATGCAATCTGTGGCTTGTCTGTCAGTGTTGTCCATTTATGCCTTCATATGAAATGTCCAACCACCCTCCCTTTCCTTGTTCGGAAGGGCAGTGTATTATATGTCATGCCTCTACTTACCTTAGAGGAAGACAGAGGATGAAAGGGTAATGACCTTCTCATTCATGTAGAAACTAAGATAAATGGACAGGAAGCCACAAACTACATACAACAAAGAATTTGATATCACCCTTGACTGTTCTTTATAGACTAAGCTGAAGAGTCATGGAGCTTCTCAAGATAAACAATTTCAAGAGCAGGCAAGAAGGAACTCCCATCTCTTTGTTTACCTTGTCCACACATAGCCAGCCAAAGTCCCTTTAATATAATGAATGTGCTTTTGCAAACCATAATTCAATCTTATTGGCATCTTCCTTTCAATAACCCAGAATATAACCACGCCACAAGACTTCCACCGTAGCTGTCCTTGGCCTTGCTCATTGCACTGTTGGATCACTGTAGAATAACTTGCCGATGCCATGCAGTCTTTCCTTCACATGCAAGTCCCATTTCAGGTATCGTTAAGCAGGTCATGTAGTACCGCTGCTGTGCTCAGCATTGCCGCCCATCAATCTGAGGAAATGCTGGTCTGAGTACCTGCACATGCTTACGAGGCAAGTCTCCACACTGCCTTTCCATTCCAGGGTCTGACCTGAATTTCCTTATTGGACTTGTTTAGTTCCAATTTTCCCTTTTTAGAGCCTTTCAACTACATATAATTCCTGGTGTTAGCTTTTATCTGCCTCGGGGCATTTGCACTTTCTCTTTTCTACATCTAGAATTCTTTTTTTTTTTTTTTTTTTGAAATATCTTTAACATTTGTTTTTCACTTTTTTTTTGTAAGCCTATCTTTAACTATGGCTTTATTGAGGATGGCTTCTCCCTTTTTTGCCAGGCTTCTGTTAGAAGCTATTCTCACTCCTCCCCTTTGCTCAGCTCCCTTCTTCTTCACTGCATGTTTCATCGTCCACGTATGTTGGCTTCATCTACATCCACAAGCCTGAGGATTTCAGAAGAGGTGCAGTAACAAATGATATTGAGCCACAGGATAAATTAACTTCCTTACCTATAGCATAACTGGAACAGTTAGAAATCGGGATGTCTGGCTGTCACTATCGCCTCTACTTTTTCCTTTCACCCTAGCATCTGATTTTGAAGCGAAAATATTTGTGTTCTATCCATTTCCACTGCAAGTTTGCAAATTAAAAAAAAAAAGTATCCTAGAAGTACCACACACTTTTATATCTGCCTATTACATCTAATTTACTTGTGATGATTACTTAAATAGCTCTCCATAACTTGTTCATGTCTTCAAAACCAGTACTATGTCTAAGATTTACAAAGTCACTAAGGACGCATGATAGTTGAGATGAAGCCCTGAATTTACTCTGGATCACAGCTCTGTGTGCTGACCCTGAAGAAACAATTTCTAATTCCCAGAAGATTTCACTGTGTGTGTGTGTGTGTGTGTGTGTTTTATAATTAATCTAATTATAGCTATTTGTGTTGCAGGTTTTTAATCATAGTTATAACTACATAAATGAAAGCATATAAGTGAAGAGCCCTTTTAATTTATTATTATTATATTATATTTTTATTTTATTTTATTTTTTTATTTTTATTTTTTTTACAAAATGAGGTCTCACTATAACAACCCTGGCTAACTTGGGACTCATATAGATCTGCCTGACTCTTCCTTCATATCTGCTGGGATTAAAGGTTTGTGTCACCATGCCCAGCTCATATAAGACAATTTTTAGTTAGGATAACTCTTTAATAAGAAACAAAGGAGCCCTTGACTTGATGAATAAAAATGGAGATTCCTTTGCCACAGAAACTGACATTGCTTAGGTTGATGATATAACTTCCTGTTTTCCAATTTTTGAATTCTTTCATAGCTTCTTTGATCACCTTCTTTAAGTTTTATTTCAAACAGCAAAAACACTAATTAGCACATTATCCATTACCTTGCTCCAATAAGATGACTTTGGGTATAGTTTTGCTTTTCCTGAGTGCTGCAGAAGCACACTGTCTTTAAATTCTCCCTAGACATAGATCAACTGCTCTGGACATGCCTGAGCTCTTACTATTTTAATTTAATTCTATTGTTCCATCACATAACTACCCATGCTCCTGATTGAAAACTCAATTGCACTATCCACAGTTGGGTTCAACCCTTATTTCAATGTATCAATGGAAAGCTATGAATTAATATGTTTGGATGTCAAGTTAATAAGGAATAGATTGACTGTTGACTTGATGGTTGGTATTTATAATCACAGAAGAAACAGCCTTTGCGTGTGATAGGAAAGATTATTTAGATTAGGTTAATTGAGGTACAAAGACCGACTCTAAATATGAGTAACACTATTTCATGATCTGGCATATTTAACATTAAAAATGATACAATTAGTTGAGCAGAAGAATTTATCACTCTGCCCCTTTGCAACAGGTGCCATGTGATCAGTAATCTCTTGCTCCTGCTGCTGACTTTGCTGCCAGAAAGGACTCCTCCTTAAATGTAAGGCAAAATAAATCTTTCACTGGGTTTCTTTAGTCATATAGTACTGCAATAAGAAAAGTATCTAATACAAATGCAGAGACTGTTTGGCATCCAACTATATACCCTATTGTAATAATGTATTTATAAATGCTTTTCAGATTAAGCTAAACATAAAACAGATATTATAAACTATGTCAAGTTAGCAAAAGACAGGTTTTCCTCTGTAAGTTTTCACCATGAAAACTGTCTTTGAACAAAATGTGAAAATTCTTTAGACAAAAGCTCACGGTTCATGGAAACCACAAAGACCAACTTGCTAAGAGACATAGGAGAATGCTCATCAAGCAGTCCAGACTGGGGAAAGAAAATGCCATTAAAGAAGAGGAAAAAAATGTCATGAAAAGCCAGGAGTGATAGCACATGCCTGTAATCCCAGCACTTGATGAAGCAGAGGCAGGTGGATTTCTGTGAGTTCCAGGCCAGCCTGGTCTACAAAGCGAGTCCAGGATAGCCAAGTCAGTATAGAGAGAGCCTGTCTTGAAAAAACTGACATCATCATCATCGTCATCATCAACAACAACAACAACAATAACAACAACATCAGAAATGTCATGAGAAGATGTTTGGGTTGTTTTTAGCGTTCAAGACTACTATTGTCAGACTTATGAATAAGATTGAGTAAAGCATAAAATGACACATTATGTACCTAAATCTTTGGATTTGACAAAGAAAAGGAGGAAAAGAGTTATTTGAAAATTGTTGTCACATCCAGCTCTGAGTCAAATTGGAAGGAGGCAGATAAATGAAGGGAAAATACAACTGTAAGAAAAAGGTATATTTGTTAATGTAGGCCTACTCCATGTGGCTAAGGTTTATATATATATATATTTTTGCCAATGATAGGATATCATGGCATAATATCAGAATAAAAATAGGAGTGCCTTATCTCAGTTTGACAAGAAGGAACTGTCTTTAGGAAGATAACACCAAGAGAAAGGTTAACCAAGAGTCCAGAAAGATGTCAACAAATGTGCTGAACAGCACAAGGAAGGTTAGGCAAAACCAACAGTGGTCAGGAACCTGGTAAGGTGAAACTTTGATAATCTTGTTAATCTATGGATTTTAATGTGCCTAAGCCTCCTTCTACAGTTTAGAAGTCACAGGAAGAGTGAAGCCATATTTATTAGTAGTAAAACCAGTGAATCCCAATCCACAGAGAGAAATGTATGAGTGAAGACATTTCCAGTGGAGAACTGTAGGCCTGATAGTGGTAAATTATAATAATTTAAGGTAAACAAAAATGCTAATTAATCCTTAGTCCAAGTGATTGTGAGTTAATCCTCACTTGAACTAACCACAGTGCCTGGTCCCAAGAAAAGCTGTAAATTGGAATCCTTATGTGTTCATGAGAATATAAACACTTGCTGCTGAAAAGATTGGCAGTAGTCCCTATTATGCTAAACATAGCCTTACCATATGAATCACACTTTCTCCTGGATGTAAGCAGAAAACAGTGCCTCAGACAGAGACTTGCATACCAAACTGTTTCTATCATTACTCACAATTATCAAAGGTGTATTCAGCCACATGTCCATCAATGGATTAATGGCTAAACAAAACCTAATATATATTTGTGTATCTAACCACTAACAAGAATGAGATTCCAACATAAATGACATGGATACATTTTGGGAGCACTATGCTAAGTAACAGCTCAAGGACAGATGGAAAAATATGGTATGTGTTAATTACTTTTTCTCTCACGACAAACTACCAAGGTAACCTATTTGTAAAGTTATATGAATATATGGTTACAAACAGATGAGCTCATCATGACATGAAAAGATGGCTGCACCTGGAGCAGGAAGCACAGGCTGTTACGCTAAACAAATACTTGCCAACCATAAAGAACACATGGCTTAGACCTCCCCAGACAGCAGCACCGACTGGACTGGTACTAAGCATTCAAATATCTGTGGTAACCATTTTTACCCAAATCATTACATTCCACTCCCTGGGGTCCACACACTCACCATATAATAATCCAAAGCACACTGGTTTCTCCCAGTCACCATCTCAACATTGTTTAAAGATTCAAAGTCTTCTCTGAGACTTGAGGTGATCTCTTAATTTTAATCTCTGCAAAATAAGAAAGCGTACGATGGCAGAGAGCTTATGTAGGTTTTAATAAAGATTAAAATGGCTGGATGTTTCCAGAATGGAAAGGAAATATAGAAGGTTTAGGTGAGTTGTAGGGGTGTTGGTAAGTGATTTAAGGTATGTGAAACATGAAACTTAAGTACATATGATGAGCCAGAACATGGAAACAGCCTAAGTGTCCCTCAGTAGAAGAATGGATAAAGAAACTTTGGTACATATACACTATGGAATGCTACTCAGCTATTAAAAACAAGGAATGCCCGAAATTTGTGGACAAATGGATTGAGCTAGAAATGATCATAATGAGCGAGTTAACCCAGAAGCAGAAAGAGTCAAATGGTATATACTCACCTATATCTGAATACTAGCCCAAGGGGCATGTCCCACGAAAGTCTTCACTCACCAGGAAACTGGGAAAGAGGGGAGGACATCCTATTGGGACTCTAGATGAGAGAAGCATGGGAGAATAGCAAAGTAGAAGGATCCAGAGGGTCCTAGAAACCTACAAGTAGAACATTATGATAGACAGATTTGGGCCCAGGAGTCCCGCTCAAACTAAGGCACCAGCCAAGGACAATACAGGCAGTAACCTTTAAACCCCTACCCATATCTAGCCAATGGACAGGACATTCTCCACAATTGAGTGGAGAGTGGGGTATGACTTTCACACGAACTCTGGTGCCTCATATTTGACCATGTCCCCTGGAGGGGGAGACCTGGAGGCACTCAGAGGAAGTATAGCAGGATACCAAGAAGAGACTTGATACCCTATGAGAATATACAGGGGGAGGAAATCCCCCTCAGGAACAGTCATAGGGGAGGGGAATAAGGGGAAAATGGGAGGGAGGGAAGAATGGGAGGATATAAGGGATGGGATAACCATTGAGATGTAACAAGAATAAATTAATTTAAAAAAGAGAGAGAGAAAAATAAAAAAAGTACATATGATGAAAATAAAACTGAAAAATTCAGTTTAACACATTGATGTTAAATGTTACACTCCAGTTAAATCAATAGAATTCTCATAAGTGTTAACCCATTTTTGGAAACAGCTATAAGCACAAACTACTGAAACTGCAGAAGCACTTAAAAATTAAATTCTAAGTTTCTTTGACAAGTTGCTCCTGAGAAGTTCATTACTTATTGTTTATGCATCTGATTTTGGAGTAATAGATAAATTTATTTAATTATGACTTGTCCTTGGCTGTTATGGAGAATGCCATGAAAAACTTGAATTTTTCTAAGTGGGTAAAAAGAGATGTTTTAGGTACATCAGCAGGACTATTATTTGCTTTAATCTGTTTTGGGATCCTTCTAATGGAGAAGGCAACTAATCAATTTTTGCAAGCAGCCTCACGCAGATTTATGTGTTTGAGCGACAGTAAAAATAAAGCCTAAAAAGTTATCGGCGTAAACATATAATGAAGAAACTCAAAACAATCAAATCAAAGGAAATTATAAATTTTGAGCTTGTGTCTATCATTTAGTTTTGTTTTTCTAAAGCTTTAGTATCCAGGGTATAAACTGGTTATATATTATAAGATTATCTTATGAGAACTTCATTAATTTAAACAGAGGTTTAACATTAATGTGGTAAACTTAGAAGGTAGTGATTAACTTTTAGTCACCAGTAATTCAAGAATATTGCTATGCATTAGCTTAGGTTGTAAAGGTTGAATACATGGGGCACTCAAGGCAAGAAAGTTTGTTCTCTTAGAGGCAAGTTAAACAAACCCAGCAGAGTAGCAGTCTTAAGTGACCTCAGGATCTATTATTAACTTTGGTTGTGAGATGCAGCAAAATTTTCAGTCTCTTAAAATGGAGGAGATATTTTCAGAATATTGTATTGCCACATCACAGAATGTACATTAGCACTGTAAATACAAAGATTGAGGGTATAGTGAGGAAATACCAAAATATGACGAAATCCAACGAGGCAACCGCCAAACCCTGTAGCTCTTTGTCCAGCGTCATAGGGTTTCAATGTCTCTGTCACTCCAGCTCTGCTTTCTGCACCATGTACCTCCTTCATGTTGGTTCTACTTCCTGTATGCATCAGTCTTTTGTAGCTCTGGCATCTTCAACCTCTCGGAGGCTCCAATTTCAAAATCTCATGCAGTGGCCTTTTGACTTCCCAAGGCCTTCATGCAAGGACTCTCATTGCACACACTGCCTGGCGTCAGTGGCTCACTGAAAGCTCAGAGGAAGAATTCATAATCACTTCAGTCTTTCATATTTCACTCCTCTAAAGTCAACATGTGGATGGCACTGCCACATTTGGTTGCTATTTTGGGATGGACCCTGTCCCCTAAATTACATTAGCAGCGGTATCTTTATTCAGTCACTTTCTGAGAACAACAAGAACAAAAAAATAAATGTTGTAGGCTCTTTCGCAGGTTAGAAGCTTGAGTTCATTCCAGCGTTGTTGCTCTTGACCTGGTGAAGAATAAAAGGTCTCTTCTTAGCAGGGGTAATGTCTTATTTCTTTCAGTACAAGTTCCAGCTGCCACATTAGGTTTCCTGTCACTCTTTTTCTCTTCAACCTCTACATTTAAGTTTACCTCTGCTCTACTGGTTCATTTTCATTGTAGACGTATATGAGAGCCATTAATAATAACCATCCACACATTTAATATTATACTGTCTTAAATTCTTCTCTGCCAAAGAAATTAGTGCACTACGGTTAAGTTCAGCCTCAGGAAGTTTTTAGGACAGCGGCAGAGAGCGGCCAGACTATCTGCAAAAACATCACACTGTTGGCTTAATATTGTTTCTTTTTAAAACTTCTTGAGCTGGACCTCCATACACCCCCTTTGCTCCAAGCACTGCCATACTTTTCTGTTCCTGTGATAAAATGCAACCCAGGCAACATATAACGGAAACAGTTAATTTGGGATTATTTGCACATGGGGGTGGGAGGTGTAGAAGATCTCTGTACTTCCACTTGATTTTGCTGCAAACTTAAAAGTACTCAGAATATAGTGCATTAAAAATAATTAAGGTGACAAATGCTTTCATTTATGTTTCATCACAAATGAGTTCTTTTAAAAGCTGCAATTACTGCTGTAGAATTAAAGATAGAAGAGAAAACGTGATTTCAATATTTGCGTTGCTAAGGAGAAGGCTCTCACTTCCTCAGGCCGGATGCTTGTTGCTCTGAAACAAAACAAAACAAAACAAAACAAACCAGAGGGGCCCCTGCAAGTGGAACTGTGCCAGCAGCCCATAGGCTATTCTGGGATCTAACTAGCTTTTTCCTGACTGGAATTACTCTGTTGCTATCTCACCTGAGGGAATACAATGTGAGCCAGGGCCATATTTGAGGTGCTGGTAGCATTCAAGGCAGCACAGCTTTTCCTATCAAAAATTGGTCTGAGATGGAATGCTCTCTTATTTTTGTTTCAAACTGTTTTGTGTCTGTATGGACACAACTTAGGTGTGTATGTCCGTGGTGTGTTTTGTCAACATGGGGAGATTGAGTTAGAATATTGCACAGTCTAAGCTAGGATAAACATACTCCAGCCTTTAACCAATGGAGAAATTGATATCCAATTACTTAATTGGAGGTTTTCCAGTTGACGGTCATTAACTTTTTGGCAACGTGTCTCCTTAATTTAGAACAATATTCAAATGATAATAAGCACTATACTTGTTGCGAGGTTGAACCCATTTCTAGACTCCTATGTGGGGTATTCATAACTAAGTGACAATTGCTGTCTCTCAAGATTTTTCAGTATACTTTTGTGAGGAAAAAGAAATTGCTAAAACATTCATTACTAATTTTTTTGTCATATTGTTAAGTGAGCTCCTTGAATTTTTCAGTGAGTACAGAAGGAAACATCAATTTTCAATTGAAAGAAATATTAAATCTGTCTTATTAATGACATTGTCTTAGGTTTAATTAATCAGTGCAGCTATTTGCAGTATTAAAATACGGATGAAGGAAAAGAATATCAGCACAACTGTGTTTTCAGAAACTTTCTAAAACTTCTTAATTCATCTGTGCTTATATTTCTGCCCTGGTTTCACTGCCTCAATCTGGTGATGAATTGTGCAGTGATTAGCATGTATCACCTTTGGGACGGTATCAGTAGAGCTTCATGTTGTTGCAATTGTTATTTTGTAGGTTATCACTGTTTGGGGTTCTATGCTGGGAAGGTGTGAAGTTCTTTTATCTAAGTACATTCATTCTACACTCTGCATATCAGGATAAATGCATTCATATACAATACAGTTGCAGGGCCACTCAGGAAGCCTTTCATAGAGGACAGCTCTGGCATCTAGGGACAGATGTTACTGCCACTGCAAATTACAATTGGTATAAAGGAATAAGAGAAAGTGTCTGTATAATCAGCCTGGCTGCCCACAGAGCCTTTGACAAGGTCAGATTTTGAAAGGGCAGACACTAATCTTATTAAATTAGCTGATGACATGAGGCTCAGCGAGAGAAGGAATGTGTCGCCTGACAAGACTTGAAGGTATCTCTCAAAAGGCTATGATGATGGATCAATCCAGAAAAAAAATTTTTTTTGAAAGCGATCATTCCAAGGTCTGTCACTGGGACACAGTGAACACGACCACAGAATAAAGGCTATGTAGGGAGAAGTACGCAGAAGGGTTAGTTGAAAACGGTATTTGTGAGTCGCCAATACAGCAATAGTGTTCCCAACATGCATACGCTTTCCAGAGTGCTGATGCAACTTCAGGCTTTATTAATAGACCACGGTATTTAGCAAAAGAAAAGCGATAGCATAAAGCACTTAGTAGCAGTGTACACAAATGTGAGCAAATGTTCTTTGAGGTTAATGACGTCTTAGACCATAACTCCCAGTTAGATTGTAGTAGGAGAGTTTTTCCTACCAGATTAGAGCAATGGGCGATTCACTGAGATGTCCATTGTACTTTGACATGGAACCAAGCCTTTTCCTTGGAGGGTGGCGTCTCTAGTTAGCGCACACTAGAATAACCTGCTCTGTGGTTTATGATTTGTCTCTGTTTTTATTCACTTGGTGTGTATTCTGATTTGTCACAACATTTGGAATGCTATATTCCTAGCTATGGATACACTAACTAGAAATTTGATTTTACTATTATATAATTGCGTTTTTTAAAAACCCTAAGATTTCTTCTTTTCTTTTAATAAAGCAAGTACTTGTTATTAATAAATTATTTCTGGAATGTGATTGTTGTGTCTCTATTGAAGAAATCTGTTTGGTGAATTTCTGAGAATTAGAAATGTGAGACCATGTTTTCCCCAGCTGCAGCAAGATTGCAAGGCTGCAGCCTCTTTAGAACAACACTCAGCATGATTCCAAGATGGCGGTGCCCAGTATGTATCATGTCTAGAGAGCAGAAGCACAGAGGCTGGGAAACTAACTTAAAGGAACAACCCAGGAGCACCAGGCTCCCCACTCATCACAGCCTGACAGGACTCAGTTTGTAAATCACAAATTTTGACCACCCTGCACTCCTCTGAATACTGGAGCGAGTGCAGGCCCCTTGAGGAACAGAGAATTGGTGCAGCGAGTAGGTGAGTGAAAGGGCTGCTGGTGCAAAACCAAACTTGGGAACTTTTCATACTGGACAGTTAGGGAGCATCAGAAATAGCTTCGCCCCCATCATGGCTGGAGGACCCGTGGGGACAGGAATCATAAGCTCCAAGAACCCTGAACTCTTCCGAGTACTGGAGTGAGTGTAGGCCTCCTGGGCACTGGAGAACGAACCCTGTGGAAACAGTACAGTGTTCTGGTCTCCCTCTGCTGCTTATACCTCTGAGGATACCAAGAGGAACCCTGCAGAATCCAGGATCCTAGGAGACAGAGCTCAGAGAAACCTAACTCCGGGAGGGCAGTGTCTGCCAAGCCAGTAAACAAAGCAGCTGCCTTCCGAAGTGACTTGCCCCCTCGACTACCAGCTTAGAAAACCTGAGCCCCCACAGCAGATGCCTAAAGGAATCAACAAAACACAATCAACAAAACCCAGGACTGCGTGGCTCCTCCAGAATTCCCAGACAACACCGTGCACTCTAATGCGGCTGAATCACAGGAAATGACCTTAAAGCTATGCTTATCCACTTTTTTGAGAACTATAAAGAGGGAATGTATAGATCATTCCAAGAATTACAGGTAAATACAAACAAATGGATAGAAACCATCAAGGAGGAACAGGAAACCACAACCAAACAGGCGAAATAAATGAGTAAAGCTGTTCAAGACGCGAAAACAGAATTAGAATCAATTGAGAAAACTCTGGAAACGGAAAACGCAGAGAAGAAATCAGGAATCAGACAGGTAAGTATCACCAACAGAATTCAACAAATGAAGGACAGAATCTCAGGGGCTGTAGATACAATGGAAGAAATTGACACATCTCTCAAAGAAAACATTAAAACAAAAAGTTGGACAAGATAGTCCATGACAAAACCAAATTTAAGCAATACCTATGCGCCAACCCAGCTCTCCAGAAGATATTAGAAGGAAAAACTCCAACAAATTGAGGTCAACTACATTCTAGAAACACAGTAGATAGATAATGTGAGAACATGTAAGGTTGATAATGTTAGATAGATTTTGCCCTTAACAGAAGCAGTATTCTAATCGGCTCTATCCCACTGAATAAAATCTACTTGCTATACATGTAGACTCCAAAGTATAGAAATCAGGCAGCATCGATACTACTTTAATGTCATGTTAAGACATAATAACTGTATTATAGCAGTCAAATTCTAGATAGTTGTTATGTTTGGAATAAGAGCTTCAAGTTGTGTATCTTTCATCTATATCACGATGAAATTTTCCTCTATTCCATGGCCTTTGACTGCCAATTTCCACTTTATAACTTCTTTCAAGTACATCTATTTGAAAATAAAAAAAATATTTCCTTCTATATGTGACCATACCAATCCAATTTAGTCGAGCCTTCATTAAGTGAAATGCATTTTGGACACTGACATGAAAAGCCCGCCTTGAACTTGTACTGGTGTTGATTCACTGACCGTTTATTTGGTCTCCATTGTGTTTGGTGGGTACTGGCCTGTTTCCATCCCAAATGTGCTAAAACACGCTTCCATTGGCTTGATATTCCATTGAGTTCTTCTGAGTAGTTCACCACCCAGGACCTACTCAGGCATCTTCCTCCTTTAGTAGAACGTGTCTGAGGTACCTCAAGCTATTTTACTTTGTATTAAACAAAGATTTACTTAGGTGTGTCCTCAGAGGCCAGAAGAGATCCCCTGGAGCTACCGTTAATCAACAAGGGTGCTTAGAACCAAACTTACGACCTCTGGAGGAGCGGCAAGTGCTTTGGACTGTAGAGCCACTCTCTCTTCATACTCAGGCCATTATTTCTTAAGTCATCTGTGTAAATGGCCCATTTTTAAAAAATTTTAATCCACTATGGTGCTTTTATACAGTTGAAAGCCATGTCATTGGATGGTGTCACAATGTCAAATTGCTACAAACGTTTCAAAACACAGAACTGTTTATCTTGTTTGCAGTTTGGAAAGAAAAGACAGGTTGTCTGGTGACTGTGGATCCACACTTAAGTAGCACTAATTCTGATACGAAGCCAAAGTCCCTTTCAGTGCCTAGACTGCCTTTCTATAAGTTGCCTTTCTTGTGGCCACTTACACACTTGGTTGTACTCTATGCATTAATAGCTTGAGGACATTTTACTTGGAACCAATGACTTGCACTCACAGCACATGAGAAAATGCTAGAACTTCATCAGATATTCTGTGTCTTAATCATCATCTCAGACTCTCATGAAAAAACTTGAAATAAAAATATACTCAAGTCTAAAAAAAAAAAAACAAACCCAAGAAGTAACAAAAACAAAAACAAAACAAAAACAAATAAACAAAAAAAAAATAAAATAAAATAAAATAAAACAATGTACTCAGCATGGATCCAAATCCTGCAAAGCCATTTCTTTTGTGACATGACATGGTCACATCCCTAGAAATAATGAAGAAAGATTCTTATTCGTATGGGTAAACATTTTGGATAAGACCTACCCATTTTTATCATTTTAAATATCTCTTATTTCTTTTGTTAAAGAATGAATAGAGGTAGACATATGTATAGCATCCTCTCAATGAATGAATATTTCTCAAGAAAGTGTTTACCATACTTAAAAAAGTATGACTATAGTATAGTAAGAATCTTCTAGAATGCACAGAAAGGCTCATTGTCGCTGCTTTTCATTATGCCAGCCCAGATCACATCTATTGACTTCACCTTCCAAATTTTATAGCTGGAAAAGAAACCTTGAAACAGCTTTAAACACAGAATATCAGTAAAAACTGTTTTTTACAAAAAAACACAGCAACAACAACAAAAACAAAACAAAAAAACAGCAGAAACCTGTTTTACCTAAATCTTGGCGTGATTAGAACCTGTGCTGCAATTTTACCATTACATCACACAAACAGCTGCTGGAGTTCTGGATACTAACGCTCAGAATTTAGTCCGATGTCTGAAGGCATTTAACTCCGGCATCTTTGCCTTTAAAGGGTCCCCAGAGGTTTATTATTTAAAATTCTTATCTACTCCAGTTTATCCTTTTAATTGTTTGTCAAATGTTCTGTCTTGAGACTCATACTGGGCCTATGATTTTTCAACAGCAAGTGGGAGACATTCATTAGTTTACTTGCAGAGGTGATTTATGGTTGTGATATTTTTCTTTATTAATGATTTCTGAAGCATTAAATATTTTATTTATTTGCTTGCTTGCTTATTATTCACTTTATATCCTGGTCATGGCCCCATCATTCCTCTCCTACCAGCCCCACCCTCCCTCTCTCCCCTGGTCCCCTTTCCTCTCCCCTCCTTTATTCCTCAGAAAAGGGTAGCCCCCTTCCCATCCACCCCAGACCATCAAAGCACATCAGGACTGTGTGTGTCCTCTGCCCCTGTAGCCTGGCAAGCCAGTTCTGCCAGGGGGAAGCGATTAAAAAATCTGGCATTAGAATTCATATCAAAGACAGTTTTCACTCCCCTTACTAGGGGACCCACATGAATCCTGAGCTTGCCATCAGCTACCTTTGGTAGGGGGCTTAGGGCCAGTGCATGCATAGTCCTTCATTGGTTAAGCTTAACTCTCAGCTAGCCCCTCTGGACCCTGCTTAGTTTATTCTGTTGGTGGAGATCTTGTCTCCTCCAGCTCTTCCCCCCCAGCCCCCCCCCCCACTTTTCCATAACACTCCCCTATGCATTACCCAGTGTTAGGTTTTGAATCTCAGCATCTGTTTTGAACCCCTGCTGGGTGGAGCCTCTCAGAGGACAACTCTGCTAGGTGAGACATTAAATATTAAGCCTATTATATCTATAGGAAATATTGATACTTGTTATCTATCTATCTATCTAATCTATCTATCTATTATCTATCTATTTATCAATTATCTATTTAACTACCATCTATTTATCTATCTATTCACTTTACATCTTAGTCATAGCCCATAACTCCTCACCTCCCATTCCCACCTTCCTTCTCTCCCTCCCATCCCCCTCCCTCAGAAAAGGGGAGCCTTACTTCCCATCCAACCCATCTGATCAAGTCTTATCAGGACAGAGAGTGCCCTCTTCACCTGTGGCCTGGCAAGGTAGACCCACCAGGGGGAAGTAATTGAAAAGCTGGCAAAAAAAAAAAATCCTGTGAGAGAGAGACAGACCCTGCTTCCTTTACTAGAGGACCACATGAAGCCTGAGATGCCCATCAGCTACATCATTGAAGGGGGCCTAGGTCCAGCAAGGTCCTTGGTTGGTGCTGCAGTCTCAGCAGGCTCCTCTGGGACTTGATTAGTTAGCTCTGTCTTTTCTCCTCCACTCTCACCTTTCCACAAAGTTCCCTTCTCATCGTCACCCAATATTTGTCTGTGAGTCTCAGCATCTGTTTCTAGGCGCTGCTGGATGGAGTCTCAGAGAGAACAATTCTGCTTGACTCCTGTCTTTGAAAGTAGCTGAGTATTGTTAATAGTGTCAGGCATTGGCTGTCTCCCATGGGGTGGGTCTTGGGTTGGGCCAGGCATTGGTTGGACCTTCCCTCAGTCTCTTCTGTATCTGTTCTATCTTTATCCTTGCACATTTTGCAGGCTAGGTGAATTTTGAGCTGAAGCTTTGTGTGTGAGTTGGTGTTCCCCCCTCTCTCTCTCAGGAGACTTGTCTAGTTAGAGGGCATCTTCTTCAGGCTCTATGGTCCCTGCTACTAGGAATCTCTGGAGCCTAGGTCTGTAGCTTGTCACAGAGATGCACTCACCCACAGTTTCCCTTTTCTCTGCAGGCCCTTTGTCCTCCTAATGCTGCTCTCTCCAGGTCTGATCTCCACTTTATATTTCTCCATGTATCTTCTATTTTATTACCTTTCTTCAACCACTACTGAGTGAGATTTAATCACCCTCCATAGGGTCCTCCTTATCATTTATCTCCTTTGGGTCTGTGCATTGTACTGTGTTTATCCTGTACAATACGGCTAAAATCCGTTTATAAGTGCAAATATATCATCTCTCTTTATGGGCCTGGGTTACCTCACTCAGGATGATCTTCTCTAGTTCCAACCTTTTGCCTGCAAATTTCATAATTTCATTGTTTTTATTAGCTGAGTAGTATTCCATTGTGTGAATGTACCACAGTTTCTTTATCCATTCTTTGCACGAGGGGCCTCTAGGCTGTTTCCAGATTCTGGCTGATTTAAGATTCAGTCATGTTTCTTTTTTAAGTATGGATGCCCTTGCATTTGGGGCATCGATGGTCACCACTGACACATCATCTTGGTGTGCCAAATATGAGCATGAAATGTCCTTCCCATCTCTTTCAATTAGTTTTGGCTGAAAGTCTATTTTATTAGATACCAGAATGGCTACTCCAGCTTGCTCCTTGGGTCTGTTTGCTTGGAAAACCTTTTTACAGGCCTTTACTCTGAGGTGATGTTTATCTCTGTTGCTGAGGTGTGTTTCTTGTACGCAGCAGAACGACGGATCCTGCTTTTTCATCCATTCTGTTAGCCTGTGCCTTTTTATTGGGGAGTGACCATTGCTGCTGTTTAAACTTGGTTTTGTCATGGAATATCTTGTTTTATTCATCTACGATGAAATTCTTACAGTGTATAGCAGTCTGGGCTGACATCTTTGATCTCTAAGTGTCTGCATGGCATCTGCCCAGGTCCTTCTGGCTTTCACAGTCTCTATTGAGAAGTCAGGTTAATTCTGATAGGTTTATCTTTATATGTGACTTGGACTTTTTCCCTTGTAGTTTTTAATGTTCTTATTAAAAGATTTATTTACTTATCTTATGTATATATGAATGCTCTATCTGCATGTATAGCTACAGGCCAGAAGAGGGCATCAGATCACACCAAAGATGGTTGTGAGCCACCATGTGGTTGCTGGGAATTGAACCCAGGACCTCTGGAAGAGCAGATAATGCTCTCAATCCCTGAGCCATCTCTCTAGCCCCATTTTAATATTCTTTATTTGTTCCATATATTTAGTATTTTGTTATTAGGTATTGGGAGGATTTCCTTTTCTGGTTCAATCTTTCTGAAGCTGTGTACGCTTTTCATATGTTTATAGGCATCTCTTACTTTAGCTTGGGGAAGTTTTCTTCTATGATTTTTGCTGAAAATATTTTCTGGCTTTTCAAGCTGGGAGTCTCTTCCTTCTATTCCTAATATTCTTAGGTTTAGTTTTTGTTTTGTTTTGTTTTTTCCATAGTGTCCCAGAATTTTTGTGTCATGGATTTTTTTAGTTTTGCTTTTTTTTTTTTTTTGGACCGATGTGTCGATTTCTTCAACAGTATCCTCTACTCTTGAGATTCTTCCATATCTTGAATTCAGTTGGTGAGGCTTTTGTGTTTAGTTCTTGTTCTCTTCCCTAGGTTTTCCATCTCCAAGATTGCCTTATATTTTGCTTTCTTTATTGCTTCTAATCTCATTTTTAGGTCTTGAACAGTTTCATTCTTTATTTCCCTCATTTGATTGTAGTTTCCTAAAATTTAAAGGATTTATTTAATTTCTTCATTGGTTCGATTGTATTTTCTTGTATTTCTTTGAGGAATTTATTTTCCTCCTTTAAGGCTTCTATTATTTTCATAGCCTCAGCTTTAAGATCACGATCTTGCATTTCAGGTACGTTACTATCTCCAGGACTTCCTGTGGTAGGACGGACGGTTTAAGTGATGACACGTGGCCCAGGGTGTTTTGATTGTGTGGTTAAGCAAACCTCTATCCATCTGGCTGTCTCTGGCGATAGCAGACCTGGTGGTCTCTGATACCTAGGCAGTCCAGGAGGGAACATAGAGGGCTCTAAGATGAATTTGCTCACACCCCCATGGAGCTCCTTGCGTTGGCAGATGTCCATCAGTATCTTCTCGCCTCTACTGGCCTTGTCCCAGGTGAGATAGGCAGGTCTGGAATCAGCAGGAGAGGGCTCTAAGCTGAATGTTGCTAGGGGCCCCGACTTGCCTCCTCAAGATGGCAGACAATGGGTGCTGGATCCAGCCTATGACTTACTTCTATGCTGGTTGTGTCCCGGGTGGGACAGGGAGATCAGGGAGATCAAGAGCAGGGTTTGCCTTTAGGAAGTCAGCCAGGCAGCAAACAAGCCCTGACTTTACGGAATCGGATTCAGCAGTGCAGTTTTAGTGGCCAAGCAGATGCTGCGTTTGCGGCACTGAGATTCCACTGGACTTCCCCATCTTGGACCCAAGCCTTATATGTTTATATTGTACAGCTGGTCTCAGCGCGGGGGCGGGGACCAGAAGAACTGGATTGGTGTTAGGATGCTGACCCCACATATCTAGTGCTGCCCTTGAGGAAGCGGGAGATATCTGAGGAGGTCTGGTTGCTGAAGAGGAGTTGCTGGAACTGAGGACTTGCTCTCCTAAAGACAGTGTCCCACGCACTGTAAGTCCAGAGATCTCCATGATATGGGGACTCTGCGTGGCTCCTGGAGCTGCCTTCAGAGAGGCTGGAGGAATCTGAGGTTTGGCTAACGGAGTGAAGCTGCCCTGGGACTGGGGACCGTATAGATGGATTGTACCATGTGCGATCTTATGACTCCTGAACACTGGAGACAGCTGTGGGGGCCTGGAACTGTGCATCCCCAGCTCCCGGGATGTCCCCCTCCTGTCTGGGAAACACCAATGTCTGTGTTTCAGGGTCAGCTGTTAGGTTACTGCAGTGTCTGGTCTTCTACCACTCAGATACAGTACACTCTGGCTGGTGCCTCTTGAAAGTCTTCCAAAATGTTGTTTTCTTTTTTTCTTTTTCTTTTTTCTTTTTGCTTCAGATTCAAAGCATTAGATTTACTCTACTAAATAAATGATTAACAATTGCACCCTAATGTCCTGAACATATAGAAGAAAAATGGCTTCAAGCCCTTGGTTTAAATACATGTTATTTAAAACATGAAAGAACAAGGCCTATTCTCTCCAGTGCATACAAATAAGAACTAAAGCCAGGCGTGGTGGCGCACACCGTTAATCCCAGCACTCGGGAGGCAGAGGCAGGCAGATCGCTGTGAGTTCGAGGCCAGTCTGGTCTACAAAGCGAGTCCAGGACAGCTAAGGCTACACAGAGAAACCTTGTCTTGAAAAACAAGCAAGCAAACAAACAAAAAAAACAAAAAGAGCCGAAGAACAAACTTTTCTTAAATAATTTCCAAGCAATTTTTTTCAACTGGTATTTCTTGTTTTCATGCCATTCAACTCCTTTCTTCACCCATTTACTTCCCCTTTTTCTACGCTCAGAACAAAGGTTGTGTGTCCCTTTACTCTTCTTTCCTGCCAAACTAAACTTTTTCTTTGCTTAAGGCCATTGTTAATGATCTTTCACTTTTTGATAGTTCGTAGTATTTGATAATTTGGTTCTCATATGTAGATAAAGGCACTTTATATTCTACTTAATGAAATGAATATTCTGTCTAGGCATTATGCCTTTCTTGGCTGTGTTGTAACAAATAGTAGCTTGCATTATTCTTTTTCCATGTTAATTTTAGTCTGGTTTTTGGGATAGGTAGATACTGAGAGCTAGGAGAAACTCAGAATATTGGAAAACTTTTCTAGTTGTCCCTGGTAGAGTTTGAACCATGAGACTATGGGCCAGTGCTGTGATTTTAGGTAAGCAAAACCCTACGTATGGAATATATGTAAACATAAGAAAAATATTTCTAGAAAATAGTCAAGTGGCCTGTGTTGGATAGATTTCTCCCATTATTCCTCTACAGTTTGCCTTAAACCAGAGTAATAGTCCTGTGCCTTTCCTTTTCTTCCCGAAATGGGTTGCTAGCAGGGCCTGCCCCTTACAGAAACTAGTTCTGTGCCTTTATGTGCCACTTGTGTGACAGAGTTAAACGGCGTGCATGGGTTTCTAAATCCAGAGTCTGACCTCCACCTATGCTATATAAATGGTCCTCTCTAGATCCAGAGACACAAGTTAACAGAGTATGGAGTAACCATTTGTGAACTGTCCTCTTGTACATCTTTTTCTATAGTGTCTTGTTCCCAGGAAATGCTCACAACCCTAGTTACTGTCTCAGGGTTGCTTGTGGGTTTTTGTTTTGTTTTTGTCGTTCACTTTGTTTTTCCTTAACAGCTCTGTACATCTCTTCTCGTAACCCCACAGTAATTCGAACTTGAGACTCCATCGGATAAGAGCAGATGTGGAGTTCCCCTGCAGCCAGAAGATATCAGTACCACAATGTTTTTTGACCATTGGAATTAAACAGCAGATAATTGCAGTTTCAAAATAGTATTTTAATGAGCCAGTCTTAGCAAGTGTAAAGTAATGTAAATCTCCCAGGCCTTCATGAGGCAAACAGGAAGGAGAACATTAAATAAGAAGTCCAACAGATGGGCTTGGCAGGTGTTTGTTCCAATTTTTATAAGCCACACAAAGGAACAAGAAACCCCTATACAAACCGGAACAGAAATGCCTGAATAGTCTTAATCAGAAATGGTTGTAAACACTCAATACAATAATCTAAATTAAATTTGTACAAAATGTTTTGGCCTAATATTTGTAGTGTGATATTATATTTATACATGCTGATACCCAGCAGTATCTGCTAACAAGATCATAAACTATAGGGTCAAAGTAGAAATTTTAGAAACTGGGTATTAGTGAGAAGATTGTTGCATAATTATGGTTCATTTCTAAAATGTTTATAAAACTAAATATTTATTTCCCTTTATGGCACAGCCTATACCATACAATGAGGAGGCATGAATAATGTTAAACATGATTTGAATGCAGTATTAAAATGTCAGGTAGAAAGGAAACTCTTGTTTTCCCAAATTCTGACAGTTAGGGAAAATTCAGCCTTTAGGAAATTCTTTAGGAAGTTTAAAGCCAGTTCCCATCCACCAAATGGGGATTCTATCACTGGCAGAAGGGACAAATAGCTTCCTGTGATTCCTATTGACACATCAGAGCACACACTGGCCTTCAGGCTCCCTCAGTATCATTGATACACATTTCAGAGTCCATGCTGCCATGCTAGCTCTTCTCAGATCTTCTAAGACTATTTCACCTACCCTCCCCCCCACATCACATCAGCTCACATGCTTAACTTCCTCCAGGTGAGGAGCTTCCCTCCCACTAGCTTCTCATTGTACTTACAACCCTGTCAATTCAGTGATGCTTTCTCTTGGTCTTCTCTCTTGTCTTCCTTTCTTGCTCTGTTCCTCTCCTCCCCGCCCCTCAGTGCCCCTTCTTCCTCACCAACAGTGAGGCATTCTGAACTCACATCACAGCCTGAGCTCTCACTCCATCCCCTCCCCCTCCCTTTCTTTGTTCTTTCTCTGCTATGCTCCTGCTCCGCCCCCAGCCAGATCTAGTCTGCTGCCCATGTTGAGTCTACTGCTTTCTCTCTCTTCTCTGTACTCTTCCAGATGCCTCTAGCTGTTTTATCCCTCATCTCTACAATAAAAATGTCTTTAATCCCAGCACTAGGGATGCAGAGGTAGGTGGGTCTCTGTGAATACAAGGCCAGCCTAGTCTACAAAGTGAGTCTAGGACAGCCAAGAGAAACCCTGTCTTGAAAAACTGAAACAAAAACAAAAAAGAAAAATACACTTACCCTTAACCATACCATGATGTCAGCTTATAGACATATATGTCTGTACACTTACTTACTAAAGGGAACTTAGATATGCTTACTTACCAAGGTCATTTACATGGTAAACTTTGATTGGCTGCTAAAATTCTCTGGGAAGTTTTCTCATATGCAATATAATATTATTACTATTTACTTTACAGTTCTAACTGAGAAAGGGAAGAGGAATTCAGCGACGCCTTCACACAGTACAGGCTAGCACGAGAACATTCTGGAAGTAGAATTGAAGAGGTTCATAGAGTATGCAGTGGGGAAGATCTGGTACACATAAGCAGGAAGCTCCAATTTCTACTTGGAATATGTGGGCCTCCTATTGAAAAAAAAATTAATGAGTGGTTTGAATTCCATGAAAATAGACACGAACATGTTTCCACAGCATCAAGTAGAAAAGTTGTTCACTCAGTCTAATCCTTGAAAAAACAAAAACAAAAACAAAAAAAAAAACCAATCCTCTGTGTGGCTGAATGCCTGCCTAGTAAGTACTGTCCTTGCTGTCACTTCCTACAGGCTAGCTTCGTTGACCCTCTTGGTCTTTGCTGATGCCCCTAAAACAACTCAGTTCTCTAGGTCCCATGTGTTATGATGACTCAGATAAGCTGCTAGGTAATGCAGAAAACAAAAGCCCTACTTTTCTGGGCTATTAAGGAAGATTTTTCTTAATGAATGAATTAACCAGGCTGTGTTGGTTCATTACTTTCACAGATCCATCTGGTATCCCAGGTTACCAGATGATGAGGTGGGTTGGGGCTTCTTTGTTCTTTTTCTCCCGGGGTTTTAAGAATCTTGCTTTCATGTAATCATATCTGCCCACAAAAGTGTAAGACCTGTGCTTTAAGATTATTTTAATTTGGGGGAATTTCATACCTTTCCTTTCCTTCTTCCAAATCCTCCCATGTCCCCCTTACTCACCATCAAATTCATGATCTCTTCTTAAGTTTTTCTTTTGTTATAAGCACACTCACACATACACATTTATACGTACATATAAATACAGCCTGCTGAATCCATTTGGTGTTGCTAAGGGGGGTATGTGTTTAGGGCTGAACCTCTGAGATTAGATAACCTACCAGAAGGTTTGTCCTTGGAGGAGACTGGCTCTCTCTTTCTCATCAACCATTAATTTTCTGTAGCTCTGTATCTGGATATGTTGCACTGTAGAGTTTCCCTCACCCACAGCAGCATGTCAGCTCATGTAGCCACTACGTAGGTCTTGCTTAGGAAGCAATATTGCTGAGATGTTGAGGGCACAGCTTCCTTGCCATATATAGAAGATACTGGCTATTATTTATCTACCCTCTCTTTCATGATATTCCCTGACCCTTAGGTGTAGGGATTGTGTGTTAGGTTTATCAGTTGGGGTTGGACACCCCATGATCAGGTCTTTTTTTTTATCTTATTTTAACTGCTCATGGAGTTTAATTGCCTCTGTATGCTGGAAAAAAAAAAGCTTCTTTGGTGGTGAGGAATAAGAGCTATGCTAATTTGTGAATATGAGGATAAGTATTAAGAATGCAATTATAAATTATACTGGTTTAGAAAAATGACAGTAGTAGATTCTCATAATGTCCGTGCCCTCATTAGCTGTTGGCTAGGTTACGTTAGTAGTTGGCTAGGTTTATAGAACCAGGTAGGACTTCTCTCCCATTGAGAGGTACTTAAGTACAATTAGACAGATGTCAATCACCTCTAGAATATAGCTGCTACTATTGAGTATCTGAAGATGCCTTGCTGTGCTGAGCATTGTGGTTTGTAGGGTTTATATGTGGATATGACTATTGATTGCTTTTCTTCTTTGGTAGCTTGTACAGCACTTTTAGATACTATGAACGATAATCTTCAAGGAGGATGCTTCTAGGTCAATTCTAGATCGATTCTTTCACATCTTGTGTTTGAAAAAATGTATCATCTTCAGCAAGAGGGTCTTTCTTTCAAGTTGTGGGGGACAACCAAAGGCAGCAGTGATTGCTTATATTGTTTGTGGAGTTTCTTGGTTTCCCACAATCATCAACTGGAAACAAGCTTCTCATGTTAGGCACTGGAGTTTTGTTAAATAGTCTGTGGCTCTTGGAAGGAGTGTTATCACTCAAGTGATAAAGTGAAATAACTTCACAGACACACACACACACACACACACACAAACACACACACACACTATATATACATATATGTATTTATTCTTAAGTAATGTAAACTAATAAGTTTCCCCCTGGATTTTGCAAAAATTCTTAGTGATGCTTATCCCTTTACATCCTCTCTCATTCTAAACACCCTCCTCCTCTTTCTATAATTAAATTATACACTTTCAGGCTCCATATTACTGTATTTGGTAGTTTTGTACATTTTTATAAGTCTAATTTTACTCTTTTTCATGTGTACATGAGTTTTCCCAGCATGACTTCCTGAAGATGTTGCTTTTCCTTCAGTGTATGTTTTTAGCATCTTTGTTAAATATCAGATGCCTATAGATACATGCACTCATGTTTGAATCTTCGTTTTTGTGCCATTAGGTCTATGTCTGTTTTTGTGCTGGTGCCATGGTGTTTTAAGTATTATAATTCTGTAACATAGATTGAAATACAGAATGGTAATCTCTTCAGCATTGTAAATTTTGGTTCAGGATGGCATTGGCTATCCTACATCTTTTGTGGTTCCATATAAATTTTAGTATTTTCATTTCTGTGAAGAATGTCATGAGGATTTTGGTTTGAATTGAATTAAATCTGTAAATGACCTCTGGTAAAATGGTCATTTTCATAATATTAGTTCTCATGAGTGCATGAGCATGGAAGGTCTTTCTATCTTCTAGTTTCTTCCCCAATCTCCTTAGGTTATTTTGAAGCTTTTATTAATAGAAGAGTCTTAGTGTTCTATTGCTGTGAAGAGACAGCATGACCATGGCAACTCTTAAAAGGAAAAACATTTAACTGGGATTTGCTTACAGTGTCAGAGTTTTAGTCCATTATGCCCATAGCAAAAAGCAGGAAGAGAGAAAGTTCTTCTTCTGAAACCCTAAAGGCTGTCCCCAGTGGTGCGCCTACTCCAACAAGACCTACTTCAACAAGGTCTACTCCAACAAGACCACACCTAATCCAACAAGACCACACCTACTCCAACAAGGCCACACCCACTCCAACAAGACCACACCTACTCCAACAAGGCCACACCTACTCCAACAAGACCACACCTACTCCAACAAGACCACACCTACTCCAACAAAGCCTATACCTACTTTAAGAAGGCCACAAGTGCTAATGTCACACTTAATCTAAGCCTTCAAATAGGTGAACCGATGGAGACATTTTTGTTTAAACCACCACATGAAGTGTTTCCATAAGATCTTTATCAGTGTGCTTGTTGTTGATATATGAAAAGGTTGCTAATTTTCTAAACTGCCACTTTGCTAGAAATAGTGTTCATTTCTAGACTTCCAGTAAATTTTTGGTTACCTTGTGTGTAATAACCTGTCATTTGCAAACATGAATAATTTATTTTTTATTGTGATTCCTTTAATTTTCTTCCCTTGTTGCTTTAGCGAGTGCTTCAAGCACTGCATTGAAGAAAAATGAGGACAGTGGTAATTTCTATACCATTTGCGATTTTTAATGGGATTGCTTTGAGTTTCTCTCCATTTAGGATAATACAGCTGTTGGCTTTTCATGTTATAATCTTTACTATGTTGAGGTATATTCTCTCCATCCCTTATCTTTCTAATATTTTTATCATGAAGACATGTTAGATTTTTAATTTTTTCTCCATCTATAGATCATCATATGACTTTTGTCTGTTAGTCTCTACTTATAGGATTACATTGTCTTACATATATTAAACCATATCTGTCTCCAGAATAAAGCCAACTCGACTGTGGTTTGGAAGGGTTCCTTCTCTTTCTATGCCTTTTTCTTAAAAATATATCAAGTATTTTGCGTATATTTTATTGGAAATCTGATAGAATTCTGCTGTGAACCTACTTTTGCTAGGCTTGTTTCAGTTCAGAGGTTTTTGACTCCTGTTTCAGTCACTCTGTTTGATGTGGTCTGTATACATTGTTGGCATCTTTGTTTAACCTCAGAGCTTGGATGAATCTAGAAATTTATCCGTTTCTGTGAGGTTTTCCCAGTTAGTAAACTATAATTTTATTTTTAATAGTCTCTTTCTTGAGTTGCATTCTTAAGTCATTTACTTGTGTTTTTTTTTCTGATTTTTTAAAGTGCTTACTATTTTCATCTCATTGTAGTGCTTTTAATGTGTCCCTGAGGTGTTTTTTAATGTGGTGTGTGTGTGTGTGTGTGTGTGTGTGTGTGTGTGTGTGCGCTCACACACACACAAGGAAAATTTCAGTTTCTTTCTTGATTTCTCTTTTGATCTATTGAGTATTTAGTTATGTGTTGTTTTGTCTACAAACATTTGTATGATTACTAGATGCTTGTTTGCTATTGGATTTAAGCTTTATTGCACCATGATCGGAAAGGATATATGAAGTTATTCACTTTTATGAATGTGTTGAAATCTGTTTTATTTGTGTGTGTGTGTCTTATGATACGGCTTACTCTAAAGATGCTTTCATGGGTTGCCAAGTAAAATATATATTCTTTGATGTTTGTGTGGAATACTTTGTAGATATGTTGGTATATTTGATATACATTGTCATTTAGTTCTTGTTTTTGTTTGTTTATGTTTTGTTCAGAGTATCAGCTTACAAAGAAACTTGGCTGTTGAAGTCATCTACTATGAGTGGGCTGCTATAACCCCATGTCTTTCATTCCTATAGTGTACTTTTTATGAAATTGAGTGCTGCACATATTTGCTGTTGTAATGTTCCCTTGGTTAATTGTTCCCTTGGTTAGTGTAAAGTGTCCTTCATCTTATCTTAGTTGTTTTACTTTGAGGTCTATTTTGTCAGATATTAGGATATTGACACCTGCTTGCGTCCTGGTCCCATTTCCTCATATTATCTTTTGTCATCTTTTCACCTTAAGGTGGTTCATATTTTTCAAGGTAAAATGAATTTCTTGTAGCAGGAGAGAGATGAATTCTTTTGCTTAATTCTTCAAACTAACTTGTGCTTTTGATTGGTGAAATAAGACCATTGGTATTTCAAGTTATTATTGACAGGTGTGTTGATTGATTTCATGTTGCTTATTATATTTGTTTTTAGCCCTAATTTATGTTTCAGTAATTACAACCTCATTTGTTCCTTCTATAGTTTCTTGGCTATTCTTATCCCTTTCTTCAAACCATATTTTTGCTTCCTATATCCTAAATGTGGCTGGTTTTGTGGATAGGAATTTTTTTAGTCAGTTTATACGACAGAAAGTTTTTATTTTGCCTTCAACTATAACATAATTTTTGCTGAGCACAATAGTCTGTGTTGGCATCTGAGGTCTTTCTGGCCTTGAAATACATTGTTTTATGCTCTTCCATTGAGGAAGCAGCTGTCAGTCAGATGGGTTCCTCTTGGTGACGCGTCTTTGGGGTTTGTTTGTTTGTTTGTTTGTTTTTATGTCACAGCTTTTAGTGCCATCTCTTTGTTCTGTATATTTCATTTTAACTATAATATGATGGGAAAACTTGCTTTTCTGGTATTTATGTACTTTATGTTCTATGTCCTTGTGTCTGTGTGTCTGTGTGTCTGTGTGTCATGGACGTTTTCTCCCATGATTCTGTTCCAGCTCTTGCTTGTGTCATTGACCTGGAAGTATTTCCTCTCCCACGCCTGTGGCTTTTCATTTTTAACTTTGGTTTCTTTTCTATTTGAGATTGTAGCATAATATGATTATAACATTTTGCCCCGCCCTTTCCACCTTTCAGATCCTATTTATACCTCCGTGTCTCCATGTTCCTGCCCTGTCTGAGTACCTGCTCTTGTTTCCTTCAATGAGAGACTACAATGTGCAGTTATAAGCCAAATAAATCCTTCCCTTCCTCATTTCACATCAGCTATCACTTTTTTTCCATACTGGTTGTTACATGCACATATGTATGTACAGAAATATTTCTAAACATAACCAGATAAGTCTATATAATGTTACTTGTATGTATGTTTGTGGGACTGACCATTTGGTCCTGGGTCATCAGTTCAAGGGTTCTACCCTGGGGAAGATGACTTCTTCTGCTCTCAGGATTCCTTTGTTGTTCTTTGTGTAGGATTTTCCTGTCCACACTGGTGTAATACATGTAGGCTGTCCTTGTTCAGCTCATGTTTGCGCAACTGTTTTGGTGAGCTGTTACGGGTGTAGCCTCTGCCATTCCTAGAAGACACCATATCACAGCAGAGTCCCTGATCATCCGGCTTTTACAGTCATTTTACCCCATCCTCTGCAATGTTCTCAGGACTTAGTTGTAGGGATGGTTTTGCAAAGGAATCCATTGTAACTGCGTTCCACAACTCTGTATTTTGGTGGCTGTGGCTTTTTTGTAGTGGTTGCCATCTGTTACAAAGAGAAGTTTCATTGGTGAGGGGTGGGGACTACACTTATCTGTGGGTAATATGGGCAGATATTTAGAGTGTACACCCAATTTAATGTGTCCCACAGTGTACAAAGGTATGTGTGTGTGTGTGTGTGTGTGTGTGTGTGTGTGTGTGTGTGTGTGTAGGATGGTGATACTTCTGTCAATTATTGTTGTTATAAAGATAAAACAAGAGTTGCAGTATTTACCATTAGCAATAAAACTACCTCCAATTATTGCAATGAAACATTTTGGCTCTTACTGATGAGATTTCTGTCTTTAGATCTAAGTTTCCTATCAGTTCTTGCACTAATTTAGAAAATTGTAAAGACCAAGTATTAAGAGTTACTTAAAGATAAAAGGAACATTTGACTCCCAGCAGAAAGCATGGCCAGTATTTAGCTTCCTTTTCCTAAGCAGTCATTTACTTTCCAAAGCAAAATAAAATATGAAGCTAAGCCATACTATGCTATGAAATATTAATATGTGCAATTAATACATTGACAGATGTTTGATTCTATCATTCTTCATTTTGTTTTTTCTTTGTTAATCTAGTGTGGTATTTTTTGTAATAGAGAACCAGAAATATGAACTCTCAGGTGAGATGAAGTGCTAGATATGAATAAAGCACTATATGCATTGAATAGGCCCATGTCTGTATGGATGACATCCTGGAAAACTCGATGCTCAGAGAAAGTGCTTTTCAAGATGTGTTTACAAACTGATCAGTGACCAGCTTTCTATTCTCTCTCTCTCTCTCTCTCTCTCTCTCTCTCTCTCTCTCTCTCTCTCTCTCTCTCTCTCTCTCTCTGTGTGTGTGTGTGTGTGTGTGTGTTTCTACCAAGCAAATTATCATTTCATTTTAACTTGAGGAAATTAAACAGGATTATTAAAGCAATCCAATTGCATCATCTATATTCAAACAGCAAAAATGAGGCAGCAGACCACATTTCATAATTTTTCTGCTTTTTAGTTGTAAAATTATCTGAGAGTCATGTTCAGGTTATACAACAGTGGCCACTTTAGAGTTCTTAGCTGAAACAAGCACACCCAATAAAATAGTTTGTTGCTAGCTATACACAGTCAACTATTATAATACTGTAAACAAATCTATCAAGCAAATAAATTATTTCCCCATTTGGTACTTAGCCATGGTTGTCACATTGAACGAAAGTAACTAAGTGCTTCTGGAGGGCCCAAAACCCCAATACATCTGCCTCCAATAATCATTTGTTTTTTGTTCTTTGTCAATTTATCAGTGATATCATATACTAGATTCCTTATTTTTTAAAGAAATGACCAACATTCCAAGTTTGTCAGAAATCCATTCATACATGGGAACATATATTTCATTGCTCCCTTTTTTCCTGGACTGTCAGGATTTTCTTCTTTTGTGGTTAAAGAAATACAAATAATTGGTGTGCTATATATATTTATGAGCTTATAAGACTTCCTTTCCAATTGCAGGTTATACATCCAATACATTGTGTGTTGTATGTGTTACAGTAAGTACTTGGTAATGAGCCGGAATAAATTGTAAATATATTTGTTGTTGCAAATATGAAAATCTAAAACCTTGAGACCAGTAAATAATTTGGTGGGTACAAGCACACACCCTATAATCCTGTGGGCCTGAGTTTGACCCTTGGAAGTTCTAACCATAAAAATGCACACATAACCACATTGAGGAGCATTCTAAAACTTATCTGCCCAATATTCCTCAAAGTATTCAAGGCCAAGAAAATCAGCATCTGTCCTATGCATGATAAACTGAGTAGGGATTCACAGTCATGGCTTGAGGTCCTGGAATGCGCAGGGAGCAGTGTTGGACAACTAAAGACAACCCGAGACTGCAAATGATGTGTATCAGTGTTGGTACATTACTGTGACAATTTTGTAATAGAGAAACAGAAATATGACCCTCAGGTGAGCTGAAGTGCTTAACATCAGGAAAGCACTATGTGCATCCAGTAGGTTCATGTCTGCTTATGACAGGTGCTGTTTATTGTTAGAAGTTAACAATAAAAGCAACTGAGCACAGCACATCGGGACAAACCATACTGTGCAATTTTCGTGTTAATTAAAAATATTTCAAAGTAAAATGCTTATTAAAATAGGTATCAGATATAGCCGAGAAATTAAATAATGTTTTCGGAGAAATATGCCTTTTAGTTTATAAATTATTTTTATAATTTGTGACAGTTCTTTACTACTAGTAGTTTATCTGATACTATTAAATTAATTGCAGTTTCTTCTTGCCTCTAAGAAAAATGAATTTAATTATCAGTGAAACTCAACTCGAGCTTGTTAAGATGAATAATTTGCGACTGTCATCTGCCCTCTACACCACCACAACAAAATAAATGGAAATAAAATGGCCTCATTATCCTACCTGCTTTTCTCCACCTGCTTTATGAAATTGATGGAAAGTTTGAGCTTTTATTCATCTTTTTGGATTCTTCCCTAAGAGGCAGAAAATTTAGTACTTTACCATGATAGCTAACTAATGTGTGTGATTTGTAAAATTGATACAGCAACCAAAACACAAATTACTTATGCTTTGATGAATGTCTTGAAAACGGAGAATGTTCAGACAGAGAAGGCTCACCATTTGCTCTTTCTTCCTCTTTATAGAACTCCACTTTGTGCTTATAGGTAAGTGTTTTTTGCATTGTTATTGTAGATGATAGGGCAGAAAAAAAAAAAAAAACCAGGAGTGGTGCTGATATTAGTGTTAGAACTCCAGCAAGTACAGAAGTAACCAATGGGACACAACTTTTTAAAAAAATTTTTTTATTAATTTATTCATATTACATCTCGATTGTTAGCCATTCCCCTGTTTCCTCCCATTCTTCCCTCCCTCCCACTTCCCTCCTTCTCCCCTCCCCTATGTCTGTGACTGAGGGAGACCTCCTCCCCCTATATATGCTCTCAGAATATCAAGTCTCTTCTTGGTAACTAACTATCCTTCCTCTGAGTGCCACCAGGTCTCCCCATCCGGGGGACATGGTCAGAAAAGGGGCACCAGAGTTCGTGTGAGAGTCAGATCTCACTCTCCACTCAATGGTGGAGACTTTGTTTTTTTTTTTTTTTTAAAAAAACATTGATTTATTTATTCACTTTACATCCTGATTGTAGCCCCATCCCTCTTTACTTCCCATCCCCACCCTCCCTCTCACCCTCCCTCCCATCCCCACCCTCCCTCCCTCCCTCCCTCCCACCCTCCCTCGGTCCCTTCCAACATTCCCTTTCCCTGTTCTCAGAAGGGGGTAACCCCCTTCCACCACCCCCCTGTGCCTCCCTGGTTCATCAAGTCTTATCAGGACTGAGTATGTCCTCTTCCCCTGTGGCCCGGAAAGGCAGTCCTGCCAGGGAGAAGTTATTCAAAAGCTGGCAAGAGAGTCCATGTCAGACAGAGTCCCCACTCCTCTTACTCAGGTAACTGCACGAATCCAGGGCTGGCCCTCAGCTACATCTTTGTCCAGTCCATGCAAGTCCTCGGAAGGCCACTCTGGGTCCTGGTTTGATGGAAAATTTTTGCCAACAAGTTGAGAAATATACTGTCTTCTCCTAGACTATTTTTTTTATCACAGAAACTGTTCAGGACTGGAGGTTCCTAGCCTGATGCAGGACCTCTTGGAGATCCTTTTGATTGGTATAACAGAGAAGTAGATATGAGATCAGTTGTTTCTCAAGTTCTTATTCTGTAATGATTTTTTTTTTTTGTATTTGATGAGAAATGGATGCTTAACATATATTCATTACTGCAAACGTGAAATTTAACGTGAGGCTCCACAGCTTCAGTTCAGAACACCTATTTTAACTGGACAGAGGTTGATTCAGCTCTGTTACCTTGCATGCAGTTAATTTTGGTGTGTAATGTTTTAAATTTATTTATAACAAAGTTTATAAAGTTTTTTTAAAAAATCCATAAACACAGTTTGATTGCCAAGAGAATTTACGCGGGCCTCTGATCTAGGTGTGACTTCACCGATAGGCTAAATGATTGATCTCTTGGGTTAAGAAGGTGGATTTCTACTGAGCTATTAATTTATCATATGGCACGTAGCGCAGTGTTCCATTACTCATTAATCAGTTCTTTGGAGGCTTATGAATTCATATAATTCTTTAGAGACAGTGTTCATGAGGCGGCATGAGTTTTGCGTTGGAAGAAACATCGATTATGAAGGTCTTTTGCTAAAGATTAGTCTCTAATCATTTTTCCTTTGTCTTTAAAACCAACAAACACACAAAATACAAATGAGGAAATTTGGGTTTTGGTTCATATTCTTATGGAAGGAGAATAGTATCGGTGGACATGAAATGGTTGCTCTTCTCATCATATTGTGTTGCTTTGCTCTGTGCGAAGTAAAGTATATACAATGTGATCAGAGTTAGGGACTGTTTATCCATCTGTATCCCCTCATAGGTCTTCTGTGGGTGAGCATAAATTTTATCTCAATAATGCAACCATCTAGCAGATCTGTATAACTTCTTATGTGAATGTGCTTTTTCAGTGATGACAGCACACAGTGATGACCTATAATGAAAGGAAGCTGCACAAGTTACACCAGGGGAGGAGGAAGTCTGGAAAAGGATACAGTTTTATCAGCAGTTAAAGATGATGAGAAATGCCTTTCTATTTTTAATTGTACGATAAAATCATTACTGAACTCCTTGTTGAGATTTGGACTTAGCTTCAGAAATCAGCATTTTGAAGAACTACTCAGAAGAACTGTACAGTTTTTTTTTTTTTTTTTTTATCAGTTTGGCTAAGGATAATACCCGAGCAAATTAGAGATGATAGTCTTTGAAAACAGATGGGTGATAGATAGGTAGATGTTTTATAAACCAACCGTATATGTACATATAATACGGGCATGTCCTGTCTAACCTTCAGTTAGAGTTTTTAATAAAGGAGGAGAATGTTATAATGTGTGCTATTGACTATTATTTTATGTAAATGAACTGTAAAACCAAGGGCTTCTTCATCATGTTTCTACATGGAGAAGAGTCCATTAGAATGATTTTTTTTTATTCACAGAATTATGTTTTAACATGCCACAAAATATCTTTTCTGAAGAGTTAAGGAAACTTTATACAAATAATATCATGTATAATATCATTTTTTTATAATATCATTTTTGATAGACTTAAATTTGATTTTTTTTCATCACTTAGGGAAGTCACATATGTCTGAATGTCTGAATGAAATTCTGTTATATCTCTATAAATTTCTTTTGGAAGAATATATCTTTCAAAAAATCAGTGACTGACCATTTACTTTTATTAGTGATTGTGGTGGTTTTGATAGGAATAGACCCCATAGGCTTATAAGTTTGAATGCGTGGCAATTAGGGAGTGCCATTGTTGGGACTATGGCATTGTTAGCATATGTGTGACCTGGTTGAAGAACCCCAAGATTTGTCCAATCTGTTTCTCTTTCTCTCTCTTCCTGCTGCCTGCGGCTCTTTCTCCAGCTGCATGTCTGCCCCCATGCTGCCATGCTTCCCACCATGACAATAATAGACCGAACCTATGAACCTGCAAGCTTACAATTAAATGCTTTCCTTCATAAAATCCACCATGCTCATCGTGTCTTTTCCCAGCAATAGACCCCTAAGAGAGTAAGTAGCCTCAGAATCACTGTGTCAGCACTTCCAGGAGTAAGGGGAGGGTCTCATAGGATGCTGAGCTCTACTACGTTTTCTAAAATTCATCAGAATCAGATAAGATTGGAAAACACTTGCCACTGAACTGGACTCAATATCTATAAGGTTTCAAGAACAAACAAAGCACCAAATGAACAAAAACTGGCACATGATTTGAACAGAGCACTAAATGAACAGACGTATTTTAAGCAGAAAATTCTCAGGAACACTATAGTACAGAACAAACTCTTAAAAAAAGACACACCACTTCTGGTGGCAAAGAATACTTTTTCCACATTTGTGGTCAAAAGTACTTTTGAATAAAAAATATTTCTTAGTTCTATTAATGAAGTATAAATTGGTAGACGGTTATAAAAATATAAAAATGTAGAGGCTGATGAGATTGGTCAGTAGGTAAAGATACGTACTACCAAGCCTACTTGACCCCTTGAATTCAATCCCCTAAAAACTACATGGTAGAAAAAGAGAACCAACTCCCTCAGGTGACTTCTGACCTCTACGTACATGTGTACACACACATATACTCAATGTAATTAAAGTTTAAAGGGTTTAATACGGTAGTTATTTAATATAGTTTAAATGAAGTTTTCCCACGGGAGCTGACAATATTCTCCCAAGACGTGGCACCATCTAACAAAAAGCCCAACAGCAGCATGACAATCCTTCTTCTGAGGTGTTGGTCAGGGATGATAAAGAAAGTCCTAGAATATTACAGGCTATTGCTGTAACCATTGGCTGGTCTTCTGGAGATGAGAGGTAAGTCCCTAGGCCGAAAAAATTGCCATGCACGTCAGACAGAAGTCCCAGAGGTCCTTGAGCTGGCACTACCCCCAAATGGAAGCTAGTCCTCAAGGTTAGCTTTCATGGAACCAGAAGATGCTCTGCGAACTTCCAAAACAGGGAGGTGGCCATGGGTCTCACCCAGCTAGGATGCTTATGAGACACACCTACAACAAGCACAGCACGATAATCTTCAGGCTGCAGTGGTGACACACATTTTTTGTTTTTTTTGAGACAGGGTTTCTCTGTGTATCCTTGGCTGTCCTGGACTTGCTTTGTAGACAGGGCTGGTCTCGAACTCACAGCAACCCTCCTGCCTCTGCCTCCCTGAGTGCTGGGATTAAGAGCGTGTACCACCATTCACAGCTGTGACGCGCACACACCTTAGCAGTAACCACCAGCTATCAAATTGGCCTGAAGAGCCACTCAACAAGGGGGAAATCATGCCACCAACCCAGGGCTAGTGAAGTCACGGATCTTGAAGAAGAACCTACAACCACTACCTCAGCAAAACAGCCCAATCCCTAACTACATTCTAAATACGTGTCCTTGTACTCAAACATAAATATGGTCCTCACTCCTCATCAAAGAAACATCTTGTAATGGATGGAGGCCACTACAGAAACCCACAAGCAATCAAAGTACAGAATTGTGGAGAATGGACCCAGTGGGCACCTCTGTAACTTAACTCCTACATTCAAGGCGTGGGAAGAAATAATGCACGAGCCAAAGAGTCAGAGAGCTTGCTATGAGGTCGTTTCTCCTAGTAATAACAGAAGCTGTGCCCATAAGATCTTACCAACATGACTGCCTTCACTGAGCTGAGCGTGAGCTGAGCAAGGACAGCAACAGCAGAAACAGAGAAGTGGGTGGAGAAAAGCCCACAAGGCTTCACTCCCACAAGGCTTCATTCCCACAAGGCTTCACTCCCACAAGGCTTCACTCCCACAAGGCTTCACTCCCACTCAAGGAACTAAAAGAAAGTAAGAAATGATGAGAGTGAGAGAAATAGTCTTCTCCAATTAGTATTAGCCCCGAAAACATGCAAATGAATAACATCATAAGACTTGGAAAGTTCAATTTATTTATTTGGACATATATGTGTCTACAAGTGTGTGTATGTGTGTGTCGGTGTGTGTGTGTCTGTGTGGTGTGTGTGTGTGTCTCTGTGTGTGCATGTGTGTGTGTACATGTGCATGCATGTTACAACAATTACTAAAAAAAAAAAGGGCCATAAATTTGAAAGAGTGCAAGGAGGCATGTATGAGACGGTTTAGAAGTAAGAAAAGGAAGGGGGGGTATTGTAATTATATTACAATCTCAAAGGTAAAAGAAGAAATGAAATAAGTATTTATGTGTATGTGTGTGAATGTGCATGTTTTTGAAAGAGGCCAGAAGAAAACACTGAAGTCCCTGGATCTGGGGTTAATGGCGTTTGTTGTGAGCCACCTGAGAGGTTCTGACACCTGTGCTTAGGTGCTTTGTGATTGCATCAAATGCTTTCACCTACTGAACTCTTTCTCCAGCCCTATTAGTTAAAAAAAAGCTAACAGTGTAGCTACCAAAAGCATGTTAAGGGGTAGGTCAGGAGGAATATGACACGTGGAAGAAGAGAAAGGCAAGCAGGTATGCGAAAAGTTTTGAAGTTGTGCTGCTTTGGTTCTAGGTCAGGAAGTGAAGAAACAGTCTGCGCTGGAGATTATCAGCAAAGAGCAGGGATATTTTAAATGTCTCCTAAGCAAAGGAGAGCTCGCTCACAAATGACTAGACACGGGGCATGTAGGCAACAAGAACCCCAGCCATGTAGGAGATACTGGGCTTTTCAAATCTGCTTGCGGAATCTTGGTCTCACTGGGGGTCAAGGTGTATCACTTGGCACAAGCTTTTCAGTTCTCAGGAAACTAAGGCAACACTGGAGCCAGAGTGCTAAGCTCCAGGGCTATTACCATTGATCTGTATACATTATAACCATGAGTGTTCAAAATTAGAAAGCTATAGTTACAATAGCAGATATATTTTGACCCCCAAGTCTTAAATATTTCCTTTGGGACTACGTCATCTTTAATTCATCAGGAATGGAAAGTAGTAAAATTAGATATGGTGGCATATGCCTGTAAGAGAAAATACCTGAAGCAGCAAAGGCAGGAACCTCATGCATCTCAGGCCAACTTTGATAAAAACTGTAAATTCTTATCTCAAAATAAATAACTAGGAGCTAAAGATATAGTTCATTCCTAAAGCACTTGCTAATTATGTGCAAGACTATGCACCCTGGCCACCTTAATGCGCCATGCTAAGCCACCCATCCTGAACACACCAACTACAGAGACAAATAATAACGGGGATGGGGGGGCGGGGTGGTGGGGACGAACAGAAATAAACAAAAAGGAATGTGTATTCAATGTGACCACAGTGGGAAGGAGGGAAAAAACAGTTCTACAGAAGATCACTCCAAGTCTGTTTGGGACACTGACTATACGGTTCAGATTCAATTAGACAGCAAAAGGCATGCATAACTAACCAAGCAGTCTTGGTTGACACGTGGCCTGCTTATCATTGTCTCTCTTCTTGTTTCTTCTGGAGCACGGCGATCTGTTGGAAGCACGGAGATCTGGCTGACACCAGGCTTCAGCCTTTCCCTCTTCAAACATAAGAGTCCTGGGGAAATTTCAATTTATCAGGGATTTAAAAAAAAATAGATTTTAGGCAAATGGAGAGGCACAAGTATCTTCATTTGGAATAGCGTCATCCCTGCCAGGGTGGGTCTAGAAGTTATCACTTTAGCATGCACATTTGTCAACACCTACGATGTTGAATGGATCTGAGTGCTCATTAAACTAAGAATATATGTTATATCAAATTACCCTTAATTTAACTATAGATGTGTTAGTGGTAGGAAAAGAATTTTGAAAAAAAAAAAAAACACCATTTTTGAGTCTTTTGATCCCTACTCTGCAGTGATTCTGGAACTGATATGTAGGTCTTTTTTTTTTTTTTTTTTTTTTTTTTTTTTTTTTTTTTCTCAGTAATTCCATCTTTGGAGTATGATTTTATTACAATAAAATTTATTAAACTATACAGTCTTTTAATCAATTTATAGTCTTTTATACTATTTCTTTAATGTAAGACAATTGAATATATGATGACTATGCTCTCATCTAAAATTGTCATAAAAAAATAAACTAATCCTCATTTTTGTTACAGGCTTTGATATAGGATTTTATTGAAAACTATGAAATTATATGTATTGAACCTTTGAATAAAGTAATGCCGTAATCTTTCAGAAAACATTTAAAGGATTTATCAACATCTCATATTTAAATGGCTTATAGTTCCTTGGTAAAAACTTTGGTATTTATATATTTACCATCTAAAAGAACTATTACCCACAAATATAATTGCATGATGGCCAAAAGCCACTAGTGGTGCCAATCTGCATAACAAAATGCTGAGGATAGGAAGAACCAAAGCAACCCCTAAGCTGGAATACCTCAGTGTATCTGCCCCATTGAGCCGGGTTTAGCATTTATTAGCATTTATTATCATTTTTCACTACTTGGCTTAATTGCTCTTGTCATTATATTGTTGAACCCACCTGTGAGTGAACTGATCTTTGGAATCTAATTCATCTCATTGGTTTTTTTTTTTTTTTTTTTTTTTTTTTTTTTTTTTTTGCCTTATCAACACATGCTTATATCCAAAGCCCACCCCAACGTCTATCTTTTTCTCTTCTTCTTTTTTTCCACAGCTGTTTTGTGAAAGCGAAGAGGTGCTACACAACACAGAGGGTGTGGAATGGGAAGACAGAGATGTTCCAGGAACACTGGTTGGCAGTGTGGTACACTCAAGGATTACCAGTCCTCTGCGTCTGTTTGTTAAACAGCCTCCAGGTCCAAAGCCGGCATATGCAGACACCGGGGAGAACTTTTGGGATTGGCTGGCCAACATCACAGAGATTCAAGAGCCACTGGCAAGAACTAAAAGACGGCCGATAGTGAAAACAGGAAAATTTAAGAAAATGTTTGGGTGGGGTGACTTTCATTCTAACATTAAAACCGTCAAACTTAACCTGCTCATCACAGGGAAAATTGTTGATCACGGAAATGGAACGTTCAGTGTTTATTTCCGACACAATTCTACAGGTCTGGGCAATGTTTCAGTGAGCTTGGTGCCTCCCTCTAAAGTAGTGGAATTTGAAATAGCTCCCCAGTCTACCTTGGAGACTAAGGAATCCAAATCTTTCAATTGCCATATTGAATATGAAAAAACAGATCGGGCAAAGAAGACCGCTTTGTGCAATTTCGACCCGTCCAAGATCTGCTACCAGGAGCAGACTCAGAGTCATGTGTCCTGGTTATGTTCCAAACCCTTTAAGGTCATCTGCATTTACATAGCTTTTTACAGTGTGGATTATAAACTTGTGCAAAAGGTTTGCCCTGACTACAATTACCATAGTGAGACACCATACTTATCTTCTGGATGAATCTTTTCTCAGTAATAGAAATAAAATGTTCATGTCAATTTACCTAAGATGCCCAAGAAAGGCTGAGCTTTTCATGGCAAATGATCTCTTTTATTTCTGGCAGTGGACTATAATTTATTGTCCCATTTCTAAATTAAAAAAAAAATTCAAACATGAACTTCATTTGTTTTTGTGATAAATACTTTTATTTTAACAGTCACACTGATTATGAAACCATTGTTTTCATGTAAGATGGTAACATTCTGAAATTGTTATTTCTCTATAGGAAGCTTTAACACCAGCCATGTGTGGAGGGAGTAACCAAATTATAGATGTAATAAGCACTGCTCTTCAAATGAGCTGCCTTTGAAATGTTTTGGAAAGTTTTCTTTGAAAGAGTAGGTTCAGTAAAGTAGCTGAAAAGATGATATTTAATAGATGGATTGTGTTTCTGCTTTGAACACATTTTAGACTTCCTATCTCTTCATAGTGGTGACAGTTTTAATAGCTACAATGTCGCAGGAGAACCAAACACAATACCATCTGAGCAGCTCTGCACAGAATGAGGCTGATTCACGTTACTGTTAGGATTCTCAGCTGAGTGGTATTAGAACAAACCATTGGGTATATGGGTCTAAGTCACCTCAACAGTCATGAAGATGATGATGTTTTTCAGACATTTCAGTGCTGCAAGACTATTTTTTAAAGTTTTATTCATATTAAAATTTAGGACTTTGTTCCCTTCATTTGACAGTGCAACTTTATATACATTTGTGGAACAATTCTATAATTGAAAGAAAGTGTTTCTGGGGAGGAAATTCCACAGTCATGGGCTCATTATTGGCAGTGCCCCAGATTAGGGTTTTCTTCGTGTTTAGGTAATCACTAGAATAAGAATAAGAGTTCTGAGTCGAAATAATGAGTTACATTTGAGTATCCTTAAATGTTAAATGCTGATATCTACAATCTCTGTGTCACTGAGCTTCGAAATTACTTTACTCTCAGTGTCCTCACCTTCTAGAAGAGTTGAGTCGCCATCTTGATGATGTAACTTGACACTGTATTGAGAACAGACAGAGGGGAGAAGGTTTCTAGGACTTGTGATAACTCTCCTTGTAGTTGATGTTAACTTTTCTCACTTCTCATCTATACAATATCAGTAAAGTAAACACTCAAAGAAGACTCATGAAAGGTAAGTCCTAAGCAGCAAATATGCTCTTATCACACTGCTAAGACAGTCAACAGCTCTGTTCTCTATTTCACATCGTTACTCTACTCTTTTTCTGGTGGTATCTGTAGTGGCCTATTTTGTCTTTTGTACAGGTTGTGCTTGGCTTGATATGTGGTAGTCCACGCTTGAAATTTCTTCTGTTAGATCATTGGGTGCTTTTGTGATTTTGTTGTTGATAAACAATATTTGAGACATCAATTTATGTTCATCAAGAAACATGATTAAATACTGTTTATTGTAAAATATGAGGGATTATATGTACTTAGGATTTTCTGTATACAGATGAAGTGTGTGTGTGAAGTTTTACATAAATAAAATAGTTTGCTAACTCAGCACATGACTCTAGGTAGTTGTTTGTTTGGTTTTTAAAAGTTATTCCCTTGTTTTTATTTCTCACATGGTTTTATTTTCTCTCTCTCTCTCTCTCTCTCTCTCTCTCTCTCTCTCTCTCTCTCTGTGTGTGTGTGTGTGTGTGTTGTGGATGTTTGTAACATCCATTAAATATTAAGATTTTCCTTGTATATACATTGATTAGGATAGGATGGCTATGAAGTTTATGGAATAAATTATAACTAATATAAAGCAGATAGCACATGATCTGACATCAGGTAAAACTAAAAATTCTGCAGGTGCAACTACTATTCTGATTGTGTTGTTCACAACATAAAATTAGATTTTAAATTATCTGATGTCCAAATGCTGAGAAATAAATATTTCTATGCAAAGAAATAAAGTACAAATCAATTTTTGCAATTCTTCAACCAAAGAAGGATTTGTAATTTTTTTTAAAGTTTCACAAGCATATTTTTAAATTATGTAGAACATATGCCACATCTATTTCTAAGTCATAACTTCATGTTAAACTACATTATCATCAGTGATGGCACATTATAAGTCAGATTACATTTAAACATGAAGATCCACACATTCCTATAAAAAGCATTGTTATTTTTTTAGTACTGACCGAGTTAAGTGAAAGGTCATTAATATAAGCAAGTTTCTGATATAAAAAACCAAACTGTACAAAAATTAAGAGAGAAAACCTTGTACATTTTAGTGCTAGACTAGAGGAGAAGGTAAAAGTCAAATAGGAAGTGCCTACCCCGTGTTAGCAGAAGAAGGATGCTTCAAAAAGGCCACTGGCAGCTTCCATCTCTGTGTGTGGAAAGACAGTTACACCACATCTCCAAGAGAGAAAATAAATGGCAAGTCTAGCTAAAATCCCTTCCTATTGATTCCCAAGTAGACCGATAACTCAACAAATAATTACAACAGACTTAGCAAAGACATGGCTTAAAGCAGTAAAATTAGGATAAAATGGCATTCAAAATGTTCCTTCTCTAAAATCTTTAGGATTATCATTTCTCTATGAATTCAAAGTTTTTGAAAACTGAAAATGCAGATATGGTCAAAATGGAGCCATTTCTTCCAATGATACTCCTGGCTAAGAATTAGTGTCAGTAGAACATTTCATTTGAAGAAGGTTTTAAATGCTTACAGTACCTGCGACTATATTTTCTAGAAATCAGTGAATTGTTTAGAATAACTTTATTGCCTAAAGCTCCAAGTTTACTTCATAAAAACTATCAAACTGATTGGTTAACCAATAGAGGACAGATTCGTGCAGTTTACTTGCAGTAAAATAATAATGAATAATTAACAAGTAGTTAATCAAACCGTCAATGAGTAAAATTACCAATTATAAAAGACGAATCACATGGATTTCTTTCTTCCAAGCTTACATGAGGTATTTGTGAATCATTTTATGGGTATCTTAATCTTCTACTCTGTGTTGAGGTCTGGAGCTCTGGGAACATGTCCCACATTCTGCTTCATTTTAATCTTTTCTTGCCTTCATTTAATTTAGCTTCCCCTTAAAGCATATGTAATCTGTCATCTGAAAGAAAAAGTGAGGTCTGAGTGTCTTCTACAACCCCGGGCTGACTATCTGCTCTGTAGTACTAAGGCACTTAGGCTTCTGCAAAGAAGCAAAGCCAATTCAATATGTATAGTCTATGGAAGCTATTGTGGGAACTGGCTCACACTATTGTGGAAGCCAGGAAGTCCAAAAAGATGGAGAATCGGAAGAGCAGGTGGTATAATTCATCCCACAGCTACAGCCCACAGACAAAGGAACTGCAAGTTATAATGGACAAAGACAGAAGAAGATGAATGCCTCAGCTAAAAGGAGAGCCTCCATGGATAGAACCTTGTACTCTGTCCAGACACAAATGGATGGGCTATTAGTGGGAGCGTGTCTTCGATCTAATCACTTTCACATTTACTCTCTTACTGAAAGAGCCTTACAGATGTGTTAACAAATGTTTTAGCAGCTATTGTAAGTACCTGACAAGATAAAGATAAAATTAAATTTCGCAAATAGATACTTGATCGATATTTGTTGCTTTAATTTTCTCAATCTCCAGTGCACTGAGGGCCTACTGTTCTCAAATAAGTCTACTCTGCACCATTTCCAGTGTGTGCACATTACTTCAGATAAGCACAATTCTCAGTGAATATTAGCAACAGGAGACATGGAAACTGAAAGGCTAGATATTTATCAAACAAGTACAGATTTTTAGAATTATTCCAATCTGTATTTTTGTCTTGAATATGTCATTTAATAACAATTGGATTTTTATCCTGCTACTCAACTTGTCTCATGTGCAACATGTAGTTATAATTTCTGCCTCATAACATTGATGAAGAAGCACTAATAACAATAATTTTAAAATGAAATCTCTTTTATTTACTTGATGCCACCATTTATAGACACTGTAGTATACACTGTAGTATATGTAGACTTAATGTTTTGGATCAGTATTTGCTTCAAAATTGCTTAAATATCAGTCAGTGAAAACATCTTTATTACTACATTCAAACGTGTCTATGTAAGGAGACAGCCATGTTAATATCTTAGCTGTCGTGTAAGTGACATCTGCTTATGATATTCTATTTCTTTAATGTATTAGAGAGTAACTGAAAAGTTGGGCATAGCATCTTCCAAGAATACAGTCATATATTTTCAAAGGAAGAGAAAGAAGACTTCGGAGTATGAAGTCCATGTTTTTTTAAATAGGAAATGAAAATTGTAGTAATAGCATTGCCTAAATGTTTAGTAAAGGAGCGATATGAAAAAGCAAAATATGGCCAAATGAGATCTAGGTAGAGTGATGCTCTTCCCTTTTCTTGTTAATTTTACTTCAATGTAATCACCATAGCAGGATGGCTGGAGCTTAGCAGCTACCTTTTTCAGTGTGACCTTGCTTGTTGTGTCCTGTCCACAGCCCTGAATATCAGAACTCCACCCACACTCAAGTCTCGGTCTTATCTGAGAACATTGAATTAAGATTAACAGACAGTTGTTGGATTCTGACATTTGGGTTATGTCACCTTGTTGCTTTCTTGCATGAAAGTAACAGGGAAAATGACATTTTTTTTTTTCTGCCAGGAAAGAAAGAATGAAATGGAAGCAAACAGGCAGAGGGAGCAGGCATGAGAAAAGGTAAGTCATAAAAGTACAAGGACCTCTCGTTCTGAGTCTTGAAGGTCAGCTGCAACCCTTGCCTTTGTACTTGGGAGACAACTTCTTGTGTCATTATAATAAACTGCTCTCTTTTTAAAAAATTCTCCAGATTATAGGTTACTTGAATTTCAGCAGATTTTTTTCTTTTTCTTTTTCTTATTTTAAAAATACCCCTTTTACTTCTTTTAATTTAGGTTTGATCATGTTATATGCTTTGGTCATATAGATACGAATAAACTTTCTGTGTGTTTTGTGTCAGACTTTTCTGGGGAAGACACAAAACATGTGTGTGCTCACCACAGAAAAGGAGCCTACAAGACATCAAAGCAACCACTGCACCAATGGCCAATTTTGTGAACCGGTGAGTTTTTAGTTGGAGTTACTAACAGGAACAGTGCAGGGTTACTTATGAGGACCAGGCATAACTCAAGTGCAACTGCATTGCCAGAAAACCCACATGACATGGGTGATCACTCCTGACAATTACACCTCCATCTCTTTACAGCTTGCTGGCAGCTTCACAGTCTCAGTGAAAGTTTACTCTTCCAGAAAAGACCTCTTTCTGAAATTTTACTTCTCAGCCTCTACTCCTAGAAACTTTTTACACTGCATGTTAGAGGCCCTCAATAATCTTCCATGTTTCTGGTCTCACGGGCATGGTACCTTTTCTTTACCTCCTGAGACTCACTAGACCCTGCTTCCTTTCTGGAGAAGAAGTTTTAATTAGTGGGGAGTGTTGTAATTTATAGGAAAACCCGCCTCACAACAGCATGTAATCATGGAATCTGAGTTCGACTCTGTCATTTCTGTCCTTCTTGTGAAAACAGTCTTTCAGGCTGGGACTCAACATGAGACGGCACTTAGAATCTGGGCTGTAACAAGCCCATATAGCCTTGTTATTTTACGAGTAGAGCACAATGTCGGTTATCTTAAGCTTTGGGCCACTAAAACAAAAATGGCAGAGAACAGATGGGAAAAAGGGTAAGGGCAAATGTCAAACTCCAGAATAGATCAGAGATGTTTATATTATAGGTAAAGAATGAAGAGAATTTTTATACTGAAGGATAAATTTAAGTTGCAAAAGTAAATGGTAAGAGAAATACAAAGTAAGCATTAACACAGAGACCATAAGCTTCTTTGCTGTTACAAAATATTTATGGCAACAAGCATTTCATTTTAATAAGCAGACTGGGTGTGAAAAATAATTTGACTTTATATTTAGTAATTAATTGCAGCAAGAATCAGTTTGAATAGCAGTACCTCCAATTTCCCTTTATACTATAGTTCCCAGAGATTTTTTTTAATAGAGGAAAGTGGAGTGTTGTTTTGCCAAAGACAATCCTGACTGTTTAATTCTGCAAGTGATTTATTCTCCCATATCATGTGAAAATAAATGCCCCTTCCAACTGACTGAGACCCTTTTCATTTGTCAACTATTGATCTGCTCACGTAGCCTCTTTTCTTCATCCCATGATTCTTCTAGAGGTTAAACTGGTGAAGTCAAATCCCATTTATTCTTCCCACTTTGTCCTGTGGCATCACGATCCATAACAGCAAGACAGCCAGCCACTCACTCCTCTCTAGTCAGTAGCAAAGTGGCAGGCGCTAGCAAAAGGGCAAGTTTTCTAGGTATTTCCTTTATGTCCCAGGGATAAAAAGTTACAATTTGAAAGCATCTACTAGATACATTTAAAAAGCCTGTTTCCTCTTAATTTAGTATTGTAGCTATACCAACAATGTCCCTTGTTTTCCATGATAAAAAAGTGAGGAATAATCTTTATTGCCATGAGTAGAATATATGTTAAGTGTCAAGCAATCACATTATGAGAAAGAAAATAAAGACTGGGCAATGAAAGAATGGACCAAGTTGAAAGTCAAAGAAAACACTATCACACATAAAGAACACACTCATTCCTAGAGTTCATTATCAGTGTCAATCTACTTTTTTATTATGCTTTATTTTTTATATTATAATACGATTACACCATTTCCCACTCTCTACTCAATGTCTCCCATATATGCTCCTTTAAAATATATGTGTATGTGTAAACATATATACTACTATGTATAATATAGCATATAATGTATATGTGTGAGAGGCCGCACTCACATTCGCCATTACAAGATGGCGCTGACATCCTGTGTCCCAAACTGGTAAACAAGTAATCTGCGCATGTGCGAAGGAACTTTCCACTTGTTGTGCTCTGCCTCTCCCGTGGCGTCATATCGCCTGATGAGTAACAGCCAATCAGGGACTGACACATCCTAAGCGGAGAACAGTTTCCTATATAAGGGACGGGTTTCTGCTGTTTGGGGGTCTCCATTTTACTTGTCGTAAGCTTGTGCTCTCCCTCTTAAGACGCATTAAAGCTTTACTGCAGAAGGCTCCTGTGTGTGCAGCGTCGTTCTTGCTGGCGAGACGGTAACGCGAGTCACATATATGTATCCGCATGCATGCAGTATATACATATATACAACTCTTGTGATAACCACAAATTAGAAAGAATAACTGGGATTTGATTTCATTGGTTTAACCTCTAGAAGAATCAGGGAGCTAAGAAGAAAAGGTTTGGGAGGGTGTGTGTGTGTGTGTGTGTGTGTGTGTGTGTGTGTGTGTGTGTGTGTGTGTACACATTATATACTATACTGTATATAGCAGGTATATATGTATATGTAGCATATAATAACGTATACATTTACTTAAGGTTGAGACCTCATAGGCTTTTCCCTCATTTGGCGTATCTGTTTTTGTTGTCCTTGTTCATCTCATGTTTATGCAAGATGCCCTGATGTCACTCTTACAATGTTTCTTCCCTTTCTGCAAGGTTCCCTGCCCTTTAACTGCTGGAGTGTGTTGTGGATATTTCTATTAAGACTAGGCTCCAAACTGCATTTTAAATGAGTATGGTTTTCAGCAATGGTCTTTCTCTGTTGTAATAAGAAATTTCCTGGAAGAGCGGTGAGGACTATGCCTACCTAGGGGTGTGAGGACAAATATTTAGACTGCAGGTAAGGGTTGTGCTGTTTTATTAAAGTGGTGGTTGTAGGTTCACCTTGGCCCTGGCTAGTTTTCTGGGTTTCTAATGCCAGGCATGGGTTTCCTCTTGTTCACTGGGTCTTTTTTTTTTTTTTTTAAGATAATATGATTTTTATTAATTTACTCTTGTTACATCTCAATGGTTATCCCATCCCTTGTATCCTCCCATTCTTCCCTCCCTCTCATTTTCCCCTTACTCCCCTCGGCTATGACTGTGCCTGAGGGGGATTTCCTCCCCCTGTATATGCTTATAGGGTATCAAGTCTCTTCTTGGTAGCCTGATATCCTTCCTCTGAGTGCCACCAGGTCTCCCCATCCAGGGGACATGGTCAAATATGGGGCACCGGAGTACGTGTGAAAGTCATACCCCACTTTCCACTCAACTGTGGAGAATGTTCTGTCCATTGTCTAGATCTGGGTAGGGGTTTGAAGTTTACGGCCTGTATTGTCCTTGGCTGGTGCCATAGTTTGATCGGGACCCCTGGGCCCAAATCTGCCTATCATAATGTTCTACTTGTAGGTTTCTAGGACCCTCTGGATCCTTCTACTTTGCTATTCTCCCATGCTTCTCTCATCTAGAGTCCCAATAGGATGTCCTCCCCTCTGTTCCAGTTTCCTGGTAAGTGAAGGTTTTTATGGAACATGCCCCTTGGGCTAATATGCAGATATAAGTGAGTATATACCATTTGACTCTTTCTGCTTCTGGGTTAACTCACTCATTATGATCATTTCTACCTCAATCCATTTGTCCACAAATTTCGGGAATTTCTTGTTTTTAATAGCTGAGTAGTATTCCATAGTGTAAATGTACCACAGTTTCTTTATCCATTCTTCTACTGAGGGACACTTAGGCTGTTTCCATGATCTGGCTATTATGAATAAGGCTGCTATGAACATGGTTGAGCAAAGTTTCTTGCTGTGTGCTGGAGCATCTTCTGGGTATATTCCAAGGAGTGGAATAGCTGGGTCTTGAGGAACCTCTATTCCCAGTTTTCTGAGATAGCACCAGATAGATTTCCAAAGTGGCTGTACTAGTTTGCATTCCCACCAGCAATGAAGGAGTGTTCCTCTCTCCCCACATCATCGCCAGCATGTGGTGTCACTTGAATTTTTGATCTTAGCCATTCTGATGGGTGTAAGATGGAATCTCAAAGTTGTTTTGATTTGCATTTCCCTGATGACTAAGGAGGTTGAGCATTTCTTTAAGTGTTTCTCAGCCATTTGATATTCCTCTGTTGAGAATTCTGTTTAATTCCAAGCCCCATTTCTCAGTTGTGTTATTTGGTTTGGTGGTGTTTAATTTCTTGAGTTCTTTATATATTTTGGATATTAGACCTTTGTCAGATGTAGGGTTGGTGAAGATCTTTTCCCAGTCTGTAGGCTGTCACTTTGTTCTCTTGACAGTGTCTCCTGCCTTACAGAAGCTTCTTAGCCTCATGAGGTCCCATTTATTAATTGTTGACATTAAGGCCTGGGCTGTTGGTGTTCTGTTCTGGAAGTTATCTCCTGTGCCAATATGTTCCAGGCTCTTCCCCACTTTTTCTTCTAAGTGACTTAGTGTCTCTGGTTTTATGTTGAGGTCTTTAATCCCCTTGGATTTGAGTTTTGTGCAAGGTGACAAATATGGGTCCAGTTGCATTTTTTTACACATAGACATCCAGTTAGACCAGCACCTTTTGTTGAAGATGCTATCTTTTTTCCATTGAACGGATTTGGCTTCTTTGTCAAAAACCAAGTGACCATATGTGTGTGGATTCATATCTGGGTCTTCGATTCAATTCCACTGATCAATCAGCCTGTTGCTGTGCCAATACCATGCTGTTTTAATTACTATTGCTTTATAGTACAGTTTGAAATCAGGTATGGAGATTCCTCTGGAGGATCTTTTATTGTACAAGATTGTTTTAGCTATTCTGGGTTTTTTGTTTTTCCATATGAAGTTCAGAATTGAACTTTCAATGTCTTTAAAAAATTGTGTAGGTATTTTGATAGGGATTGCATTGAATCTGTAGATTGCTTTTGGTAAGATGGCCATTTTTACTATATTAATTCTCCTGATCCATGAGCAAGGAAGATCATTCCATCTTCTCATGTCATCTTCAATCTCTTTCTTCAGAGTTTTGAATTTTTTTTCAAATAATGCCTTCACTTGCTTAGTTAGAGTAACTCCTAAATATTTTGTATTGCTTGTGGCTAATGTGAAGCATGTGGTTTGTTCACTGGGTCTTAAGACCAATGCTACAGCTGTTGGTCAGCCCTATGATGTGCATACCGGTACTTCACCTTTAGAATTTACATGGCATGATGGTCATTGCTGTGGTTTATAGGTATCACAGCTGCGTAGGACTGACAGCTAGTTCCTCAATTTCCTCCTCTAGAAGTTTTCATAGGCGGCTTCTAGTACCTTAAAACTAGTTCTCAGGAAATGGTTCCTAAACTTCAAGTTCTTCAAATCCTACTGATGAACATTTTGCTCCATAAAGTTTTGAACTTTTTGAGTACAAATGAATAACCACATCTGATGTTTTCTCCTCAGATATCCAAACACCATATTGTGTTTAAAATGAAGCATGTGCATCCATCTAAATAACTGGATTTCTCTAGGTTCATCATCAATTTGTCATTTCAGAGATATCGTCTTAATGTTTTTCTTTAGAATGAGAATATACTTTTTACTCTTTTATTGAAAATAGATTATTTTCTCATACCTTATCCCTGGTTATGCTTTCTTCTCCCTCCATTCTTTCCATTTCCTCCACATCTCAGATCCACTTCTTTTTTTGTCTCCTATTACAAAAGAATGGGATTCTTAAAGATAGCAATAAAACATTAAAAGTAAAATATAATAAGATAAAGCAAGAACTATCACACTGAGGCTGGAAAAGGCAACCCAACAGGAGGAAAAAAGCTGTAGTAACAAGCACAAGAATCGGAGACCCACTTGTTCACACCCTTAGAAGTCCCATAGGAAGAATAAGCCAAAAGATACAAAATATATGCAGAGTCCCTGACGCAGACCTATGTAAGCCCTGTGCTTGGTGCTTCAGTCTCTGTGAATTCATATGCACCTTGCTTAGTTGATTCAGAGAGTCCGATCAGACATTCGATGTCTACCTCCATAAGTTTTGTGGCACCATGGCCCTAGCATATTTTGAAGACAAGACAGAATGTAGGCTTTGTGACTTAGTGTTTACATTTTTTTTATCAGAGCCTGCAGAGCATCATCCTACATCAATGATGCTAGAGTGTAGGAGCGAATGATCCATGTAGGCACAAGCTTGAACTCTCCATGTTCAATGAGTTGTGTGGGTGTTGTCCTCAGCAGTGGGGCCTAGCTGTCAGTTTGTGGAGAGCAGGATATTGTCTTAGCAAAATCATTGACTGTTTGGCAATTTCCATAGGACCCCACTTAGCCAACAACTCATTGCACGAAAGTCAGTTCCAGTCCTGGGCCCTCGTTTGGTGACAAGAAATGGCAGGTTGATACTCTGTATCACCCGTTATTTGGAGACCTCATTAGAATTACCTTTGTATATTTTAGAAAGTTCCTACTGTACTAAGTTTCCATATCACCCCTTCAATGCCCCTCAATTCTAGCAGTCTCTCCCTGTATTTTCTCCTTCAACTCTATCTCTGCCTCCACTTCCTACTCATCCTCCCATTCCCTTCATTACCCACCTCCAGTCCACCCATAAAATCTATTCTGTTTTCCTCTCCAAAAGAGATCCTTATGTTTTATCTAGTCCCTACCTCTATACCTAACATCTCTTGGTTTACACATTTTAGCTTTGTTATTACTTATCAATGTTATTATTATTAATAATGTTATTATTATATATTAAAGGCTAATATACACATATAAGTGAACATATAACTATATTTCTCTTTCACTGTCTGGGTTACTGCACTCAGGATGATTTTCCTCTAGGTATCCATTTGTCTTCCAATTTCACCATGTCATTTTTAAAAACAGCTTATTAATACCCCATTTGTGTAAGAGGTCCACTTTTAAAAAAATCTATTCTTCAGAGCAGAGACATGTACCTTGTTTTCAGTTTCTGGCTACTGTGAATAAAGCAGGTGTGAACATGTTTGAGCAAATGACCTTGTGGTAGGATCAAGTATCCTTTGGGTATGTGCCCAAGAGTGATATAGCAGGGTCTTGAGGTAGATTGATTCCCAACTTTCTAAAGAACTGCCATGTTGGTTTCCACAATGGCTCTACAAGTTTATGCTCCCACCAGAAATGAAGGAGTGAGTGTTCTCTTTATTCTACCAGCATAGGCTGTCACTTGTGTTACTGATCCTAATCATTCCATTTGGCAGTGTAAAATGGAATCTCAAAGTAGTTTTGATTTGCATTTCCATGACGGATAAAGATATTGAAATTTCAAGTGTTTCTCAACCATTTAAGTTTTCTCTATAGAAAATTATCTCTTTAGATCTGTATCTCATTTTTATTTGGGTTATTTGGATTTTTGTTATCTAGTTTCTTGAGTTCTTTATATATTTGGTACATTAGTCCTCTATCAGATATGGAGTTGTGAAAAAAATCTTTCCACATTCTGTGTGCTGACACACTGTCCAAATGACTGTGTCCTTTGTTTGACACATCTTTTCAGTTTTATGAGGTCCCATTTATTAATTGTCAATCTTAGTCCTTCTGCTATTAGTGTTCTTTTCAGGAAGTCTCCTATGTTGGTAAGTTCAAGTGTATTTTCCACTTTATATTCTATGACATTCAATGTATCTGGTTTTATGTTCAGGTCTTTGATCCATTTCGACTGGAGTTTTATGCAGCGTCACAAGTATGGATCTTTTTGCATTCCTCATCATGCAGACATCTAATATGACCAGGACAGTTTAGTTAAGATGCTGCATTTTTTCTAGTGTGTGTTTCTTGTTTTTTTTTTTTTTTAAATCAAGATCAGATGTCCATAGGTGTGCAGATTCATGTCTGCATCTTTAGTGTGATTCCATTGATCGACATGCATGTTTTCAGGTCAATGTCATGGATTTTTATTGTGATAGCTCTACACAACCTGCAGTTGGGAATGGTGAGATCTCTAGCACTTCTTTTTTTGTTCTGGATTTGTTTTTATTGGTTGCTTGGTTGGTTTCTGTTTCTTAACATAAAGTCAAGGATTGTTCTTTCAGGGTCTGTAAATAATTGTATTGGAATTTTGATGGGGATTACATTGAAACTATAGATTTTTTTGTAGAGTGATAATTTTTACTATGTTAATCCTACATATTAATGAGCATGGGAGATCTTTCTATCTTCTAATATCTTCTTCAATTTTTTTTCTTCAAAGACTTGCCTGGTTAGAGTTATCTGATATTTTATTTTATTTAACACTATTGTGAAGGTGGTATTTGCTTGATTTCCTTCTCAGATTGTTTTTCATTTGTAGATAGAATGGCTACTGATTATTGTGATTTAAGTTTCTTTCTGGATATTTTGCTAAAAGCATGTATCTACTGTAGGTGTTCCCTAGATATGTTTATAATGTTCACTTATGTATACTATAATACAATCTGCAAATAGACTCCGACTTCTTTCTATCCAATTTCATGTCCTTACTCTCTTTTATTACTTCAGCTATGTCTTGAAGTAGTATACAGAAAACATATGAAAAGAGTGGACAACTTTGTCTTACACCAGATTTTAGTGGGATTTGAGTTTTTCTCCATTTAATTTGATATTGACTATAGGCTTGCTATAAATTGCCTTTCTTATGCTTTGTACCTTTTATTCCTAATCTCTCCAAACTTTTATCATGAAGTGTTAGATTTTGTCAAATACCTTCTCTGCATCTCATAAGATGAGCATGTGATTTATTTTTTCTTTTTGTTTATGGAGAAATGCACTTACTGATTTTCACATGATGAGTCATCCCTGCATCTCTGGGATGAAGCCTACATGATCACAGTAGATGACCTTTTTGAGGTATTCTTGTATTCAGTTGCAAATATTATACTGATTGTTTTGTATCTATGCTCAGGATTGGTCTGTAATACTCTTTCTTTGTTGGATCTTTATGAGGTTAGAGAAACTGTAGCCTCATGAATTGAACGATGGTCCTTCTCATTTTGTTTTATGGAGTAATTTGAAGAGTATTGACCTTAAATCCTTTTTTTTTTTTTTAAAGACTTATAGAACTCTGTGCTAGAGCCATCTGGTTTCATCTTTTTTTGTAGGGGGGAGATACATTTAGATATCTAAAAAATTATTTATTTCTTTAAGATTTTGTATTTTGGTAGAGTAAAGGTTTTTAAACTATGTCCTTAAAATTCTCTGGTATTCCTTAATATCTATTGTTATATCCCCTGTTTTGTTTTTCATTTTGTTAACATTAGTATTCTCTCTCTGCCTTTTAGTTAATTTTGATGAAGGTTTGTCTGTTTTGTTAATTTTCTTAAGGAACAATAATTTGTTTTGTTATTTCTTTGTATTATTCTCTTTGTTTCTATTTTATTGATTTCAACCTTGAGTTTGATTATTTCTTGCCATCTACTCCACTTGGGTGTGATTTTGTTGTTGTTGTTGTTCTGGAGAATTCAGGTGTACTGTTAAGCTGCTAATATATAGATCTTTACTTTTTTATGTAGGCACTTAGTGCTATGAACTTCCCACTTAGCAGTATTTCACTGTGTCCCATAGTTTTTGATATATTGGGTATTCATAGCCTTTAATTTGCTTGTTTATTTCTGTCTTGACTTACTTTTCTTTCAGTAAAGAATCAGTTCTCATGAGTTTGCAAGCTTGCTATTGTTTCTGTTGTTATTAATCCAGCTTTGATCCATGATGATCTGATAACATACAAAAGTTATTTCAATTTTCTTGTATCTGATGATATTTTCTTTGTGTCAAAGTATGTGGTCAGTTTTGGAGAAAGTTCCATGAGGTGCTAAGAAGAAGGTATATTCTGTTGTTCTTTGGGTAAACATTTGGCTTAAACCATTTCTTAGCTCCAATATGTCTCTGTATAGATAATATTGGGATGACTTCTCCATTGGTGACAATATGGTATTTAAGTCTTCCACTATCAGTATTGGTGGTTAATACATGATTTAATCTGTAGTAGGGCTCCTTTTACAAATTTGGGTACCCTTTTGTTTGGGGCACAAATGCTATAGATTGAAATGTCACTTTGATAGATTTTTAATTGGATGAATATGTGGTGTCCTTTGCTCTCCTTTTTGATTAGTTTTTGGTTTGAAGTTTATCTTTTTAGATATTAAAATGGCTACACCAGTTTGCTTCTTAGATCTATTTGTCTTCTTAGGTCTATTTCCAACCCTTTACTTTGAATTAATGTTTCAGCAGAAGGATAGATTATCCTTTCCCATTCATTTTGTTACTCTGAGTCTTATTATTGGAGAATTGAGTCTATTGATATTAAAAATCATCAACAAACCAATTAATTGTTGATTCCTGCTATTTTGTTGTTGGTGTGAGTAAGTGTGTGTGTGTGTATGTGTGTGTGTGTGTGTGTTTTCATTCTTCTGATTCTGCTGGCCTAAAGTTCTTTATTCCCTGTGTTTTAACAACTGGAGCAGGCTCCTTAGGTTCTAGTTTAATCTTCTAACACTTTCTGTGGAACTGGATTTGTAGATAGATATTCTGTAACTTTGGCTTTATCACTGAATATCATATTTCTCTATTTATGGTGACTGAAAATATTGCTTGTATAGTAGTCTATGAATGGTATCTGTAGTGTCTTAGAGTCTGCATCAAACTCCAGCCCTTCTTAAGTTTCTAGTCTGCACAGAGAAGTCAGGTATAATTATATCAGGTGTGCTTTCACACCATACTTGATCTTTTCCACTTGAAGCTTTAAAATTTTTTTGTTCTGTATGTGTAGTTTTAAAATTTTTATTACAATTTATTCAGATTATATTCCCAATTGTTATCCCCTTGCTTTTATCTTCCCATTCCCACCCTCCCTCCTTGTCCTACCCTATTCCTCTCCCCTAGACCTCTCATAGAAGGGGACCTCCTTCTGGGCTGTATGATACAGCCTATCATGTCATCTGAATAGCCTGCTTCCCCTCCTTGTGTGTGTCCAACTGGCCTCCCTACCAAAGGGAGGTGATCAAATTGGAGACAACAGTGTTCATGTCAGAAGTATTCCCCATTCTCCCCACAACCATGTACAATGAGCTGTTCATTAGCTATTCTTCCATATAATTTACAGAGCTCCACCAGGAGCCCAGGAGCAAGTACTGAGCTGTTGAGGTTCTGTTCAGCAAGTTGTCTCCGGTGCCGACGAGTTCAAGGCTCTTCCCAGCTTTTTGTTCTAACAGATTTAGTATGTCTGTTTTTATATTGAGGTGTTTAATCCAATTGGACTTTAGTTTTGTGCACCCAAATCCCCTGTTAAGATCTAGCCAGTGTACAATTCATTCTCTATTGTTGAGGGAGAGTGGAGAATTCCTCTGACATGAACTCCGTTGCCACTGATTGGATTACTTCCTCTTGAAGGGAAGGACTGGTGGCACACAAAGAAAGGGGAAGCAGGCTATCCAGATGAGACCTGATAGGCTGTGGTCAAATGATGGGGAAGGAAATTCCCTTCTGTCAGGGGAATGGGGCAGAAGAGGGATGGAGGCAGGGGTGGGGGGAAATGGTAAGATACAAGCAAGGGGATAATATTTGGGATGTAATCTGAATAAAGTATAATAAATTAAATATTTTTAAAGAAATTAGGGAAGCTACACATTTTACAGTATCCACAAAAAAGATAAAGTATCCTAGTATAACTCTAACTGAGCAGGTGAAAGACTTGTATAAAAAAAAAATTAAGTCTCCAAAGAAATAAATTGAAGAAGATATCAAAAGATGGAAAGACCTTATATGCTTGTTGATCAGGAGGATCAACATAGTAAGATGGCTTACCAAAAGCAATCCACAGATTCAATGCAAACCATATCAAAATACCCATGCAATTTTTTAAAGAATTTAAAAGATCACTTCTCAACTTCATGTATAAAAAACAATAAAACCAGAATAGCTAAAGCAATCCTATACAATAAAATATCTTCCACAGGAATCTCCATCCCTGATCTCAAGTTCTACTATAGAGTAACAGTAATAAAAAATGGCAAGATACTTGCAAATAAATAGGATAGTTAATCAATGGAATCAAACTGATGATCCAGAAATAAATCCACGCATTTGTAAACACATAGTTTTTTAGAAAAAAAAGTCAAAATTCCTATAATGTAAAAGAGATAACATCTTCAACAAATGGTACTCATCTAACTGGATGTCTTCATATGGGAAAATGAAAATAGATCCATATTTATCACACTGTACAATTAAATACCTCAACATGAAACCAGACACACTAAATCTGTCAGACAAAAAAGTGGGGAAGAGCTTTTAACTCATTGACACAGGAGACAATTTCCTGAACAGAATACCAATAACTTAGGCTTTAAGATCAACATTTAATATATGGTTCCTGACAAAACTGAAAAGCTTTTGAAAGGCAAAGGACCTTGTCAACAGAACAAAACAACAACCTACAGACTGCAAAAGGATCTTCATCAACCCTACATCTGCAACACATAAAGAACTCAAGAATTAAACACCACCAAACCAAATACCCCAATTAAAACTGGGTTAAACAGAGGAATATCAAATGGATGCAAAACCCTTAAAGAAAATTTCAACGTCCTTACTCATCAGGGAAATTTAAATCAGAACAACTCTGAGATTCCATCTTACACCCATCAGAAAGGCTAAGATAAAAGACTCAAGCAGCAGCACATGCTGGCAAGGATGTGGGAAAAGAGAGAATACTCCCCATTGATGGTGGGAATGCAAACTTGTTCAACCACTTTGGAAATCGACCTAAAATTTTCTCAGAAAATTGGGAATAGTGCTACCTGAAGACCCAGCTATACCATTTATGGGCATATACCTGAAAGATACCATACAACAAGGATATTTGCTCAAATATGTTCATATCAGCCTTATTCATGATAGGCAGAATCTGGAAACAACTTAGATATCACTCACCTGAATAATGGATAAAGAAACTGTACATGTACACAATGGAATACTACTCATCTATTAAAAACAAGGAAAGCGTGACATTTCCAGGGAAGTGGATGGAACTAGAAATAATCATCCTAAGTGAAGTAATCCAGACAGAGAAAGACACACATGGTATATACTCACTTAAAGTGGATATTGCCAAGCACAGCTGTCCTCTGAGAGACTCTACCCAGTGGGGTATGAGGACAGATGCTGGGACTCACTGCTTGGCTCCAGGTAGAGTAATAGGAGAGGAATGGAAAAATGTGAGGATTGAATGACCCAGGGGATTCAGGAGCCACACAGGGAGATCATCAAAGCCAGTGGATATAGTCCCAGGGTTGCCCACACAAACTCTTGTACCAAGCAAGGTTTCCCTAATTTCTTTCTCAGCTAGTTTGTTATTTCTTTGCAGGAGGGCTACTGGTTTTTTAAAAATTAATTTTGTATCCAGCTACTTTACTGAAGGTGTTTATCAGTTTTATGAGTTCTCTGGCAGGATTTAGTGGATCACTTATGTCCACTATTGTATCACCTGTGAACGATATTTTGACCTCCTCACTTCCTATGTGCATCCACTTGATCTCCTTTCATTGTTTTATTGCTCTAGTTAGAACTTCAAGTACTATATTGAAGAGATATGGAGAGAGTGGGCAGCCTTGTCTTGTTCCTGATTTTAGTCGAATTTCTTTCCACTTTCACTTAGTGGAGTTTCTTTCCATTTAATTTGCTGCTGCATATTGGCTTGCTGTATATAGCCTTTATTATGTTTATATATGTTCCTTGTATCCCTGATCTCTCCAAAATTTTAAAATGTAAATTGGTGTTGGATTTTGTCAAATGCCTTTCAGCATCTAAGCACATGACATGTGGTTTCTTTTCATTTCAGTTTGTTTGCATGATGAATTACATTGATGGGTTTCCATATATTGAACCATCCCTGAAGGCCTGAAATGCAGCCTACTTCATCATGGTGAATAATATCTTTGATACGGTCTTAGATGTGGTTTGCGAGTATTTCATTGAGAATTTTTATTTTTGCATCAATGTTCATAAGAGAAATTTTTCTGAAATTCTCTTCTTTGTATGGTTTAGGTATTAATGTGACTGTGGCTTCGTAGGAGTTTGGTAATGTTCCTTCCACTTATATTTTGTGGAATAGTTGAAGACTATTGGTATTAGCTCTTCTTTGAAGGTATGGTAGAATTCTGCATTGAATCCATCTGGCACTGGGCTTTTTTTTTTTTTTTTCTGGTTGGAAGACTTTGATGACTGCTTCTATTTACACACAAGATATAGGATTGTTTAATTTGTTTACATGATCTTGATTCAACATTGGTAAGTGGAATCTATCAGGAAAACTGTCCATTTCATTTAGATTTTTTCAAATTTTATAGCATATAGTCTTTTGAAGTAATGCTTCTTTGTATTTCCTCAGTGTCTTTTTTATATCTATTTTTCATTTCTAATTTGGTTGCTACAGGTAGTGTCTCTCTGTCCTTTAGTTAGCATGGCTAGCAATTTGTCTATCTTGTTAATTTTCTCAAAGGACCAGCTCTTGGTTTCAATGATTCATTGCATTGTTCTCTTTGTTTCTAACATATTGATTTCAGACCTGAATTTAAGTATTTCCTTCTGGCTTCAACATGTGCCATTAAGTTGCTTGTTTGAGATGTTTCTAGTTTCCTTATGAAGTCTTATAGTGCTATGAACTTTGTGTTACCATTGCTTTCATTGTGTTCCATAAATTTGGGTATGTTGTACCTTCATTTTCATTAAATTTTAGGAAGTCTCTAATTTCTTCCTTTATTTCTTCTCTCACCAAGTTATCATTGAGTAAAGAGTTGGTCAGTTTCCATGTGTGTATAGGCTTTTTGTTATTTCTGTTGTTGAGGTCCAGTTCTATTCCATGGTGATCTGATAGAACGGAAGGTATTATTTCAATCTTCTTGTATCTGTTGAGGCTTCTGTTGTGACCTACTCTATGGTCAATTTTGGAGAAGTTTCCATCAGTTGCTGAGTAAATGGTATATTCTTTTGTGTTTAAGTGGAAAGTTCTGTAGATATCTGTTAGGTCCATTTGATTTGTGACATCTGTTAGTGTCATTTTTCCCAGTTTAGCTTCTGCTTCAGTGACCTATCCTTTGGTGAAAGGGGATGGTTGATGTATCCCACTATTAATGGGTAGGGATCAATGTGTGGTCCAAGCTTTATTAATGGTTTTTTTTATAAATGTGTGTGCTTTTGTATTCAGGGCATAGATGTTCAGAATTGTGATGTCATCTTGGTTGAGTTTTCCTTTGAGTATTAAGTGTTCCTCCTCATCTTTTTTGATTAATTCTGGTTGAAAGTCTATTTTAACAGATAGTAGAATGACTACTTGAGCTTGCTTCTTGTGTTCATTTGCTTGGAAGACCTTTTTCCAGCCCTTTACTCTTAGATAATGTCTATCTTTGTTGCTAAAGTGTGTTTCTTCTATGCACCAGAATGGTGAGTCTTGTTTATGCATCCATTCTGTTTGTCTATGTCTCTTTATTGGAGAGTTGATACCATTGATATTGATATTGAGAGAGAGAGAGAGAGAGAGAGAGAGAGAGAGAGAGAGAGAGAGTAATAACCAGTGACTGTTAGGTCCTTTTATTTTGATGTTGGTTGTGGTAGTGTTTTTGTATGCTTGTCTAATTTTCTTTCAAAGTAATGCTATCTATGTCCTTTATTTTCTGGTATAATTAGCCTCCTTTGGTTGGTGTTTTCCTTCTAGTATCATCTTAAAGGATGGACTTGTGGATAGGTACTGTTTAAATTTGTTTTTGTAATGAAATATGTTGTTTTCTCCATCTATAGTTATTGAATATATATATATATACACACACAAACACATACACACGTGTGTGTGTATGTGTGTGTGTGTGTGTGTGCGTGCATGCGTGCGTGCATTGGCATCTATGGCCTTTCATGGTTTGCAATACATCTACCAGACCCTTCTGGCATTTGCAGTCTCTGCTGAAAAGTCCAGTGTGATTCTCATAGATTTGCCATTGAATGTGACTTGTACTTTTTCCCTTGTTGTTTTTAATATTTTTTGTTCTCTATATTTTATATTTTGATTCTTATGTTGTGGGAGGTTTTTATTTTCTGGTCTACTCTATTTCGTGTTCTGTAGGTTTATTGTATGTGTATAAGATTCTTTCTTTAAATTAGAGTAATTTACTTCTATGATTTTATTGAAAATATTTTCTGCACCTTGTATCCAGAAATCTTCTGTCTTCAATTCCGATTATCCCTAGGTTTCATCTTTTCATCGTGTCCTTGATTTCTTGAAAGTTTTGTGTCAGGAATAGTTTAGATTTAACATTTTCATTAATAGTTGCATCAAGTTATTCCATTGTACTATCGACACCTGAGATTCTTTCCTCCATCTCTTATATTCTGTTGACAATGCTTACCTCTGCAGTTTCTGTATCCTTTGCTAAATTCTCTCTTTCTAGACTTTCCTCAGTTTGTGCTTTTGTTATTGTTTACATTTTCGTCTTCAAATCTTGAACAGTGTTATTGATTTCTTTGATTTCCTTCACCTGATTGTTTGCATTTTCCTGAATTTCTTCTAGTGGTTTCTTCATTTCCTCTTTATGGGTGTCTGTCATGGCCTCTCTAAGGGCCTCAATTTGTTTGGCTGTATCTTCCTGTACTTGTTTATGTATTTTATTCATTTCCTCCATTAATATCTTCACAAGAAAAGAGCTGAGGTAATTTTCATGTGTTTCAGTTCTGTTAGAGTTTCCAGGGTTGGTTGCTTTGGGATAGCTGGGTTTAGGAGATTCCATCTTACTTTGGTTTTTCTTGTTTGTGTTTTTACTTTGACCTTTAGCCATCTTGTTGTGTCTGGCATTGTGTAGTAGTTTCTGGTGTCCTTCACTGGCCTTGAGAGCAGCTCAAAAGGTGAGTGGCTATAGGTTGAGATCCTTCACCTAAGGAGATCATGGAACTCTTCAGATAACACAGGTGATTGACCTGAGATCAGGCCTGGGAACTTTTGCTAGACCAGATTGGTGACCTCAGGTTAGATCTACCTGGATTCTATACTGTGGTGTCTCCTGTTGGCAAGGAGACTCAGAAACTGCTGTTTTGTAGCCCATAGTTTCTTCTGAGTGAGTGTGCTGTCTACCCTGCCAGGCATGCAGCTAGTCCTTAAAGCCTACACCCCTGCCTGAATGTACCAGGAAACTTTCTGTAGATTGGTGCTCTGACATTGATACCCTTTCAAGAGTTCTCAGAATTCCAAACATAAATTATCTGTAGCTAGCAAAAATTACACACCACCCCTCAGTATTCAGTGACTGTGGTCAATCTGAAGCAGCTCCATATCCCAGAACTGGGGTTAAAACAAAACAAAAAATATTCACTCAACTTAACTGCATTATTAAAGAAACCAAAATTCTCTGTACATTTTGCATTTTGTGCTTTAAGCCATTAATTAAAGGAGAGATCTTTTAAACTAAATGCCTTTCAGATCAGGGGTCAAGATTTTCAAGAGACCTTTCCTACTTAATTCTAATCTACATAAACTTTGATGATATTCCCTGTAGAAATATAAGCGAAACCACGTTCCCCAAGCAAAACTATTGTAGGTTTAAATTCTAATGTTATCACATCCTTATAGTATATATGGTATTTTCATTCCATTTTTCCATTACCCAGTGTTTCTCAGATGCTGTTCTTTTTTCATCAATATTAATAAGATTTAAACTTTACTCAGGATGATCTTTTCTAGTTCCATCAACAGAACTAGAAAATATCATCCTGAGTGAGGCAATCCATACTCAGGAAGATACATACGGTATATGCTCACTTCTAAGCAGATATTAGTCACATAATACAAGATAACAACACTACAATACACAGACCTAAAGAAGCTAAATTATAAAGAGGACCCTAGGGAGGATGCTTAATTCTCATTCAGAAGTGCACACAGAATAGACATAGGAAGCAATTGAAGAGACAGAACAGGATGGGAGCCTATCATAGAGGTCCTCTGAAAGACCAACGCAGCAGGAGATTGAAGCAGATGCTGAGACTGAGACTCACAGACAAACTTTAGGATGGAGTTCAGGGGGTCTTATGGAAGTGTTGGGGTGATAGAAGGACTTAAAGAAGACAGAAGCTCCACAAGGAGACCAATGGAGCCAACAAACCTGGACCCAGGGGGCCTAATGAGACTGATGTGCCAACCGAGGATCATGTTCAGGTGTAGTCTTAAGGCAGCACTGTCTCCTTGTGGGTCTCATAATATGTAGAGTAGGGGATACCTCAGACATGAACTCTGATGCCCACTCATTGATCACTTCCCACTGGTAGGGCAGCTTTGCCAGGCCATAGAGGAAGAGGATTCAGGCAGTCTAGATAAGGTTGATAGGCTCCCACTTTCTGAGGACTAGGGGATGTGGGGAGGTAGGATGAAGAAGGGAGGGTGAGACTGGGAGGAGATGAGGGAGGGCACTGCTATCTGGATGTAAAGTGAATAAATTAAAATTTTAATAATAATATAAATGTACATGTAAAAAATATTTAATCAATAAAAAAGAAGACACAGTGTTCTTTGAAAAATAATACTTTAAAATTACACTGAAAATCCCCTTTGGTTTCTAAGTAACTTGAATATTAAAATTTATTATTGAGATGTAATATGAATAAATTAATAAAATATATTAAAAATAAAATAAAAACAAACAAATCTATTACTAAATAGGTGGTAGTTAGAATATTTTGAAGAATCTTTTATGAGAAGGGGATGCTTAATATATTTTTAAACATCTTTCAGAAATAGAATTTCATGCTCTCTGTTTTATGATACCATCTCTTTTTTCATTCATTTATTTTTATCTAATATATTCACAGTATTATGGAAAAACTGAAAAATATATTAGTATTAATGTTTGTTTATTATCTCATATAGAACACCTATATACTGAACACATGGTTTTGAAGTTTTGTAATGTTTATACTGTAAAATAAAATGGCAGTTTTAAATCTATACAATGGATTTTATGTCTGGAATAATAATAATAATAATAATAATAATAATAATAATAATAATAATAATAATAATGGACAAAAAAAGAAAAGAAAAGAAAAAAGAAATTTTAACATAAAGCAAACATTATTTAGTCTCTCCCTGGGGTCTTTTTCTTTCTTTCTTTCTGTTTTATAAGCATTTCCTTTAAAGTGATTAGATCTTTCTATAGAATTGTGTGATATACCCATAATGTGCTTTATATTATAGTATGCAGAGAATTGCTTCATCTTACTGTAGACATATGTGAGGGCATTGTCAGTCTAAACTTTTGCAGGTATTCCTATAATTGCCATTATTTCTAATAAGTGTGTAACTACCAAATCAGCTTTTTCAGAACCCAAAGCAGTTGCCCACTGAAACCCTGAATATATATCAATGGCATGGTGTATAAACTTTAGTTTTCCAAATTCTGCCAAAGGAAACACATCCACCTGCCAGATTTCTTTCTTTTTTTTCTTTTTCTTTTTTTGTCATTGTTGCTGCTGCTCTTATTGTTGTATCCCTAAGGTTACTAACGATGGGTAATGGACTTTGGTTAGACATAAAACAAGTAGGATATTCTCTTATAGTATCCTTGGCTTGTTGTCAAGTGGTAGAAACCTTTTTCTTTTAACATCATATTTTTCTCTGTGGCCAATTCTAGAACAGCACTGTCCTCAGTGGTGTGCATAAGATCAGCAATACTTATTTATGGTTTTTCTGCCTGGTTGTTACATATTGGATGACCAGTTGGAAATGGCTTTTATTTTATTTTATTAATTATTTTTTTGCTGCAGGGCCTTGAAATGGCAGGTACCCTATTTCTTTTTCTGAAGGCAAGAGATTATCTTGCACATATCTCTTGGACCTGCACTCATTGGTTCAGTGATATCCCTTGCCACAGCATCTGCAGAACCCTGGAAGCCTAGGATTTCTTTCTGTAAACTTATTGCCAAAAAACCAATTTCTGCCAGAAGTGGCTTGTTTACTTCTATGTAAAAAAGTACCATATTTTTCACAATTAAAGTACTGGGCATTTTGGGGTCTGACTCAGAAAGCACATTTGTCACAGTTGCTCTGCTGGATAGTTTGAGATATGAGGCTTTTAGCAGCTTGGCCTCCATTTCTTTGAAAATAACCAAATTCACTGAAATTTAAGCACCAGATGTTTTCATATCTGTGACCTATAGCTTGTATATTAGCATGATTCTTATGAAAGCCAATATCAGCCATGTTCCTTATCCACTCATTCATTGCTGCTGCCAGTGTCTTCAACAGTCTAATAACTCTTTGACATTCAGTATTCAAATTCTCAAATGTCGAGGTCTCTATCAAAACACCTGCCTTACATCATAAAGTATTTGTTTAATGCTAAAGCCAATCTCTAAAAAAAATTACGAAGGCTTCCCCAGAGTAAATGATTAAATGAGATGGACCTTTTGCTGGGTTACTCAACTTTACCTGAAGCTCTTAAAGAACATTGTTCCATAACAGCATTATCGAATTGGATATGTTCTTGTTAATGAGAGTACCTCCTTTCACAAATCAATTATCTTTAACAATTCCCTCACTTCACTCTACTCTGTTGTTTGCTATTCCTGGCTTCCTTCTGCCACCACATTAAGCATTGTAACTGCTGACCATCCTCTATCACAGCTATGATCAGACTTTTCCAGTCTTGAACAATAACTCTATTTTGTGTTTCTCCAGGTTGTTTGGCCACCTTCACTCAGCATTTCAGATTACCGGGCATCATTCATTTCCTTTTATTAAAATAAGTTGGCCTGTGAGATTTGAAACCCTGGTTTCTTCAATGCTGCCTCTAAGCTGTGCTTCCTCTATTTGTGTGTTGCCTATTTCCCTGGCCTGATCAGCTGACGTGCTCACAGGGAGTGATTGTTGGCTTTGGAGGCTGGTTTTGGGGGATGGAAGTTAAGGAGAAGATCTTTGTGATCCATTGAGAATGAGGTCGGACAGGAAAGGGAGGCTGAGAGCAGGTTTTCTGCTACAGAGAGCTTGAGAAAAGACTTGAGGGATTGTATCTGGAGGAGCAGAAGAAGAGATGTGGGTCTACCTCCACATCTACCTACCTTGTGCCCTGACGGGCGTGGTTCTTGGTTATCATGGGTGCCTGCTGATGTGGCAATCTGTGACAAAGCAATGATTCATGGGAGGAAGGTTCAATGGGGGGAAGATCTGTGAGATCTAGAAGAGATGGGAACAGGGGACTAAACAGATTGCTGCATGTGTTCTGCTGCAGATCTGGGGATGAGGCTGGGGAATTCAAGCTGGAAAACCAGATGGAGAGAAGACGAGCTGGAAGCCTACCTTATTTTCTGGCAGAAGTGGCCTGTGGGTTATCAGGAGATTCTTGCTCTACTTGGGGCCTTAGATAAAGCAACAGGTAAGGAGAGGGATATTAGAAGGGAAAGATCTGTGGGGTTCACAGGAGATGTGAACATGGGGGCCATAAAAGGCTGCCAGAGGTTTTTTACCAAAAAGCTTCTTGGGGTTGAGGAGGTGGCTCAGATTATAAAGTCCTTGTTGCTCAAATGTGAAGCCTATGGTAGAGATTCTTAGAATCCACATAAAAGCTAGGAAAACATAGTGGCCTTCCTACAATCACAGCATTCGGGAAGCCAAAACAGAATCCTAGAGCCAACCTACCAAGTCAGAGTGGCCACAAAAAAATACATCAGGCTCATTCATAGACCTTGTCTTAGTTTATAATGTAGAAAGCAGCAGCGGAAAATACCAACATCAAGCGTTGGCCTCTATGTTCATGTACATACACGTGTACCTGGGTGTGCATAACACATGTATGTATGCCACACATATCACTACTTAGAAAGGAATTTCTAAATTTCTGTTGTATCCTATAGTAATAACAGATTTTTTTCTTGTCCTATTTCTCTGGTAACATATAAAGGTACCAGTATATATATATATATATATATATATATATTTTTTTTTATTATTAATGTTCCATCTTGTATAAGAAAATATTTAAACCTACAAAATACATATTTCAGCCTATGTAGTGCTCAGTAAATATGGCACAACACTCAATTAATGTCTTACATGATCATAGAAGAAAAAACAATAGCCACCCCTTTCCAGTAAGTTAACAAAACAGAAGGCCAAAGTTAGAAAGAAATGAAGGGAATTGTGTAATAAAAAGTCATTCTAAATATTGTGAATCAGAAAAAATTAAAGAAGCTAATTAATTTGAAAAATAATTTTAAGCTTTTAGAAAAGATAGCACAAAAAACAGAAAAGTGAATACAAAATAGCGTAAAATAAGATGCTAGAAATTTTTGGGTAAAACTCATTAAATAGTCTATAGGCTTTAAATATACACCACTCTAGATCATTATCCAAATTGTTCTCTACAATTAAACATGACATATAACATTCTACCAGGTGTACCTAGGAATAAAATTAATTTTTAAAAGCATAAGGAAATACGTGTTTTACTTTTTATGTAAAACAAATATATTGGTAAACTTTGTTGTTGTGATTGAAGCATCATGTTTTTGCATTGCCAACAAAAACCAGGCTCTTTTCAACTGTGACATCCTTATTAAATTCTTTTATTACCATTCTCACCAGGCAGATAGAGTAGAGACTCAAGAGAAGGCAGAGGGAAAAGAAGCAACTAGAGACTTTGAACATTTATAAACATACTTTACTTGGGTTATTTAATGTCAATACCTCCCTTCCAATCCACCTACACTAAATAGGATAGAAAAGAGATTAATACAGGCAGGAGAAGTAGAGTTTTTAAACTCAGTCCCTTGGAGCGATTCCACCCTTCACTGCCAGGATTCCAGCAGACCCATTAAACAGAAAACCAGCAATTTAGCAAAGATGACTACAACTGCAGCAGCCAGAACACAGAGCAGCATCCAGAACCCAGAACCTCGGAGCATTCTCTGGAGCATCTCTCTCTGGGAGCATCTCAAAGCGGAGTGATTAACAGCCAAGTGATACAAAAACTAAAAAGCTGGGGCTGGAGAGATGGCTCAGAGGTTAAGGGCACCACCTGCTCTTCCCAAGGTCCTGAGTTCAATTCCCAGCAACCACATGGTGGCTCACAGCCATCTGTAGTGAGCCTTCTTCTGGTTTGCAGGGGCACATGTAGGCAAAACAATGTATACGTAGTAAATGAATATTTAAGAAACAAAAACAAAAACAAAACACCTCAAAAGCCAAGCCTCTGGTTTGGGTTATATGTATCGTCTCAAAGTCCATACAGGTTTATCAGCTGGCAAAAACCGTGCTCCACAAAAGACAATTCCTCTTCTAGCAGAAAAGCATCATATGTCCTCTCACAAGTCTTTTAGTGGGCAAACATCTCTCAAGTCTCACACAACATCACACAAGTATATTTCACATCCCACACTTGGGACCAAAATAAAAAACATGTTTACACACACTACCTATGCCCCCCTTTTTAAAATGCCATTTTCCCTATCATTAATATACCATATATATTGGAATAAGGTGTGGATGATCCAAGATGACAGAGCTGATCTCACAGCCTGTCTGATCCCTGGGACAGCAATGACTGCACAGTGACCTAAGGAACAGACTGAGAACTACAAAATGCCACTGCTGGACGTTTCCAGGTAAGAGAGGTCCACACTGTGTGGATCATGAGGTGGAAGCACAGCCTCTGGACCACCTGGCTAATCCACAGAAGAGTCCCTGGGTGCCCTGCAAGTGGGGGCCCAGTCTCCAAAGTCTAGTAACCTCTCTGCAAGCAAGTGGTACCTGTGCTTTGTGGTTATCAGACTGAACCGGAGACTTAAAAACATCAGTGTTTATGGTCCTTCTCCCGAGGAACACGGCAGGGCCACCAGAGAAGCTCTCTACTCAGATACCTTTGCATCTGCTTGTCAGCAACCAGACCATCCTTGGTCAGGAACAGCTATCAAGGCTAAAGTGAACCCAGAGGAGGGGACTTGGGCAGGAGACCAAAATCGCGTTTACTTCTGACCCAAGGAAGCCAGTCAGGATACAGGAGTAGGTTCTCTACTTGGGTATCTTTCTGTCTGTTCCTCAGCAGCCAGACCCACCTAAGTCAGAAACAGTAATGGAGCAGAGACTGAATGCAGAGTAGACATCTTGGGCGAGGGTCCAAAATCCCACTGTTCACTGCCCAGAGGAGGCCACTTGGGCCACTGGAGTAGTTCTTTGCTTGGATATCGTTCTGCCTACTCCTCAACTGCCTGACCAACCTGTGTTAGGGACAGCAAGCAAGCAGAGCACTGGACCCATAAGAGGTGTCTTGGGTCTACTTGATATAAGACCAAGCCCCAGGAAGGCTGCCAGGTACAGATCTCTTCTCAGGTATCTTTCTGATGCTCCTCAGCAGCCAGATCCACCTAAGTCAACAGCAAGCAAGCAGAGAATGAAATCACAGGAGGGTCTTAGGCGTAGAACCAAAAACCCATTGTCCTCCACACCAAGGAGGCCAGCTAGACTACTAGAGTTGTTCTCTGCTTAGATATGTTCTTGCCTTCTCCTCAGTTGCTTAGCCTATCTGTGACATGAACAGGGAGCAAGCAGAGAGAGTGAATCCAGAGGAGGTGGCTTGGGTGGAAGACCAAAGTTTCATTTTCTTCTGACCTGAGAAGGACGGCCAGGTCACAGGTCTCTACTCAGATATCCTTCTGGTTGTTTCCCAGCTACCTGGTCCATCTTTGTCAGAAATAGAAAGCAAGCAGAGAGTGAACCCAGAGAATGTGACTTGGGTGTGGACCAAAGCACTATTGTCCACACCTTCCCCCAAACTCACAGACCATCAGAGACCAGCAAACTCTGCTAACACCAGATAGATACATCACAGTGGGAAGAGGTCAGTGTAAGAACACAAGAAACAATTCCTAGGGCCATTTAATACCACCAGAAAATAGCAGTCCTACCACAGCAAGCCCAGGAGATAATATCACACCAGACAAACAAGAAAAGATTTCAAATCTGAGGTTATAAAAATAGTAGAGGTTTTAAAGGAGAAAAATAAATCCCCCAAACTAGAACATGTATATAGAAAGAAAAAAGTGAAGGGATTGAACAAATTGCTTAAAGAAATTAATGAAAGATTGAAAACTACAATCAAGCAGGAAAAGGAAATGAATAAAAGGATACAAGACCTAAAAAATGGAGATAGAAGCAATGAAGAAAAAATAATCTGAGGTAATTCTGGAAATGGAAAACCTAAAGAAGAGGACAGGAACTGCAGACATAAGCAGGACCAACAGGATACAAGAGATAGAAGAAAGAATCTCAGGGTTGGATGATATGATTGAGGAAATAGATTCAACAGTCAAAGAAAATGTTAAATCTGAAAAGCTGCTGACACAGAACTTCCAAGAAATCTGGGACCAAATGTAAGAATAGTAGGAATAAAAGAAAAAGAAAATAGACAGCTCTGTGGTCCAGAAAATATCTTCAACAAAATCACAGAAGAAAACTTCACTAAGCTAAGGAAAGAAATGCATATATATATAAAAACATAGAGAACTCCAAATAAATTGGATCAGAAAAGAAAATCCTCTCACTGTGTAATGATCAAATCACTGAACTTATAGAACAAAGAAAAAAAATTTAAAGCTGTAAGAGAAAAAGGCCAAGACACATACAAAGGCAAACCTATCAGAAATACACCTGACTTCTCAACAGAGACTATGAAAGCCTGAAGGGCCTGGAAGGATGTCATGCAGACACTAAGAGATGCCAACCCAGACTACTATTCCCACCAAAATGTTCAGTCACCCACAAATGGAGAAAACAAAATACTCCACAAAACCCCCCAAGCTAAAACAATAACTAGCCACAAATCCATCACAACAGGAAGGAAAACTCCAACCCAAGGAGATTAACTTTACTTAGGAAAACACAGGAAATAAATAACCACACGCCCACAAAAACCAAAAAGAAAATCTAATACTATTATCCTACTAAAAGGATACAGTAATAAGTTGCCTTAACTGTATTAACCACATATTAGTACATTTCTCAACCTTCATTAAAGAGGTTTGTTTTGCAGTAGATGATGATTAATACAGAGACCCATAGCTGGTCAAAATGCACAGAGCAAGAGATTGTGAAATATCTAGCTCTAAATGAAAGTGCTTTATATGCCAATCCCTTGACTAAGGCGAAGGACCCATTGCTAATCAGGGTGCAGATTGTAAGAGCTAAAGGTGGGAGGCATCTGAAACGAAACAGTTTTGCCCTGAGATGTACACATAAATTCACAGAAACTGTAAATGAATTCAGAAGATGTTCAGGAAAACAAGCTGCGTAAATTCCAGGATACACGAAGCTTCAACTTCCAGCTAATGTCCATCGACAGTTAGTGCCTTCTCTAGGAGAGGAAGTGAGTTTTCTTTATGGGTACAGTCCCTAAAATGGCCTCTCTGGAGGGTGGTCCTACATCAATGTAAGTACAAGCAGCACTATAAGGACTTGCTAGACTTAAAAAGGAGAAAGATAATGAAGTTAGAAGGGAAAGCAATGCAAAGAATTGAAAGAACTTGGAAGAAAGCTAAGGGTGGATCAAATATGTTATGTGTATGAATAAAATTTTTGAACTATACACAATAAAATTAATATTAAATCTAAAAGAGCTACACATCTAAATACTGAGTGTTCTGGCTGGTTTTATGTGAACTTGACAGAAGCTAGAGTCACCTCAGAGGATGGAAAAGCAGTTGACAAACGAAATATACAAGAGCAGGCTGTTGAGAAGAAGCTTGTATGGCTTTTTCTTAATGGTTGGTGTAGGAGGACCATTGTAAGTGGGTCTGCCTCAGGGCTGGTGGTCCTGTATTCCATAAAAACAAGCTGAGAAATCTATCAGGACAAAACCAGTCATCAGCCCTCTTCCACGGCCTCTGAATTTGTAAGGGTGTCTGCAACCACCCTGCAAGAAAAATTAACAATCTGCAGGAGGCAAGAACATAGTTTGAGTCGATAGGACTCAGTAGCCAGTATTTGTTTTATCTTCAGGAGTCTGACTCTGGGTAGTTTATTTTAGTCATATTTAAGTACAACACTATTTGGTGAAAAATTTCCTGGTGACAGTTAGCTTAATCCTATATTTACAATAAAGATTAAGATGTGACTAGATCAGGACTCTTTGTAAAGCATGTGTGACACCACCCATAAAAATGACATCTGTAGACTATGTATGATACCGTCCATAAAGATACATTCTATAGATTGACAAGGGTAGAGGAAGAACCCAGGATGGCCTCAGCCACACAGATAGAACAGTGGAATCCTGATGTGTCCTGGCCTGCAGGACAAATTGAAGCAGGGTTCACCTGAAAGAGGGAGTGGGGATTGAAACTGGGGTACAGAGACATGAGAAATAACTAGTCAAGTCAGGAAATTTTTGACCAAGACTCTCTTTCATGTGGATTAGTAAGAATATATAGAGAGCAAGGTCAATAGGGTCTATTCTAATCCCACTCTCCCTAGCCCCCAGGCAAGAATACAATGGCCTGAATAGCTCCCTGTAAGAACTTCTTATTTCTCTGAGTAGCTCCCTGTAAGACCTTCTTTGATCCTCTGGATGATTTCCAGTAGGTACCTCCCTACTTCTTTCAAAGGCAAATAGTTCAAGAATAGCCTAGAACACAAGACCTCCTCTAGCAAAGGTCAGCAACTCTAAGGTCACAGCATGCAGGCTAAGCATGGGATTTCTGGCATGGCAGAATTTGGCATGGATCCCCACATCTGCCCCTTCTAAAATAAAATTATGAAGTGTCTGTCTTAGGTCAGTGAGTAGAGTGCTTATCTTTACCCACCATTGGCACATGAATCCATCATTCATAGCCTGTCTTAGGTCAGATAAGGATCAGACTCACTCTTCCCTGTCTCTGGCTTGCCTCCTTGTCAGCACACAAAGAACGGCAGTGTGTCTGAGCTCTGTGCCATGTGCTTGTGCTTGGTATTGGCTGCTATTGCTGAGGCATGAGCTGTTTTAGAAAGGAAGAAAGGCACAGGCCAATTTCAAGCCCTGCCATCCCCACCAAGAATGATCTATGCTGTAGATTACTGTTAATTCTAAGGAAACTCTATTGAAGGTGAATCTAGCTGCATCCTACTCATAAAGAGTCTAGGTATGTCTAGGGTGACATTGTAACTTGCTCAGTCATCTCAAGTCACTAATCTCTTAGGTAAGGCATAAGCAATATTAGGAAAGCAACGGCAAAAACAATAATAGGTACAAGAATTACAGATATTTTACCATTCAACGCACACCTCAAGTCCCTTTTCAGTTCTCCACAGTCCTGCAGATGAAACTGACCCTAACAATTAGGGTGGAAAAGTACTTGTAAAGCTTAAAATCTGAGCTTCTGGAAGGAAAATATTCCAGAGGAGTCTCTGCAAAGCACCATTTTCCAAAATTCAGTCAGGTCTGTAAGGTGGAGGCCTCATAGGTGCTAGAACACTTCAGTTCTCCTTTCCTCATCATACTCAGGGAAATCAGGCACTGAGTGTTGTTGGCATACGTTATCCCAAGGAGCAGGTTGAAGAAGAGAAGGATCAGGAATAAATTTCCGATGAAGCTTCACCTCAGACCTCAGGATCATCAGCAAACTCATCTATGTCAGCATCTGCTTGATGCATAAGCCTCTCAGGTAGCCAGTGTACAGCATCATGTTCCTGTGAAAAAACACAGATAGACCCTCAACCCCATTTTAATACAGGATTGGGTCCATTCCACCGTCCAGTTAAAGGATCTTTCCATTTCACTGTAGTGAAGGATGACTATTAGTGTGCCAGAATCGATTGGCTGCAGAATTTCCTTTGGCATCAAGCAGTAAAAAAAATTTAAAATAGAGGGATCCAAGATGGCGGCGAGCAGTGTGGACCGCGTTTGGAGGCTCCAGTGAACAATTCAGGGAATTGCACAGATTTCTGAGCCAGGAACACCGAGGTCTGAACATCACGGCAGCGGGAGTGCTCCACGGTTCGGAGGGACCAGGGTGCGGAGGACCTGCGTGCCCCTGCACACGGGAGGAGCGTGGTTTTTCTCTGATCGGAGCGGCAGCGGTAGAGGCGGCAGCACCAGCGGCACCAGCAGCGGCGGCTGAGGTTTGCAGCTCATAGCCTTCCGGTGGAGGCGATTGGTGTGGTGGCTGGTGGGAATTGCTGCGGGAGAGGGGACTCGGGGCAGGATTTGGGTCGCGTGGAGCCTTTGGACCCAGATTGGACTCGGCGGACAGTTCGGCCCCAGAGTCCCGGGTATTGGCCCGGCCCAGCAAACAATTCTGCCTGAGGCACTAACTCAGCATGGCCATAGCTCCCCTGCTGTGGCGCAGGCTTAGTTGAGCACGCTGCTCCACACTAGGCACTACCTCAGCTCAGCGGCAGCTCCCCTGTGGGGACACAGTCCGGGCGGAGCACTTGTCCCACCACTGGCGCTAACTCAGAGCAGCCGCAGTTCTCCTGCTGTGGCGCAGGCTTGGTGATGTGCTCGGTTCCATCCTAGGCACCACCTCAGCTCAGCGGCAGCTCCCCTGCGGGGACACAGTCCGGGCGGAGCACTTGTCCCACCACTGGCGCTAACTCAGAGCAGCCGCAGTTCTCCTGCTGTGGCGCAGGCTTGGTGACGTGCTCGGTTCCATCCTAGGCACCACCTCAGCTCAGCGGCAGCTCCCCTGCGGTGACACAGTCTGGGCGGAGCACTTGGTTTCACCACAGGCGCTAACTCAGAGCAGCCGCAGTTCTCCTGCTGTGGTGCAGGCTTGGTGACGTGCTCGGTTCCATCCTAGGCACTACCTCAGCTCAGCGGCAGCTCCCCTGCGGGGACACAGTGCGGGCGGAGCACTTGTTCCACCACTGGCGCTAACTCAGAGCAGCCGCAGTTCTCCTGCTGTGGCACAGGCTGGACAGAGCTCTCGGTTCCACCAGCTCTAAGACTCTGGTTGGACACAGTGTACAGTTTGAATCCAGAATTCCTGGCTGAGATTGGTGGTCAGTTCGGGCCCTGAGTCAATAACTGACCACAGCACGCACTTTGGGCCAAAAGGCCCTAGTGGGAGCTTGGTGCGTAGTCCCAGCCCAAAAATTCTGGCTGGGCCCTGTGTGCATTTTGGGCCCAAAATCCCTAGCTGAGCTTGGCAGACGGTTCTGGCCCTGAGAATCTAGCTGAGTTCTGCCCGTGGTTCGGTCCCAGTGCTCCTGGATGGACTTGGCAGGGAACACAGAAGGCTGTGGATACCTTGGCCTGACCCAACGCTCATTCAGAGACCCAGAACAATTGCAGGATCCACAGCAGAGAGGGACTGAGGATCACTGGCTGTGAGAGACCAGAACAACAGGGCTAACCTCCTAACATCCACACCAGTGAAGCTTTGAGCTCGCAGCCTAGGGAAATCATAAGAAAACAAGTGAATCTATCATCAGACACCCTCCATTCAACTCTGGAAGCTACCCAACAAAAACAAAGACGGCAAGATGTCTAAAGGACAACGAAAAAGCATACGCAAAAAACCCCAAAACAACATGGCGTCTCCAGTTTCCAGCTATCCCAAAGAAAACCACCCAGAGAACTCAAATACAACGGAAATACAAGAAAATGACCTCAAATCCTTAGTAATGAGGATGATAATGGAGGAAACAAATAAAATTCGTAATCAAATGCAGGAAGACGCAGACAAACAGGTGAGAGACATAAAAGAAGCACATAGAGTGGAACTGGAAAAATTGCAGGAAAATGCAAACAACCAGATGAAAGAAATAACTAAAACGGTTCAAGCTCTGAAGACCTATAAAGAGGCAATGGAAGAAACTCAGGAATATACAAAAAATCAGATGAAAGAAATCAAAAAATCAGTTCAAGATCTGAAAATGAAAATGGATTCAATGATAAACACACAGACAGAAGAAAAACGAGAACGTGAGACCTCAGAGAAGAAGGCGAGCAACACAGAGGTGAGCTTTTCTAACAGAATCCAAGAGATGGAAGAACGAATCTCAGGGCTAGAAGATACAATCACAGATATTGAATCAACCATTAAAGAAAATGCCAAATCTGGAAAACTCCTGACACAAAACATCCAAGAAATTAAGGACACCATGAAAAGAAGAAATTTGCGGATAATAGGCATTGAAGAAAGAGAAGACATCAGACTCCAGGGCCCAGAAACTATTCTCAACAAAATCATAGAAGAAAATTTCCCCAATCTAAAGAAAGAGATGCCTATAAACATACAAGAGGCCTACAGAACACCAAATAGAATTGACCAGAAAAGAAAAACTGCCCGCCACATAATAATCAAAACACAAAACATGCAGAACAAAGAAAAAATATTAAAAGCTGCAAGGGAAAAGGGCCAAATAACATTTAATGGTAAACCTATCAGAATTACACCTGACTTCTCAGCAGAGACCATAAAAGCCAGAAGGGCCTGGACAGAGATCCTGCAAACCCTAAGAGAACACAGATGCCAGGCCAGACTACTTTACCCAGCAAAATTATCAATAACCATTGATGGAGAAAACAAAATATTCCATGACAAAAACAAATTCAAACAGTACCTATCCACAAATCCAGCTTTACAGAAGGTACTAGAAGGAAAACTCCATCCCAAAGGGTCAAGCTACAACCAAAACTACCCAGGAAATAGATAACTATCCCATGGCAAAAACACAACTACACAAACGCTCGACTGGAAACAACATCAAAATTAAGACTCTTAACAGTCACTGGTCATTAATATCTCTCAACATCAATGGCCTCAATTCTCCAATAAAAAGACACAGACTAACCGAATGGGTACATAAACAAGACCCAACATTCTTCTGCATCCAAGAAACACATCTCACCCATAATGAAAGGCATTACCTCAGGGTAAAAGGTTGGAAAAAATATTCCAAGCAAATGGTCACAAGAAGCAAGCAGGGGTAGCCATTTTAGTATCGAACAAAATAGACTTTCAACCAAAATTAATCAAAAGGGATGAGGAAGGACACTTCATACTCATCAAAGGTAAAGTCAACCAAGATGACATCACAATTCTGAACATCTATGCTCCCAATACAAGGGCACCCACATATGTAAAAGATCTCCTAAAAAAGCTTAAACCACACATCGATCCCCACACAATAATAGTGGGAGACTTCAACACCCCACTCTCACTGAAGGATAAGTCATTGAAACAGAAACTAAGCCGAGAAATAACATCATTAACCAATGCCATGGGTCAAATGGATCTAACAGATATCTATAGAACCTTTCACCCAAACAAGAAAGAATACACCTTCTTCTCTGCACCCCATGGAACCTTCTCCAAAATTGATCACATCGTAGGTCACAAAGCAAGCCTCAACAGATACAAGAGGATTGAAATAATACCTTGTATCCTATCAGATCACCATGCTCTTAGGCTGCAATTCAACAACAACAGAAATAACAAAAAGCCTACACGTTTGTGGAAACTAAACAACTCTCTGCTAAATGACACCTGGGTCAGGGAAGAAATAAAGAAAGAAATCAAGGAGTTTCTGAAATTCAATGAAAATGAAGAAACAACATACCCAAATTTGTGGGATACATTGAAAGCAGTGCTAAGAGGAAAATTCATAGCACTAAGTGCCTTTAAAAAGAAATTGGAAACATCGCACATAAGCATCTTAACAACACAACTGGAAGCCCTAGAAAAAAAAGAAGCAGAAACACCCAAGAGGAGTAGACGCCTGGAAATTATCAAACTCAGGGCTGAAATTAACAAATTAGAAACTAAGAAAACAGTCCAAAGAATCAACAAAACCAAAAGCTGGTTCTTTGAGAAAATCAACAAGATAGACAGACCATTAGCCAAACTAACTAAAAGGCAGAGAGACAGTATTGAAATGAACAAAATCAGAAATGAAAAGGGAGACATAACAACAGACACTGAAGAAATTCAAAGAATCATAAGATCCTACTTTGAAGGCATATACGCCACAAAATTTGAAAATCTAAGGGAAATGGACGATTTTCTTGATCAAGTTCACTTGCCAAAGTTGAGTGAAGAACAGATAAACAAGTTAAATAGTCCCATTTCCCCTACAGAAATAGAAGCAATCATCGATGGTCTCCCAACCAAAAAAAGCCCAGGGCCAGATGGTTTCAGTGCAGAATTCTACCAGACCTTTAAGGGCGAGCTAATACCGATACTCTTCAAGCTACTCCAAAAGATAGAAATGGATGGAAAATTACCAAATTCATTCTATGAGGCCATAGTCTCATTGATACCTAAACCTCACAAAGACTCAACAAAGAAAGAGAATTTCAGACCAATTTCTCTTATGAACATAGATGCAAAAATACTAAATAAAATACTTGCAAAACGAATACAGGAGCACATCAAAGATATCATTCATCATGACCAAGTAGGCTTCATTCCAGGCATGCAGGGATGGTTTAATATACGGAAATCCATCAATGTAATCCATCATATAAACAAACTGAAAATAAAAAACCACATGATTATCTCCTTGGATGCAGAGAAAGCATTTGATAAAATTCAACACCCATTCATGTTTAAAGTTTTAGAGAGATCGGGGATACAAGGCACTTTCCTCAACATAATAAAGGCTATATACAGCAAGCCAATAGCCAAAATCAAAGTAAATGGTGAGATACTCAAGGAAATTCCTCTCAAATCGGGAACAAGGCAAGGCTGCCCACTCTCTCCATATCTCTTCAATATAGTACTCGAAGTTCTAGCCAGAGCAATAAGACAACAAAAGGAGATCAAGGGTATCCAAATGGGAAAGGAGGAAGTCAAATTATCCCTCTTTGCAGATGATATGATAGTGTACATAAGTGACCCTCAAAACTCCACCAGAGAACTCCTAAAGCTGATAAACACCTTCAGCAAATTGGCTGGATACAAAATTAACTCAAAAAAGTCTGTAGCCTTCCTATACACAAATGACAAGCTTACAGAGGAAGAAATTAGGAAAACCACACCCTTCACATTAGCCACAAGCAATATAAAATATCTAGGAGTTACCCTAACTAAGCAAGTGAAGGACTTGTATGAAAAAAATTTCAAAACTCTGAAGAAAGAGATTGAAGATGACCTGAGAAGATGGCGTGATCTTCCTTGCTCATGGATCGGGAGAATTAACATAGTAAAAATGGCCATCCTACCAAAAGCAATCTACAGATTCAATGCAATCCCTATCAAAATAACTACACAATTTTTTAAAGACATTGAAAGTTCAATTCTGAACTTCATATGGAAAAACAAAAAACCCAGAATAGCTAAAACAATCTTGTACAATAAAAGATGCTCCGGAGGAATCTCCATACCTGATCTCAAACTGTACTATAAAGCAATAGTAATTAAACAGCATGGTACTGGCACAGCAACAGGCTGGTTGATCAGTGGAATCGAATCGAAGACCCAGATATGAATCCACACACATATGGTCACTTGATTTTTGACAAAGAAGCCAAATCCATTCAATGGAAAAAGGATAGCATCTTCAACAAATGGTGCTGGTCTAACTGGAGGTCTATGTGTAAAAAAATGAAACTGGACCCATATTTGTCACCTTGCACAAAACTCAAATCCAAGTGGATTAAAGACCTCAACATAAAACCAGAGACACTAACTCACTTAGAAGAAAAAGTGGGAAAGAGCCTGGAACATATTGGCACAGGAGACAACTTCCTGAACAGAACACCAACGGCCCAGGCCTTAATGTCAACCATTAATAAATGGGACCTCATGAGGCTGAGAAGCTTCTGTAAGGCAGGAGACACTGTCAAGAGAACAAAGCGACAGCCTACAGACTGGGAAAAAATCTTCACCAACCCTACATCTGACAAAGGTCTAATATCCAAAATATATAAAGAACTCAAGAAATTAAACACCACCAAACCGAATAACCCAATTGAGAAATGGGGCTTGGAACTAAACAGAGAATTCTCAACAGAGGAGTATCAAATGGCTGAGAAACACTTAAAGAAATGCTCAACCTCCTTAGTCATCAGGGAAATGCAAATCAAAACAACTCTGAGATTCCATCTTACACCCATCAGAATGGCTAAGATCAAAAATTCAAGCGACACCACATGCTGGCGAGGATGTGGGGAGAGAGGAACACTCCTTCATTGCTGGTGGGAATGCAAACTAGTACAGCCACTTTGGAAATCTATCTGGTGCTATCTCAGAAAATGGGAATAGGGCTTCCTCAAGACCCAGCTATTCCACTCCTTGGAATATACCCAGAAGATGCTCCAGCACACAACAAGAAAATTTGCTCAACCATGTTCATAGCAGCCTTATTCATAATAGCCAGAACATGGAAACAGCCTAAGTGTCCCTCAGTAGAAGAGTGGATAAAGAAACTGTGGTACATATACACTATGGAATACTACTCAGCTATTAAAAACAAGGAATTCCCGAAATTTGTGGATAAATGGATTGAGCTAGAAATGATCATAATGAGTGAGTTAACCCAGAAGCAGAAAGAATCAAATGGTATATACTCACTTATATCTGCATACTAGCCCAAGGGGCATGTCCCACGAAAGCCTTCACTTACCAGGAAACTGGGACAGAGGGGAAGGCATCCTATTGGGACTCTAAATGAGAGATGCATGGGAGAACAGCAAAATAAAAGGATCCAGAGGGTCCTAGAAATCTACAAGTAGAACAATATGATAGGCAGATTTGGGCCCAGGGGTCCCGCTCAAACTAAGGCACCAGCCAAGGACAATACAGGAGGTAAACTTTAAACCCCTTCCCAGATCTAGCCAATGGTCAGAATATTCTCCACAGTTGAGTGGAGAGTGTGATACGACTTTCTCACATACTCTGGTGCCTCACATTTGACCATGTCCCCTGGAGGGGGAGACCTGGTGGCACCCAGAGGAAGGACAGCAAGTAGCCAAGAAGAGACTTGATACCCTATGAGAATATATAGGGGGAGGTAATCCCCCTCAGGAACAGTCATAGGGGAGGGGAATAATGGGAAAATGGGGGGGGGGGAGGAATGGGAGGATACAAGGGATGGGATAAACATTGAGATGTAACAAGAATAAATTAATAAAAAAAAATTTTAAAATAAAGAGAACATGACTGAAAGCATTTTTAGGTGATTGGGGGTAAATTTCTCCCTTCTTTACTTTTTGTAAATAGGTTTTTATGGTGGAATGAGCTCTTTCTACCATATCTTGTCCTTGAGGATTATAAGGAATACCTGTAACATGCTTTATGGAAAAAGAGCCACAAATTTTTTGAAAAGCTTTGCTAACATACCCTGAGCCATTATCTGTCTTGATAGCCTTAGGCACACCAATGTGAGAAAAGGCCATACAGACAGTGAGCAATTACATTTTTTGTCGCTTCTCTGCATTGGAGAGAAGCAATTAAATATCCAGAATATGTGTCTATAGAAATATGAACATATTTTAACTTCCAAATTCAGGTATATGAGTAACATCCATTTGCCAAAGTTGGTTAGGGACCAGACCTTTGGGATTAACTCCCAATGTGGTACAGGAAGAAACTGAGGACATGTGGAGCATGCCTTCACAATGGCTCGACCTTGCTCTTTAGTAATCCTATATTGAAGTCTTAGACTTCTGTTATTAATATGATGTAAATCATGAGCCTTTTGAACCTTTCCTACATTTGTAACGCATACCAAATTCTTGGTAGCTGCATCTGCTAATGCATTACATGCAGCCAAAGGTCCAGATAAATCAGTGTGAGCTCTTAAATGTCCTATAAAAAAGGATGTTTTCTCTTTAGAATAGCTGTCTGGATTTGGGAATATAATCCACTAGCCCGTGATTGGGGTTGGGTTTGTCCTGCAGTTTCTAGGAGAGGAACTGCCTCTATTACATAGCCACTATCTGAATATAAATTAAATGAACAAAAAGTATAATGTTGGAAAACAGTAGCTACCACCTGCAGCTCAGCAATTTGAACAGACTTAGCAGTAGTAGCAATAACATGTCTGTCCTTCTACTATGTAACTAGCTTTTCCATTAGAAACCCATCAGTAAAAATCAGCAAACTATCTCTCACAGGCTGAAACTCAGTTATTTTAGGAAAAATAACTGGATGTTTATTTTAAAAGTGGAGAAGCCTGTTAGAGGGAAAATGGTTATCTATATATCCACAAAATTGTGCATAAGCCAACGGCCAATCCTCTGTGTTAGCAGACAGCCAATTTTGCTGTTCGTTAGAATATGGCTGAATAATAAAATCAGGTTCTTTGCCAAAATACTTTCTTCTTTGCAATCGACCTATATGAATCAACTTTGCAACAGCCAAATAATATGGCACTATTACCTTACTGGGAGAAGATGGCAAATGCTCCCACATAACAGGAGCCCCTTGCCAGAACACCGCAGTAGGCATAGCATGTGTGGCCAAGACAATATACCTTAGAGGCTTGTCATAATCTATATAGGTTATGAATTGATTGGAGATAGCCTCTTCCACTAATGTCAAGGCTTTCCTAGCTTCAGCTATAAGCTCCCAGGGTGAATTTGAAGAGGAATCTCCTTGTAAGATTTTGAATAAGGGCCTCAAATCTCCAGTTGTTAATTTTTTTTTTTTTTTTTTTTTTTTTTTGTTTTTTTGTTTTTCGAGACAGGGTTTCTCTGTGTAGCCTTGGCTGTCCTGGACTCGCTTTGTAGACCAGGCTGGCCTCGAACTCACAGCGATCCGCCTGCCTCTGCCTCCCGAGTGCTGGGATTAAAGGCGTGCACCACCACGCCCGGCTGTCCAGTTGTTAATTTGAAATAAGGTCTAAGCCAATTTATATCACAGAGCAACTTTTAAAAGTCATTTAAAGTCTTTAAATGATCCACACTTAATGTGATACTTTGATGTCTTATCTGAGAAGGAAAAAAGCTGGAGCCCCAAATGTGAATATGGATCAACCTTTTGAACTTTTTCAGGAGCTATTTGTAGACCATACTGAGATAATGGGTCTCCATAAAAGAATAACACAAAAGCACTTGTTGTCCGTCCTTTCCAGCAATAAGCATATCATCTATGTAATGAATGATATATAAGTCAGTATATTTTTCTCTAACTTTTTGTAAAGCTATAGCTACCAATTTCTGACATAGGGTAGGGTTGTTAGCCATTCCCTGAGGCAAAACCCACCAATGATATCTCTTCGTTGGTTCCTTAAAAATCACAGAAGGCACACTGAAAGCAAAGCGATGGCAATCTTTTGAATGCAAGGGAATAGTGAAAAAGCAATCTTTAAGGTGTATGACAATTTTAAAAGATTCCTTGGGGACAGCCACAGGAATGGGTAATCCTGGCTGCAATGTTCTCATAAGTTTCATAGTCTCATGTAAGTTAAAAAATTTACATCTCTGTAAGTAATTTAGCTTATCAGCAGATCATGCCCTGTGAAGACCAGGTTGGAACTCAAGAGTTCTGCTTGTGTTAGTCCCCAAGTGCTGGGATTAAAGGTGTGCACCACCATGCCCTGTCACAGTGACTGCCTGCCTCTGTGTCCTGAGTGCTGGGATAAAAGGTGTGTGCCACCACGCCTTGTTTAATTATTTCATCTCAATTCTAGTAAAAAAATCTTTAAACATCTCAAACAAAAATTAATCAAGGAAACAAGAAAATTCTAAGTTCTAGGCAGTTAACTACATTCCCTAGGTTAGTTTAGAAAACTATCAGCCTCCTAGTGCCACCTCTTCAACTGGCCATGTGTCTGTAGCCATCTCTGCTCTGTAAGAGTCTAGTCCACAGGCAGCTAGGAGCAATGTCTGTGAAATTATCTGTCCCAAGGATGTTCTAGCCCTGGGCTCGCTTAGCTAGTCTGATCTAAGCTGGAAACTCTCAGATGTAAATATCTAGTTCCAAGGATAAAACTAGTTTTTCTCTCTTTTTAGAGAATCTAAAAATTTTTAGAAATATCTCAAGTAAAAATTAAGCAAAGAAACAAGAAAAGTATAAACACCTTGTAGCTAAGGAGTTTGGCATTAACTCCATTCCCTAGACCAGTTTGGAAAACTGTTAGTCTCTTTTTTTTTTTTTTTTTTTTTTTTTTTATTTATTTATTCTTGTTACATCTCAATGTTTATCCCATCCCTTGTATCCTCCCATTCCTCCCCCCCCCATTTTCCCATTATTCCCCTCCCCTATACGTCCCCCTATATATTCTCATAGGGTATCAAGTCTCTTCTTGGCTACTTGCTGTCCTTCCTCTGAGTGCCACCAGGTCTCCCCCTCCAGGGGACATGGTCAAATGTGAGGCACCAGAGTATGTGAGAAAGTCGTATCACACTCTCCACTCAACTGTGGAGAATATTCTGACCATTGGCTAGATCTGGGAAGGGGTTTAAAGTTTACCTCCTGTATTGTCCTTGGCTGGTGCCTTAGTTTGAGCGGGACCCCTGGGCCCAAATCTGCCTATCATATTGCTCTACTTGTAGATTTCTAGGACCCTCTGGATCCTTTTATTTTGCTGTTCTCCCATGCGTCTCTCATTTAGAGTCCCAATAGGATGCCTTCCCCTCTGTCCCAGTTTCCTGGTAAGTGAAGGCTTTCGTGGGACATGCCCCTTGGGCTAGTATGCAGATATAAGTGAGTATATACCATTTGATTCTTTCTGCTTCTGGGTTAACTCACTCATTATGATCATTTCTAGCTCAATCCATTTATCCACAAATTTCGGGAATTCCTTGTTTTTAATAGCTGAGTAGTATTCCATAGTGTATATGTACCACAGTTTCTTTATCCACTCTTCTACTGAGGGACACTTAGGCTGTTTCCATGTTCTGGCTATTATGAATAAGGCTGCTATGAACATGGTTGAGCAAATTTTCTTGTTGTGTGCTGGAGCATCTTCTGGGTATATTCCAAGGAGTGGAATAGCTGGGTCTTGAGGAAGCCCTATTCCCATTTTTCTGAGATAGCACCAGATAGATTTCCAAAGTGGCTGTACTAGTTTGCATTCCCACCAGCAATGAAGGAGTGTTCCTCTCTCCCCACATCCTCGCCAGCATGTGGTGTCGCTTGAATTTTTGATCTTAGCCATTCTGATGGGTGTAAGATGGAAATCAGAGTTGTTTTGATTTGCATTTCCCTGATGACTAAGGAGGTTGAGCATTTCTTTAAGTGTGTCTCAGCCATTTGATACTCCTCTGTTGAGAATTCTCTGTTTAGTTCCAAGCCCCATTTCTCAATTGGGTTATTCGGTTTGTTGGTGTTTAATTTCTTGAGTTCTTTATATATTTTGGATATTAGACCTTTGTCAGATGTAGGGTTGGTGAAGATTTTTTCCCAGTCTGTAGGCTGTCGCTTTGTTCTCTTGACAGTGTCTCCTGCCTTACAGAAGCTTCTCAGCCTCATGAGGTCCCATTTATTAATGGTTGACATTAAGGCCTGGGCCGTTGGTGTTCTCTTCAGGAAGTTGTCTCCTGTGCCAATATGTTCCAGGCTCTTTCCCACTTTTTCTTCTAAGTGGCTTAGTGTCTCTGGTTTTATGTTGAGGTCTTTAATCCACTTGGATTTGAGTTTTGTGCAAGGTGACAAATATGGTCCAGTTTCATTTTTTTATACATAGACCTCCAGTTAGACCAGCACCATTTGTTGAAGATGCTATCCTTTTTCCATTGAATGGATTTGGCTTCTTTGTCAAAAATCAAGTGACCATATGTGTGTGGATTCATATCTGGGTCTTCGATTCGATTCCACTGATCAACCAGCCTGTTGCTGTGCCAGTACCATGCTGTTTTAAGTACTATTGCTTTATAGTACAGTTTGAGATCAGGTATGGAGATTCCTCCGGAGCATCTTTTATTGTACAAGATTGTTTTAGCTATTCTGGGTTTTTTGTTTTTCCATATGAAGTTCAGAATTGAACTTTCAATGTCTTTAAAAATTGTGTAGTTATTTTGAAAGGGATTGCATTGAATCTGTAGATTGCTTTTGGTAGGATGGCCATTTTTACTATGTTAATTTCCCGATCCATGAGCAAGGAAGATCACGCCATCTTCTCAGGTCATCTTCAATCTCTTTCTTCAGAGTTTTGAAATTTTTTTCATACAAGTCCTTCACTTGCTTAGTTAGGGTAACTCCTAGATATTTTATATTGCTTGTGGCTAATGTGAAGGGTGTGGTTTTCCTAATTTCTTCCTCTGCAAGCTTGTCATTTGTGTATAGGAAGGCTACAGACTTTTTTGAGTTAATTTTGTATCCAGCCAATTTGCTGAAGGTGTTTATCAGCTTTAGGAGTTCTCTGGTGGAGTTTTGAGGGTCACTTATGTACACTATCATATCATCTGCAAAGAGGGATAATTTGACTTCCTCCTTTCCCATTTGGATACCCTTGATCTCCTTTTGTTGTCTTATTGCTCTGGCTAGAACTTCGAGTACTATATTGAAGAGATATGGAGAGAGTGGGCAGCCTTGCCTTGTTCCCGATTTGAGAGGAATTTCCTTGAGTATCTCACCATTTACTTTGATTTTGGCTATTGGCTTGCTGTATATAGCCTTTATTATGTTGAGGAAAGTGCCTTGTATCCCCGATCTCTCTAAAACTTTAAACATGAATGGGTGTTGAATTTTATCAAATGCTTTCTCTGCATCCAAGGAGATAATCATGTGGTTTTTTATTTTCAGTTTGTTTATATGATGGATTACATTGATGGATTTCCGTATATTAAACCATCCCTGCATGCCTGGAATGAAGCCTACTTGGTCATGATGAATGATATCTTTGATGTGCTCCTGTATTCGTTTTGCAAGTATTTTATTTAGTATTTTTGCATCTATGTTCATAAGAGAAATTGGTCTGAAATTCTCTTTCTTTGTTGAGTCTTTGTGAGGTTTAGGTATCAATGAGACTATGGCCTCATAGAATGAATTTGGTAATTTTCCATCCATTTCTATCTTTTGGAGTAGCTTGAAGAGTATCGGTATTAGCTCGCCCTTAAAGGTCTGGTAGAATTCTGCACTGAAACCATCTGGCCCTGGGCTTTTTTTGGTTGGGAGACCATCGATGATTGCTTCTATTTCTGTAGGGGAAATGGGACTATTTAACTTGTTTATCTGTTCTTCACTCAACTTGGCAAGTGAACTTGATCAAGAAAATCGTCCATTTCCCTTAGATTTTCAAATTTTGTGGCGTATATGCCTTCAAAGTAGGATCTTATGATTCTTTGAATTTCTTCAGTGTCTGTTGTTATGTCTCCCTTTTCATTTCTGATTTTGTTCATTTCAATACTGTCTCTCTGCCTTTTAGTTAGTTTGGCTAATGGTCTGTCTATCTTGTTGATTTTCTCAAAGAACCAGCTTTTGGTTTTGTTGATTCTTTGGACTGTTTTCTTAGTTTCTAATTTGTTAATTTCAGCCCTGAGTTTGATAATTTCCAGGCGTCTACTCCTCTTGGGTGTTTCTGCTTCTTTTTTTTCTAGGGCTTCCAGTTGTGTTGTTAAGATGCTTATGTGCGATGTTTCCAATTTCTTTTTAAAGGCACTTAGTGCTATGAATTTTCCTCTTAGCACTGCTTTCAATGTATCCCACAAATTTGGGTATGTTGTTTCTTCATTTTCATTGAATTTCAGAAACTCCTTGATTTCTTTCTTTATTTCTTCCCTGACCCAGGTGTCATTTAGCAGAGAGTTGTTTAGTTTCCACAACGTGTAGGCTTTTTGTTATTTCTGTTGTTGTTGAATTGCAGCCTAAGAGCATGGTGATCTGATAGGATACAAGGTATTATTTCAATCCTCTTGTATCTGTTGAGGCTTGCTTTGTGACCTACGATGTGATCAATTTTGGAGAAGGTTCCATGGGGTGCAGAGAAGAAGGTGTATTCTTTCTTGTTTGGGTGAAAGGTTCTATAGATATCTGTTAGATCCATTTGACCCATGGCATTGGTTAATGATGTTATTTCTCGGCTTAGTTTCTGTTTCAATGACTTATCCTTCAGTGAGAGTGGGGTGTTGAAGTCTCCCACTATTATTGTGTGGGGATCGATGTGTGGTTTAAGCTTTTTTAGGAGATCTTTTACATATGTGGGTGCCCTTGTATTGGGAGCATAGATGTTCAGAATTGTGATGTCATCTTGGTTGACTTTACCTTTGATGAGTATGAAGTGTCCTTCCTCATCCCTTTTGATTAATTTTGGTTGAAAGTCTATTTTGTTCGATACTAAAATGGCTACCCCTGCTTGCTTCTTGTGACCATTTGCTTGGAATATTTTTTTCCAACCTTTTACCCTGAGGTAATGCCTTTCATTATGGGTGAGATGTGTTTCTTGGATGCAGAAGAATGTTGGGTCTTGTTTATGTACCCATTCGGTTAGTCTGTGTCTTTTTATTGGAGAATTGAGGCCATTGATGTTGAGAGATATTAATGACCAGTGACTGTTAAGAGTCTTAATTTTGATGTTGTTTCCAGTCGAGCGTTTGTGTAGTTGTGTTTTTGCCATGGGATAGTTATCTATTTCCTGGGTAGTTTTGGTTGTAGCTTGACCCTTTGGGATGGAGTTTTCCTTCTAGTACCTTCTGTAAAGCTGGATTTGTGGATAGGTACTGTTTGAATTTGTTTTTGTCATGGAATATTTTGTTTTCTCCATCAATGGTTATTGATAATTTTGCTGGGTAAAGTAGTCTGGCCTGGCATCTGTGTTCTCTTAGGGTTTGCAGGATCTCTGTCCAGGCCCTTCTGGCTTTTATGGTCTCTGCTGAGAAGTCAGGTGTAATTCTGATAGGTTTACCATTAAATGTTATTTGGCCCTTTTCCCTTGCAGCTTTTAATATTTTTCTTTGTTCTGCATGTTTTGTGTTTTGATTATTATGTGGCGGGCAGTTTTTCTTTTCTGGTCAATTCTATTTGGTGTTCTGTAGGCCTCTTGTATGTTTATAGGCATCTCTTTCTTTAGATTGGGGAAATTTTCTTCTATGATTTTGTTGAGAATAGTTCTGGGCCCTGGAGTCTGATGTCTTCTCTTTCTTCAATGCCTATTATCCGCAAATTTCTTCTTTTCATGGTGTCCTTAATTTCTTGGATGTTTTGTGTCAGGAGTTTTCCAGATTGGCATTTTCTTTAATGGTTGATTCAATATCTGTGATTGTATCTTCTAGCCCTGAGATTCGTTCTTCCATCTCTTGGATTCTGTTAGAAAAGCTCACCTCTGTGTTGCTCGCCTTCTTCTCTGAGGTCTCACGTTCTCGTTTTTCTTCTGTCTGTGTGTTTATCATTGAATCCATTTTCATTTTCAGATCTTGAACTGATTTTTTGATTTCTTTCATCTGATTTTTTGTATATTCCTGAGTTTCTTCCATTGCCTCTTTATAGGTCTTCAGAGCTTGAACCGTTTTAGTTATTTCTTTCATCTGGTTGTTTGCATTTTCCTGCAATTTTTCCAGTTCCACTCTATGTGCTTCTTTTATGTCTCTCACCTGTTTGTCTGCGTCTTCCTGCATTTGATTACGAATTTTATTTGTTTCCTCCATTATCATCCTCATTACTAAGGATTTGAGGTCATTTTCTTGTATTTCCGTTGTATTTGAGTTCTCTGGGTGGTTTTCTTTGGGATAGCTGGAAACTGGAGACGCCATGTTGTTTTGGGGTTTTTTGCGTATGCTTTTTCGTTGTCCTTTAGACATCTTGCCGTCTTTGTTTTTGTTGGGTAGCTTCCAGAGTTGAATGGAGGGTGTCTGATGATAGATTCACTTGTTTTCTTACGATTTCCCTAGGCTGCGAGCTCAAAGCTTCACTGGTGTGGATGTTAGGAGGTTAGCCCTGTTGTTCTGGTCTCTCACAGCCAGTGATCCTCAGTCCCTCTCTGCTGTGGATCCTGCAATTGTTCTGGGTCTCTGAATGAGCGTTGGGTCAGGCCAAGGTATCCACAGCCTTCTGTGTTCCCTGCCAAGTCCATCCAGGAGCACTGGGACCGAACCACGGGCAGAACTCAGCTAGATTCTCAGGGCCAGAACCGTCTGCCAAGCTCAGCTAGGGATTTTGGGCCCAAAATGCACACAGGGTCCAGCCAGAATTTTTGGGCTGGGACTACGCACCAAGCTCCACTAGGGCCTTTTGGCCCAAAGTGCGTGCTGTGGTCAGTTATTGACTCCGGGCCCGAACTGACCACCAATCTCAGCCAGGAATTCTGGATTCAAACTGTACACTGTGTCCAACCAGAGTCTTAGAGCTGGTGGAACCGAGAGCTCTGTCCAGCCTGTGCCACAGCAGGAGAACTGCGGCTGCTCTGAGTTAGCGCCAGTGGTGGAACAAGTGCTCCGCCCGCACTGTGTCCCCGCAGGGGAGCTGCCGCTGAGCTGAGGTGGTGCCTAGGATGGAACCGAGCACGTCACCAAGCCTGCGCCACAGCAGGAGAACTGCGGCTGCTCTGAGTTAGCGCCAGTGGTGGGACAAGTGCTCCGCCCAGACTGTGTCACCGCAGGGGAGCTGCCGCTGAGCTGAGGTGGTGCCTAGGATGGAACCCAGCACGTCACCAAGCCTGCGCCACAGCAGGAGAACTGCGGCTGCTCTGAGTTAGCGCCTGTGGTGAGACCAAGTGCTCCGCCCAGACTGTGTCCCCGCAGGGGAGCTGCCGCTGAGCTGAGGTGGTGCCTAGGATGGAACCGAGCACGTCACCAAGCCTGCGCCACAGCAGGAGAACTGCGGCTGCTCTGAGTTAGCGCCAGTGGTGGGACAAGTGCTCCGCCCAGACTGTGACCCCGCAGGGGAGCTGCCGCTGAGCTGAGGTGGTGCCTAGGATGGAACCGAGCACGTCACCAAGCCTGCGCCACAGCAGGAGAACTGTGGCTGCTCTGAGTTAGCGCCAGTGGTGGAACAAGTGCTCCGCCCGGACTGTGTCCCCGCAGGGGAGCTGCCGCTGAGCTGAGGTAGTGCCTAGTGTGGAGCAGCGTGCTCAACTAAGCCTGCGCCACAGCAGGGGAGCTATGGCCACGCTGAGTTAGTGCCTCAGGCAGAATTGTTTGCTGGGCCGGGCCAATACCCGGGACTCTGGGGCCGAACTGTCCGCCGAGTCCAATCTGGGTCCAAAGGCTCCACGCGACCCAAATCCTGCCCCGAGTCCCCTCTCCCGCAGCAACTCCCACCAGCCACCACACCAATCGCCTCCACCGGAAGGCTATGAGCTGCAAACCTCAGCCGCCGCTGCTGGTGCCGCTGGTGCTGCCGCCTCTACCGCTGCCGCTCCGATCAGAGAAAAACCACGCTCCTCCCGTGTGCAGGGGCACGCAGGTCCTCCGCACCCTGGTCCCTCCGAACCGTGGAGCACTCCCGCTGCCGTGATGTTCGGACCTCGGTGTTCCTCAACTGTTAGTCTCTTACAATAAGAATTAAGCAAGAAGATTCTATGATTTAGACAACAAACTCTATTCCTTAGACTGTACTTCTCTAACCAGCCACGTGTTCGCAGCCATCCCTGTTATGTAAGAATTGAGCCCCCCAGGCAGCCAGGAGTAGCGCCTGTAAAACATTTTGGCCCATGGATGCTCCAGCCTTAGGCTTGTTCCCCAGGGGTGGCCATTGTGTCTGGGTCCAAGCCCCGCGAAGGGTGGGCCTGCTGCTGGCTGGTGCAGCAGAGGCAGCACTCTCACCGCATCGCGGGCTGTGGTACCATGTTGGGCCACACTGTTTTAGAAAATTGGCCAGCAAGTAAACCTTAGCCTTCTCTCAAAATATAGAAAAATGAAACAATGTTTAAACAATGAAACAAATTTGCAGACATAGACATAAAATTTGACATAATAATCATAAAGCAAACAAACAGTCTGATAGGAAAGACAAAAAGCAGTTTCGAAACCTTGACAATAAATGGCGTATCTATGGTCTAAACTATCTTTAACTAAAGCCAACAAACAAACTGTGTGTGTGTGTGTGTGTGTGTGTGTGTGTGTGTGTGTATGAACTTTTATAGGTCTAAAAGCATAATATAGCGTTTCTATAATGTTTTTTTTTTGTTTTTTGTTTTTTGTTTTTACCAACTCTGACTCACACTTTAGAATTATCCACTTCTTCAATCTAAACACGCGTTGCTTAAGGTATTCCAATCGGCAGGGGGGAAGGTTGGCGTTGGTTAGTGCATCAACCATTGCTATGGTAAAAGAAGCAGTGGGACCATACTGAGCACAAGCAGTCTTTAATTCTTTAAGTTGTTTCCATTCTATAGGGGCGTACTGTTTGACTCAGTTGCCTTGAGAATCTAGAGCTCCTACAACCGGAGAAGTGAGCTCACTGCTCACCTCTTGTCCTGTGTTTCTAGTGGGGACATACTCTGAGGGCTATTTACTAGACTGGCAGTCTTCCTCCCCCGCCCCGTCTGCAATGACTTTTCTCAACATCATCATCAATCCTTATTCTTTCTAATTCTCTCTCTGATTGTTTCCGTCTCTTAGCTAAGCTTCCAGGGTCTTCTTCCAGGGTCTGAACCTGTCCCCGAAGTTTATCAATGGGATCCTGTTGCTCTGGGGTTTCTATAGGCAGAGGCTGCCAGTCATGCTCCTGAGAGCAAGCAGCTTCCATCTCTATACCTTCCTCATCGTTATTCCTGGATTCCCTTATATCGCCTTCCAAGACCTCTCCAGCTTGAGATATAAATCTCTCATTTTGTCACTCTCATGTCAGGAATCAAGAATGTCCCTGATGAAAACCGAAAGGAAAAAAAAAAAAAAAAAACCATGGCAGATGTCTCTTCAGATCCATTAGTAACATAGTGACCCTGCAATCTTTTGCCAACTTTATCCCACATTCTTAAATTAACCATTCCATCCTCAAGAAACCATGGACATACTTCATTGACAAAATCTAAAAACTCATCCAGCTGTTCTTTATTTACCCTTATTCCTGGTGTTTGAAGCTTATTTTTCAATGTCTCTCTGAATAAATCTTTACTATTGGTCTGTCTCATGTTTGCTTTGCTCACCTTGCTATTCTTCTGTGAAGCAGGCAACTTTGGGGGAAACAGTCCACTTGTCTTTTCATGAGGCCCCCTCCACACAATGTCCCTCACTTAATTCCTCATTTTCAGTACCCTGGTCAGGCGCCAAATGATGTGTCCTGGCCCGTAGGACACATCAAACCAGAGTTCATCTGAAAGAGGGAGTGGGGATTGAAACTGGGGTACAGAGACATGAGAAATAATGAGTCAAGTCTGGAAATTTCTAATCAAGACTCTCTTTCATGTGGACTAGTAAGAATATACATAGAGCAAGGTCAATAGGATCTATTCTAATCCCACTCTCCCTAGCCCCCAGGCAAGAATACAATGGCCTGAATAGCTCCCTCTAAGAACTTCCTATTTCTCTGAGTTGCTTCCTGTAAGAACTTCCTTGATCCTTTGGATGGCTTTCAATTGGGATTTCCCTACTTCTTTCAAAGGTAAATAGTCCAAGGACAGCCTACAACACAAGACCTCCTCCAGCAAAGGTCAGCAACTCTAAGGTCACAGCATACAGACTAAGCATGGGATTTCTGACATGGCAGAATTTGGCATGGCTACCCAGAGAGTACTAGTTATTGGGTATTTCCATTCAGTCTTCTAGGCAGATAAGAGGTTAAGTATCTCATTATTTGAAGGAACAACCATGTGTGTTTAAAAGTTCTGGTTCTCTAGTGCTGATTTGTGAGGACAAGAACCTCCATGCCTCCCACATGTATCAGCTCCTGCCTTCATGTTCCAGCCCAGCTTAATCCCCTGCCCTAACTTCCCTCAGTGATGAACTGTTACCTGGAAGTTTAAGCCAAATAAATCCTTTCCTCCACAAGTCACTTTTGGTCAAGGTGTTTTATTAGAGCAATAGTAACCTTAACTAACAAATAAAGCAGCAATGATTTAAAAAAAAAAAAAAAGCTTCATTTTTATCTAAATGAACCGTTCTTGTAAAATCCAGACATTGTGAATTTCTGGAATATCCTACTTTCACATTGTTTCAATTAGATGCCACAGGATTGTTACTAGAGTTTAACAATATTACAACAAAATAGTCTTGATTTTTAGACACACACAGATTGCAAGTTTGATGGACCTAGAAAAAGACGCAATCTGTCCTTCAAGTTTCTAAATGCAGCAAGAAATGATCAAACCATGCAAGTGGGGACCTGTGCTAGGCTGAACTCAAAACCAGATGTTCCTTTTTCTCTCTATTTAACCTTTATTGTCGGTTCTACAAGATACAGAATGACCAGTGAGGCACCCCACATATTCTATCTTTTCTCTGCTTCCTGATTGTGACAGTGTGGCCATCTGTCTCATAACCTGCTTCCCTGCCTTTTCCAACATATTGAACTCTACTTTTTCTTAAACCATGAATCAGAATACGCCCTTAATTTCCTTTGGGTGGTATTTTGTCAAGTTAATGACAGAAGTAACAAACCAAGAGTCAATACTAGAAAAAAAGCCATGGACTCAGGCAACAAAACTAATAATGCATATATAGTATCGAGAACTAAGGCATAGCACCAGGGTGGCCAATATTGTGAGGAGAATGGAAATGGCTAGAAAGACAGCAATCAAAAAAAAATTTTGGAGAACGTGGTAGGTCAAACTTAGGACCTTAATGATATACTAAGAACAATGGAAAAATCACAGAAATACTTAAGCAAGTAGGAAGGGCAGAACACAATCATTTCTATTTTGCAGTGATTACTTGGGTATCTGTGAAAAGAAAGAGTTGTTAAAGGGTAATCACATATAAAGCACATCCATTAGAAAGCTATTGCAAACTTCAAGTTGGAAATAGTTGTTAATAAATAGACAGAGGATGAATTGGTCCTGTGAGATATTGGGAGGGACAATGATTCTCAGTGGATTAGATACAGGCATCAGGGAAAGAAGACTCTGGTGTTTAATATGAGCAACTGGGAAGATGAGCTATCATTTATTCAGCCAAGATACGCTAGAAGATTCTATTATCTATTGCTTGTATTGTCACAAAACTTCTGGTGGAAAAAAAACTTTTTTTTTTCAAATTCATTTTTTATTAATTTATTCATATTACATCTCGATTGTTAGCCCTTCCCCTGTTTCCTCCCATTCTTCTCTCTCTCCCATTTCTCCCCTTTTCCCCTCCCCTATGTCCGTGACTGAGGGAGACCTCCTCCCCCTATATATGCTCTCAGAATATCAAGTCTCTTCTTGGTAACTAGCTATCCTTCCTCTGAGTGCCACCAGGTCTCCCCATCCGGGGGACATGGTCAGAAAAGGGGCACCAGAGTTCGTGTGAGAGTCAGATCTCACTCTCCACTCAACAGTGGAAAGTATCATGTTCATCGGCTAGGTCTTGGTAGGGGTTCAAAGCTTACTGCCTATATTCTCCTTGGCTGGTGCCTTAGTTTGAGGAGGACCCCAGGATCCAGATCTGCCTGTCATAAAGTTCTTCTTGTAGGTTTCCAGGACCCTGTGGGTCCTACTATTTCCTCTTTCTTCCATGCTACCCTTGCCTAAAGTCTCAATCGGATATCCTCTCCTCTGACCCACTTTCTTGGTAAGTAAAGATTTTCATGGTATGTATCCCTTGGACTAGTGTTTTGATATAAGTGAGTATATACCGTTTGTCTCTTTTTGCTTCTGGGTGAACTCACTCATTATGATAATTTCTAGATCAATCCATTTGTCCACAAATTTTGGGAATTCCTCGTTTTTAATAGCTGAGTAGTATTCCATCGTGTAAATATACCACAGTTTCTTAGTCCATTCTTCTACTGAGGGACACTTAGGCTGTTTCCATGTTCTGGCTATTATGTATAGAGCAGCTATGAACATGGTTGAGCATATGTCCCTGTTGTGTGGTAGGGCATTTTCTGGGTATATTCCAAGGAGTGGGATAGCTGGGTCTTGAGGAAGCCCTATTCCCATTTTTCTGAGAAAGCGCCAGATAGCTTTCCAAAGTGGTTGTACTAGTTTGCATTCCCACCAACAATGAAGGAGTGTTCCTCTCTCTCCACATCCTCTCCAACATGTGGTGTCATTTGATTTTTGATCTTAGCCATTCTGATGGGTGTAAGATGGAATCTCAGTGTCGTTTTGATTTGCATTTCTCTGATGACTAACGAGGACGAGCATTTCTTTAAGTGTTTCTCAGCCTTTTGATATTCCTCTGTTGAGAATTCTCTGTTAAGTTCCAAGCCCCATTTCGGAACTGGGTTGTTTGGTTTTGTGGTGTTTAATTTCTTGAGTTCTATATATATTTTGGATATTAAACCTTTGTCAGATGAAGGGTTGGTGAAGATCTTTTCCCATTCTGTAGGCTGTCGCTTTGTTCTCTTGACAGTGTCTCCTGCCTTACAGAAGCTTCTCAGCCTCATGAGGTCCCATTTATTAATTGTTGACATTAAGGCCTGGGCTGTTGGTGTACTGTTCAGGAAGTTGTCTCCTGTGCCTATGTGTCCCAGGCTCTTCCCCACTTTTTCCTCTAACTGAATTAATGTCTCTGGTTTTAAATTGAGGTCTTTAATCCACTTGGACTTGAGTTTTGTGCATGGTGACAAATAAGGGTCTAATTGCATTTTTCTACATGTAGACATCCAGTTAGACCAGCACCATTTGTTGAAGATGCTATCCTTTTTTCCATTGAATAGATTTGGCTTCTTTGTCAAAAATCAAGTGAGCAAATGTGTGTGGATTCATCTCTGGGTCTTCAATTCGATTCCATTGATCCACCAGTCTATTGCTTTGCCAGTACCATGCTGTTTTAATTATTGTTGCTCTGTAGTACAGCTTGAGATCAGGTATGGAGATTCCTCCAGAAGATCTTTTGTTGTATAGGATTGTTTTTGCTATTCTGGGTTTTTAATTTCTCCATATGAATTTGAGAATTGATCTTTTAATATCTTGAAAGTATTTTGTAGGTATTTTGATAGGGATTGCAATGAATCTGTAAATTGCTTTTGGTAAGATGGCCATTTTTACTATGTTGATTCTCCCGATCCACGAACAAGGTAAATCCCTCCATCTTCTCATGTCATCTTCAGTCTCTTTCTTCAGAGGTTTGAAGTTTTTTTCGAATAAGTCCTTCACTTGCTTGGTTAGAGTTACTCCTAGATATTTTATATTGTTTGTGGCTATCGTGAAGGGAATAGTTTTCCTAATTTCTTCCTCTGCCTGTTTGTCATTTGTATACAGAAAAGCTACTGCCTTTTTTGAGTTTATTTTGTATCTTGCCAATTTGCTGAAGGTGTTTATCAGCTGTAGGAGTTCTCTGGTGGAATTTTGCGGGTCACTTATATACACTATCATATCATCTGCAAATAAGGATAATTTGAGTTCTTCCTTTCCCATTTGGATCCCCTTGATCTCCTTTTGCTGTCTTATTGCTCTGGCTAGAACTTCAAGAACTATATTGAAGAGATAAGGGGACAGGGGGCAGCCTTGTCTGGTTCCCAATTTTAGAGGAATTTCCTTGAGTATCTCTCCATTTAATTTAATGTTGGCTGTTGGTTTGATGTATATGTCCTTTATTATGTTTAGGTAAGTGCCTTGTATTCCCGATCTCTCCAAAACTTTGAACATAAATGGGTGTTGGATTTTGTCAAATGCTTTTTCTGCATCTAAAGAGATGATCATGTGGTTTTTCTCTTTCAGTTTGCTTATATGGTGGATTACATTGATGGATTTCCGTATGTTAAACCGTCCCTGCATGCCTGGAATGAAGCCTACCTGGTCATGGTGAATGATGTCTTTGATATGTTGTTGTATTCGCTTTGCGAGAATTTTGTTGAGTATTTTTGCATCAATGTTCATAAGAGAAATTGGTCTGAAATTCTCTTTTTTTGTTGGATCTTTGTGAGGTTTAGGTATCAATGTGACTGTGGCCTCATAGAAGGTATTTGGTAATATTCCGTCCATTTCTATCTTTTGGAATAGCTTGAATAGTATCGGTATTAGCTCCTCTTTGAAGGTCTGGTAGAATTCTGCACTGAAACCATCTGGCCCTGGGCTTTTTTTGGTTGGGAGACTATCAATGGTTGCTCCTATTTCTATAGGTGAAATAGGGCTATTTAATTAGTTTATCTGGACTTGGTTCAATTTTGGCAAATGGAATCGGTTGAGAAATTTGTCCATTTCCATTAAAATTTCGAATTTTGTGGCATAAATGCCTTTAAAGTTGGTTCTTACGATTCTTTGTATTTCTTCAGTGTCTGTTGTTATGTCTCCCTTTTCATTTCTGATTTTGTTAATTTGGATAGTGTTTCTCTGTCTTTTAGTTAGATTGGCTAATGGTTTGTCTATCTTGTTAATTTTCTCAAAGAACCCGCTTTTGGTTTTATTGATTCTTTGGATTATTCTCTTTGTTTCTAATTTATTGATTTCAGCCCTGAGTTTGATTATTTCTAGGCGTCTACTCCTCTTAGGTGTTTCTGCTTCTTTTTTTTCTAGAGCTTCCAGATGTGTTGTTAGGTTGTTTATGTGGGATGATTCCTTTTTCTTTTTGAAGGCGCGTAGTGCTATGAATTTTCCTCTTAGCACTGCTTTCAATGTGTCCCACAAATTTGGGTATGTTGTTCCATCATTTTCATTGAATTTCAGGAAGTCTTTTATTTCTTCCCTTATTTCTTCTGTGACCCATGTGTCATTAAGTAGAAAGTTGTTTAGTTTCCACATGTTAGTATGCTTTTCGTTATTTCTGTTGTTGTTGAAGTCCAGCCTTAGACCATGGTGATCTGATAAGATACAGGGTATTATTTCAATCTTCTTGTATGTATTGAGGTTTGCTTCATGACCAACTATGTGATCAATTTTAGAGAACGTTCCATGGGGTGCTGAGAAAAAGGTATAATCCTTTGCATTTGGGTGGAAAGTTCTGTAGATATCTGTTAGATCCATTTGATTCATGACATTGGTTATTGAGGTTATTTCCCGGCTTATTTTTGATTCAAAGACCTATCCTTGAGTGAAAGAGGGGTGTTGAAGTCTCCCCATTATTATTGTGTGGGTATCAATGAGTGGGGCAAGCTTTGTTAATAACTCTTTTACAAATGTGGGAGCCATTGTATTCAGAGCATAGATGTTCAAAATTGTGATGTCTTCTTGGTTGACCTTACCTTTGACGAGTACGAAGTGACCATCCTCATCTCGTTTGATTAATTTTGGTTGAAAGTCTATTTTATTAGATATTAGAATGGCTACCCCAGCTTGCTTCTTGTGACCATTTGCTTGGAATATTTTTCCCCAACCTTTTACTCTGAGGCAATGTCTGTCCTTGTGGTTGAGGTGTGTTTCTTGAATGCAGAAGAATGTTGGGTCATGTTTATGCATCCATTCCATTAGTCTGTGTCTTTTTATTGGAGAGTTAAGACCATTGACGTTGAGAGATATTAATGACCAGTGATTGGTAATTCCCTTCATTTTTGGTATTTGTAACAGTTGAGATTTTGTGAGGTTGTGATTTTGCAATGGTATAGTTACCTATTTCCTATGTAGTTTTGGTTGTAGTTTGACCAGTTGGGGTGGAGTTTTCCTTCTAATAGCTTCTGTAAAGCTGGATTTGTGGCTAGGTGCTGTTTGAATTTGTTTTTGTCATGAAATAACTTGTCTTCTCCGTCAATGGTTATTGATAATTTTGCTGGATATAGTAGTCTTGTCTGGTATCTGTGTTCTCTTAGGGTTTGCAGCACCTCTGTCCAGGCCCTTCTGGCTTTCATGGTCTCTGCTGAGAAGTCAGGAGTAATTCTGATAGGTTTGCCTTCATATGTTACTCGGCCTTTTTCTCTTGCTGCTTTCAATATTTTTTCCTTGTTCTGTATCTTTTGTGTTGTTATTATTATGTGGCGGGAAGATTTTCTTTTCAGGTCTATTCTATTTGGTGTTCTGTAGGCCTCTTGTATGCTCATATGCATCTCTTTCTTCAAATTGGGAAAATTCTCCTCCATTATTTGATTAAAGATGTGTTCTGGGCTGTGGGGTCGGCTGTCCAGTTTCTCCTGTATCCCTATTATTTGTAAGTTTTGTCTTTTCATGTGGTCTTTTAATTGTTGAATGCTCTGTGTCAGGAACTTTTCAGATTTAGCATTTCCCTGAATGGTTGTTTCCAGTTCTGCGATTGTATCTTCAAGTCCTGATATTCGTTCTTCCATTTCTTGCAATCTGTTAGATAAGGCCACCTCTGAGATGCTTGCTTTCCTCTTTGCAGCCTCTTGATCACATTTTTCTTCTGTGTGTTCCTGCATCATAGCTTCCATTTTTATCTTCTTGTCTTGGACTGTTTTAATGATTTCCATCATCTGGTTATTTATATTTTTCTGAAATTCTTCAAGTGCCTCTTTATATGACTCTTTTAACTCTTCAGCCCTCTTATTTGCCTCCTCCTGCATTTGTTTACAGATTTTATTTGTTTCTTCCATTATCATCTTCTTTACTAAGGACTTGAGGTCATTTTCTTGCCTATCCATTGCTGTTAGGTTCTCTAGGTTGTTTTCATTGGACATGTTGAAATCCGGAGATGCCAAACTGTTTTGGGTTTTGATAGGATTCTTATGCTGCCCTCTTGTCATTTTGATGGCTCTGGTGTTGGAAGTTATTTTGTAGTGACCTTCACTGGTTGAGAGTGGTTAATTGATGACTGATTATAGGTTAGGTGCTCTTGCCTGTGGGGATCAGGGGGTATTTTTGTGGAACAGGTAGGTGATCCGGTTTCACTCCTGGTGGTTTTTGTCTGCCCCCTGGGCTCCAGGCTGAGCCAGCCAAAGTAGATATCTGTTTGGACTTTACTGCCGTAATTCAGATCAGCAGTCTTGGGACCTAGAATAAGGTTCTCACACAAACGTTTTGGCTGAGTAGGTTGATCTCAGCTGCATGTCCTTCCTGTGGATTTGTAGTCAAGACCCCAGGTAGATCAGATCTTCTGGGGATGTAGCTGTCTTTTAGCTCTGCCTCTATACCCTGTAGCAGTGTCCAACCTCTCCCAGTACTATATGCCTAGAGGGACCAAGGTCGCTCTTGGTCAGCAATTAGGCACTGCAAGCAAGACCCTCTTTTTGACTCCCAATAAAGTGAGAGTGTCTGCCTTGCTTGGGCCAGGATCTCCACTGGACACTCTCATTCAGGGAGCAGGGAGTGCTGTGCCAGGGCCTTGGGGCTGGGCAGTTAGTAAGACTGGCTCTGCAGGGCTCTGGCGGCCACTTGTGGACCCAAATCTTTCTGCCGGGATATGTGGGCCCCCTCACACTCTGGGTCAGCAATTAGACACTGCAAACACGACCCATCCACTTCTCGTCTCCCGATAATAAGAGAGTGCCTGCCTTGCTTGGACCAGGATCTCCAGCTGGGCTCTCACGTGCGAGGAGCGGGGAGTGGGGAGCGGGGAGCGGAGTGTAGGACCAGTGCCTTGCGGCTGGGTAGGGACAAAAGGGTAGCTCGCGGACCCAGGTCTTCCCGCAGGGCAAATAAGTTCAGCTATAGCTCTAGGCAAGACTCACGTCTCCCGATGGGTCTGTGGAAGCCGCTCAAGCTGATTTCTCACTGCCGCTGTTTGCAGGCTCAGTCCGCTGTGATTGGTGTTAAGTTTGGCCCCGGATGGCCAGCGAACTGTAGTCCCACTATAATTGTCTCTGTTGGGTCCCGCCTCCTGTGTTTACAGTCAGCCTAGGTGGGATGGCCAGCGAGCTATAGTCCCACTGTAACTGTCTCTATTGGGTCCCACCGCCGGTGTTTTCAGTTGGCCTAGGCGGGTGACCTCTGCAGTTTAGGGTGGTGCGGAAGGAGGAATCCTAGGGCAGTTTCACCCTCTTTGCTGAGATTCCTCTGGCTGGGAACTCTGGAAAAACCCCTCCCCAAACAGCAAGTCTGTGCTTTATATACAGGCTGCAGTTTGCATGTGGATTCCGTCTCAGAGTTTGGGGAGTGCGTTTAGCACCTCCGGGATGTTGCCTGACCCAGGGGGGTAGGCCCCCTGTTTGGTCTGCAGCCTTTGGGGCCCCACTCACCTACAGTTCTCAAAGTCCAGCAATCTGTTGCTCCTCCTATGTCTCTGGTCTCCACGGAGTAGATCAGATACGTGGTTTAATGGTCGGCGCCATCTTGGAATCCTCGGAGAAAAAAAAACTTTTAAAAGAAGGGGTTTATTTTGGATTATATCTGAATACGGGGTACAGTTCTTGGTGGCAGGAAAACTGAATAGTCACACTGCATCCAAAGACAGAAAGCAAAGAGTAAATATAAAGTATGACCAGACTATAAAACCTCAAGCTACAGCCAGAGTGACCCATATCTTCCAGTGAAATGCCACCCCTAAAAGTTTTGTTGGATCACAGCTTAGTCCTTAAGCTACTGGGACACTTGAGGAAACCAAATATTTCAATCTGAATAGATCAGGCCATGACCACAGCATCAGAGAGTGGAGAAAAGCTAAGATGGGGATAAGGGAAGGCCATTTTATATTCAATATATACGTACTCAAACAAGATGAACAACCCACAGCGTGTATGGTATTGACTCCTGCTTGGTCATCAGTTCTCCCTGAGTACAAGATCCATACCATTTTTATTTCCATACCAAATCCTGAAACGGAATCTGATTTCCCTAACTTTTTTTCTGAAAAATACATTTTTGACTTGTTTAAAATAAGAAACACTGGGGTCTTATGACAAGAGGGCCATTGATCCATGCCACTTTAAGTGTTGAGGCAAGAGGAATTCAAGTTCATGACCAAATTGAGCAACTTACTGAGGCCTTTTCTCAAAGTGCTAGAGAGGTAGTACAATTGTAGAATGCTTCCTTAGCAATCTCATCGCTGTGAAAAATAAAGAAAATAAGTTAAATAAACAATAAACAGTAATGACCAAAAGGACTGTAGAGATGTATTAGCAGTTAAGACTATTTGCATGGTAACTCACAACCGTCTACAACTTCAGAGTCAGGTGTTTCAATGTCCTCTTATTGCTTCTGAAGGCACTGCACACACATGCATGCAGGCAGCCAAAACACTGATACTCGTAAGATAAAAATAAACACATTAAAAAATAAATGAAAGAGTTAAAAACTTTGAAATACCGCTTGTATAATAGTGATGATAGATAAAGGAGTTTTTTGTGGTCATAAGCATTTTTGGCCATCCTTCTAAATATACCATATGATAGGATCAGTCAAACAGCTTCTGTGGAGATATGTTTGGCAAACAGACAAAATACAAACAAACAAAAACCAAAGAGATCAAAGAAGCATCACTATGTGTGAAGAGATCACCAGACTATCTATGAAAAACCTGATAAGAATTTTCAGTTTCCTGAGATTGTTTATGCAATGTGGATAATAATACTTATTATTATGTAGAATTATTGAAATAAAATAACTTATTCATTGCTGAGTTCCCATGTAGTGATGTCTATTTTAAGCACAGTTGACTGCTATAGAAAAATAAAAAGACCAGAATACTGTGGCTGCAATTGTAAGTGAAACCAGGGCCAGCTAAGTAAGTGATATGTGATTTGAGGTCAGGACAGGTAATGTGTCATCCAGATCTCAGGAAAACAATCTTCTAAGGAGAGTTTGAGGTACTTTAAAATTTTTTTCTCTATTTTATATTACACACCACATAGAATTTACTCTCAATCATTTTCAAATGCACAATTTAGTGACATTAAAATCAATTGTAATATTCCATGACCATCACTATGATCATACATAAACTGTTATTTGTAAAAAAAAAAAAAAAAAAAAAAAAAAAAAAAAAAAAAAAGAAAAAAAGAGCTCTACTCCCACTAAACATTACCATTCTGTGTCTGTACCTTCACTCATCTTCACGCCAACTCATGCCTGGCACATATCATTCTACTTTATGGCTCTATGATTAACATACTTATAAATCACTCACAGAAGTGTACTCATGCAATATTTACAGGTTATGACTGGCTTATCTTCCTTACCACAATATCGTCTAGTTTCTTTATGTTGTAGCCTTGTAGAATAATTCCTTTGAATTTAAAGATTGACTTATGTTCTAGAACACATTGATAAAGGACTTCTATCAATTCCTCAATTGGCTTGTAGTATATTTTAGAAGACCACATGCTGATTCTAATACACAATTAGAATTCAAATTTTTGTATTAGATATTGGTTGTAAAGCTATACTATCTATACCTTGATTTCTTCTATATATGTTCATTCACTTATAATGGAATGCCCTAAGATTTTCAGGCTAAGTAAGCCAAGTTATTGTAATACCCATGGCACCAGAACCACAAAGAGTCTTTCTGATCAAAATCTTCTTTTTTCTGGCCTAAGGGAGTAAGGGGGTATGTATGCCATCCATGTATGCAGATGGCCAAAATGCATAAAGATTATGGGTGCTGCCCCTTATAGGGGCAGAAATAACTTCCATAGTTCACAAGGGAATCTTGAATGTATAGTCCTTTAGCAGGAAGCTATCATTCCCAAATCTGAGAGGATGCGAAAGTTTCAGGGGAGGAGCATTATAGTTGTTTTTTACTGATTAGGGTCTTTGTTTGGAGGAGTTGGTCTGGATCCATTGAAGAGGGGATTCTCTGTTATGTAGCAGGTGGAGAGTCTTAACTTGATCCGCTGTGATGGATTAGGCAATTGTTGTCCTGCATTCTTGAAGAGGCTTGGAAAATAATTATTAGAGGGCTGTAAGCAGATGATCTTGTCATGGAGCAAAACAAATTTTTTCTGGGAAGTATAAGGGATAGGGAGGAATGAGGTGGGAGAAAAGAAGGAGGCCAATAAGAGGAAGTGGACACGAAGTTGGTTCAAGATGCCAATGACTACTCCTATTGCAATGTCTGTTGCACCAAATGAGCTAGGAGAGGCAGCAAAGTGGTACAGAGCATCAAAAAAAGGGGAGAGGAGAAAATAGAGAAGTAATATAAATCACTGTGCCGGGTCCAGGGTGAAAGGGATGATGGTCCATCTAGCTAGTTTCTCCACAACATCTAAATAGACTTTAAAAAATTTTATCAGGAATGAATGGATCTATGGTAGGGTGAGAGCTTCAGAAAAGCTCACATGGAACATTTTATTTGGGTATAAGGTAAAGTTTAATAAGTTAAACATTTAAAAGATGAGGTAGAAACATAGGCATAAGGCTAGTAAAGAGTAGAGTGTGATCAAGAGGAAAAACAAGAGAGAGAGAGAGAGAGAGAGAGAGAGAGAGAGAGAGAGATGGAAGGACTGTGTTAGTCTGGTCTCTATGTCATTAAACCCCATTTGAAACAAGTTAGTGTTTGCTGGTGTAGAAGCAGGATTGTTCAAGGAGTGCAAAAACCCTTCCCTTGGAAGCAGCCAGATCCAGTTATTTTTAGTATTGAAATATTGCAGCAGACAAGGAGTTGAGTTTGTCCTGAAGGATGTTAAGCTTATCTGAGATGGTGAGGCAGAGGATAATTGATGCATAGAAAGTTTCAGTCTAGATGTTTTAGTTTTGAGTTCCAAAAGCAATGGCCAGAGTAGCAAGAACAGGTATGAGTTCAGGGCTACAGGCAGGAGACTTGAGCCAGACTGGAGCTTACATAGTGAAACCTAGTGGAGAGAGAGAGAGAGAGAGAGAGAGAGAGAGAGAGAGAGAGAGAGAGAGAATAAGTATATAAATAAATTGTTATATACTATAAGTGTAGATATAAATACTATAAGAAATATTTTACTCTTAAAAATTACATACTGGAGCCAATAATAACAATAGTCTTCTATAAGAATATGAGTATTGGGGGGATCCAAGATGGTGGCAAGCAGTGTGGACCATGTTTAGAAGCTCCAGTAAACAATTCAGGGAATTGCACAGAATTCTGAACCAGGAACACCAAGGTCCCCACACCACTGCAGCAGGAGTGCTCCACGGATTGAAGGGACCAGGGTGCCAAGGACCTGCGTGCCCCTGCACACAGGAGGAATGTGGATTTTCTCGGACTGGAGCGACAGTGGCAGCAGTGGCAGCTGAGGTTTGCAGCTGGGAGCCCTCCAGCGGAGGCGATTGGTGTGGTGGCTGGTGGGAGTTGCTGCCGGAGAGGGGACTCTGGGCAGGATTTGGGCCATGCTACGCGGTTTGGGCTCCGTGACCCAAGCTCAACTTGGGCCCGCAGCTCGTGCCCTGAGACACAAACTGGACTCGGAGCGCAGTTCGGCCCCTGAGACCCAAGCTCAGCTCAGCACGCAGTTTGGCCCCTGAGACCCAAGCTCAGCTCAGCGCACATTTCGGCCCCTGAGACACTAGCTCAGCTCAGCGTGCAGTTTCGGCACAGAGTCCCTAGCTGGACTTGGCGGGAAGGTTGGGCCCAGAGACTCTAGCTGAGCTTTTCGCGCAGTTGCGGCCTCGAGACTCTGGCTGGACTCTGCATGCAGTTTGGGCCCAGAGTCCCTAGCTGAATTCAGCATGTAGTGTGGGTCCAGAGTCCCTAGCTGATCTCGGTGCTCAGTTCCACCCCTGAGACTCTGTCTGAGCTCGGCGTGCGGTTTGGGGCCAGAGACCCGAACTGCGTTTGGTGGGCAGGTTGGGCCAAGAGACTCCAGCTAAGCTTTTCAGACAGTCTGAGACTCTGGTTAGACCTGGTGTGCAGTTTGGGTCCAGAATTCCTGGTTGAGCTTAGTGGGAAGTTTGGGCCCTGAGACTATAACTGACCATGGCACATGCTTTGGGTCCAAAGTCCCTAGCTGAGCTTGGCACGCAGTCCCGGCCCAGAAACTCTGGCTGGACTCTGCGTGTAGTTTGGGCCCAGGGTCCCTAGCTGAGCTCAGCAAATGTTTCGGGCCCTGAGAATCTAGGTGAGCTCGGCACATGGTTAGGGCCCAGTGTCCCTGGCTGGAGTTGGCAGGCAGTTTGGGCCCTGAGACTCTAACTGAGCTTTGCACGGTCCCAGCCCTGAGACTCTGGCTGGGCTTGGTGGGCAGTTCGGTCCTAGAGACTCTAGCTGAGCTTGGCAGGCAGTTTTGCCCCAGAGAACCTAGCTGAGCTCAGAGTGTGGTTTGGGCCCAGAGTCCCTGGCTGGACTTGGCAGGCAGTCCCAGCCTGGAGAATTTGACTGGACTCGGGGGGAAGTTTGGGCCCTGAGACTCTAACTGAACTCAGTGAGCTCAGTGTGCGCTTTGGGCCTAAGACCCTGGTTGGACTCAATGCTAACTGGACTAAGTACATGGATTAAACCCTGAGACCCATTTGGGTCCAGAGACATGAACTTGGCTCAATGGATGGTTTGGGCCCTGTGACACTAACCTGGACTCTACAAGCAGTCTGGGTCTTGAAACATTACCAGGAAATAGACCAGCAGAGCATCAAAGCTCCAGGACTAAGGAATTCTCAGGGAGTAGAGTGGCCATCAGACCACCTCCACCTGATCTGCTTCAGTCCCTGGAGAGCTCCAGTGCCACAAGGGGACCCAGAAGGCTGTAGACACTTTGGCCTGACCCAACGCACATTCAGAGATGCAGAATGATTGCAGGATTCACAGTACAGGGGAGCTGGGGATCACTGGCTGTGAGAGTCCAAAACGAGAGGGCTAGCCTCTTGCCATCCAGACAAATGAAGCATCAGAACTTCTGGCCTAGGGAAATTGTGAGAAAACAGGTGAATCTATCATCAGACTCCCTTCATCCAACTCTGGAAGCTTACCCAACAAAAACAGAGATGGCAAGATGTCTAAAGGATAGCATAGAAGCATACGCAAAAACAAAACAAAACAATATGGCGTCTCCAGATCCCAGTTATCCCAAGGAAAACAACCCAGAGAACTCAAAAACAACAAAATACAAGAAAATGATCTCAAATCCTTAGTAATGAGGATGATAATGGAGGAAAGAAATAAAATTTGTAATCAAATGCAGGAAGACGCAGCCAAAGGTGCAAGACATAAAAGAAGCCCATAGAGAGGCACTGGAAAAATTTCAGGAAAATACAAACCAGATGAAGGAAATTAATAAAACAGTTCAACTTCTGAAGGCCTATAAAGAGGCAATGGAAGAAACTCAGGAATTTACCAACAATCAGATGAAAGAAATAAAAAGAATCGGTTCAAGCTCTGAGGATTAAAATGGATCCAATGATAAACACACAGACAGAAGAATAACGGGAATGTGAGAGCACAGAGAGGAAGGCGAGCAACACAGAGGCCAGCTTTTCTAACAGAATCCAAGAGATAGAGGAATATATTTCAGGGCTAGAAATACAATCATAGATCTTAAAGCAACCATTAAACAAAATGCTAAATCTGCAAAAATCCTGACACAAAACATCCAAGAAATCAAGGACACCAACACCATAAAAAGAAGAAATCTGAGGATAATAGGCACCGAAGAAAGAAAAGATATCAGATTCCAAGGCCCAGAAATTATTCTCAACAAAATCAGAAGAAAACCTCCCAATCTAAAGAAAGAGATGCCTATAAACATACAAGAGGCCTACAGAACACCAAATAGAATAGACTAGAAAAGAAAAACTGCCCGTCACATAATAATCAAAACAAAATATACAGAACAAAGAAAAAATATTAAAAGCTGCAAGGGAAAATGGCCAAATAACATTTAATGGCTCACCTATCAGAATTACACCTGACTTCTCAGCAGAGACCATAAAAGCCAGAGGGGCCTGCACAGAGATCCTGCAAACCCTAAGAGACCACAGATGCCAGGCCACACTACTTTACCCAGCAAAATTATCAATAACCATTGATGGAGAAAACAAAATATTCCATGACAAAAACAAATTCAAACCGTACCTATCAACAAATCCAGCTTTACAGAAGGTACTAGAAGGAAAACTTCATCCCAAAGAGACAAGCTACAACCAAAACTACTCAGGAAATAGATAACTATACATGGCAAAAACACAACTACACAAATGCTTGACTGGAACCAACATCAAAATTAAGACTCTTAACAATCACTGGTCATTAATATCTCTCAACATCAATGGTCTAAATTCTCCAAAAAAGACACAGATGAACTGAATGGGTACATAAACAAGATCCAACATTCTTCTGCATCCAAAAAACACATCTCACACATAATGATAGACATCACCTCAGGGTAAAAGGTTGGAAAAAATATTCCAAGCAAATGGTCACAAGAAGCAAGCAGGCATAGACATTTTAATATCTAACAAAATAGACTATCAACCAAAATTAATCAAAAAAGATGAGGAAGGACACTTCATACTCATCAAAGGTAAAGTCAACCAAGATGACATCACAATTCTGAACATCATGCTCCCAATACAAGGGCACCCACATTTGTAAAAGATCTGTTAATGAAGCTTAAACCATATATCGATCCCCACACAAAAATAGTGGAAGACTTCAACACCCCACTCTCTCTGAAGGATAGGTCATTGAACCAGAAACTAAGCCGAGAAATAACATCTTTAAACAATGCCATGAATCAAATGGATCTAACAGATATCTATAGAACCTTTCACCCAAACAAGAAAGAATATACCTTCTCTGCACTCCATGGAACCTTCTCCAAAATTGATCACATCGAAGGTCACAAAGCAAGTCTCAACAGATACAAGAGGATTGAAATAATACCTTGTATCTTATCAGATCACAGTCTTAGGCTGCAATTCAACAACAACAGAAATAACAAAAAGCCTACACATACGTGGAAACCAAACAACTCTCTGCTAAATGACACCTGGGTCAGGGAAAACATAAAGAAAGAAATTAAAGACTTCCTGAAATTCAATGAAAATGAAGGAACAACATATCCAAATTTGTGGGATACATTGAAAGCAGTGCTAAGAGGAAAATTCATAGCACTAAGTGCCTTTAAAAAGAAATTGGAAACATCCCACATAAGCAACTTAACAACACATCTGGAAGCCCTAGAAAAGAAAGAAGCAGAATCACCCAAGAGGAGTAGACGTCTGGAAATAATCACACTCAGGGCTGAAATCAATAAATTAGAAACAAAGAGAACAATTCAAAGAATCAACAAAACCAAGAGCTGTTTTTTGGTTTTTTTTTTTTTTGAGAAAATCAACAAAATAGACAAACTGTTAGCCAAACTAACTAAAAGGCAGAGGGACAGTATACAAAGCAACAAAATCAGAAATGAAAAGGGAGTCATAACAACAGACACTGAAGAAATACAAAGAATCATAAGATACTACTTTAAAGGCATATATGCCCCAAAATTTGAATATCTAAGGGAAATGGACATTTTTCTTGATCGATTCCACTTGCCAAAATTGAATCAAGATCAGATAAACAAATTAAATAGGCCTATTTCTCCTATAGAAATAGAAGCAATCATTGATAGTCTCCCAACCAAAAAAAGCCCAGGGCCAGATGGTTTCAGTGCAGAATTCTATCAGACTTTCAAGGATGTGCTAGTACTGAAACTCTTCAAGCTACTCCAAAAGATAGAAATGGATGGAACATTACCAAATTCATTCTATGAGGCCATAGTCACATTGATATCTAAACCTCACAAAGACCCAACAAAGAAAGAGAATTTCAGACCAATTTCTCTTATGTACATTGATGCAAAAATACTAAATAAATTACTTGCAAAACGAATACAAGAACACATCAAAGATATTATTCGTCATGACCAGGTAGGCTTAATTCCAGGCATGCAGGGATGGTTTAATATACAGAAATCCATCAATGTAATCCACCATATAAACAAACTGAAAATAAAAAAACCACAGGATCATATCCTTAGATGCAGAGAAAGCATTTGATAAAATCCAAAACCCATTCACGTTTAAAGTTTTGGACAGCCACTTTGGAAATCTATCTGGTGCTATCTCAGAAAACTGGGAATAGGACTTCCTCAAGACCCAGCTATTCCACTCCTTGGAATATACCCAGAAGATGCTTCAGCACACAACAAGAAAATTTACCCAACCATGTTCATAGCAGCCTTATTCATAATAGCCAGATCATGGAAATAGCCTAAGTGTCCCTCAGTAGGAGAATGGATAAAGAAACTGTGGTACATTTACACTATAGAATACTACTCACCTATTAAAAACAAGGAGTTCCCAAAATTTGTGGACAAATGGATTGAACTAGAAATGATCATAATGAGTGAGTTAACCCAGAAACAGAAAGTGTCAAATGGTATATTCTCACTTATATCTGCATACTAGCCCAAGGGGCATGTCCCATGAAAGTCTTCACTTACCCGGAAACTGGGACAGAGGGGAGGACATCCTATTGGGACTCTAGATGAGAGAAGCATGGGAGAATGGCAAAGTAGAAGGATCCAGAGGGTCCTTGAAGCCTCCAAGAACATTATGATAGGCAGATTTGGGCGCAGGGGTCACGCTGTAACTATGACACCAGCCAAGGACAATACATGCAGTAAACTTCAAACCCCTACCCAGATCTAGCCAATGGACAGGATATTCTCCACAGTTGAGTGGAAAGTGGGGTCTGACTTTCACACGTAGTCTGGTGCCTCATATTTGACTGCATACTCTGGATGGGGAGACCTGGTGGCACTCAGAGGAAGGATAGCAGGCTACCAGGAAGAGACTTGATACCCTATGAGCATACAAAGGGGGAGGAGGTCTCCCTCAGTCACAATTACAGGAGAGGGGAGTAAGGGGAAAATGGGAGGGAGGGAGGAATTGGAGGATACAAGGGATGGGCTAACCGTTGAGATGTAATATGAATAAATTAATAAAATAAAATTTAAAAAAAGAATATGAGTATGGAAAATGTGTTGCTATTGACTTTGTTTTATTTTCTCATGTTAATTGTCTGGAACATTAAATTTTTAATGTTTGCTATTTATTGTTAATTTTTAGTATGTATTGTTACTATTATTTAATTCATGTTATTTGCTATGTGACATGGGAATACCCTAGTCTAAAGCATGAACTTTACTTCATTACTTCAAACATAACATTTATTTTAAAATATCTATTTTGTTTTGTAATAAGATTCATAATTCCCACAATACATAGCACAGAAGTCTATGTATAAGTAAATGTGTGCCTAGCCACATTACGTTTTTATTGGTATTGATTTAATTCTTAAATTTGAATTGTGCATGCTTCCCATTCAAGAATATATGCAGATGTTTACCGTGGCAGTAGACTGAAAGTGATTTTCTGTTAATCTTATGACAGTTTGTTTATTTGTTAAAAACAAGTATATGTTTTGAATATTTTATACATTTCTTCTCTGGCTCCCTTGTGTTCCCAACTCCTGAAACAGTAACTCCCTGGCATAGGTTTTAAGGTAGATTATGTATATTTATAGGATATTCCTGCTTTGCTTATAAACTTATGTGGATGTTTGTGTGCTTATGTAATATAGGTAGTTTTTGAGAGTTTTAAAATATTTATCTCCCAGGATTCCACATACATTATTTAATTACGACAGAAAAGAAATAAACTAGATAAAATCATTACTGAAATAAAATATTTTATAAAGAGGACTGAAAAAGAACCAAAGAGGAAAACAAATAAAAAGAACAGTCATTCTTCAAGAGGACTCAAAAGGAGCTTACAGTGAATCTTTGGTGTTGTTGGTTAGTTATGAAGCAGGTATTTACATGAGTGGAGGGGTTTGTTTTGTTTTGTTTTGTTTTTCATCTCCTATTTTCAATTCAGAAGTTTTTAAAATACATTTAAGCAAATTGTACAGATTGATGCATGGCAAAAATTTTGCATGCTTGCAAAGAGGTTAAAGTTGAACTATATATCAACTACACATTCAAGGAATAATATAATTTCCTGCTTTCATAATGATATTTAACTTTAAGTATGAAATTCACAATGAAAAAGGGTCTATAGCTTTCAGAACTGACAGGAAAATGTGTAAGCCTTTGGAGCAATTATTCCAAACACCATGTGTGGTATTATATTTAGATAGTGCAATACATTGAATAATCCTCTTTAGACTAGCATATTTTAAGTCTCATTGAATAATATTTGACATTTGAGTACAGCTTTTTAAAATGAAAGAATAACTTCAGTTTCTGCCAGAAAAGTTGGTGACAGCAGTGTGTGGTGCTGGGAGGGCTGGAAATTCCTTGAACTTCTGAGAAAGGTCTCATTTATACCTCCATTTTACAGAGAAATTTCAAGACTCACTATCCAAGAGTATTTTTCTATTTTACCAACAACACAAGAGAACAGAGAGAGCTCTCGGTCTTTATCATAAAAGAACATTTACCTTCAAAACTTTTGCTTTCAGATAACTATGTTTTCCATCATAGTGCTTGTCTTGCAATGTTAACAAAAGTTGCAAAGAATATTTTCCACTAATATCTCAAATCAATAGCTCATGCTGTACTGCATCATTCTGTCACAATAAACGCTCCCAGCAAAGTCACCAGAACAGAGAATCTCCCACATGCTTAGAGAATACTTGCAACAAGATTGACACACAAGGGCCCGGAGAAATGGATTATTAGGTAACAAACTTGATGTAGAAATGTGAGGACATGAGTTCTAATCCCTAGAACCAGCATGAAAGCTATGTGACTAGTGAAATGGGAGGTCGATACAGGGGAGTTTCCAGAAACACAGTGAAGGGTGAAGACTGACAGAGGCTTTCTGCTTTCTCTCATACATTATGCATGTATGTATGTATGTATGTATGTATGTATGTATGTATGTGTGCGTGTGTATGTATGTATGTGTGTGTGTATGTGTGTATGTATGTATGTGTGTGTGTGTATGTATGTGTGTATGTGGTATATATGCCACCATTTGTTTTCTGTATTACCAATAAGAGACAACTAGCTAATGCTGAGAAATACAGAGAATGCTGTGGGACATCTTGGTCCAGTGAGAGGAGGAGAAAGAGCAGGAAGCTCAGGAGGGATCCACATGGAGAAGACTGAGCAACACCAGAAGAAATGACTAAAAATCAGGCATAATGTGGTAAATAATAGGAGGAAGCTATACTAGCTTGGAGGTTAAGGTTGGAGTAATTAATTGCTCAGTATTGCTTGTAGGCTAATTAAATATATCCTGTCTCTTTCTGTGGCTATTTGGGTATTCTACTGGTCAAAAAAAAAATAACTGCTGATTTTATTGAGTTAATAAATCAATATTAAATACTAATAAACTTACAACAAATAGCCTAACATAATAATTGGTAGCACATTCTAAACTTTTAGTTTGCTTTCTTTTTCTTTTTTTGAAAACTCCGTTGTCCAGATAACAGTCCCATGTAAATTAAATTAGCATCTGTGTGGGTAAAGTCTCATGAGCAGTATGTTTGAAGTTCACATATTTCAATGTTAAGTTCTTCAAAAGCTGAAAAATATACATAAGCACAATCAAGTATATATAATGAAAATATCATTTGCCTCTAAGGCTAAGATGGGTTTTCTTTCCCTAACAGCTATTACTACTACGTGCTTTTTGGCAGTGAAGTGAATATATTCTAACCACTTGGAAGAATAAAACTATTTATATATGAATTAATAATGATTATCTCCACCAAATATAAATATGAATGCAGCATAGAGCTATGATCCCGCGGGCCACAAAGACACATGTTCTGATCCCATCAGGCTTGGTGGTACCCAAGTTTACACAAATATCCCTTTTCCATGTGTTGATTAATTTTGCTATCTCTTTGCTGTCAGTATTAGGCAAACAAGAGAGATACCAAAGGCTAAATAATAATTAGTAATAAAATCTTTGGTTTTGGGAAACTCTCTAATTAACTTACTTTCTATGTGAATACATACAGTATCAGAATTTAAAATCAGGGGCCGGTTTGATTGCTTAGAAGCCAGAAATGCTTGCTGCTAAGCTGGATGGTCTGAATTGAGTTCCAGAAGTGGTTTGAGGAAGAAAACTATCTCCAGCCAGGCCTGGTAGCACACGCCTTTAATCCCAGCACTTGGGAGGCAGAGGCAGGTGGGTCACTGTGAGTTTGAGACCAGCTGTCCAGGACATCTAAGGCCTGTTATACAGAGAAACCCTGTCTTGAAAAACCTAAACAAAGAAAAACAAACAAACAAACAAACAAACAAAAAACAAAAAGAAAAAGAAAACTGTCTCCAGAAATTTGACCTCTAACATCTCTATGTGAACTGTGATACTCTCTCTCTCTTCTCTCTCTCTCTCTCTCTCTCTCTCTCTCTCTCTCTCTCTCTCTCTCTCTCTCTCTCTCTCTCTCACACACACACACACACACATATCACAATAGATAGATGATAGATAGATACTTAAAGAATATAACTTGGAAAAGCAATAAAAAATTTATCCATTTACCCAAGTAGTCTATAGACTAATCTCTCCCAGTGAAAATTTCCAGTGAGATCAAAATGAAGGAAACATTGTTGCTTCTTACCAGCATCGACTTTACAAGTAGAAGGACCACTTTTGTGATAGTATCCACCTTTCTTCACTTAAGATAATAAGGGGAAGACAGTATCATAATAGGAATCAGAGGACTGAAAGTTTAATTGATTTACTAGGGTGGATTCCCCCTTCAACTTTGTAAAGGAGGGCTGTATCTGCATGACTGGTAATTCGCCTTATGCTGTAAAAAAGATATCAGATATCATCAGCAGATTGTCACTACTTCAAGAAAAAGACTTAATTAAACTCAGATTCCTGAAGAGATAGAAGGGACCTTTCACCAAGACACTGAGTTCTAGAGTCTGTTTTTCAAACTTGAATTTGTTGTTTGAAAGTTAGGAGCGTGGGGCAGGAGAGACAACTCAGTGGTCAAGGACACTGACTGCTCTTCCAGAGGACCTGGTTTCATATCCCAGCATGGAAGCTCAGAACTGTCTATAACTCCAGGATCTGACACTCTTACATAGATATAAATGCAAGCAAAATACCAATGCATATAAAATAAAGGTAAATAAATTTTAAAAGGAAAGTTGGGAATGAGTTTTCTTGCTCTAAAACCTCAAAGATATCTTTGCAAGATAAAGAGCATGAAAGCAAAACATTATATGAGTTTAAAACTGTGTCCAAGAGTGGACATTTGCTTTGAATTTACTCTAAGCTCCTTCTATACTATAGCAGACTCACCAAGATATCCCATTAAGCCAGCAATTCTGTGACATCATTTTCCTGAAGAGATTTACCCATTTACAAAGGCATTTTAGTTTACAGTGCCATATCACTTCTTTTTTTTTTAAATTTTTTTTATTATTAATTTATTCTTGTTACATCTCAATGTTTATCCCATCCCTTGTATCCTCCCATTCCTCCCCCCCCCCATTTTCCCATTATTCCCCTCCCCTATGACTGTTCCTGAGGGGGATTACCTCCCCCTATATATTCTCATAGGGTATCAAGTCTCTTCTTGGCTACTTGCTGTCCTTCCTCTGAGTGCCACAAGGTCTCCCCCTCCAGGGGACATGGTCAAATGTGAGGCACCAGAGTATGTGAGAAAGTCGTATCACACTCTCCACTCAACTGTGGAGAATATTCTGACCATTGGCTAGATCTGGCAAGGGGTTTAAAGTTTACCTCCAGTATTGTCCTTGGCTGGTGCCTTAGTTTGAGCGGGACCCCTGGGCCCAAATCTGCCTATCATATTGTTCTACTTGTAGATTTCTAGGACCCTCTGGATCCTTTTATTTTGCTGTTCTCCCATGCGTCTCTCATTTAGAGTCCCAATAGGATGCCTTCCCCTCTGTCCCAGTTTTCTGGTAAGTGAAGGCTTTTGTGGGACATGCCCCTTGGGCTAGTATGCAGATATAAGTGAGTATATACCATTTGATTCTTTCTGCTTCTGGGTTAACTCACTCATTATGATCATTTCTAGCTCAATCCATTTATCCACAAATTTCGGGAATTCCTTGTTTTTAATAGCTGAGTAGTATTCCATAGTGTATATGTACCACAGTTTCTTTATCCACTCTTCTACTGAGGGACACTTAGGCTGTTTCCATGTTCTGGCTATTATGAATAAGGCTGCTATGAACATGGTTGAGCAAATTTTCTTGTTGTGTGCTGGAGCATCTTCTGGGTATATTCCAAGGAGTGGGATAGCTGGGTCTTGAGGAAGCCCTATTCCCATTTTTCTGAGATAGCACCAGATAGATTTCCAAAGTGGCTGTACTAGTTTGCATTCCCACCAGCAATGAAGGAGTGTTCCTCTCTCCCCACATCCTCGCCAGCATGTGGTGTCACTTGAGTTTTTGATCTTAGCCATTCTGATGGGTGTAAGATGGAATCTCAGAGTTGTTTTGATTTGCATTTCCCTGATGACTAATGAGGTTGAGCATTTCTTTAAGTGTTTCTCAGCCATTTGATACTCCTCTCTTGAGAATTCTCTGTTTAGTTCCAAGCCCCATTTCTCAATTGGGTTATTCGGTTTGGTGGTGTTTAATTTCTTGAGTTCTTTATATATTTTAGATATTAGACCTTTGTCAGATGTAGGGTTGGTGAAGATTTTTTCCCAGTCTGTAGGCTGTCGCTTTGTTCTCTTGACAGTGTCTCCTGCCTTACAGAAGCTTCTCAGCCTTATGAGGTCCCATTTATTAATGGTTGACATTAAGGCCTGGGCCGTTGGTGTTCTGTTCAGGAAGTTGTCTCCTGTGCCAATATGTTCCAGGCTCTTTCCCACTTTTTCTTCTAAGTGGTTTAGTGTCTCTGGTTTTATGTTGAGGTCTTTAATCCACTTGGATTTGAGTTTTGTGCAAGGTGACAAATATGGGTCCAGTTTCATTTTTTTACACATAGACCTCCAGTTAGACCAGCACCATTTGTTGAAGATGCTATCCTTTTTCCATTGAATGGATTTGGCTCCTTTGTCAAAAATCAAGTGACCATATGTGTGTGGATTCATATCTGGGTTTTCGATTCGATTCCACTGATCAACCAGCCTGTTGCTGTACCAGTACCATGCTGTTTTAATTACTATTGCGTTATAGTACAGTTTGAGATCAGGTATGGAGATTCCTCCGGAGCACCTTTTATTGTACAAGATTGTTTTAGCTATTCTGGGTTTTTTGTTTTTCCATATGAAGTTCAGAATTGAACTTTCAATGTCTTTAAAATATTGTGTAGGTATTTTGATAGGGATTGCATTGAATCTGTAGATTGCTTTTGGTAGGATGGCCATTTTTACTATGTTAATTCTCCCGATCCATGAGCAAGGAAGATCATGCCATCTTCTCAGGTCATCTTCAATCTCTTTCTTCAGAGTTTTGAAATTTTTTTCATACAAGTCCTTCACTTGCTTAGTTAGGGTAACTCCTAGATATTTTATATTGCTTGTGGTTAATGTGAAGGGTGTGGTTTTCCTAATTTCTTCCTCTGCAAGCTTGTCATTTGTGTATAGGAAGGCTACAGACTTTTTTGAGTTAATTTTGTATCCAGCCAATTTGCTGAAGGTGTTTATCAGCTTTAGGAGTTCTCTGGTGGAGTTTTGAGGGTCACTTATGTACACTATCATATCATCTGCAAAGAGGGATAATTTGACTTCCTCCTTTCCCATTTGGATACCCTTGATCTCCTTTTGTTGTCTTATTGCTCTGCCTAGAACTTCAAGTACTATATTGAAGAGATATGGAGAGAGTGGGCAGCCTTGTTTTGTTCCCGATTTTAGAGGAATTTCCTTGAGTATCTCACCATTTACTTTGATTTTGGCTATTGGCTTGCTGTAGATAGCCTTTATTATGTTGAGGAAAGTGCCTTGTATCCCCAATCTCTCTAAAACTTTAAACATGAATGGGTGTTGAATTTTATCAAATGCTTTCTCTGCATCCAAGGAGATGATCATGTGGTTTTTTATTTTCAGTTTGTTTATATGGTGGATTACATTGATGGATTTCCGTATATTAAACCATCCCTGCATGCCTGGAATGAAGCCTACTTGGTCATGATGAATGATATCTTTGATGTGTTCCTGTATTCGTTTTGGAAGTATTTTATTTAGTATTTTTGCATCTATGTTCATAAGAGAAATTGGTCTGAAATTCTCTTTCTTTGTTGATTCTTTGTGAGGTTTAGGTATCAATGAGACTATGGCCTCATAGAATGAATTTGGTAATTTTCCATCCATTTCTATCTTTTGGAGTAGCTTGAAGAGTATCGGTATTAGCTCGCCTTTAAAGGTCTGGTAGAATTCTGCACTGAAACCATCTGGCCCTGGGCTTTTTTTGGTTGGGAGACCATCGATGATTGCTTCTATTTCTGTAGGGGAAATGGGACTATTTAGCTTGTTTATCTGTTCTTCATTCAACTTTGGCAAGTGAAATTGTTCAAGAAAATCGTCCATTTCCCTTAGATTTTCAAATTTTGTGGCGTATATGCCTTCAAAGTAGGATCTTATGATTCTTTGAATTTCTTCAGTGTCTGTTGTTATGTCTCCCTTTTCATTTCTGATTTTGTTGATTTCAATACTGTCTCTCTGCCTTTTAGTTAGTTTGGCTAATGGTCTGTCTATCTTGTTGATTTTCTCAAAGAACCAGCTTTTGGTTTGGTTGATTCTTTGGACTGTTTTCTTAGTTTCTAACTTGTTAATTTCAGCCCAGAGTTTGATTATTTCCAGGCGTCTACTCCTCTTGGGTGTTTCTGCTTCTTTTTTTTTCTAGGGCTTCCAGTTGTGTTGTTAAGATGCTTATGTGCGATGTTTCCAATTTCTTTTTAAAGGCACTTAGTGCTATGAATTTTCCTCTTAGCACTGCTTTCAATGTATCCCACAAATTTGGGTATGTTGTTTCTTCATTTTCATTGAATTTCAGAAACTCCTTGATTTCTTTCTTTATTTCTTCCCTGACCCAGGTGTCATTTAGCAGAGAGTTGTTTAGTTTCCACATACGTGTAGGCTTTTTGTTATTTCTGTTGTTGTTGAATTTCAGCCTAAGAGCATGGTGATCTGATAGGATACAAGGTATTATTTCAATCCTCTTGTATCTATTGAGGCTTGCTTTGTGACCTACGATGTGATCAATTTTGGAGAAGGTTCCATGGGGTGCAGAGAAGAAGGTGTATTCTTTCTTGTTTGGGTGAAAGGTTCTATAGATATCTGTTAGATCCATTTGACCCATGGCATTGGTTAATGATGTTATTTCTCGGCTTAGTTTCTGTTTCAATGACTTATCCTTCAGTGAGAGTGGGGTGTTGAAGTCTCCCATTATTATTGTGTGGGGATCGATGTGTGGTTTAAGCTTTTTTAGGAGATCTTTTACAAATGTGGGTGTCCTTGTATTGGGAGCATAGATGTTCAGAATTGTGATGTCATCTTGGTTGACTTTACCTTTGATGAGTATGAAGTGTCCTTCCTCATCCCTTTTGATTAATTTTGGTTGAAAGTCTATTTTGTTCGATACTAAAATGGCTACACCTGCTTGCTTCTTGTGACCATTTGCTTGGAATATTTTTTTCCAACCTTTTACCCTGAGGTAATGCCTTTCATTATGGGTGAGATGTGTTTCTTGGATGCAGAAGAATGTTGGATCTTGTTTATGTACCCATTCAGTTAGTCTGTGTCTTTTTATTGGAGAATTGAGACCATTGATGTTGAGAGATATTAATGACCAGTGACTGTTAAGAGTCTTAATTTTGATGTTGTTTCCAGTCGAGCGTTTGTGTAGTTGTGTTTTTGCCATGGGATAGTTATCTATTTCCTGGGTAGTTTTGGTTGTAGCTTGACCCTTTGGGATGGAGTTTTCCTTCTAGTACCTTCTGTAAAGCTGGGTTTGTGGATAGGTACTGTTTGAATTTGTTCTTGTCATGGAATATTTTGTTTTCTCCATCAATGTTTATTGATAATTTTGCTGGGTAAAGTAGTCTGGCCTGGCATCTGTGGTCTCTTAGGGTTTGCAGGATCTCTGTCCAGGCCCTTCTGGCTTTTATGGTCTCTGCTGAGAAGTCGGGTGTAATTCTGATAGGTTTACCATTAAATGTTATTTGGCCCTTTTCCCTTGCACCTTTTAATATTTTTTCTCTGTTCTGCATGTTTTGTGTTTTGATTATTATGTGGCGGGCAGTTTTTCTTTTCTGGTCAATTCTATTTGGTGTTCTGTAGGCCTCTTGTATGTTTATAGGCATTTCTTTCTTTAGATTGGGGAAATTTTCTTCTATGATTTTGTTGAGAATAGTTTCTGGGCCCTGGAGTCTGATGTCTTCTCTTTCTTCAATGCCTATTATCCTCAGATTTCTTCTTTTCATGGTGTCCTTAATTTCTTGGATGTTTTGTGTCAGGAGTTTTCCAGATTTGGCATTTTCTTTAATGGTTGATTCAATATCTGTGATTGTATCTTCTAGACCTGAGATTCGTTCTTCCATCTCTTGGATTCTGTTAGAAAAGCTCACCTCTGTGTTGCTCGCCTTCTTCTCTGAGGTCTCACGTTCTCGTTTTTCTTCTGTCTGTGTGTTTATCATTGAATCCATTTTCATTTTCAGATCTTGAACTGATTTTTTGATTTCTTTCATCTGATTTTTTGTATATTCCTGAGTTTCTTCCATTGCCTCTTTATAGGTCTTCAGAGCTTGAACCGTTTTATTTATTTCTTTCATCTGGTTGTTTACATTTTCCTGCAATTTTTCCCGTTCCACTCTATGTGCTTCTTTTATGTCTCTCACCTGTTTGTCTGCATCTTCCTGCATTTGATTACGAATTTTATTTGTTTCCTCCATTATCATCCTCATTACTAAGGATTTGAGGTCATTTTCTTGTATTTCTGTTGTATTTGAGTTCTCCGGGTTGTTTTCTTTGGGATAGCTGGAAACTGGAGACGCCATGTTGTTTTGAGTTTTTTTGCGTATGCTTTTTCGTTGTCCTTTAGACATCTTGCCATCTTTGTTTTTGTTGAGTAGCTTCCAGAGTTGAATGGAGGGTGTCTGATGATAGATTCACTTTTTTTCTCACGATTTCCCTAGGCTGGGAGCTCAAAGCTTCACTGGTGTGGATGTTAGGAGGTTAGCCCTGTTGTTCTGGTCTCTCACAGCCAGTGATCCTCAGCCCCCCTCTGCTGTGGATCCTGCAATTGATCTGGGTCTCTGAATGAGCGTTGGGTCAGGCCAAGGTATCCACAGCCTTCTGTGTTCCCTGCCAAGTCCAGCCAGGAGCACTGGGACCGAACCACGGGCTGAACTCAACTAGATTCTCAGGGCCTGAACCGTCTGCCAAGCTCAGCTAGGAATTCTGGGCACAAAATGCACACAGGGTCCAGCCAGAATTTTTGTGCTGGGACTACGCACCAAGCTCCGCTAGGGCCTTTTGGCCCAAAGTGCGTGCTGTGGTCAGTTATTGACTCAGGGCCCGAACTGACCACCAATCTCAGCCAGGAATTCTGGATTCAAACTGCACACTGTGTCCAACCAGAGTCTTAGAGCTGGTGGAACCGAGAGCTCTGTCCAGCCTGCGCCACAGCAGGAGAACTGCGGCTGCTCTGAGTTAGCGCCAGTGGTGGAACAAGTGCTCCGCCCAGACTGTGTCACCGCAGGGGAGCTGCTGCTGAGCTGAGGTGGTGCCTAGGATGGAACTGAGCACGTCACCAAGCCTGCGCCACAGCAGGAGAACTGCGGCTGCTCTGAGTTAGTGCCAATGGTGGAACCAAGTGCTCTGCCCAGACTGTGTCACTGCTGGGGAGCTGCCACTGAGCTGAGGTGGCGCCTAGGGTGGAACTGAGTGCTCGGCCAGGCCTGCGCCACAGCAGGAGAACTGCAGCTGCTCTGAGTTAGCGCCTGTGGTGAAACCAAGTGCTCCGCCCAGACTGTGTCACCGCAGGGGAGCTGCCGCTGAGCTGAGGTGCTGCCTAGTGTGGAGCAGCGTGCTCAACTAAGCCTGCGCCACAGCAGGGGAGCTGTGGCCGAAGCTGAGTTAGTGCCTCAGGCAGAATTGCTTGCTGGGCCAGGCCAGTACCCGGGACTCTGGGGCCAAACTGTCTGCCGAGTCCAGTCTGGGTCCAAAGGCTCCACGCAACCCAAATCCTGCCCCGAGTCCCCTCTCCCGCAGCAACTCCCACCAGCCACCACACCAATCGCCTCCACCAGAAGGCTATGAGCTGCAAACCTCAGCCGCCGCTGCTGGTGCTGCTGCCTCTGCCGCTGCCGCTCCGATCAGAGAAAAACCACGCTCCTCCCGTGTGCAGGGGCACGCAGGTCCTCCGCACCCTGGTCCCTCCGAACCGTGGAGCACTCCCGCTGCCGTGATGTTCGGACCTCGGTGTTCCTGGCTCAGAAATCTGTGCAATTCCCTGAATTGTTCACTGGAGCCTCCAAACGCGGTCCATACTGCTCGCCGCCATCTTGGATCCCTCCATATCACTTCTTAATGTTTCATAATGAGGACTGATTTCAGTATATATTTTATAGGCAACAACTGTACTCAACATATAACAGATGCTTTCAGATTTCAGAGCCTAGTTTAAAAAACATTCTAAAGCAAATTGCAGCAGACAAGGTAAGATTTGGAATTTGCCAATAATGTGCATATAAGAATACTTGAGTACAAGGATTAAATAATGAGCCTAGTTGTGTGAGTATATTGAATGTTGCATAACCTTGAGAGCCTAGAGATTTTCAAGGTTGCACTGTGCTTGTAACAACTCATTTTTCATCTGAGGGATGGCCTTTGCATCATCTGAAGACCAATGTATAATTTTGTCTTTTCCTCTGATCTTCTAGTTCTTTGAAATTTAGAATAAACCTGAGTAAAAATTATTTCTGCTTCTCAAGTGAAGAAAGAATATTCTAAGGCAGAAATAGAACCAACAAGTCTTTAGGTGAATGTTGAATTTTTTCAAAGTTTTTGTTTATTGAAATTAGACTCATTTTTCATACAATATATCTTGACTCCTGTTTCCCTTCCTCTATTTCTCTCAGTACGTCACCTCATCTCAAGATTCATTCCATTTATATCTCCATTTATATCTAGAACATGCTTCTAGAATATGACAACTTAGCATGATAAAATAAATTACAATAAGATAAAGAAAGAGCCATCACATAGACGGTGGAGAAGGGCAACTCAACAAAAGAAAAATTAGACCCAAGTAGACACAATAACCAAAGACCCACAAATTCAGAGACTCAGGAGTCCCATAAATATAGTAAGGTAAGAGCCATACAATATACTGAGAGGACCCGGGGCACTTCATGTGGGCTCTGTTCTTGCTGCTTCAGTCTTTGAGTTTTTATTAACTTTGCATAATTTTCTTAGTTATGAGGGACTTGTTCTCCTACTGTTCTCCATATCCTCTGGCTCTTACATTGCTTTCTCTTCCTTTTCCTCAGGGATCTCTGAGACCCGATGGGAGAAATTTGATGAAGAAATCTCAGAGTGTTTTTTCCCAATGTCACTCCCTCTGTTTAATATCTGGTTGTGGGTCTTTATTCCCATATGATTCAGGAGTAAGCCACTGTATTGATGGGTGAACATGGCATCAATTGATGAGTGTAACAATATATTAAGGAGACATTTCATTGTTATTTTTTAAACCAGTAGATAGTCACTAGGCTGTCTAGTCTCTGGGGTTTGATCACTCAAGAAGTGTTGGGTATTGATTCCGTCTTATGGAGTTGGACAAATCAGACATTACTTGGTTACCCCCACAAGTTCTGTATCACCATGCACCTAGCATATCTTCCAGCACAGTTCAATGGTTTTTTGGCTGAGTTGTTTACATTTCTCTTTTGGTAGTCTGGAGAGTCATGCCAGCATCAAAGACACTAAAGTGTAGGTATGAATGATATATATTGTCTACACCTTGACCTCTCCATGATTAATATGTTGTCTGGGTGTTATTTTCAGCCATGTGCCTGTGATGATTTGAATAGGTATGTTCCCCATTGTAGAACCTTGCTGTTGAGGTCAAGTCTGGCATTTACTGATATACTCCGAGTTTGGTATAAAATGACAGACTTCCTTTCTCAGCTGGGTTTCCTCTTTTTCTGATCTGGAGAATCCCACATCCCTTAAAGGGTGTCATATAACTCTCAGGAAAGCTTCCAGGCCATACTGTTTCCTGACAAGAAACCTGTTCAGCAAGCACCTTGGGATTCTTGGAGATATGAACCCTTTGCTAAAAAGATGTTTTGGTGCCTTTGCTTTTTACCAGTGACTTTTAACTGTACCTGGAGGTTCTCTCCACCCATAGAATAATTAAGTACTGCTTTCTTCTGTTATAATGGGGCTGTTCTGTTACACGTACATAAGCATTCCTGGCACCACTAGCTCCAGTGAATAAAACAGTCACCCTTAAAACCACTGTCACTTATCCACAAATTTCGGGAATTCCTTGTTTTTAATAGCTGAGTAGTATTCCATATATTGAGCTAGAAATGATCATAATGAGTGAGTTAACCCAGAAGCAGAAAGAATCAAATGGTATATACTCACTTATATCTGCATACTAGCCCAAGGGGCATGTCCCACGGAAGCCTTCACTTACCAGGAAACTGGGACAGAGGGGAAGGCATCCTATTGGGACTCTAAATGAGAGACGCATGGGAGAATAGCAAAATAAAAGGATACAGAGGGTCCTAGAAACCTACAAGTAGAACAATATGATAGGCAGATTTGGGCCCAGGGGTCCCGCTCAAACTAAGGCACCAGCCAAGGACAATACAGGAGGTAAACTTTAAACCCCTTGCCAGATCTAGCCAATGGTCAGAATATTCTCCACAGTTGAGTGGAGAGTGTGATATGACTTTCTCACGTACTATGGTGCCTCACATTTGACCATGTCCCCTGGAGGGGGAGACCTGGTGGCACTCAGAGGAAGGACAGCAGGTAGCCAAGAAGAAATAGGGTGGAGGTGGGAGAGAGGGCGGGAAATGGAAGATATTCCTTTTAAGGGATTAGCAAGAAGGGATGAAGGAAGGGTAGCTCTATGTTTTGGTTGATTGATTAGACCATATAGTTATTTTCAACCATGCATGTTTATCACACTGCATTTTAATAATATATGTCTAGTTATGCACATGCATAAGATGACAAAGAGGGAATTCTCAGTTAAGGGCAAAGTTTTGCCTTTCTGTGCAGTTACCCCAAACCAGTTTAGGATGGACTAGCCCTCCTACCATCATCCCCGAATGTACCAAGAATGCAGTGAATTGAGGGTCCAACGGCTATTAATGGAAAAGAAACACTCATTTGTTTTAAAGGGGTATGTGGGCAGCTTCATGCAGGTGGAATCCTTTATTGTTAGTAATTTTTAGGTGCATTGTTTGGGGAGAGGTTCATATATTAGGTTTTGTAAGGTTTTCCGGTTTCTAAGAGCATTATTAAAGGAGAGTGTATGGAAAACCCAAACCAAGCACAGTACAAGGATACTGAACTATTCCCTATGCTTGCCTGTTTCATATATAGTCATTTTACAGTTAGAATATATATTTAAAATGGCATAGATAATAAAGATAAACAAAGACAAATTAAAGCAGTATAAAATATTTCCAGTAAATTATTGTTAGGATTGATCACTGTTGTCTGTTCTCATATTAAATAACATAAAATTCAAGAATACTAAATAATATGAAAAACAGCATTTAATATTAACTATGATATGTACTGAAACAACTGAACATATTAGAAGAAATTAACTTGTTTGGTCTTGTCATCTATAAAATTAAAGCAGACTCTACGAAACATCTAAGAAATAAAGAGGGCTGGGCGTGGTGGCGCACGCCTTTATCCGCCCTCTGGCGGCAGAGGCAGGTGGAGCTCTGAGTTTGAGGCCAGCCTGGTCTACCAAGTGAGCCCAGGAAAGCCAAGGGTACACAGAGAAACTCTATCTCAAAAACAAAAACAAACAACAACAACAACAAAACAAAAACAGAAATAAAGAATACATTGAAAATATACATATTCTAAAACACTATGAAATTTAGAAAAATTGATAAATTCCTAGGTACATATGTCCTGCCAAAACTAATCTAGAAAGATATAAGTTAGACAGATCCATAGAGAACAGTAAGGTTGAAACATTATTCTATCAAACTGTTAAGGAAGAGCCAATACTAATACTTTTAAGACTTCTGCAAAATACAAAGAGAACACTATCAAACTATGAAGCCAAACCTGATGTCATTAAAAAAAAAAAAAAAAAAAAAACAAAACAGAAAGACACAGCAATCATGAAATATAGACCAATTTCCCTGAAAACTACAAAACTTTTCCCCCTACAAAAATTTCCTGCCACAAAAACTTTCAGCAACATATTTGCAACATGAATTCTAGAACACATTAACACGTAGTCATGCATCATAATCAAGCTGGTTTTATTCTTGACATAAAAGGATATATCAATATAGACAAACAAAAAATACATTACAGTATGAAAATAGGCTTCACAACACAAATCCATTTAATAATTTCAATGGATAGAGTGACATTTGACAAAGTTCAAGTAATAAGAAATGTACTGACCAAATTAGGACTAGAAGAAACTGCAACATAGTAAAGACTAGACACAACAAACTGTAGGCTTTGGTCTTCTAAAGACCTACATTATTTGAGGTTCTTTAATGCCTCTACCTCCCATCTAACACAATTACCCTAAATAGGAGAGGAAGGAGGTTAACAGGGAGAGTGAAAGTAGACGTTTTTAGACTCAGTTCCTTGGGGGGAAGTTTCACACTTCCTCTTCTGGATTCCTGCAGACCTATTGAACAGCAGTGACCACAACCACAGCAACCGAAACCTTTTGAGGTTTCTCTCTAGGAGTGTCTTGAGGCAGCACCATGAACAGCCAAGTGATGAAAAGTAAGCCAAAAGCCAAAAGCCAAGCCTCTGATTTTTGGGCTCCCATTCATCTCCTCTCAGAGTCTGGACAAAGGTGTTTTTCAACTGGCAAAGAACATGGCTCTGTGTGAGGAAGTTAACTTTTTATCAGACAAACATTCACTCTCACACAAGTCTGTTTCCATGTGTGTGTTGGTAGGTCTAGGTTATTTCACTCAGGATAATCTTTTCTAGTTCCATTCATTTGCCTGTGAATTTCATGATTTCTTTGTTTTTAATAGCTGAGTAGTATTTCATTGAGTAAATGTACCACAAATTCTTTATCCATTCTTTGGATGAGGGACATCTAGGTTCTATTCAGAATAAAGCTACTGTGAACATAGTTGAGCAAATGCCCTTGTTGTATGTTGAAGTGTTTGATCCACATGGACTTGAGTTGTGTGCAGGGTGATAAATATGGATCTATTTGCATTTTTCTATATGTAGACATTTAATTAGATCACCATCATTTGTTGAAGATGCTTTCTTTTTTCCACTGTTTAGTTTTGGCATCTTTGTCATAGGCATGTGGGTTTATTACTGGGCCTTCTATTCAATTCCATTGATTAACCAGTCTATTTCTATGCCACTAACATGCCATTTTTATTATTACTGCTTGAAGTCAGGGACAGAGATACCTCTAGATGTTGTTTTATTGTATTGGATTATTTTGGCTATCAGGATTTTTTGTTTTTGTTTTTCCATATATTTGCCTGATCTTGATTTAACTTTGGTAGGTGGAATCTATTAAGAAACCTGTCTATTTCATTGAGATTTTTATATTTTGTACAGGCTTTTGAAGTAAGACCTAACTATCTTTGGGCTCCCTCAGTGTCTGTTGTTATGTCCTCCTTTTTGTTTTTGATTTTGTGATTTGGATACTGTCTCTCAGCCTTTTAGTTAATTTGGCTAAGGATTTCTTTATCTTCTTGATATTCACCAGAAATTAGCCCTGGTTTCATTGATTCTGTGTATTATTCTCTTTTTTCTAATTCATTCATTTCAGTCCTGAGTTGGATTGTTTCCTGTCATCTACTCCTATCTGGTGCATTTGTTTTTTTTCCCTAAACCTTTCAGGTGAGCTGCTAAGTTGCTAGTATGGGATTTCTCCAATTTCTTTATGAAGGCTCTTAGTGTTATGAACTTTTCTCTTAGCACTGCTTTTGTGCTATTGTGTCCCATAAGATTAGGGATGTTTTGCCTTTTTTTTCATTGAATTCTAGAAAGTCTTTATTTCTTCCTTGACTCTGTGGTCATAGAGTAAGGAGCTGTTTAAGCTTTTTGTTATTTCTGTTGTTTTTGAAGTTCAGCTTTATTCCATGGTAATCTGATGAAGTGCAATGTGTTAATTCAACTTCTTGTATCAGTTGTGGTTTATTTTGTGACCGACTATATGGTTGATTTTGGAAACGTTCTATGAAATGCTGAGAAGAAGGTATACTCTTTTCTATTTGGATGAAAAGCTCTGTAGCTATCTCTTAGGTCCATTTGATTCATTATATCTTTTAGTTTCATTATTTCTCTGTTTAGTTTCTGTCTTGATGACCACTCCATTGGTTAGAGTGAGCTGTCGAAGTCTCCCACTATAGCTGGGTTTGTGCATAGACATTATTTAAATTTAGTTTTGTCATGAAATATCTTGTTTTTTCTTACTATGGTGATTGACAGTTTTGATCGGTATAGTAGTCTGGGTTGACATCTGTGGTCTCTTAAAGTTTGCATGACATCTGCCCAGACACTTCTGCCTTTTATAGTCTCTGTTGAGATATCTGGGATGATTCTGACTGCTCTGTCTTCATATGTTACTTGGTCTTTCTCCCTTACAGCTTTTAATATTTTTCCTTTGTTCTGTACATTTAGTGTTTTCTTTTCTGGTATAATCTATTTGGTGTCCTGTAGGCCTTTTGTATATTTAAAGTCATCTCTATCTGTAGGTTGAGGAAATTTTATGATTTTGTTGAAAATATTTTCTGGTCCTTGGAGTCAGGACTTTTCTCTTTCTTATATTCTTAATATTCTTAGGTTTCATCTTTTCATGATTTCCTTGACTTCTTTGATGCTTATGTGAGGGATTATTTCAACTCAATATTTTCTTTAACAGATGTATCAGTTTCTTCAATTGTATCTTCTACACCTGAGAATCTATGCTTCGTTTTTTAACATTCTGTTGATGCTTATCTATGTCATTCCTGGTCTCTTTCCTAAGTTTTCCATCCCCAGGATTTGTGTTTGCTTTACTGATTCTATTTCCATTTTAAGGTCCTCAACCATTCTATTCATTTCCCTCACCTGTGTAACTGTGTTTTCCTGTATTTCTTTAAGTGACTTATTTGTTTCGTCTTTAAATGCCTCAATTTGTTAGATATTTGTTTTATTGTATCTTTCTGTATGGCTTTAAAGGATTTAATTTTTGTCTCTACCACTTTCATAAACATATATTTAAGGTTGTTTTCCTGCATTTCAGCTGTTAGAATATCCAGAGCTTGCTGCCATATTGCCTGGTTTTTGTTGATTATATTTTTATGCTGGCCTCTAGACATCTGGTTGTTCCTGGTATTGGCTGGTTGTTACTGGATCCTGCTGGTTTTCTCAGGCAAGCAAGAGGTGAGCCCTAAGTTGTGGGGTGGGGACTGGATCTTCTCAAGGAGAATACAGTTTTTCTTTACTGGGTGTTTCCCAGTTGGGCCTATTGGCAGAAAATTAGGATGTGGCTTTCTAAACTGTGTGGTCCTAAGTTCCTATAGGTCTCTTCAGGAAGGCTAGTAGAGCTGTGAATTATAGGACGGATCTGCATATCTCTAGAATCTGGATTTGTCCTCAAGAGGGAGTAGCTGGGATGTCTGAGAGTGGTACCATGCATTTCTGGCAGCTGGAATCCTCTCTTATCTAGGGAAACACAAACAAACACTAGTGTTTCAGATTCTGTAGCAGGGTGGGTTGCTGACCCTGAAGACACTGTGCTCCTGGTACTGAGACTCCACTTGTCTCCACTATCTTGTAACAAGATCATGTGTGTGCTTTCTGTGCAGCCTGTCTCTACCAGAGGATGTGTAGAACTATAGACTGGAGGCTGGGACACTGTCCCTGCTATCCAGGATCTGTCCTCAGGGATACAGGAAGATGCTGGCTTCCAGATGCTGGAACCATGCATTTCTGGAGTCCTGTTTTAGTAGGTAGAAGGCACTGGGTGCTGGAGGCCTAGGACTGTGTGAACCTCTTGAACCCAGGAGTCATGCATTGAGAGCCAGGGACTGTACATCCCAAGATGTCTCCTCTCACCCAGGAAACACAGATTTGTCAATCTGGAATTAGCAGACAGATCATGCACTTGGTCTGCAGTCTCTGATCTTCTGTTACTCAGACACCATATGCACTGGGCATCGCCATATACTTGGACATTTTTTAAATCAGTAAGCAAAACCAAAAGCAATTAAAATTTTACAAAAGTATTTCTTTTTTTAAAATTTTTTGTATTAATTTATTCTCGTTACATCTCAATGTTTATCCCATCCCTTGTTACAAAAAATATTTCTAAAATGAAATATCTATAATATTTTTAACTGAGAAATTTCATTTTCCACTTGGAAATACATACAATAGGCAAAATGTATATGGCATCCATTACTTATAACATTGAAAACTTCATAAAATGAAGTGTATATTTTACAATTTCTTTATTCAGTGAGTTATTAATAAAACTCCATTAAATAATTAGTAATGGAGTTAAAAAGAATTAAGTAGATACGTTGATATTGAGAGACATCTTATAAAATTAGAAAAATGAATTACAAGTGAATGAATACATATATTTAATATGATATACTTTTGAAGTATTTACATTAATTTGGTTTATGGGTATTACTGTTCAAAGAGGTCAGAAGAAGGCATCAGATTCCGTAGAGCTTGAGTCAGGGATGGTTGTGAGCACCATGTGGGTGCTGGAAGCCAAGTCTTGGTCCAGTACAAGAGCATCTCTAACTTCTGTTCATGCTTAATAGAATATTTTTAAATACTAATTTATACTCTTTTGCCCTTACCTATTTTCTAAATTCAAGTACCATTAAGTGGGAGGAAATAAGGAGAGGTCCCACACTAGAAAAGGAAATTGATATAAAAAATAATGATGCTTCAAAAGGAGAAGATAGAAAGTAAAAACTAGTTCACTCAGGAAACCTGATCCATAACTATACTAAGAATAATGGGATTCAAGCTTGTCACTAAAAAGGAATCTATAACGAAGATGATTAATCTGTGCTGTGTGATCAGGATTTGGTTCAAAGGCAGTGGTGAGCTAATACAAAATAAGCATAGGAAATGTGTAAATATACAAATATGTGCAGGTGTATATGTGCACACATACTCATATAATTCTTATTTCTGTCTACTAATAAGACCTCAAGGACAGAAACTCCAGTAGTAGTATCCATAACATGGGCTCAGATGTTTGCTTCTAAATATTTCTGTCAATTAAAGTGAGTAGCTCTATGGAGAAGTGAGTAATCATGGCCAGGTCAGAATAAGCAAAGTGAAGACTGAAATATACCGCTGTGTGGATAATGAGGAAGGTGTTTAAAGAAAAGCAGAGAGAGGCAAAATCACAAGAAAGCCAGCCTAACAAAGTCTTCACCAGCTGAAAAAAGGACAACATAATTATCAGAATAAATAGCAGTCATGGAATAAAATAGAACAATTATGTTAATATAAAATATATAAAAGCTTGACAATGAATGGAATGTTTTATGACATGCTGATCACACCTTATCACACAGAATAGTTGAATCTTTGTTATAGATTTTCTTCCTAGTGACAAGCTTGAATCCCATTATTTTAGTATACTTAGTTATTGATTAGCATTACATATTTAAGGAAGAAGTAAAGAGACAAAAACTATACATTTGTATTTAAAAATATTTTATGGGGGCTGAAGAGGATGTTTAGAGTTAAAAAAAAAAAAACTTCTAGTGGAGCCAGGTTTGGTTAACAGTACTCACATGGCAGCTCATATGCCTTTCCTTTCATAATGTTTATAAATTATAAAAGGATGAAACTATCATGTCACAGCTCGAAAACATAGAAAATATCATCTTAATTAAACAGTTAAAGTTAATATGAAATCATATCAAATATGCCAACCAGACACACACACACACACACACACACACACACACACACACACAGAGAGAGAGAGAGAGAGAGAGAGAGAGAGAGAGAGAGAGAGAGAGAGAGTTTTAATGTCATTGCCACTCATTCCTGTGTATACTTCAAAATTAATAGGTGTGTGGATCTAATCATATTGAAGAACTTTCTATAAAATATTTGGTGTCCATTCTTCAAAAGCGTTAAGGTCATGAAAGTCTAAGAAAAAGAAATCAAGTAAAATTTACAATGAATTATAATATGTGATGTTAAACTAGTTCTACACACACACACACACACACACACACACACGTGTTCACACACACACACACACGTGTTCACACACACACACACACGTGTTCACACACACACACGTGTTCACACACACACACACACACGTGATCAATTGTTGAATTGTGAATGGGATATCAGATTATATAATGTGATAGTTATTTTTATATGTCAACTGTCAACTTGACAAGGCCATGGGATGGCCACAATTTGGCCAAAACAAATTTTATGGATGCTTCGATTTTGACTGTTTTCCCCTGCCAAATGTATGGGTTGGGAGACCAGTGCCTAGGGCTGTAGCACGAGAAAGCGGTAATAGAAAATTAAATACAGACTGCCTAGAGGGAGGTTTTCAGGCAACCAGAGTCATGCACTCAAAAGGAATTTAGTTATTTTATAGGATCATGGTTATTTCTCCAGGGAGTTGTTATAGAAACCTCAATATGACTCCGTCCAGTTTGCCTGGAGATGTGGTTATATGCTCTCCCAAGTGTTACCCCCAGTGCCATGTGCCACAATGTGCATTGTACAATGAGCCCTCACAGAATATGAGATGGCTTAGGTGCCTTAAATACCCCAAACCATAAACTAAGGGAACTTTGCTTTAATAGCTCACCTCAGGCATTCTGTGAGGATAATGAAACCCGGCTTTATGCACTTTGTGTATCTAGGAGGATGTTTTCGGAATTGGAGGACTGAGGGAAGCAGATGGCCTCTCCTAAATAGGTAAGACTCATCAATCTGCTGAGGATCTAAATAGAACAGAAAGAAGATATAATTTATTTTACATCTAACTGCTTACACTAAAATACTGATTTCCTGTTCTGCTTCTCTTAACTCTCAGACCTTCCAAATCAAACTGTAATACAGGAGTGCACACAACCAACTCTCAAGCCCCAATAATCAGGCCTTTTAATTATGCCACCTGCTTTTCTCAGTTTCCCACTTGCAGACAACCTATTGACAATAACAATCTTGGGCGATATCTTACAAAAACTTAATATATGTGTGTGTGTAAACTATTGCTGTGACAGGTAACCTTAGTAATTGATTCTGATTACTTACTTAGATGGTTATATTGTTTGACTTGTCTGAATATAAGAAAACACCAAACAGCAATGTGAATTAGTAGTAGTTGCACGGTCCAGAAAAAAGCAACAAGGCTCCAGTGAATTGCCACAAGTCAGCAGAAGCAGCCAGTCTCAGCCAGGGTACCAGGAGAAGTTCTCCGGAAAGGTCTCTCTGCAAAGTGAAGACCAGCAAAGACAGAGACTAGTGAACTGATGTAAACCATTGAAAGGTGTAGCAATGCAAAAAGTGTCCTCTTACAGTCCTTTGGGTTCTACTTATGTTCTTTCCGAACACCATGTGCCCTCTCGTGTGTCTGCCCTCGGAAAAACATCACATGCTCTCTTAGAACACAATTTCCAGAAAAATATCACATGCCCCCTCACATTTCTGTTCTCTGCCAACAAAGATCATGAGACTATCTTCAGCAGTGGAAAAACACTCCCACATCCCATACTTGGGACCAAAACAAAAGACATATAAAAGTCATATATATGACTTACAAAGTTAAATCAAGATGAGGTAAATAATTTGAACTGAGTCATAACTCCTATTAAAATAGAAACTAATAAAAAAAAACCCAACCAACAAAAGACCAGGGCCAGATAGATTCAGTGAAGAATAGTACCACACTTCCAAAGAGAAACTAAGGCCAATACTTTATCAAATTACTTCACAAAATAAAAACTTAAGAGTCATTTCCTAATTCTTTTTAGGAATTCACTATTTTCCTAATATTAAAACCACACAATGATCCAATAATAAGAAAATTCTAGACCAATATTCATTATTAAAATAGGTATAAAAACTCTCAATACTTGGAAAGATCCAAGATGGCAGCACCTAATACACACATTATTTGATCAGCAGGACAGCAGTGACTATTCAGCAACCTAAGGTCTGATCTGAGAATCACAAAACACCAGTACTTCTGACCCACATGTGAGAGGGGTCTAAATTATGTGGAGCAAAGTTGGGTCTGGCCTCCAGCCACCCAACAAACCCCCAAAGGGCCAGGTCCCTACAAAAATGGATGTACAGCCTCCAAAGGCTAGCACCACACTCGCAGCTGGCAGGCAGCTTCTGAAATCCCGGATTGTTGAGCGACTATTGGCTTGCAAAAACATCAGTGTCTGCGGGTTCTAGTGCAAAGTAAGCACACAAGTTGATCTGACCTCAAGTCACCCAGAAAAGCTACAGAAAACTCCAGGAGGAGTCAAAGGAGCCATTGGGCACCCGCACTAGTACCACATGCCTGGTTGATGGGCAGTTCTTGAACTCCCTGGGGTGCAGCATGAGCCAGGGACTGCAAAAACACCAGCATCTGTGGGTTCTAGCACCAAGCAGACACTACCATCGAGAACACAAGTGGATCTGACCTCAGGTCACCCAACAAATCCACAGAAAGTTCCAGGGTCCAAACAGACACTGGGCCACATGCTCTAACCAGAGACATCACAATGGGAAGAGGCCATCAGAAGAACACAAGCAACAAACCCCAGGACCATTTGATAAGCACCAGAAACCAGCAGTACCACCACCACCACAAGCCCTGGAAATAATATAACATCTGACACACAAGAGAAGGATTTCAAATCTGAGGTTATGAAAATGACAGAGGTCTTGAAGGAGGAAAATAAATCCCTCAAACTAGAACAGGAATACAGAAAGAAAGAGATGAAATAATTGAACAAGTTGCTTAAAGAAACTACACTCAGACTGGAGAAGGAAATAAATAAAGGGTTTCAAGACTTAAAAACAGAGATAGAGGCTATGAAGAAAACACAATCTGAGATAATCCTCAAAATGGCAAGCTTAGAGAAGAGGACAGGAATCACACACACAAATATTACCAACAGAATTCAAAAGATGGAAGAAATAATATCAGAGATAGAAAATATGACTGAAAAAAAATGGTTACAGCAGTCAAAGAAAATGTTAAATCTAAAAAGCTCCTGACACAGAATATACAAGAAATCTGGGACACTACGAAAAGACAAAACTTATAAATCATAGGGGTAGAAGAAAAAGGACATTCTCAACTGCAAGGTCCAGAAAATATTTTCAACAAAACCATGGAAGAACACTTCCCTAACCTAAAGAAAGAAATACCACATAAATATACAAGTAACCTACTGAACTCCAAATAGATTGTATCAGAAAAGAAAATCCCCCCACCACATAATAATCAAAACACAAAATGTACAGAACAAAGAAAGATTATTAAAAGCTGCAAGAGAAAAGGGCCAAGTCACATATAAAGGCAAACCTATAAGATTTACACCTGACTTCTTAACAGAGACTATGAAATCCAGAAGGGCTTGGACAGATGTCATGCAGACATTAAGAGACCACAGATGCAATCCCAGACTGTTATACCCAGCAAAACTTTCACTCACCATAGATGGAGAAAACAATGAAGATAAATATTATCTGAGAGTAAAGCACTGGATAAAGGTATTCCAAGCAAATGGACTCAAGAAACAAGCTGGAATAGCCATCCTAGTAGCCAATAAAATAGACTTTGAACCAAAACTAATCAAAAGAGATGGGGAAGGGTATTTCATACTCATCAAAGGAAAAATACACCAAGATGATGTTTCGATTCTGAACATCTATGTCCAAAATACAGGAGCATGCACATATATAAAAGAAACATTACTAAAGCTGAAATCACAGATCGAACATCACCCTTTAATCAGGGGAGACTTCAACACCCCACTCTCATCAGTAGATAGATCATCTTGGCAGAAACTAAATGGAGAAACAAGGAAGCTAATAGATATTATAAATCAAATCGACCTAATTGATATACACAGAACTTTTCAGCCAAATATGAAAGAATTCACCTTCTTCTTGGGACCTCACAGAACATTCTCCAAAAATGACCATATACTTCATCACAAAGCAAACTTCAACAGATTAAAAAAGATAGAAAGATCAAAAAGATCCCTTGCATTTTGTAAGACCACTATGGATTAAAGATGGAACTCAAAAGCAACAGAAACACCAGAAAGCCTACAAACTCATGGAAACTGAACAACTCCCAACTCAAATAAAAAACTTCCTAGAATTCAATGAATCTGAAGGCACGACAATCCCAAACTTATGGGACACAATGAAAACAGTGCTAATAGAAAAGTGCATAGCACTAAGTGCTTTTATAAAGAAACTGGAGAGATCCCATATTAGCAACTTAACAACACATTAGAAAGCTCCAGAACAAAAAGAAGCAGACTCATCAAAGAGGAGTAGATGGCTGAAAATCATCAAATTCAGGGCTGAAATCAGTAAATTGGAAATAAAGAGAACAATTCAATGAATCAATGAAACCAACAGGTTCTTTGAGAAAATCTACAAGACAGACAAACCCTTAGCCAACTAACTAAAAGGCAGAGGGAGAGTAATCAAATCAACAAAATCATAAATGAAAATGGAGACATAACAACAGACATTGAGGAAATCCAAAGAATCATTAGGTCATATTTCAAAAGCCTATATGCCACAAAATTTGAAAAACTGAATGAAATGGACAGTTTTCTTGATAGATACCAACTACCAAAATTGAATCAAAAGCAGGTAAAGAAATTTAATATTCCTATATCTCCTAAGGAAATTGAGGCAGTCATCAAAAGTCTTCCAACCCCCTCCACCAAAAAAAGTGCCCAGGGCCTGATCGATTCAGTGCAGAATTCTACCAGGACTTCAAAGAAGAGCTAATATCAATTTTCTTTAAAGTATTCCACAAAATTGAAAAAGAAGAAACATTACCAAACTCATTCCATGAGGCCACAGTTACCTTGATACCTAAACCACAGAAAGATTCTGCAAAGAAAGAATTTCAGACCAATTTCTCTTATAGTTCAAGAATTGTCTATAATTAACAAGACACAAATAACATTAATGTTGCTGTGGACCGTCTCAGTCAGGTAAAGGTCTTTGGGGTCAGGAGTTCTCAAAGCATCAGTGGGCAGAAGATAGGTGAAATGACAAACCGACCAACTCAGGGGAACAAAGTAACTTTAATCCTTTTGTCCCTGAATTTAACATCTTAGATGTGTCAAAAGTAACAACAGAAAGCACAGGGTTTGATCTTGTAGTAGATAAAAATTATTTGTTTTTTCTTTATGAGGGAGTACAGTTGTTAGGGAAAAATTATGATTAGCCTTTAAAGAAAACTGTACAAATAATCAAACAAAGACCTCTAATAACCATAAAGGTACAAAGAAAAATTATACATGGAATATTGAATTATATGCAGATAAAATTTCATAGATAAACAAAGAGCCTGTGTGGATTAACTAGTGGCCCCCAACACAAGAAAAGATGCAAACATTAGAGCAACTTGTTAAAGAGCAATTAGATGCAGGACATATAGAGCAATCAAATAGTCCATGGGATACTTTCGTGTTTATTATTAAGAAAAAAATCAGAAAAACGGAGGTTTTTACAAGATTTAAGAGCTGTAAATAAGACTATATATGATATGGGAGCTCTTCAACTTGGCCTCCCTTCTCCTGTCTTTGTTTTTGTTCTTCTGACTTACTTTTCATATCAAGAACTTTTCGGACATAACTGTGTTGCCAGGAGAGTTGCTAGGAGAGCTTCAAGTAGTTTAACTTGAACCTATAGCCAAGGGTCATTCAGACAAGTTTACCACTAAGTTCCGTTCTATGTGTTAATAAAACCATGGGTAAGAATTAATCAAAGTTCATATTATGACTTACAAATTAAGTGTTTAAATAAACTCCAGATAGTGACAAAAGAACTAAGAAAAAAAACTGTCCTGACTAACAGATGTTTGACATAATGAAAAAACACTGACCATTAATAAAGAAGACATATACATTGATACCAATCTAATAGCTTATAAATGATTTTTCAAGATTAATGACAATATTATTATACTACAATCCATATTTTAAATTGTATAAAAAATGTGTATAAAAACCTAACTCATTTGCCTACAAACTACACTGAGTCTCAAACTTCCCCTGAGTTGGTCTGTTTGACACTTCGGCTATCTTCTGCCCACCGATGCTTTGAAAACTCCCACCCCAAGGACCTATACTGGACTGAGATGGTCCATAGCATAATGTGCTTTGCTTTGCTGGGACAATAGATGCTGATCAGTTGGGGCTGAAGAATCGGCTATGATTAAGATGAGAATATCATCATTGAGGTAAAATCTTTTGGGATGTGTTTACTTAGATATAGCACACTGATGCTGTGTTCGAAAGATCACCAAGGTTGTACCTTGTGTTAGTAGCAAAACTTGGTAGTGTAAGGCACAACGCGGTAAAGGAGAGAAGCTGAGGCCTGACACTCTGAGGGAGGGGAGGAGTAGCTGAAGAGTGCCCCAGGAGGCTGTTGGCGGAAATACAGCCCCGTCGGTCTCTTGCCCAACAAGAAACCTCTGTTGTAGAGTATTTATTAGTTCAAGATGGCTTTCCTTTCACCTGGATAGATCCCAAATGATTGATACAGGGGCCTATTGATTTACTTATCAATCTTTAGCACAAATTTATACTGATTTTCTAAGCTCATCTGTTCCTTTTCCAACCATACTCCCCAAGTTGTTTGCCAATATTTGTCCCATCTGGGCTGGAACTGCTCCATCAGGCCATGTCCTCTCTCTCTCTCTCTCTCTCCATCTTCATCCTTTCTCTATTGTCCTTACGGTTCCAACCTGAGACCCTAATCCTTGGAATCAAAGCTCTGCCAAACTCTCTTCTGTGGTTACAGTCTTTCTTTATTAACCAATCATAGATAATTGGGAAGCAAAATTTAGGCAACATTGTTTGCTATATGTGACAATGCCCATGTCCAGACTACAATGAGGTATTGGGGCCCAGAATTTAGCATTTATATACAAAAAAGCACCAGACCAACCCCCAACAGATCCCAGGATTTTGGAGATGCCAGAATAATGGAACAACCACCAAGAATAGCAGGATTTGTGGAGCAGCACTCTCATGTTAGGAGACATTTTATATGGGCTGTAGCAAGCATTGCTGGAGAAGAGAACCGGACCCTTTGGATAAGACTAAAAGATTGTTTGGGTCTCTGTCATTGGACACTGAATTATGGAGTTGGAGTTGGAGTTTAGGTCTTTTTTGATTTGGTTTTGACTGTGCTCTATTCATTCTCTTGAAATAATAAAATATTTAACTTGGTTTTTTTTTTTTTTTAGAGCAGTCCACAGTTAAGAGACTTTGGATTTTATTTTATATTATTTTAAATTTATTTATTTAATTAACTTATTTATTCAGATTACATCTCAATTGTTTTCCCCTCACTTGTATCCTCCCATTCCTTCCTCCCTCCCAGAGATTTTGGATTTTAAGAGACTAAACCTTTAAGGTGTTTGAATTTCTAAGACTATAAAATGTTTCATATTATATAATGATATTAATGTGCAATCTTGGAAATGAACAAGAAAGGAAACGTTGTGACTTAATAATATTGTATTTGTGTGTAGACAGAGGTCAGTTGTGTTAGCTAGTCAACCTGAAATTAGATATATTCATATGAAAAAATGAAAACATCAGTTGAGTACGTAAGTGCAGATGGTCAGGCTGTATGCAGACTAGCCTATGGAGCATCTTCTTTTATTTTTAAAGACAGGGTCTCAATATATATTTCTAAATGTCCTAGAATTCTCTATGTAGATCAAGCTGACAAGGAACTCACAGAACTCTGCCTGCCTCTGCCTCCTGAGTGGTGGGATTGAAATCATGTACCACCATGACCGGCTAAGGAGCTAAGGTGCCATGGAGGGAGGAGCTATGGAAGGAGGAGCTATGGAGGGAGGAGCTATGGAGGGAGGAGCTATGGAGGGAGGAGCTATGGAGGGAGGAGCTATGGAGAGAGGAGCTATGGAGGGAGGAGCTATGGAGGGAGGAGCTATGGAGGGAGGAGCTATGAAGGGAGGAGCTACAGAGGGAGGAGCTATGGAGGGAGGAGCTATGGAGGAGGACCTAGCTCATGGTGACACTCCTGGTCTGATGGTCATGGGTTCTATTTTTTTTAAATAGCAGGCTGAGAACGATATGGGAAGCAAACCAGTGAGCAGTATTGCTTCGTGGCTTTAACATCTGCTCTTGCCTCCAGGTTCACATCCTGTTTGAGTTCCTGCCTTGATTTTTCTCGATAGCCTATGACTTTAAATACGTAAGGCATCCTATTGGGACTCTAAATGAGAGACGCATGGGAGAATAGCAAAATAAAAGGATACAGAGGGTCCTAGAAATCTACAAGTAGAACAATATGATAGGCAGATTTGGGCCCAGGGGTCCCGCTCAAACTAAGGCACCAGCCAAGGACAATACAGGAGGTAAACTTTAAACCCCTTCCCAGATCTAGCCAATGGTCAGAATATTCTCCACAGTTGAGTGGAGAGTGTGATATGACTTTCTCACGTACTCTGGTGCCTCACATTTGACCATGTCCCCTGGAGGGGGAGACCTGGTGGCACTCAGAGGAAGGACAGCTGGTAGCCAAGAAGAGACTTGATACCCTATGAGAATATACAGGGGGAGGTAATCCCCCTCAGGAACAGTCATAGGGGAGGGGAATAATGGGAAAATGGGGGGGGGGAGGAATGAGAGGATACAAGGGATGGGATAAACATTGAGATGTAACAAGAATAAATTAATAAAAAAAATAATACGTAAGGCAGATAAACACTTTCCTTGAAAGTTGCTTTTGTTATTGTCGTTCATCAGAGTCACAGAAACCCTAACTAAGGCATTTATAATGTTTGGAATTACGTCACAGAAAAAAAGAAATTAAATATTTGATTAGACAAGCATATTCTTTTTTTTATTCTTATTCAAACTATAGCAGATAGATATCAAGGCTTTTGAAAATTCTGTACTCACTACACTTTTTTCCAAAGAATATTTTATATCTGGCTACATAGATCCGTAAAACAGGTATACAAAACAAACATTCAGTAATAATAAATCATTAAGACATTTTAATACAGAATTTAATTTAATGATGAAAAATCTATAAGCTCAAAAGTATATTGATGGGGAGGCTGAGTGGCACTCAGGGGAAGGATAACAGGCTATCAAGAAGAGATTTGATACCCTATGATTATATAGGGGGGAGGTCCCCCTCAGTCACAGTCATAGGGGAGGGGAGTAGGGTGAAAGTGGGAGGGAGGGAGCAATGGAAGGATACAAACAATGAGATAACAATTGAGATGTAATATGAATTAATTAATAAAAAAGTACGAGGATTAAAAGAGTAACTGAAAAAATAGAGGGAAAGAAAGAAACAAGCTAACTAGTCAAATTGCTAAAAGCAAAATAAAGAACAAAATTTAAAAAGCAACCAACGGTAGAAAAAAATTTTTTACATGTAAGAGAAAAGCAATATAAATCATACAAAAAATCAGACATACCCAATGGATTAAAATCTTTAAAGTGGTAAATGAAAACAGTTAATTCATTTCATACAGAAAAAATGAAATAAAGTTGTTCCAGATGAGCAAAACAAAAGATAGAGTTGTTTTTTTACTGTAAGTACATAGAAGGTATGGTACTAGAAAATCTTCAGGCTGTCTGCACTTGACAGAAATAGAGATCTGAAGGAGGAAAAAAATGGGAACCAGAAACAAAAAGCTCCCACAAAATATAAATTGCAGTCGGCTGAGAAACAAGCAATGAAAAATTTATGACAGGAGCAGAACAAAGTAAAAGCACAGGCACAAAATGTGAAATTGAACTAAATCACTGGATCTGAAGCAGGTCAGTTATAAGTAGACTGTGATAGATTATGTTTTTTTTAAAACACACTAGAAAACATGTTAGAGATTTTAAACCAAATTTAAATATGAAAGCTAAAATAAAACTCATAAAAAGATGTTATTAGCTGACTTTTAATACAAAAAAGGAGGAACAGAGGAGCAAAGAAAGGGTAGGATAAATAATATCAAATAGGAATTATCAATAATCCTATTAATTAAAATAGACTTGATTTATATACTGGATAAAAAGTGAAGTCCACTCCTATGATGTTTGTGAAAATACATTTTTTTGTACAAAGATATGTAGGGTGAAAATGTGAGATAACTTTTAAAAATGTATATAAGCAGTATATTTAACAATTTAATATGGCATTACAATGATGTCACTACAGATAGCTGCTTTTATGAGGAAATTACCAAGTGGCATGAGACAAAATGTATGCATTTAATAACAGAACCTCAAAGTACAAAATAAAAATTAATAGAACTAAAGGGACCAGAAGACAAAACACAAAGTTGAAAATTCTAATAGCTTTGTTCAGTAATGAAACAAGTAGCTACACAGAAGATTGCAACACAGTATTCATCAGCTCTATTTATCATTTGTAGGACCATCATGGATTTTAATTTTAAAAACCAACACAAGTTTGATGCCTGGATAAATCCTCCCCAAAATAGAAGATAAATCTACAGGCCAAAGGTTAAACCATTGTAATACTGTGAAATACTCGCATCCTGAAATAAGGAACATATACTAAACAACATACTGTGGAATTTATCTACATCAGTAATTAGAGAAGTCATGGCTTTCTATGTTTATTAGAAAAGAATAAATAAATTGTTCCTCTAAGCTTTAATCTTTAAAAAAAAAATAAGAAATAAAGAATAAGGGAAAGTTGAAAAAGGTCATCAAAGAAACAGAAAATTGACAAGAAAAGACAAAGTCTACAACCAAATCATTTTGGTGAGTATCAAGATTAAATATTATGAACATATGACACAAGACATTGTCAGAAAGGGATCTATGTGAGAGATGTATTTACTTGTCTTTGTCCCTTTTTTTTTTTTTTTTTTTTTTTTTTTTTCATTTGGGATCTTGGTACTCTGCTCAGCATCTTGTACCAAGTAAAGACTCAGTTGCATCCTTTTAGTTACTAAGAATTAGCCTAAAACCTAAGATCCCGAAGAAGGAATGATATTATGAGTCTAATGTACTGAATATTTTATATTAGTGTGTTATCTGGTTATAACCCATCTATTTCTGATTTTATTGAACTGTTTTAAATGAGTTATACTTAATTTGCAATTGCAGGACACCACTTCTGAATTTTAAAATTATATTTATCATTTGAGATTAAATTTTTATCATTTTCCTTCTCTTTCCTCTTTCCAACTCTTCCCACGAACTCATCTGGCTCTCTTTCAAATTCACTGCCTTTTTATTTTAGTGTTTTCTAACTTAGTCTATTTTGACCATATTCTATCCCTCCCCCAAGTCCTTCCAGATCTCTCTCTTCCTACCTATCCCACTTTAGGTTCTTTCTCACAAAACAAGCAAAAAAACCACACTCGCCACAAAACTATAATTAAATAAAATCACACACACACAAAAACTGTGCACTCCATTTTATACTGGTCAACTGCTCCTGAATATGAGGCCTGTTTAGGAGTTATATTGTAGATATATTAGTTGGCACTGGGCTACACAACTCTGCATTTTGACCAGCTGTGGTCTTCTGTAATGGCTTCTACTTTTGCCAACAGAGTTTCATTGATGAGTGAGTGAGTATCACATTTTATTGTGGCCATAAGAATAACTCTGTAGAATGAAGTTAGGGATTATATTAGTTCATTGATGTTGACAATGGTGGATTCCTCTCGAAAATCCATGACATCAGTTGCCTGGGTAGTTGGCTAGTTTTCAAGAACCAGGAATGATTTTCCTCTTGTTGAGCAATTCTTTTTTTTTTTTTTTTTTGCATTATTTTTTTTTATTAATTTATTCTTGTTACATCTCAATGTTTATCCCATCCCTTGTATCCTCCCATTCCTCCCCCCCCCGCCATTTTCCCATTATTCCCCTCCCCTATGACTGTTCCTGAGGGGGATTACGTCCCCCTATATATTCTCATAGGGTATCAAGTCTCTTCTTGGCTACTTGCTGTCCTTCCTCTGAGTGCCACCAGGTCTCCCCCTCCAGGGGACATGGTCAAATGTGAGGCACCAGAGTACGTGTTGAGCAATTCTTAAATCCAATTCCAATTAGAGATCTGCTGGTTATCACCAAAGTATGTGTGTAAGTGCCTCACTCATAAGGCTATGGTGCCATTATGGTCACCGTGTGGTTTATAAGCATAATAACCCAGAGGACTATTAAATGCTTCTCTGCTTTGGAATTTTGCTTGGCACCTTCTAGTACGATGAAGGTCAGTCCTTGACAAGGAGGCTTTCAGGCCAGATCCAGGTTGAGTACACTGAGTCCAGTGTACAAAGTGAATGGTGTCTTCAGCGATCAGGACTTAGCTTGCACCACCAGCAGGCTACCAAGGAAAACAAACTCAAAAGATGCCTTCTCAAACCTAGTTATTGGCTTTCTGTTCTTTTGTTTTAGATGACCACTGTCTTTTGGAGAGAGCACTATCAGCACAGATGAAAAAAATTTTTTTACTGAGTATTTTTTTTTATTAATTTATTCTTGTTACATCTCAATGTTTATCCCATCCCTTGTATCCTCCCATTCTTCCCTCCCCCTCCCCCCATTTTCCCATTATTCCCCTCCCCTATGACTGTTCCTGAGGGGGATTACCTCCCCCTGAATATGCTCATAGGGTATCAAGTCTCTTCTTGGCAGAAAAATTTTTATTTAAAGTATATATTATGCATAAACAGGTTGACATATTTACACATAGTTTTAGGTAATTAAATGTTCAGACACGCTTTTATTTTATCCTTCTCCTTCTTTTTTTTTTTTTAACTCCTTATTTATCCTCCTAATTATCCCACACCTGTTTTCCCCATTTCCTCCCCCCTAAGCTCTATTGCACTGTTATTTCCTCTTTATTCTTCCCCCAACAAAGGAGTCACTTTTTACTTTCCTAACTTTTCTCATTAAGTCCTGATAAAGAATGTACAAATATGGAGCTAAGAACCTCTGATGAGAAAGAACATACCTTTGTCTTCCTGGGTGTTTCTTACCTCACTCGATATGATTTTTTTTTTCCAGTTTCACTCATTTCTACAAATTTCATTTTTCTTTACATTGGAACAGTATTCCAGTGTATTTGTACTACATTTCACTATCCATTCATGAATTTTAGGGCACTAAGGGTGTTTCTATATTCTAAGTATTATGAATAGAGAAACAACAAACAGAACTTACCTGGCAGGACCTCCACTTCTTTGGGCATAAGTCAAGTAGTATTGATGAGTCATATAGCAGTTTTTGTTTTAAGCTTTTGAGAACTCTATGCACCTACTTCTAGAGTGAATGCATGTCCCTTTGTTCCTGCATCTAACTAGCACATGTTATTGGGTGTTTCAGTTGTTTCATTGACCTTTACCATTCTGACTGGTAGATTAAATCTTGAAGTTGTTTTGATTTTATTTGATTTGCTTCTCCCTAATTGTTAACGGTGATGATTTTTCTTTTAAGAATTTTTTGTTCAGATACAATGTCCATTTTGGGGCTGTTTGAATATGTGTTTTGAATTCTTTATATATTCCAGATGTTAATCTTCTGTCAGATGTATAGGTAGAAAAAAATCTTTCCTATGCTGTGTGCTTCTTTTTTTACCCGATTGTTTAGTTGTGTAGAAACGCTTTGTTTTTGAAGGCTATACTTGTCAGTTGTAACCCTTAATCTCACACAAATGGAGTCCCAGTCAGAAGTCCTTTCCAACACCTATGTCCTGGAGGGGGTGACTCTATTTTCTTGTAGCAGTTTTTGTGTTTGGGAATTTACATTTAGGCCTTTGATCCATTTATAGCAGTTTTTCTGCAAGGTATAGGCCTAATTTAATTCTTTTTCAGGTAATACATAGTTTCTCCCAGCACCAACTGCTGAAAATGCTCTCTCCCTAGCTTTAGGTTTTTTATATCTTTGTTAAACGTTCATGTTCTAGTGTCTTCTTTTTATTGCTGTTCGTTGGTCTGCATGTCTGTTTTTATGCCAGTACCATATTAGTTTTATTATTGCAGCTCCATAATATATCCTGAGATGCTGTTGTGATAATCTCACCAGTGTGGGATTTTTTGCTCATGGTTAGGGTATTTTATGATTCCATACAATTTTTACAATTTTTTTCCTAGTTAGGTGAAGAATAAGATGGGGGCTTTCATGGGGATTGCACTGAATCTGTAAAAACCTTTTGGAAAATTATCATTTTCACGTTAATTCTACCAGTCTGTACTGTGAACTGTCACTCTATTTCCTAGCATTTCTCTGTCTCTTTCTTCAGAGGCCCTTCACCTTGACATCCGGCTTATGGCTATAAATTGTAATTTGTTTGAGGATACTGTGAATGGGAGTGAGTCCATAATCTTTTTCTCTGTATGACTATTTTTCAATACAAAAGTATTGATTTATGCAAGTTGATTCTGAATCCTGCCGCCTAACTGAAAGTGTTAGCTTCTAGTTTCCTTCTGGGACTTTTGGAATCTCTGATGCCTAATATCATGTCATCTGCAATTAGGTAGATTTATTACTGTTCCCTTACTTGTTCCTTTTAACTTCCTTCCTTTGCCTCACTACTACAGCTCGTGTTTCGAGCACAATTTTGAAAGCACAGATAATGGACAGTTTATCACTTTCCTGATTTCATGGGATTGTTTCTTTTTATTAACATTCAGTATGCCTGTTGGCTGTGAGCTTGTCATACATAGCTTTTTAAAAATTCTTTTAAATTGTGAGATATTCCTGGCCCTATTCTTCTAGCAACTATTAATATGAAGACATATTGATTGTATCACAAAGGAATGTTGAATTTTGACAAGGGCTTTTTATCTGTTGAGATGATCCTATGATTTTTAAGTCCATTTATGTATTTTACTAATTATTGACTTGCATATGGTTGAACCATCCCTGAATCTCAGGCATAGATAACTATAAGTTGCTCATAGTGGACAATTTTTTGATATTTGGTTTTGGTATTAGAGTAATACTTCATATTAGTATGGAAGTGCTCCCCCACCTTCTGTCCCTTTGTCTATATGTACATACATACATATATACATACATACATACATACATACATACGTACATACATACATACGGAAGTGCTCCCCCTTCCTCTGTCCCTTTCTCTACATATCATATATCACCTTTTTAAAGTATGATGATGAATCCATCTGACTCTGAGTAATTTTAGTTGGAAAAGCTTTTATTCCTGTTTCAGTATCCTCAATTGTTAGTGAGTCTATTTCAATTGTTTACCTTCTCACAGATTAAATTTAGTAGCTTGCCTGAATCTAGAAAATGATTTTCTTTGGGGTTTTCAATTTAATGGTACAAACTTTAAAAATATTTCTTCATATTCTGAATTTCTTTCTTGTTTATCGCACTGCTTCCCTGTTCATATCTGAGTTTGATAATTGGGGCCACAATTGGGCCAAAGGTGTGTCAATTTTGTTTCTTGTCACAGATGAGCCTCTTTGATTTTCTAACATTATTTTTGTTTTTCTTGTTTCTGTTTCCCTTATTTTTCTCCGTGTGTGTGTGTGTGTGTGTGTGTGTGTGTGTGTGTGTGTGTCTATACTAGGTAGTTTGTTTGTGTTTTCCCAAAACTTTGAGTTGAATAAAATGAATTTGTCATCACTATTTTGCTTCTTAAAAAATATGCCTCAGGGTTATTTTTCATTTAGCGTATTCCATTTAGTTCTTGGAAATGTTTGTATGTTCATGATTTCTTCTTTGACTTATTTATCACTCAGTAATGGATTCTATAATATACATGAGCCTAGATATTTAGTGGAGATTTGTTTTTTGTCAATTTTAAGTTCCAGTGTACTATGGTCCTGTAGAATATATGGAGTTATTTCAATCTGATTTCTAAAGATGTTTGTGCCTCAGATTGTGATCTATTTAATACAGCATTTGTTTGCAACTGAGCAGAAGGTATATTCTTAGGTATTTGGGTGGGATACTCTATACGTATTTGTTAAGTACTTTGGATGTACAGTGTCATATAATCCTGACGTTTCTCTGCTTATTTGTTGGTGTACATATATTTAGGATAGTAATACCTTCTTGGTGTTAACTGAAACCTGTCTTAGAATGAAGACTACTATTTTCTCTTTTCTCATTAGTTTTAATTTGAAGTCAGTTTTGTCGGATATTAGGGTGGTGACGTCTGCTCTCTTTCTAGTCCCATTTGACTAGGGTACTTTGGTTTGTCTTTTTATTCTAAGGAGGCACCTGTCTTTAAAGGTAAAATGTCCTGCATGTAAAAAGGCAGATGGATTTTGTTTCCCAATCCAGTCACTCTTTTTCATCTGGTTAGAACTGGAGCCATTGATGTTTAAAGTTGTTACTGAAAGGTGTTTGCTGACTGGAGTCTTTGTTGCTTTTTGGTGTATACTCAGTGGTACTTTCTGTTTTAGTAATTTTAATCTTTGTATTTCTTTTAAAATTGTGTCTATGCTCACTCCATTCTTCCATCATACACAAACAAAAGGAAGTGACATAAGGATTCACAAGAAAACAGTGATTCCTAAACAGAAGGTTGAAAATGGAGACTAACTGCCCTCAGGAAGACTGATCAATTACTAAACATACTAAAGTTTCAAGCTTGTCATTAGGAAGCTGTAACAAAGATGAATATGTATTTTTAAAATGTTGTCTATATTGTGACAGATACCTTTCCTGGGTTAAATATTAGACTGTATGTTGGCTATCCTGGTCATTTAGTACTTGAAATGCTTTGCTCCAGGCTCTTCTGATTTTCAACATTCCCACTGAGAAATCATGTGTTATTCTGATAAGTTTTCCTTTATATGTGACTTTTGGATTTTCTTTTACAGCTTTCAATACTCTTCCTATGATGTGCCACAGGGAATTCCTTTTTTTTTTTTTTTTTTGTCTATTCGGTATTCTATGTGCTTCTTGGATATGCATGGGTATGTCTTTCCTTAGTTTGGGGAAGTTTTCTTTTATAATCTTGTTGAAGATCTTGTCCATACCATTGACTTGGTATTCTTCTCCCTCGTCCATATTTAGGATTCTATAGTTTGATATTTTCATGGTGCCTCATATTCTTATACATTCCTGCATTTCAATTTTTTCCACATCCTTCACTGATTTGGTCTAAATCAGTGGTTATCAACCTTCTAAATTCTGTAAACCTTTAGTAGAATTCATCATGTTGTTGTGTCCCACAGCCGTATTATTTCCATCGCTAGTTCCTAACACTGCAATTTTGCTACTGGTATGAATCCTAATAAATACGTTTTGGGGCTAGAGATTTGCCAAAGGGGTTGTGGCCCACAGATTGCCAATTGTAGATCTAGATCCCTCTGCTTCATGTTTGAATCCTGATTCATGCTATTACTAGTAAGGCTTTCTTCTGTGTTCTCTAGGTGGCTTTTTAGAGTTTTTTCAATTCCATCTTCATTTCAGCTCAAGTCCTCTTTAAGGTTGCTCTTTATTGAATTTCATTTTCTAGTCCTTGATTTGATCGTCTTTGTCATTTCCATCAGTCTTTGTTTTCTTGGGCACTATTTGAGTATTCTGTCTTTTTTTAATTCGATTAGCTGATTGTATCTTCTTTAAACTCCCTTGTTTCATGACGTTTATGACTGTTCTTCTAAACTATATGTCCTGGGGTTCATTTAGCAATTATCCCTGCCAGAATTTCTATAGAGTTGCCACATTTAGGGGTAGTGGTATTTCCTTGCTCTTTTATATTGTTTGTAGTATTGTGATAAATTCTTGGCTTATACGCTTCTGTGTTGGTGTTAGTTCTATGGTTGATATGAATAGAGGAAGTTAGAGCAGAAACCAGGATATGTTGTTTAGTTTGGGCTTAAATGTTGAGCACTGCTTATGTGGAATTAAGTCAGGTGGATATAGTAGATTGGTGTGTCCTGGTCCAAGTTTGTAGACTCAGGATAGATCTTGGTGGAAGAGAGGATCAGGCACTTACCTGTTGAACCTAGAGAAATATATGTAAGATCTAGCTGGGTAGTGATGTTGGTTGTTTTGTGAGAGAGGTTAACCTGTAGGTTGAAGTCAGGCAGAAGTGATCATGGTAAAATCCTAGAGGTTGGTATTAGAGTAGGCAGAGCTAGCCATACTAGCTCAGGGTAATGATCTTGGACAAGGTTATCTGTGGCACCTCAACCAGAATATGGATGGGAGGGTCAGGCTGACTCATCTGGTTAGACCTTGCTAGTGATGTTCCTGATTTGACTTGCTGTAGAGTTTGTAAATGGTGCTAATGGGTTGTAAATGGTGGGGTGGAGTGGGGGCACTTGCTGAAGACTCAATGTTGGTAGAAGCTCAATTAGGGGTGGCACTGATGTGCAACATGGGCCAAACCTAGTGGGAGAATGTGTTCGGAGCATAAATGGAGGGAAGGACTCATGTGACTGGAGTTTGGACAAGTTATTAGCACTTTTAAATTTTCAAAATGTTTCATCAGCCATAAGGTTTACATGACAGTAAGTACCAATTGCAAGTCCACACTAAGAACTATAAGATACTCTCCCCATGCTGGGTATTCATTCACTGTTTTTATTATTTTAATGCCTTAACCATACTAGACAAGTTAAAAAGGATATGATATAGTTATCTTTTTTCTTACTAATAGAATTTGATTTATGAAAAGCAAAAAGCAGTACACTAGAATAACACCAGTATGTAATCTGAAGACAGATACTATTGTTTTCCACATTTCCCTCAAGTATATTTTATTTGATACAGATATAGATATGACTTACTTGTCTCTCCCTTATGGAACATCTATTTGTTTGTCAGTATTTTTTTTTTTTTTAGCATTCCTCTTGCAGAATCCATACATTGCAAGATAATTTCTATACTTTATCTACTTTCTGCAACTGTGACTGGAGACTTTGTTTCCATAAACTATGTATCTCACAGATTGTGTCTAGATATTGTTAATGTTTTACCAAATCAAAATTTTATTTCATTTGTGTCTATTGGGAGATACTCATACATAATTTCTAAAAATAGGTCTTCTCTCCAAAAATTCTAGTGCTTGTTCCATAAACTGTACACATGATATAAGAAACTTTATTTCCTGTGTTTGATATCAACTATAAGAGAGATATCTACAATGTCTCACACTAAGGTTTTTTTTTAAATTCTGGCATTAGACCAGAAAGAGGGCATTTACTTGTATTTTTCAGGCTATGAAGAATTCATTCTTATACGTGGTTTATAGAAATAGTTGTGAGGAATCAATATAAAATTTTTGTTCAGTTAAATTAAATGATCATGATTATTTGACTAACTTTTCATATGGCAAGAAACCATTATTCTAGTGAGCCAGAGTCCTTAATCAATCTTTGGTTACTGTGGAGGTTGGGATTAAGAATGACCCGCTGAGCTCATAGATTTATTCACCAGGGAGTGGCACTATTTGAAATGATTAGGTGCGGCCTTGTTGGAAGAAGTGTGTCACTGGGGCTGGACTTTGAAGCTTGAAAAGCCTATACCACGCCCAGAGTCTTTCTCTTCCTGCCCCCAGTGAATCACGACGTGGAACTCTCTGCTACCTCTTAGCACTGTACCTGCCTGTGCGTCGCCATGCTTCCCACCCTGATAATGGACTGAAATTCTGAAACTGTAGGCAACTCTCAATTATAAGAGTTGCTATAGTCACTGTTTCTTCCTAACGATAGAACACTGACAATACAGTTACTTAGGGTTTTTTTGTTTGTTCATTTGTTTGCTTTGTTTTTGTTTTAAATTACTAGTTTCTACTAAAAATTTATTCAGGAGTGTAAATCCTCAAGACACAGGTCTGTGGATCTCAGTTGTGGGGCATTCTCTTAGTAAAGGAGGGAAAGAGAATGGGACTCAATATTTGTTAGTTTACTGCTTTTTCTAGGGCATTGCATTGAGTGTCTTCCACACAACATTTCACTTGTTGCTTTGTAGTTCTCTGTACATTATTTGGTTATATGATTATCACCTAGTGATGCGGCTCATTTTAGTACTTGTTACCACTACCTGTTTCATTTCACCTGCCATGTGAATCAGCAGTTTAGAATGTTTGGGATAATGCCCACATAGTCATCCTACATCTAGGCCTTTAAGAAAATTGTTACTTGTTCATTGGAAATCATCGAACCCTGTCCCAGATCTAGCCAATGGACAGGACATTCTCCATAGTTGAGTAGAGACTGGGGACTGACTTTCACACGAACTCTGGTGCCCCATATTGGACTATGTCCCCTTGATGGGGAGACCTGGTGGCACTCAGAGGAAGGATAACAGGATATCAAGAAGAGATTTGATACCCTATGAGCATATAGAGGGGGGGAGGTCCCCCTCAGTCACAGTCATAGGGGAGGGAGTAGGGGGAAAGTGGGAGGAATGGGAGGATACGAAGGATGGGATAACTATTGAGATGTAATATGAATGAATTAATAAAAAAAATTAAAAAACAGGAATGGACTATTCCAATCATTTCTAGTCGGCTCCCACACTAAAACTACTCCTTTAACTTATTTCCTTACTCTCACCACTCAACTTCATTTGGTCTCCTTTCTCTTTAAAAAAATAACCCATGAAGTCCTATAAGTACTATCTACATGATGCACAGATGGAGGGCATCACCCATTGGAGCACGGACAAACCAACCACATGTGACAATGCCAAATACAACTAACTATCCTGCTCTGAGTAGCTAATGGCTCCTCAGCAAGGAATGGTATCTTTCCCCCAGCTACTTGGGAGGCTGAGATAAGATGAACTTTTTCAGAACAAAGAGTTTGAAGCCAACCTCAGCAACAAAGCAATATTCTTGAGACGTCTACTCAAAATAGAAAAATCTCTCTCACACAGTTTACTACAATCACCAATTACTGCCTTCTTTATCTCAGATGCTCCAGATCTACTGGAACGTTCTCTTCCCTGGCTAGCAATTAGACACAGAGCTGTATACCCTATGCATTTTGCCATTTAGCTAGCTTACTTTATTAACTTACTTCCATCCAGATCCTATCTGATTATCACAGAGCGTGACAATATTTACTCAAACATAGCTGAATTTTTTCTATAGTAGTCTCATTTGTCATATTGATTCTGCTAAATATTTGTTATCGATACCTTCCATTTTTGTATTCATACTTTTCTCTCTCACACTGCTACACATATAAGTGTCACTGTCACTAACCATGCCACAGCTTATGTTTTTGAAATATCTAGGCCATTCAAGTTTTTACCAATTGAGACTGAAAATTTGTAATTAATAATACATATAATTACAACTCAGTTAAAAATTAAGAATTATTCATAACTATTTATGAAAAGGGAGGAAATATACAATTCTTTCTCTGCTTTTTCCTTTGCTTTTACCTAGTTTCTTTGTAAAGGATATTTGCTTGTCTTCTAATACAGTAGTAAGTTAGCTTTCCCTCCAGTAGTTTAATGCTCACAACCAGGTTTTTAAAGAGTCAATTTACTAAACACAGACTCATTTTGATAAATTTAATCCAATTTTTTCAATTCTCAGTTTGGGTAACTAAGATGATATCCTTAAAATCTCCTTCTTTATAACAGAAGAAGCTCATTACATAAGAGTTCTTAGGTAATTTTTCCCACAAAGAAATGGTTTATGAGGAAAGTGGGACCTTAAATATACTGGTGAAATAGTTAGACTATCTCTATAAATAAAAATATAATTATACTTTGGTTTAGGTGTTCACAAATTTCATCATTATGAATATTCTCATTTCTAAGGTTAATTTGTCATAGAATATGCCTCCCAAAGAGGAAATCACCACACACTTAAGAGACTAGTATAAAAAAAGACTCTTTAATAATGGTGCACATATGGTCTGGCTAATACACAAAGGGAACTAGCCTGAAACTCAAATTTTTTACTAGCTCACACAGATTTTAGGGTAATTCTTAATCCCAAACCACTGTAATCTATAAATTTCCTTCTGGTTACTGCCCCTGGTTATACTCTGAACCATCTGAGACAAAAAAAAAACTGTCAAGTCTAGCCCCCTGAGGACATGTTAGATTTATATAGCAAAGATACTACCAAAATCTTTTCAAGTGCAGCAATGCTATGTTACTGCTATTTTACTAGTGTTTTAAAAACTTTTTTGTTTTTTTTTTTTTTTTTTTTTTTTTTTTTTACTTCATTAGTTTTTAAAAATAGTCATTACATAAGGTCATCTTGCTTACGTGGTAAAACCATGCTTTTTCTGGTAACAGCACAAGGCAGGTCAGGATTTAATGGTAACTGTGATGTGACTCTGTACTTAAGCTGTCCCTTATAGACATGCTCTTTGTTAAGAGGATGGGCCTAACGCAGCGGCTCTGAACCCGTGCGTCTCCACTCCTTTGGGAATCACATATCAGGTATCTGGCATATCAGATATTTACATTATAGTCTGCAATAGGAGCAAATTAGTTATGAAATAGTTTTAATGGTGGTGGCCATCGCGACATGAGGAGCCGTATTAAAAGACGACAGCATTAGGAAGGTTGAGAGCCACTGGCCTAATGGTTGGTTGTAAGTCAGGATCATTTATTTTTGTTATGGAAATGGAGCTCAGTCTTTATGAACAAATATTAATAGAAGCTTTTCATCAGAAACCTTAACATTCAATTATGATACAAAATATATAAACCAACAATGTACTATACAGTCCACCTTAATGTACTGAAAATTTTAAAGGGAATCACCATTGCTTTTTACCTATTCTTGTAGTATGAGATTGTGTGACCTTGTCCACTGCTGATTCATATACCTGTCCTTTTAGATCTTTCTTAAGTTGAATACATTTTATTATTCCTTGTCAAGTGTATGCCATTTCAATGTTTTCAATCTTGCTATTCAATTTTTATGAACCTCACATGCTTTTAGCAATTTAAAAAGTACACACTCTCAAAATCCCCGCTTAGGGAACTGGATCACTGGTTCTGTCTCGTGTGTGTGTGTGTGTGTGTGTGTGTGTGTGTGTGTGTGTGTTGTAATCACTCTCCTCATGGCACAATTCTTCTCTGTGGTTATTCCTTTTCAGACTTGGTTTGAATTTGAGGAAAAGGGTAATACTGGGTAATATAATGAATTGTATGGGTGTGCTATTACAGATGGCCACCACAGTACATCTGAATCCTTGGGAAAGAAAAAGAAAAAAATGGGTATGGGAAGCATCACACATACATAAAACTCATTATCCACTTCAAATGAGTGAAAAATCTTCCTGATACAAAGAAAAATGGGGCTGTATGCTTTGTGATTTCTATTAATGTCTTTCATTTAAAATGTGTGATTGAGCCTTTTCACTCAGACAGGTCCTACACATTCTTCCACAAGTGCAGGCGGCCTTTGTGCCTACAGATAAGTACTAAAGCAGTGATTCAAACCCTGTGGGTCACAACCCAGGAGGGTCAACATGACCCTTTCACAGGGGTCACCTAAGAGCATCACTATACACATACACACACACACACACACACACACACACACACACACACACACACACACGATTCTTAACAGTAGCAAAACTGTGTGGGTCTTAAGTGCATTAAGGAGTAGTTGATTACTGGCCATTTGTACGTGACATTACTGCACCCTTAGGGTTACTGCTGCCATGCTGGTTATTACTGTGGTTCATTGGCAGCATAGCAACCACTCATCGCTTCTCTTTCTTCAAAGCTGGTATGGCTTCTTCTGACAGTGTAAAAGCTGGTCCTCGGGAAGGAGGCATTCATTAAAGTAATTTCCAGCTCAGGATCCTCAGGCACATGGTGTCTTCAACAATACAGACTTACCTTTCAACTCCGGGGGACATCCAAGGCCAAAAGGCATAGGCTATCACAATGTATGTATTACAGCAATGGCTCTTAACCTGTGGGTCACAAGTGATTTGGGAGGCAAATGACCCTTTCACAGGGATCCTCTAAGACCATCAAAAAACCACAGATATTTATATTACGACTCATAACAGTAGCAAAATTACAGTTAAGAAGTAGCAATGAAAATATATGGCTGGGGGGGTCACCACAACACGAAGAACTATACTAAAGGGTCTCAGCATTAGGAGAACCTGGAATATGGAATACACAGGTTTTTGTTTTTTGTTTAAAAAAAAAAAAAAAAAAGAGATGCATAACGTGGTACCCACCTGGGTTGGGAACAGATGTAGTTAATAGTCTGGTGATTTTTATACTATTTCCCACTCAGGTGGGAAAACACACCAGATCCACACCCAGGGACTGAGTGCAAACTTCTTTTTCTCAATCAGTCTTTAGAGCCCATCTTTATGGAAGGTGAAGCAGGAACTTTACGAAGGGTTTGTACATACTTTGTGCCTTACTGTGCACAACAAGTTTTCATTATTTGTGCTGTGCTTAAATAAAGTTCCCGAAGCCAGACCCCTCGAGCTTGGGCCAACATAGGCTACTGAGTTGTGTTGAATCAGTTTTCCTGCCCCCTGCAGATCACTCCTCTGCTGGCTGTGGTGGTGGCAGAGATGCCTCCATCCAACGTCTATGCCTGGGAGTCATCCTGACCCTCTTCTCTCTGTATTTACTCCCTAACCTGCCAGATGCAGCAAGAATCTTACAACCAGTACACCGGCATCATGTAGCCGCTGATGCCTGTGCCAGAAACAAGTTTTAGGTTTCTATCAGAATAGTCTTCCCAATCTCTCTACCCACAGAGATCTACTTCCACCCTCAACACTTGAACCAGGAGTAATTTCAAGCATGGCAGCCTGGTCTCTTCTGTCTCTCTGACTTTACTCTACCTAACCCATTAACAACTTCTCGCACTAAAGCAGCAGCAGCAGCAGCACATCCTCCTGTCTAGCCCAGCATGTTTGCATGTACCAGAATCACAATTGTCTAGATCTTATTCTAAAAATACATATGATGAAAGGGCAAGCCTGTATCTACCCTCTGAAACCTGTAAGACCTATAGAGATGTTTGCCTACAGAATCCCTAGATGATTCCCAATACAGAGAAATTTAAAGAATAATTATTACACTTTATCAAACAATTCAAGGAATTTAAAGAAACAGCTTAACAAAATTAAGGAAAAAGAACTTAAGGAGAATTAAATGCTTGAGCTATAACCAAGAATATATGAACAGAAGATTGATCAAAATAATATAGTCCATCCAGATCTTGAAGAACTAATTCAATAAAAAGAAACAGTGAAGAGGACTCAAGATGAAATGAATATGAAATTAAGAGTCACAATAACAATATCATATTTGGACTTAGTACTGTTTTCTGAAGACCTGAACAAATGCCAAGTGTACATGGCATCTACACACTTAGAGCATGCTCTCCCCCAGAAATATTTTACAAGACAGAACCCTAGATTTTTAATGAATATATCAAAGCACGATGTATCGTTTGCCACTAAAATTTTTCCTTATATTGCTTACTCACTAATAATTTATTTAATCTTGTATTCATTTAAGTATTCATACATTAAAGCTTTTACATGGCATAACATGTGAAATGTAGAACATGGATTTATTCTTTTACTTGTTTTTAAGTATAACGCTCTATAGTATTAACTATGTTATTGTGTAGCTAAGATCCAGAAACTATTCATCTTACAAAGCTGAAAATCTATCACATGCAATAAATTCTTGTTTTCTCTACACACACACACACACACACAGGGGGGGGGAGGGAGGGAGGGAGAGAGAGAGAGAGAGAATGAATATCCCAATAACCCAACTCAAAAACTCAAACGAATTTTTAATACAGCATAATGAGGCCAAAGAGAGAATATCAGGGCTCAAGATAAAGTAGAAGATCTAGATCAAGGAAGGAAGGAATATGAAAACCAAACCAAAACCAAACCAAACCAAACCAAAAAACCCAGGAAAGAAACATACAGAAAATGTGGGACACTAAGATAAACCATCGAATTGTAGGAACAGATGAGAGAAGAACCCTGTAAATAACATAGACAGATCTTCTACAAGGTCCTAGAAGAAAACTTCCCCAAACTAAGAAAAGGAATATCCACATATAAGCACATAAGCAAGAAGCATATAATACATTAAGTAGATAAAAAGAAAATCCCCATGGCATATCATTGTCTGAACACTAAGTATATGTAACAAAGAAAAGGTATATTGAAAGCTTCAAACAAAGGAAAACAGAACAAAAGTGAAGTTCAAAGGAAAATTCATCAGCTGATTTCTCAATGGAAACTCTCAAAGTCCTGAAGACCAGGACTGCCATGCTAGGCTAATACAGCCAGCAAAAGTATCTGCCATCCTTTAAGGAAAGGGAAGAACTTTGCATGATATAACCGCCTGAAAATATTAATATCTAATAAGCCAAGCATAAAGAAAATACAAGAAGCTGTAGGGAGGAACAGAGATAGCCAAGAGATTGTAAAAGGAAATATGAAAATGTAATTACTAATGCACAAAGTAGCACTGGAACTCAAAAACCACCACACACACACACACACACAATCAAGAATACAATGACAATTAACATGCATTTCACTAGTAACTTTAAACATCAATGGGCTCAATTGTCCAATTAAAAAACAAAGACTGAGCCAGGCAGGGTGGCACATACCTGTAATCACAGTACTCAGGGTAGCAGAGGTAAGCAGACTTCCTGAGTTCAGAGGTCAGCCTGGTCTACAAAGTGAGTCCAGGACAAGGCTACACAGAGAAATCCTGTCTCAGGGGAAAAAAATGCAAAAACCAAACACCAAAGACTGAATAGATTGAATAGATCAAGAAACAAAAACCATCTGTTTGTTGTTTCTTAAGAAACACAGCTTACCTTTAAAGATAGACACCACCTTGGAGTAAAAGAATGGGAAAAAGTACTGCAACTAAATGAGATAAGGAATTAAGCAGAAATCACTATCTTACTACCTAAAAACAAACAAATAAAAGACAGAAATAAAAAACAAAACAAAATAAAAACATTTCAAATTAAAACTGATTATACGAAACAGAGAGGACTACTTCATTTTAGTCAATGGTACAGTTAACTAAGAACACACTATCCTAAATATATATATATCACACACACACACACACACACACACACACACACACACACACACACGTCATCCTGACAAAACAAAAACACAACAACAACAGCAAAAATCACCATGAAATGACATCTTTCATCAAATGGAGTTAGCTATTATCTATAAAACATTTTTCCCAAATACCAAAAAATATACATGGAAGTTTCTCTAAATACATAGCAGATTGAAGCTTCTCTAAAAAAAGAACATATCCTAGACACAAAACAAATATGCACAAATTCAATCAGACTGAAATAACTCCATGTATACTATCTGACTACAATATAAGAAAACTAAAATTAGTACATATCTAGTAAATACACAAATGTATTAATATTAAACAACTCATTGCTTCTTGGTGAATAGGTCAAAGAAAAGCCAAGAAAGGAATAAATTTATTGGAATTAAATGAACAAAACACAACAACAGTTAGAGTTATAGCTCTAACTGCCTATATTAGAAAGGAATCAAAAAAGCACAAATAAATTGCTTAATGCTACAACTTAAAACTTTGAAAAAGAATAAGTCAAATCTAAACCTAGTGAATGGCAAGATATAATAAAAATCAGATAAATTAATGAAGCAGATAAAAAGAAAACATTATAAATAATAAATTAAGAGCTGTTTTTTTTGAAAAGATAAACTTGGTTGAGACTCTTGGCCCAACTCTTGGGGAAGACTTTGTCAGCTATGCATCTGAAAGAGGATTAATATTCAAAACACAATGAACTGGAAAAACACCACTACCAGAAAACAAGCAACTACAAAAATCCCAGCGATTCAAATGATGGGCTTGTGAGCTGAACAGGGAGTTCTCAAAGGGAGAAATGAAAAAGGCTAAGATCAACAGAAAACAAATAGTGGAGAGGATGAGGGTTGGTGGGATTGCAAACTGGTCTAGACTAAGAAATCAGTGTGGAAAACTCTCAAAAAGCTAAAAATTAATCTACCATATGATCCAGCTATCCCACCCCTTGGCATAAGCTCAAAGACTCAACATTCTAATCTATAAATACGAGCTCAGCCATATTTCATTACTGGTCAAGTCATATTACCAAGGATATGGAAAAAACCCAAAGACCTTCTAACAAAAACCTTAATGATATTCAACCAAAAATGGATAATGAAAATGTGGCACATTTGTGTGTGTGTGTGTGTATATATATATATACACACACACAAAATTTATTCATGTAATTTCCATGTAGATGGAAAGTTCAAGAAAAGATCGTATTAAATGAGGTAAAGTAGATCCAGAAAAAGGAAAAAATACATGCCTCCTCATCTGAGGGTGAACATACCTCTTGGAGTGACTGTAAAAATCAGGAAATTAAAAAGGGACCAGTGCTGGGGTACAGTAGCAAAAAAGAGAATAGTAGGGCACACATTGATAGAGAAAATGGGGCAGAGAATGAGTGGGGAGGGGCTCTGTTTAGGAAGGGAGATAAATAAAAGAGGCACGAGGCTAAAACAACGGCAAGGATGCCTGAATAAATTATATTGACTCATACTATTAACTACCTAAAAATACATGTAACTCGGTGCATAAATATACACATATGTTTAAGTGAAATGATCCTATGTGGGCCCAGGTTAAATTACCCTGTAGGTTTGCTTGTGATGTCCTGGACCCCTCTGGCTTCCTTTATCCATCTTCCTTCTCTTCCCTAGCACTCCCTGAGTTCAGCTCATGGGGCTCACAGAGACTGAACCACCAACCAGAGCACGCATGGACTAAACTTAGACCCCTTACCCATATGTAGTAGATGTGCTGCTTGGTCATCATGTGGGTCCCCTAACAATAGGATTGGGACTGTCTTTGAGTCTGTTACCTGCAGCCGGTTCACTTTCCCCCAGCTAGGCTGCCTTTTCACTCCCAAGTAGGAGAGGATGTGCTTAATCCTGCTTCGACTTGAGATGCCAGGGTAGATGGGTACCACTTGGGAGCCTTCCCGCCTCTGGAGGAAGGAGAGTGGAGAATGGCAGGAGGAGAGCTGTGGGGGTGGGGCTGAGAGGAGAGAAGGGATGGGCTGGCATCTGGATATAAAGTGATTAAGTAAGTAAGTAAGTAAGTAAATAAATAGAGAAAAACAAAAAGAAATATTAAAAGGAGAAATAGTCTTCCACCAGGAAGAATATTCTAAATGGTTATTCAATACCAAATGTTTAGGCATAAGAACATACATAGAAGTAATGTCATACATTCTGAGTAGGCTGTGTTTATGGATTTATGAACCCCCACTCCAGCTCCTGCACACTAATATGTAACAATTAATGGAAATGGGTTATACATTTTAAAAACAGTAAGGAGGGTTTTGAGTGACGAAATGGAAGAGGTAAATGTTGTGATAAGAATACAATCTCACTCCCCCTTTTTAAAGTATAAACAAGGCAAATATTATTCTTGGTCCTTTGGGAATCTTATAAGGTAGTAAACACCAGAACATTTATTTCAATATTCTAAAGCAGGCTAAATGGTGCAGTGTAGGAGTAAAATGTTCTTTGGAGTTCACTTTTGATTCTGATTCCAACTCTTCTATCTTATTTTACTACATTTGCATGGAAAATGTTCTATTTTATAACCCTCCTAAGAATTTGGTATGTGTGCATATGACTACACATGTGTTGGATACATGGGAGGTTTCCTATGGTGTCCTTCTAGCCATGAGTCCATGACCACAGCTACTAGGCACTTTGTTACTTAGTAAGCTAGTTTAGGAATATCCTGCCAGTGTCTGCTTTTTATTAGGAGAAAATATTTTAAACCCTCAAAAATATAAGCTTCCCTATGTAAAAGACACTTGGTATGTAAAATTTAAATGTTCATGTTAAAGCAGTCAGTACATAAAAGCAGGCATTTTAGAGAGACTCAAATAAACCCAAACAAGGACACATAACTCTGAATAATTATTAACAGTTTTATTTTAACTCAACGAGCTGAAGCACAAAATCTGTTTCCAACATTAACACAAATAGTATGCATCGCATCACAAAACGGTAATTGATTAAACAAAGGCTGGAAAGTTAAATGTTTACACATCTGAGTCTTGAAAGTCAACTTCCTTCTGAACTAATACTTAAATAGCAGAACTTTATTTCCATTAATGGGCTCAATTCATTTTTAACTGATGGTAAATTAACTAGATTATAGTATACCATAAGCTTTACTACCAGGAAAATATTTAAATATAAGTATTCGTTCTCAGATGTAAATTTCACATACAACAACAGAAGATACAGTGTGTTTTCATTCTTAGTGAAGAAGTCTTGCATTTGAGGCACTCAGTATTTGTCCTGCTAGACCTGACATTTACATCACTGTATGAACACTTAAAATGGAGCTCACAATCTCCATGTTAAATGGTTTGTAAAATACTCTCATGTGTGCTGAAAGTGCTATATTTATTTTGTGAGAAACACTGAAACCCATTCACTCGCCCACCCACCTCTCTCAAGAACAAAACAATTATTTTCATTGTAACCATCAGAGACCAGGCATGTCCAAGGCAGATTAGTTTATCTTTTCATAAACATGTGACTTATAGTAAAATTGCTGAGTTGGATTTTCATAAAACTTAGCCAAGTTTTTGTTGCATTTTTCTAACAAAGAATAGTACCTATGATCCCATCTTTTTGTGTGTTGATGGTGGTATGATCTAACCTAGGGGTCATAAATGTTCATAAGCCACACTCAGAGCCCTTATCTATAATTTTATATAAAAATTCTGCTTAGAATCTATGTACAAAATTTTAAATGGGAGAATTAATACGTCTGACAATTTAAACTCTCAATTAGATCTAGTTAAAAAATAAAACAATAATGCTCAAGACGCTTTAAAGATGTTTAAAGCAATTATATTAAAGCTGAACTATACTTGACATCATAAAACACCACTGCTCTTATATTTTATCATGCAGAATGCTGGTTATATTTTTGAGGACTGCAGGGCCTTTTGGCAATCCACTTTCTTCTCAAATAAAGCACACTTAAGTGAGATATTCCAATTAATCTGAACTTTCAGCATATTTAAGTAAGTCCTCTTTTCATAAATGCACTCTTCAACAATTTACACATAGCCAAAGGGAATACAGATACAAACACGTACACACCTCACCCAAGTGAACACATTTCAGTCAAGGTTCTCCAATCACTGTTTGAAGTTTGTGACAGAACTACTTAAGGAGGTAACATTAGCAAGCCATCTTATGGCACCTTCATATTTGTGCTCCAAATATCAAAACACATTAAAAGTAAAAAATGAAAAAGGCACAATTATAGCATTTCTAAATCTTGGTGGAAATAAGAGTTTTCCAACGGATACATCTTTGAATTGTAATGTTTAAAACCACTCATTGGGTTCTGAGAGAAGCCTTGTTTAGGTGACTGGAGGGAAATGAGATCCAACTGGTAACTTAAAAGATGGAGACTGCAACAGACAGAAAGTGTGCCTATTTTGATCAAGCTGTATATAGTTTTAAAATGGAAAGTAATGGGAAAATTCTATTTAGCCACTTCAATAGGAAAAACATTAACATAGCCTTTTACCACTGACTCAAGAACCAATACTACTAAAATATACATTAAAAAATAAAGACATAAAAGATTGTTATGATTCTGGGGGTATAATGGCAGGTACTGTATCATCTGAAAAGTGGGTATTTTAGCAAACACTGATATTTATAGAGCACAGTGTTTGACATTTTTAGTAGAAAATATGACAGCAAATGAAAAACCAAAATTTTTATGAGAAAATCCTTAAGATTATCAACAAACATATATAATGTTCACTGTAAGGTATTACTACTGATTTCACTATAGTTGAATGTAAACCAAATCAATGAATCAATTTACAGTGCGTGGGACATAGACTTCAGTATTTTAATTACAGTGCGTGGGACACAGACTTCAGTATTTTAATTACAGTGCGTGGGACATAGACTTCAGTATTTTAATTACAGTGCGTGGGACACAGACTTCAGTATTTTAATTACAGTGCGTGGGACATAGACTTCAGTATTTTAATGATAAGTGACAATGGATTCAACAGCTGAGGAGAATCTTTGTTTTTGGTCAGACCATGGGAATATCTTGTATTAAAGGTGTGTGTGTGTGTGTGTGTGTGTGTGTGTGTGTGTGTGTGTGTGTTAAAATTGTACAATGTTTATGTAACAGGTTTGCATTACTATGAAAATAAGGGAATAAATTTTTGCTTGTCATGATTATCTTGTAACAGGGTGAAGCCCACTGTCAGTTGAAAATTTTTCCTGTATTCCAAATAATTATTTCCATGAAGTGTAGTAAAAGGAGAAGAGTGATAAGTGAAAAATTGGAACTCCAGATAAAACCCGTAAGGAGGTAAGTGTAAGAAGGGGAGAGACGGGGGGGGGGGGGGGGGGATCGGTACTTGGTACTTGGAATAGAAATGGCTAACTCTGAGTGGCAAGCTTTGGGAACAACTGCGTATGTCTCAGGGTTCGAACTTCTAGAAAAATCTATTCAGTTTTGAAAGAAAATGCTAATAAGATAAAGGTAATGCTTTTAAACATTCAATTCTTGCTAAGTAATTGTTGCCATAACAAAGAATCAAACTAAAATATCTAAAAAAAAAAAATAATAACTTTGCTTGCTTTTGATTGATAAGTAATGCTTATTTGAGAGCATTGGTTCAATATAAGGATTTTAAGATTGCTTCTGTTAACATCTAACAAAGTTATAGTAAATTAAGGTCCATTTTAAAATCATAAGCTTGGTTTCTTTCCTGAATTTTAAGACCAAATAGACAAATTACACACATTTTAATATAGGGAATAAAAGTATATATGCAAACTGTAAGCATATACACCTGTTTTCCCAGTAATATGCTCTCTCTTTATGTAGAAAGCAGATGATCAATGTTTCAGTCGCATATGATCTGACACTGACCACTTCTCTTTCTCTAGGGACAATGCATCAAAACAGATCTCACAACGATCAAATTCCAAATATGTGTGGGTTTAAACCTAAACTCCTAATAAAGAACTGGCTTATCATAAACAGTTGGTAATGTTTATTCTGTTCACATTATGCAAAATTTCAATAATCTACCATGTTAGTAACTGAGCCACCAAGGAGAAAACAAGGGAAAATAAAGTTTCCTAGTGTGGCTGCTCACACTCTCAGAGGGTTCTGTTTTCCCACAGACCCCCCAGATCCCACAGGCATATATTATCCATTCACTGCTTAAAAAGACTGTCCAGGACTCATTTATTGTGAGCTGCCTTTTCTAAGTGTGATAAAACAGTAACAAATTCAATAATGATAATTTGAAATACAGGTCAATTTATCTATTATCACAAACATCCAAGTTGAATCCATGTGTCATAAAAACTTCTTTTAAATGTTAAAGCATAATTATACCTTACTAATTTTCACAAAAAGAAGAAAATATATATATGTACCATTCTTCATAGAAAACTTCACAGATAAAAGTGCATATATATCTTTCTTAATTGGCCCACTCACGACATGTACATTTGGTCATCCTGACTTTAACATCTAGTAAATTATTCTTTCAAATGTAAGTCATTGTAAATTTAAAACATTAACAAGAATCATGCTTTCTTTTTACTCAAATTTTAACTTCAAATTATTTTTTTAATCACTGCAAATGTGCATAAGCCCAGTTTCTTGAGCAGTTAATATACAGACAAATACCGGAAATATTAGTAAAGGATTAGGTCAACTCATTTCTATCTGCTCCCTGAAAAGAAAAGTAAATTAAGCTGGAGCAGTGTATGGCCATCACTTACCCGGACGGTAACAGGCTCTTTAGTGTCCACACAACTGAGACTGGAGGTGCCTTTGACAATCTCCAAATTCAATAGAATCTAGTTTTATACTTGGAGATTGCATAGAACAAAACCTAGAAAATTCTTTTGTTTCCAAAATAATGGAAGATCCTTTGAAACTCAGCATCTTCAGTTATCAGTATTACTGCATTGTGGAGCTAGTGCAATCCTGCATAGCCTTGGCAAACTGACAAGGCACAATAAAAAAATTAAACTACTATAGGAACAAGAGAAGTCACTTAAGATAATTTAAGGCCTTGAAGTGAATTCATCAGTCTGATTTAAAGCTGAAGTATAAACCATAAATTATTCACCAGAAAGTACTCAGTATGCTTTTCCAGCTTCTTCTCTGTAGACATGAGACAGAAACAACCGTTGCTTATGGTTTGTGTTGGAATCCTCCTGGACCTGGAGTAGTGAAGGCAAATACATTTTCCTACTGTTTTTGGAAGACTCAAGACTGCTTTAGCCTTTTGCGTGGAATACCAAACTGTGGACACTGCGCGGATGCTAGTGCTCGGAATGCCTCTGCCACTAAGTGAGGATGAGACTGAATCATGGACTTCCACCCTGATGTTTCCATTATGTCAGTTGCTTGGCTGAAAAAGAAGATGAAGTGATTTTACCGAAAGTGACTTCTCAAATACATTGCTGAATTACCAATTTTTGGTTTTGTTTTGTTTTTTTAATGTGTGGATTTAAAAATTTTAGACACCCTACTTCTTTTTTTTTTTAATTTTTTATTAATTTATTTTTGTTACATCTCAATGGTTATCCCATTCCTTGTATCCTCCCATTCTTCCCTCCTTCCCATTTTCCCCTTATTCCCCTCCCCTATGACTGTTCCTGAGGGGGACCTCTTCCCCCTGTATATGCTCATAGGGTATCAAGTCTCTTCTTGGTAACCTGCTGTCCTTCCTCTGAGTGCCACCAGGTCTCCCCCTCCAGGGGACATGGTCAAATATGAGGCACCAGAGTTTGTGTGAAAGTCATACCCCACTCTCCACTCAACTGTGGAGAATGTTCTGTCCATTGGCTAGACCTGGGTAGCCAGCCAAAGACAATACAGACACCCTACTTCTTTCCATACATTCACTTGAATGTTTAGAAACACCACCTTTATCTTATTAGCATTTTCAGTCAAAACTGAACAGAGTTTTCTGCAAGCTTGACTCCTAAGACATGTGCAGTCCTTGCAGCAGCTCTCCACCCAGGGTTAGCAGCCTTTTTACCCCTCCCTCCCACCAGGCTTTCCCTGGAGCCCCCATCCCTCACTTAACACACTCTCCTCCCTTCACCTCACTGCGCATTCTATCTCATCTAGTTGTCACATTCCTCCTAATCACAGGCAGTAGTTAACTATTGCTAAATTAAATCCTACTGCTTCATGGTGGCCTGTGAACTCTGTAGATCAACCTTTGATAATTTTCACAAGTAGAACTTAGGGGTTTATATGTAAAACAAATTGAAACCTCATGAACAATCTTTAACTTATCATCTCTTCCTTATGTTATTTCAAATAATTACAAAGAGTTCTCTAAGAGAAGTAAAAAAGTAGAAAATTAATTGCTTTTAATACTTTGTATATAAAGATCTAGGCTCAGCACAACTCAGCAATCTTCATGCTGCTGATTTACAGTATTAGGCAGCTTAATATATAATGAAAGGTAATTGGCTGATGTAAATAGTAGTAAGTTAGCTCTGGAAGTAGAGCAGGAAGCCTCTTGAGTTTGATGAAGGTCTAGAGTATACAGCAAGAATTTAACAAAAAAAAAAAAAAAAAAACCAAAAACCAAAAAACAAAACAAAACAAAAAAACCAAGCAAATCCAACACAAAAAATGACAATGTTTCATCGGACTCCTGAAGTACTTCTAGTCTGTAATCCTAACTATTTGGGAGACGAGGGCAGGAAGAGTCAAGTCTGAAGCGATCCTAAGAATCCTACTAAGATCTTGTCTCAAAAATAAATTTCAAAGAGAGTTAAGATTTAGGTAGCTCTGTCGTAGAATCCCTGTGTAGCAAGTGCAAAAACTGGGGTTCAATCATCAAGCATCATCAAAATCATCAAAAAACAAAAAATTAAAAAAATAAAGACTCCAAGGAAAACCGTGAGCATTTACTTTTCCTTAAAACTTCCTGACAGAACAGAGAGCAGCTTTCTAGCAACACTTAGAATGCCTGTGCTCAGCTATATATGTGACATGCATGCGTGTGTGTTAAAGAAATGAAGAGCAAGGTGTGGTGGCGCACGCCTGTAAGCCCAGCACGTGGGAGGCAGGTGCAGGTGGATCGCTGTGACTTTAAGGCCAGCCTGGTCTATAAAATGAGTTCCAGGACAGGCAAGGCTACATAGAGAAACTCTGTCTCAGAAAACCAAAAAAGAAATAAAGAGCACCCATCCTATGCCAAGCGGTGGGAGAGCACACCTTTAATCCAGGCACTCTCAAGGTAGAGGCAGGCGTATCTCTGTGAGTTCCAGGCCAGCCTGCTCTACAGAGCTAGCTCCAGGATAGCCAGGGCTACAAAAAGAAACCTAGTCTCAGAAAACAAACAACAACAAAGAGCACCCAGCCCAGTTCACATGAAAGGCCAAATGTCAAGAAATCTACTAACAGTGGTGAAATTATTATTTAAATAACTGACAGCTTCATCAGGAGCCACACTTATCGTTCAAGAGCAAATGGACACACAAAACACGTCACTGAACTTATGCAGATAGAAACTGACGCAATCTTACCTGTTGTTCCAGCTCTTCCCATCCTTACACCCAAGCTGTCGGAGAACACTGCACCTGCATAGAAGATTTGAACAGGGTTTAAGAAAAGCTCAGTGAAAATCATGTTAAACGCATCATGTCTGATGAAATGCAAGCATAGCTTACCTATTAATAAAGTCTATTGCCTGAGCTTTCAACTGTTCTGCACTGTGCAAATCTGCAAGGACAAGGGTATCAGCAACATTTTCCACGGAGAGGCTACTACACAGAGCTTCCTCACACATGCCCTTGAGTCGCTCCAGGGCGTACTACCCAAAAGAGAACACAATTATTAAACACTGCCACTTCTCTACTTGTAACTTAGCAGATAAAGTTCAAGAAAATTTGTTTTCAACTAATGTTATTTTAAATCAAAAACTACTGTAAATGACTGCATTTAAGAGAGAAACTAATTTGCTTTAGAAAGTTTCTTAAGCATAAAATATGGTGATTTTTAAAGTACAACTTATGCAAGACAGCTATCTTTGTAATAAGTTATCCCAAAGAGTATGTTCTCATCAGGTAAACATTTATCTCAGTTTTTGTCTTGCCAAAGGAAAGAATGTAGCTAAGAGACAATACAAGCTATATTTTATTTAGTAAAAGAAAGCAAAGTAATGAGCATATCTTATAAAGAGACATCCTCGTGGGCTGCCCTTGCCTAGGGGAAGCATAGCAACCGTCTAGCAGATTCTACAGTATAGATTTTCACAATCCCTGTTTCATGTGACATCATTTTTAACTTTCTCCTTCAGGTTAGCAACTTTGTTTCATCCCACTCTAATGTGTACAGTCTGGAGCTAAGGTGCCTTTGTTTTAAATTCCCTACTTATTAGATCTCCACTGATGAATATACACACCATTGTGAAAAGTGCCCTAATACCTCACTTTCTAAATTGATGGGAAGAACCCAAGCTCGGCTTTAAGGATGATGGGCCACAGAAAGGCATTCCACTCTGAGGAGACATAGGCAGGCTATGGCTCAGCTGGGTGTCCAGAGCTCATATGTGCTTTCAGTTACACACTACAACAATTCCTTTTCTTCTCTACTACTTCACACTTAGTGTGCAGCATATTATATTTATTTGGCTAATATTCAATCTTGAAGAATGATAGGACTGAAAGCTAAGTAAATATTAATAACCACTAACTTTTTCCAGATATTGGTGTGAATCTATGGCACTACTAGGTTTACTGAGGCGTAAGGACATAAAATAAATAGCACCTGCAGAAAGTTTTTACTTTGATGACTTAATACCACCATAAACCCATCATCTACTCAAAAGAATGAATATCCTCTTTGAAGTCTATCTATCTCCTCTGTACCATTCTAAGCAGTGTCTGTGCCACCGAGAAACCAGCTTGGATTTTCCTGAAGTTATTTTTACAAATGAATTACACAGTATGTACTTATCTAGCACCCCTACTCAGTGCAAGTATTTTCAGAAGCATGAACATCTTTGCTTAGAGATCAGCCCCTTCTCACTATTCGGTGGTAAGCCATTAAACATTACCTTCTCTTTCCCTCCTCCCTCTCTTGGTCTACATACTTATACATGTGTGTAATACCTACACATATGCACGTGTGTGTCAGCTACCTACTATAACAACTCATTTTCTTTTCTAGTACTTCAAACTTAGCATTTACCACACACTATATTTTCTTTGCCAATACTCAACCTTGAAGAATGAGCAATGAAAGTTATGTAAACATTAATAACCAACTATTTTTTGCAGCTAAATATAAACACATACATATATTCACCAGTTGATGAGCATTTGTATTAGTTGCCAATTTTTAGCTATTAGACTTATAAATACTTTTATAAATCTTAAATCACATTATGTATTATGTTTTGGAGATTCAGGGGATAAAAGTTTGAAAGTAAACTCAATGGCGTACATAGTAAGTTTATATTTATCTTCAAAAGGAACTGCTAATTTTCTAAAGTGGTTGTACCATTCCATACTCCTATCAGCAGTGTCTGAGAACCCTAAAGCCCCCAGATCTTTAACAAGTCCTATATTTTATACAGTCTTTGTAATTTTAGCCATTATAAGAGGTATGTAGAGGTACATCTCTATTTCTATAAGGATACTGGACATCTTTATTTAATGATTTTATTGGTTTTATTTTAGAATTATCTATTTAAACATTATCTACTCTTAGGAATAACATTTCTTTTAGTTGAGGGTAAAACGTTCTTTATATAAAACTGAACATAAAATTCCTAAGTATATCTACCACGAATATATTTTAATATTGAGAACCACAGGATTTAAAACTTCTCTAACTTTAATTTCTGCAATTTTTCTGTGTTCAAAAAGACAGAACATATTTATAATACATTACAAAATTATTAAATTTCCCTTCTATGGTATAGTAAAATAAATCTATAAAGAGAATAATATAAAGCATATTGTTTTCAAGGAGAAACACAAAAGCTATGCACAGTACCTTAAGACTAACAACAGCTGCAAGTTCCAATACATTTTATATACGGCTTTATGTTGTATTGGCCCTAGAAATTATTAAGTTTATGGTTTAATCTTCCATAAGAGTAAATCTAGGTTCCTCATGCTTTCCTATCATGTTGATATTTTACACAATTTTACTATCATAGTATTCTACTTTATGCTATTTTTTACAAACTATCCAAGCTATCTAACAAATAGTACAAATTTAGTTATTATGTCAAAAGCTATTTGTAGTTCTTTTTTTTTTTATGTATGAAAGCTTTCTATAAGTGGCAAGTTCTATCTCTGTTTTGTTTTGTTCCTTTCAAAGCCATACTACTTACTTTGTCTGCAGCTGCCAACAAGTTGTCAGCCATTTTATCAAGATTTGGTGCTTTTCCTGTGTAAACAAATCTCATCATTTCTTTAAAAACCTCAGGGTCTAAATCATTTATTTCCACTCGGTTCTATTATTGAAAACAACACGAAAAATTAGAAACAGGTGCATATATGTGAGTCCACATGAATTTTTGAGGTAATACAAAACATTTCAAACTATTTTAAAATTGAGGTTAAGTAAATCTGTAGCTAAGTTAACCATCCAAACTACAGCATAGGCAATGCTAAAAGCAAAAGCATACACTGTGTAAGAGCCAATAAATCCTTATATTAAACTTAAATCAGACGATGTAAATAGATAGTGAGACCATGTTGAGTATTACCATGTGTTAAGATTCTCATTTTTTTCATAATTAAAAGAGTCCAAATAAAATACATCTGTGTCAGTTTCTGAACACAGTTTCAGGAGAAAGTCCCTGACTTTCCCTGAGTACCTAGTACAACACCTAAGCCCTGTAACTGTAAGCTCTAGTCACAGTTACAACGTGAGAGAAGAGGCTGTGCAGCCTTGTGAGGAGCGCTCACGAGCAGAGAATACTTGCTTTTGCAAACTGCCCTGTGACATTACTGACTAGTCCTTCTGTGTTACTTGAGACATACTCCAATTCAAACAAGACCGGCTGCCCTTATACTTCTGCGGCCTTATGTCCAACTCTCTTCTAAGATAAAGGAAGCAGAAAGTGTTGACACCTTAGAAACCATCTTGGGTCATTTTGTGAAGTCAAGGTACTACAAACATAACATGCCACTCTTACTATCAGACAGGTCACCCAGACAAAAACAGAGAAACATGGAATAAAACTGCTTCAAAAGATCCATTAGACCTAACAGATATATAGAATAGTCCTCCAAGTAAACACTAAATTAATCAGAGGAAATTTTAAAAAACACACTATTCCAAATCTAAGATGATATTTCTATCCTAAACATGTGCACCAAACTCTCTGGCACACTCAATTTCATAGAATGTGTATTCCTGGAGTTAAAAGCACAGATTAATATCAACCCATTAGGTAGTTTAAATACCCCATTTTCTCTAATAGAAAGGCCAGCTAGACAAATAAATAAATTCATGCATGCTCCTTATTTCAAACAGACCTGACACACAGACACACAGACACACACACTCACACTCACATGGGGCATCGGGGTAGGCGGCGCACTTGGGAGAAGGCAGAGAGGGAGAGGGAAAAAGAGAGGAAGAGAGAATGCACATCCAAGCCTGTGTGGATTATACAGATTTGCGATTAACTCTTAGTAAGCAATAATGCCTAAGTATCACGTTCAGGAAAGAAATAAAATCACTTTCTGCTGGGAGTCTTTAACCAAGAGCAGTCCAAATTTAAATTATCTCTGCTTCATGCTCCCTCTGTCTTCTGCCCTGTCTGTTGTATGAGTCTTAATCTGTGCCTGCCTGAAGGCTGTCTTGTGAATCTGTGTTTGTATCTGTGTGTTTGTCTGTCCATTATATGAGCTATGTGTGTCTCTGTGTTTGAGTGGTGTCGGCCTGTTGTTCTGTGTGATTGTGTGTGTATGTTTTATATATCGTCCCATCACCTCTTCCAAGAAGATCCCTGAGACGTGAAAGGAGGAGTGTGGTGCTTACAGCTGAGGACTTTGCAGTCTCTTATTCTCTCCCTGTTGACCAGTTGAATGCCTCTGGATTAAACGCCAGCTACTACAAGTAGTTTCTCTGATGATGGTTGAGTGATACACTGATCTATGAATATAGCAGTAAGCCATAAGGAGTTGTTTTTAATATTATGTCAATACAACTCAATCACATTGGGTTCTCACGTGTGACCTAGCTAGTGAGACGGATAAAAATAGGAAAGGGAAAATGAGAGCATCCCTGTGTATATGGTACTGTTCCTTACTTAAGAGACCCTATGGAGATTCTATTAGAAGAAAACTCTCCGGCATAGTAACCATGATAAGCTGCAGGATGTAAAATCAGCACACAGACAGACAGACAAAGGGCTGGAGAGATGGACGAGCCGTCACGGGCTAGGAGACTGCAGGTACCAACAATGAACTGGAGGAGAAAGAAACCAGGAAAACACCTCATTCCAAAATTTTCCCAGAAATAAAGTGTCTATGAATAAACTCAACAAGGTTGTGAAAGACACATACAACTTGGCTTTAGGATACAGAAAACTTATTTTAAAATTATACAATAGGGAATCATTCCATATGCCTATCTGATAGTCAATATTGTGAAAATGGCAAAATTACCAACTGGCAAAAGTAATTCATAGGTTCAATGTAATTACCATGAATTTGCAATGCCATTATTCATAAAATTTAAAAATACTTAATAACAAGAATGACCATACATAACCAAATATTATTTACCAGAAAGGATAATACTGGAGATATCACAACATTTGACCTAAAATTAGGTACATTGTGACAAAAATCAGACTGGCACATACAGAAAACATACATGTAAATTAGGGGAATAGGATAAATGATTCTGAAAGAAACCTAAATATTGTTAAAGTCCAGCTAATTTTTGACAAAGTTATTAAGAACACAGTGTTGAAAAGACAGCACCTTCACCAAATGGCGCTGGCAAAAGTAGATCTTAGAGGCCAACATCTCTCACAGCACGTGAGTCTTGATTCAATAAAGACCAAAGAGCTTAGCTTAAAGCCTGCAACGCCAGAACTGCTGGAGAATAACAGAATAATCTGAATATCTGAAATAGTTTACAGACGCAAGAACTTTCTTAACAACACTCTAATAGCACAGAACATAATCCAAGGAATTAATAAATAGCGCTACATAAGACTTAAAATTTTCTAAATAGCAGGGGACTCTATTAGCAAAGCAAAGAAACAGTTCATGAAATGTGGAAAATGTTTCAAGCTATACCTCAGACATAGCACGATGCCTCTAACGTCAACAGAGCTGCAAAAGTTAAACTACGAAACTTCCGACCAATAAATGGTCTGACAAGATGAATGGATAGATCTTAAGAGACAAACAGAGATGACTAATAAATAATAATAAAAAAAACTGTTTAACATCCTCAGGAAATGTCAGAAATACCAGGGAAATGGAAATCAAAACCACTTCAAGAGTCTATATCACCCTAATTGGAACAGTTATTATCAAGAAAAAATGACAACAAATGCTGGCAAGACTAGCAAGAAAGAAAGTCAGTGGGAATATAAGCTAGTGTAACTATTTCAAAAATTAGAGCGGCGGTGTCTCAGAAAATTAAACACATACATATCATATGACTCAGCTAAAGCACTCCTGAGTATATACCTAAAGGACTCTCTGCCCTGAAAACCATTATTAAAATTTGTGTGGATATTTCTTCAAAACAAAACAAAACTGGTCTGCCATATGACACAGTTATACCACTCTTGCGAATAAGTCCAAAGGAATAAATACATTTTTCTAGCCATTCATGTTTATTATTATTCTATTTAAAATAGCCAGGCCAGGTAAGCACAAGACGTCCATCAGCTGATGAGCAGACAACGCACTTTAGAATTTTATCCAGGTGCAAAAAACAAAAAGAAATTATGAAAATTTCAGGTAAACAAATTGATCTGGAAAATACCATATATTAAGTGAAATAATCAGGCCTTGGACAGAAAATTTTCCCTAAGGTCTTTCTCAGGATACTAGCTTTGAATTCTCCTTCTATGCTGTTTAACTTGTAAAATCATGGAAGTGGAACAAAACACAGGCCTAACTGGAGGGGACAGTAATACAAGACATGTGCTATGAAAGTGGGGGGGGGTGGACACTAGGATGGAAACGATTACTTACATGGGAAACAAGTCAGGCAACACAAGAGACGGTAGAGGAGGGAGAGTCAAAAAACAATGACATAAAAAAAGTTCCTCAAAGCTAATTATTGATTATTTTGTAAGTCAATTTATTAAAAGTATAATTCAAAAAAATTAATATAGCTAGCTTACATGGGTGAGTAAATTATACCCTAGACGCCAGAGGTTACTTAGCAATAGTCCCAGTGTGGTGCTCTCCCTTCCCGGCCTGTCGCTGGGGAAAACCTCACAGCTTTCTGCATGCTACGCAAGTCTCTAACAATGAGGACATCAAACAGTCGCTACGTCAAAAGTCCAGTGAGCATTCACACTGAGAGGTGTCTACTGTTTTACCAGAGAGTACATTTTCCCCGGTTTCTAAAGTTCTGTTATAACTTGAGAACAAAAACAGGTATTTTACTATGTGCTTTCTATTATTATACATGTATACAAGTTAAATAATATTAAGCCTTTTAACAACATTTACCTTTGTGTATTCCATTTCATGTTCAAACATTGCATTAAAAACTGGAGATCGAGCTATAACAAGAATAAGCATCATTACTTAGTGCGCCAATTTATGTTTAAAATGTTAAGTTATCCAAAGGAGAAAGTACCTGCAAGCACAGACTTATGAGCTTTGAATTCTTTTCCTCCCACAAAAAAGCAGCAATCTGTAAATCTTGTGTTTTCCCAGAGGCTACCTAAGTCTTCTGCCAGTCGACACTCTGGCACCTTCAGAGTGTTTGCATTAGTATGTCCTGAGACATTTACTGAGTCTTGGACTACACTCACCTAATAAAGAAAACAGCAAGGAAGACAGTTTCATACAGCATTGTCAATAATCAGCTACTACATATACCTTTACTTTTTAAAATTTAAGATATCCTCGTTAATTCAAGTCCCTAGTACCCCCAAATCCTAGTACCCTCAAAACAAATTTAATGATCTAAGTTAGAGAAACAGCAGAGGGAAATTGAGAAATACCCTACATCTTCCTCAGTTGTTATACTATATATAAATAAATGGCTAGAAAGCTCAATTATTACAATCACAAAATTATTTCTTACTACAAACTGCACAGTATTGTCGTCAGATTTGTTAAGTTGACATTTTGTGGGGTTTTTGTTCTTGTTTTTCACTTATATTTCACACCTATTAACATTTCATTTTTATTATACATACAACTTTTATAGTTTTCAAAGACATCATATAAAAATTAGAAACTTGGGGCGGGAGAAATGGCCCAGAAGTGAAGAGCACGGCCTTCCTTTCCAGAGGACTCAGGTTTGATTTCTAGCACTGACATGGCAGCTCTCAACCATTTCTAACTCCATGGGACCCAATACCCTTTTCTGGCCTCTCTGAGCACCAGACAGTCCACTGGTGCAAAGACATAGATGCAAAACACCCACACACAAAATAAAATAAGTATAAAAAGAAAACTGGAAACTTTACTATCCCTACATTTCAACACCAATAGACTTAAATATCTGCTAAAGTTGATTTAAACATTTAAGTAAAAAATTCCCACAAAAATTTTAAAAATAAGGATTCCCAATGTTCACAGTATTTATGGAAAGTCAAGAGAGAGTTCAATACAAATTTACTTTAGTTTATTTGCATATACTTTATTTATTTGTGAAATACTAAGTAAAAATTGGGACATCTGTGACCTTGCTTTTATGTACATCCTTCATTAAAGATCACTGTATACCTCACACTATATTTACAAGAAAGCCCTCCATGATATTATGTTGGAAATTTCAAATTACAATTAAGAACAAACAAGAACTACTTCAACTAAGACAGCAAATGGTTAGGAACAAATGAACAGCTTTTAAGAATTAAAATACATGGACTATGTTAGTTATGTTTTTGAGTGCTAAATAGTGGGAATATATGCTACAAAGCAATAGACAACTGAATTCATTTCTTGAGACTATAACTTCAGGGCACACACTGGCCTGGGAAGATGGCTTGGTTGGTAAACTGCCTGCTGGGCAAACGTGAGGACCTGAATTTAATTTCCAGGACCCATGTAAGAAAAGTAAAAATTTTAAGTGTAATCTTAATACTAGACAGGCAGAGAGAGAGAGAGAGAGAGAGAGAGAGAGAGAGAGAGAGAGAGAGAGAGAGAGAGAGAGAGAGGAGGATCCCGGGTGGTCGCTGGCCGGCCAGCCAGCCAAAGGAGGAAGCGCCAGGTTCAGTAAGGGCCCTGTCTCAAAAACAAAACAAAACACAACACCAAGCAGGAATCATGCAATCCAACAGATCAGGTGGAGAGTGAGTATGCATAACAAGCAAGCTGCAGCCAACCACTGACATGCCATCGCATGGCCCTGTATAACAGGGTTAGGGGCTTGACGTGCTAGTCTGTAGAACATGTATTTGATAAATTGGTGGTCACTTCTAAGGAAAAGCTAGCTAAGGCCTTAACTGGAACTGTGTGTGGCATAGAGGTCTTTGATCCATCTACCCTATCTTATCGACAGTTCAAAGTGGTATCCAGATGAGGTAAATTAAGCAACATAAACCCCACTGACAGCACCAGAAATGTTCCTCGTGTGTCTCTAGATTCCTTAGCTCTTCCTGCTGTATGCTGTCTTTAATATGTAAAACTATCTCATAACAATTATGACTGACATACTATTACCTTTACCAATAGTGAACAACAGTGTTTATTACAACGATCTTATGAAATGCTTTTCTATATACAGGAGCAAGGGTATCATATACACAAAGACACTAATAAAGTTCTATCTTAAGGCTTCTATCATTCAAATTCTCTACGATTTTGGTAACTTCAAAGAGAAAATATTGCTCCCCTGATCTTCATTTGATTGCCCTAATTTTATTATATATTAGAAGTCAATGACACGTAAGTAGAATGTGCTGATACAAATAAGCACTCAGGATTTATTTAGCTTTCATTTTTTTTAGCATACAATATATTTAATTGCGTACATTAAGCATTACTCTTGAAATTTTAAGATAGAGAGAGCTGGATCTGTTTAATTACCTGTATAAATTATATAGTAGTTATAAAATATGGTAACATTTGATTGAGGAAAAGATTTCTTAAATTCTATATATTGTCTCTAATTCATAATAATCTATTTGTGTGTGCGTGCGTGCGTGCGTGTGTGTGTGCGCGCGCACATGTCATACTATCGATGCAGAAGTCGGAGAAGCACTCTGAGGAGCCAGTCCTTTCCCTCTGCCTTGTTTCTGAGGTTGAGTCTGACTTGTCATCATCCTGTTATTTGTGGTTAGGCCACAACTTTCTGATTCTCCTGTCTCAGCCTCTCATGTGCCATAGATGTGCTGGGATTACAAGTGCATGCCAACACATCTGGATTTTTTTATGCCTGTGTTCTGGCCATTAGGCATGTGTGGCCCCCATATTTATACACATACATATATAAATCTTGGCAGAAAACATTTGAACAGTCAATCAATTAAGGAGTAACAAAACGTTACCATCATGCGAGGGATGCACAACCCTATTCTGCATAAGCAATTAAAAACCTCCTATTCCTGCCATACCAATCTAGTGCTTTCAAAGCAACCACGCCTTTCAATTCAGATGGAAATTGATGACCTAATATATGTTGGGAAGTGATGGGTTCTCATTGTTTTGGTATCTGTAATTTGAAATGATAAAAATATTGAGAACAGGTAATGAACAATTTTATGGAACCTAGAGAGAAAATTCAGGAAGAAGGCTGAGATTCTCTGCTTAACATATAAGCCAATTCTCTTTTTATACTTGCTCACCCTAAGAATATAGCTTAAAACGAAGATGCCCATTTGAGGGGTGTAACTTAACGGTACGCATCTAGCTCACAAATCTAGTGACTCTCTTCTGTGGGACTGAAGACAGTACTAGTTCTAACTTTAAAAAACCTTAATCCTCGAAAACTATCCTAAAAAGGAGCTGTTTCTAAAACCCAACAGTATTACAATGTTGTCACTCTCATCAACTACTTGCCTCTATCCCCACTACAAAGGCAGAAACTTTTAAAAGTCCAGTTTTACATATCTCCTAGAAAAGGCAGATAATAGGAGCTTGGGGCCTTCAAGAGACCATGCTACAGGATATGATGACAGCAACAGAGTAGCCAACTTTTCATTTCTTAGAGCTAAGAGTTCACAAAATAAACCTATCTTCCACTCATTACCATAAATGTTTTAAACAGACTTTTAAAAAAATCTTATCAAAAGGAAAATGTTTTTAAAAAAATCTATCCTTAGGAAAGAGTGAGTTTAGCTTTATGAGAAGCTTCTCGTATATTTTGGCTTTTTTTTTTTTCTTTCTGTTTATCAAGGGATGCCAGAGATCAGTAGACTATCAAGAATATTTTTTTAAAATTTAAGGTTTCAAAAGATGAATGACTCTAAAATGTCTTCTATTTCTCCAACTTATTCTCATCTCTTGCTTGTGCATCACTTTGGAGAAAGGAAGCAGAGCTGTTTATACTGTTGGAAATTTTCATCTAACTCTTGCCACTTGAGCCACTACACAGAATGCAAGACTAAGCTATGTCTTGCACAAAAAGGGTAGCACCCAGCTGCCTTACCTGTCTACAGCACCACTTGCAGTGGAGGGGGAGGGGCCGGTTCGTTAGGGAGGGCAGTGCAATGCTTCCTCCTCTTCTGCAAGCAGTGCTGGAGAAGCTGTAGAAGGAAGGGTATCCATGAGAGGAGTGGAAGGAATGACAGAGGGCACAAAGAATGCTGGTTAAAGGTGGCTCTTTGCTCACCTATACTAAAGAGAGTGTCCCAGAGATCATGTCTGGGCTAGTGAAAAGTACATTTCCAGATCTAAAAATGGGATCTGATCATTATCAACTTAAAAACATGTATCATAAAACATCCTACGGGCCACTAGCATGTGTCATTTAGCATACAGACACCAGACAGACTTCAAAAATGCATACTTGAATAATTCTAAAATTAATTTCAGCCTTAATTCTGAATTTATTAATTGTCTAGGTTCCAGTACAAACACCCAGGTAAAATATCTATTAACAAACACTGCTTCAGTCCTGTAACGGGGAGCACCTCCTTTAAAAGGGTCAGTCAGTAGTCAAGGCTATCAGGCTAGCTTTTTGTTTCTTTGTTTGAGTTATTTATTTATTTATTTGGTGGGGAGGGGTTTCGAGACAGGGTTTCTCTCTATGTAGCTCTGGCTGTCTTAGACTTGCTTTGTAGACCAGGCTGTCCTCAAACTCACAGCGATCCACCTGCCTCTGCCTCCCAAGTGCTGGGATTAAAGGCGTGCACCACCACCACCCCGCCTTTGAGTTTTAATAGATTGATAAATAAACTTTAGGGACCATTAAACTCTAAGATTACATTGAAAAAAAAAACACAAGCATTTTTTGAATAAAGGTAAACTCTAAAATTCTGGAAGAGTTCACTTTAACAGCAGAAACTTAAGCAATATAACCTCTATTTAAAATACTATTTAAATAACTGCTTATTGCAAACAAATACTTCAGGGTTTTCCCCTTGAAATCATGAGAAAACAAACAATTGTAACAAGTGATTTATACAGTTCGTTTATGAAAGCAACTCTCTGTAGTTGTATCTTAATTACAATACATCAATATGATACAAAACAATGACACAGAGGTGGCAATCTTCAAACTTTTTATACACTGACTGACTAAATGCTAATTTAGTACATAAGTAAGTTACTATAGTCACCTGTTCACATTAAGTTGCCAAAATACATTGACACTTCAGCTACTTTAAGCATATCAAGAAAATTGTACTGGAAACAATATAACCCTGGGTTTACTACAAAAACGGAATCTTATGATTTTCTATGAAAAAAACTACACAAAGATAAAATGACAGAAGCAAACCTAAACCTAAACTCAACACAAGTTGTAATAGTAAATTCCTGATAAGGGAAACACTCATCAACTTTTCAAAATATAATGCTTTTATGAATATTAATTAATCATATACATTTGCTTAAATATATAAGTGTATCATTAAAGTCTGAATTGTTTCTCAGAATATTAGCACCAATCAGACTATGCTAATCCATGAGTTCAAAGGACCAAAAGGCTTCCCAATGTTTTCCACATGCTTTTTTATTCAAACTGATAAACTCTGAGTGATAAAGCTACATCAGCTTAGTCTTTAAAAAACTGGCTATGTCAAAGTTACTCAGAATGAAGAAGATATTAAATGAGCAAAACAAAGGTGTTATATGTCCAGTTTTTAAAATCAGAACTTAGTCCATGGGAGGTCTAACTATGCAAACAACTAGAGATAGAAAAAAAGGATGGAGCAGCACATTGATTTGTAAGATTAAATTTAGTCAACTTTCGGATGAATTTGCAAAAGAAACCTTGTAAAATACACAAATCACATTAACTTTAAACGTATGCTCAGTATTAACCTAGCTCAGCCTTTTGCCACAGCACCAAATGAACTATCGAGCTCTCTATGAACAGAAACATACTCACCTCACAGAACAATGTAAGTTTGTCATCCGGTAAGAGACCGTTAACTTCATCAAGCAAAAAGTCCCTTCTAATGAATTTTTTAAATCCCCAGTCCTTTCCCTGTACAAATCGGTAAGCTCTTTGGCTTTCTGGTGGAAAACAGAGGTTTAAATAAAACAAGTATCAAAACAATTTTTCTTAACAGTAAAGAAATATAGATATACAGAAAACAGCTAGAGTATTTACTATGATGGATTAGCCATGTATACAAACAAGGCATCTGAAGACGTGAGAGTCAAACCACTACGTTGTTGCTCTCAGTGATGCCCCAGAGGACGCACAGAAACACAGACACACGTGCACATATTCTCATTCCCCCCTTTACACACACACACACACACACACACACACACACACTCTCTCTCTCTCTCTCTCTCTCTCAACAGAAAATATTTCTTCTATATTATATATTATTATTGATATAATCACATAACATAGAAATGTAAATATTAGAAACGATGTGTGTAATGAAGTTACTGGTTTCTTTGACTCATTTCTTAAAAGTATTTACAACTCAGTGCGGCAGTTCATTGGCTAGTACCCTATTAAACACATTGTAACTATTCGCTAACATTGTTCTCTTATGAAGCACTAAACTAAAGAATCTGGGGTAGGGTTAAAAGGCTCTGACTACCAAGTAATAATAATAATAATAATTTTCTTTCATTTAGTGTTAGCCTACTGTTAAAAAAAAAAAAAAAGAAAGAAAAAAGAGAAAATTCTTTTGTTTTGTGTCCAGCAAAAAGCCATGGGAAAGGAGAACTTTTCTTGGAGTCATTGGAACCCTGATTTGGCAGCAACTATTATTCCAGGTGACAAGTGAAACGTCACTTTAGGACACAAAGCAATTGCAATTTAATATTATTTAAAGTACTTCTATATGTCTATGGAAGCTAAAACTTAGGACCAACTTTAGCTCGAATGTAAAATGTAAAATCAAACAATGGCTAAAGAGAAATGTTTTAGACTAAGGACATTTAGGGGAGGAAAATAATCCCAGTATGTAAATAAAGAGACTCCTTCATCCAGTTTGCTAACCACTTACCCATTGCCTTTGTCTCTTCCCTTTTAGCATTCAGGAGGGAGAATTTGAACTTAGCTCGAACCTCACTTTTTGGGCAGCTGACTAAAAGCAAATACAAGGACAAGTAGTCTTTACTTTCATCATCTAATCCCTTTGGGTTTACCCTCAGGCACCTAAAATAAAACAACAGGTCACTTAGAGGAATTTGGTATAGGACATAAACAAAAAGGATAGGAAACACTGAAATCACCTACAAATTGATATTGCAACAGCACTTTTCTAATAACCCCATGGTTTTTTATATTTCTCTATTTTATTAGGAATTAACTACTAATTTAATGTAAAATTATACTAATAACCATAGGGCCAACAATAACAATAAATACAAAGTGACAAACAATATACAAAATAATAATAACAATAATAATGCTTACCATTTCATTTTATCACTTGGGCCAGATGAAAATGTTGAGCTCTTTAACACTTCACCCATTTCTTCTCGACAAAAGCTGAAGTTATTAATAGTCCACATGTAGGAAAATTTCACAACTTTAACCTAAGAGATCAGAAAGCCACTTCTAGCACCATGACTTAATCTCTAAGCTTGTCACAAATCACATATGTGTTCTAATTCTTCTAGTGATAATGTCACAATGTTTTACAATTTTACAATAATACTTATTATCAGCAGCAAATGTCTGCGAGAAGCAGCAAATGCATTTTAAGTGGCATGTACCTGTGTGTAACACCAGCTTTCTGCAACAGGACTAGTAGACATATCTCCAGGCAGGGGTGGAGTAGGTTCCCGAGACATCACCACCTTATTACGGTCTTAAGATTCATAAAATATTCCACAAACTTGAATAGTTTAACTATAAACAAAGAAATTAAATTCACTGATCAACCTTTGAGAAAATCAGGAGACAGAATATATTTAAAGTTGAGGGAAATTAGTATTAAAGTTAAGATTTTGAAAGAATACATAAAGTATTCATATAATTTTACAAATTTTTAGTAAATGAAACCATACATATGTCCACTAAAATGTTTGAAACCTAAACAAGCTTAATATTTACATAAAAATGTTTTTCAAAATATCAAAAATATCGTGTAACGTATCATAGAAACCTGATTGACATCAATGTCTGATTCGTTTTCTCCATCACTTCTTGAAACGCAAAGAGACACGAGCAGATACCACTGTAACTATGTGCTCTCCCCTGTCAGACCCCAGCTCTCACCAAAAAGAGACGTCCACAATAGCCCAGAGACAATTCAGACAACCAGGCTGTGTCATAGGGCTGTTATTTGTGTCATGGCGTTTGCTTCACAGATGTACTAACTGGTATCCCAATCAATTTGGATGCACAAATAATAATCTATCAAGACGTTGCTGAACAACATTTATTTGAGAGGCTCTCTTTTCTCCAGTGTGTGCTTTTGAAATCTGTCAAAAAAATCAGTTGGTTGTAGTTCCATGGGAGAGCTTTAATATACAACAGGGATATTTTTCATTACTGGTGACCATGTTCTTCTCGTCAGTGCTCTGCCTTCCATTCTCCTTCCCTCCTATTGCTAATTTTGTTGAATACATTGTATGTGCATTTGTAGGAGCGGACTGAAGAACTGGCATAAAATCATATACAGGGAAAGATTTGGGAGAAGGTGACAAATCCTTCAATGAAAAAATATTTTCTCTAAAGCTATAAAACAATAGCATAAGATAAGATAATGAAGATCGGGGTAAGCCACTTGACAGACTGAGGAAGAAATAGAGTTATGAAGATAAGCAAGCATATAAAACCACGAGTGAAGAAGCACTTTAAAACTGCAACAGAGGCGAGAAGCAGGAGGCAGGAATCCCTGTGCAGACCTGACCTGAGCCTGAGACAAACCCCAGGAGGGCCACAGACACATAGCCTGGTCTACACGGCAAACCCCAGGAGGGTCACAGACACACAGCCTGGTCTACACGGCAAACTCCTGAGGGGTTACAGACACACAGCCTGGTCTACACGGCAAACCCCAGGAGGGTCACAGACACACAGTCTGATCTACACGGCAAACCCCAGGAGGGTCACAGACACACAACCTGGTCTACACGGCAAACCCCAGGAGGGTCACAGAAACACAGCCTGGTCTACACGGCAAACCCCAGGAGGGCCAGACACACAGCCTGGTCTACACGGCAAACCCCAGGAGGGTCACAGACACACAGCCTGGTCTACACAGCAAACCCCAGGAGGGCCAGACACACAGCCTGGTCTACACGGCAAACCCCAGGAGGGTCACAGACACACAGCCTGGTCTACACGGCAAACCCCAGGAGGGTCACAGACACATAGCCTGGTCTACACGGAAAACCCCAGGAGGGTCACAAACACACAGCCTGGTCTACACGGCAAACCCCAGGAGGGCCAGACACCTAGCCTGGTCTACACAGAAAACCCCAGGAGGGCCACAGACACACAGCCTGGTCTACACAGCAAACTCCAGGAGGATCGCTGGAGATAGGAGGTCAGCCATTTCTATACAAAAAACTCTACCCGCCTGTCTCAAAACAAAAATAAAGAAAACAGAAAGAAGAGGAAAAAGTAGGGAGGAGTTGGCACTGGTGGTCACAGAGCAGGAGGGAAGAACACTGGGGAAGGAGAGGTGACCAGGAGGAGGGGGGACGGAAGGTGACAGCACTGAAGAGAAGAATACAGTCACCAATGATGGAAAACATTACTGTAATATATTAAAGCTCTCCTCTGCAACTACAACCACCTGATTGTTTCAAACTTTATTCTTTCTGAATTTTACATTATGTACCCTAATCCTCCTCATCTCCCCCAACCCTTGTTCCCACACCCCACCTTCCAACCCCTCCCCCAAGAGGAAAAAAATCTCATCAGGGAAACTCTAGTAGTTGAGTTACAGTGTGACACACAGAGTAAACTGTTGTCCACACTGCTTTGCCTGCAGATGTTCACTGCCATGAGTCTTGGTCAGGTAGGAGGCCTCTGGCTTCTGCTGCACTGTCAGTACTGGAACTGTACTGGGACTCCTCTCAGATATTCTGTTGTTGCCCTGTGTCATGGAGAGCCCATAATTTTGGATCTGTAGCACTGGCCCCTTCATGCACTCCTGTAGTACACTGATGGTGCAGATGTGGGGGTGGGCCAAGTTAAAGCCCTAGATGTGGGTGTGAGAGGTGGCTGAGCTGGTTAGCAGGCCGGCTCTCCCACACTCACACCTACAGGGTGAACTCTCCTGCCCTTGCCACCGACAAGTGGACAGATTCAGCTCTCTTGCTCCTGTGCCTTTGGGACTGGCTCATCCAAAGCAACACACTCTCAAGGCCAGCTCTACTGTGCTGCCTAAGAGAGGTGCAGGTCCTCTCTCCAAGTACATAAGCCGGGGGCCAGTTCTCTCTCCTGCTGCAGGTGGGGAGGGACGAGGTCCAGTGGCACAGAGAAGAGCAGGATGAGAATACCTTCCAACTGGTATTTGACAAACATTTCAAAAGTACACATTAGAGAAAAGAGAGCACCTCAAACGAATGCTGCTAGAAAACCAAAGTTATCTACCTGCAGAAGAATGAAACTTGATCACCATTTCTTATCCTGCCAAAATAAATACATAAATTATAAATGGGTCAAAGCTCTTAAGCTCAGACAAGAAACAATATGATACTATTACAACAAAAAGTAGATTATACATGTCAAAATCTAAGTACTTTTGAACAGGACTCATGTCACTCAAGAAATAAAATCAATAGTGAATACATGGGACCTCATGAAACTAAATAGCTTTTGTACATCCAAAGAAACTGTAAATTAATTGAAGAAGCTGCTACAAAAATACAGAAAAATCTTTCCTAGCTACATAGTGGACAGAGAGTGGATGTCTTGAATCTACAAAGAACTAACTAACTAAATAAAATATATTGTGAAAAAAGAATTGGCTATGGAGCTAAACCACTTCAAGTGAAGAAATATAAACAGCCAGCAAGCACTTTGGATTGATGAACGTCTTTAGCCATCCCTCAGAGAAACTGTTTTGTGTCGTTTGAGGTGCTCTCTTTTCTCTAATGTGTACTTTGGAAATGTTTGTCAAATACTGGTTGGAAGGTGTTCTCATCCTGCTCTTCTCTGTGCCACTGGACCTCGCCCCTCCCCACCTGCGGCAGGGCAGAGAACTGGCCCTGGGCTCGTTCTATTCTAGAATTAATCTCATTCTATTCAAAATGGCTACCATGGTGGGGACACTAGACGCTGGCCTGATATGGTAGAGAGAGAGAGAAAAACACTGATAGACTATGAGTGGGGATAAGAACTAGTACAGCCACTACGGAAATCAGTCTGGATTTTCCTCAAAAAACTAAAAATAGAACAAATTATGACTCAGGTATAGCATTCCTAGGGATATACTCAAAGACTGTTTTAACACAGAGATATTTGTACATCCATGCTCCTTGGTGTTCTAGTTACAACCCCTAGGGAATGGATAATATCATTGTGCTAAATATAAATTTTATTTAGCTGTAAAGAAAACTAAATTTTTCTGGAAGATGGGTGAAATTGGAAGATATACTGAGTGAGGTAACCCAGGCCGGAAGACAAATGCTACATGTTCCTTCAGACATGGATAATACTCTGAAATTTTTAGACTTGGGGAGTATAACTTGGAATATCTGTAGAGGACAGAACATTAGAAAAGGATCACTAATAAAGGAAAAAAGTTCCTATGGTGGTTGGGAGTGGGACAGAGCATATGTAATATGAAAGCATACTGGGGATAGTATTATTTAAACAGGAGAGTGAGAGGATGGAGGAGAGCGAGGGTAAGAAGGGAAAGAAACTAAGACTAGTGACTTATGAAGAAGCCATACTACTTTTTAGGCTAGTTAAAATATAATTCAACTAATAACTTAGAATGGAGGTACCTACCACAGGCAGAATGTTGTCTGTCCCTAAGAACAATGGATTACTAAATAAAAATCCCAGTGGCAGGTATAAAACACCTTGACCAGGATGACCTCAAAGGTCCCAAAACAATACAGGCTATTGTCACTGCTCTTGCTTGTTCATCAGACCTACAAGGTTAGACCCTATTGTTGAATGTAGACACCAGATACTTTGGAGGCAGGAGTTACACAATCAAGCTGGCACTAAGCTGGAAGGTCCCTCCTACTGGATAGTTTTTAATGGTGCTAGTTATTTCCTTCAGACAGCTGAGGGAAAAGTCACTAGGGGTATAACTCAGCTGTGAATCTTGCATGCTACAATGCCAACCTGCCAGGAAAGATGTGCCCATTGGGCCAATAATAGACCACTCTGCACCAAGGACACTCAGCTTACCGATATATCAGAAAGACACATGTACGCCACACACATTCTCTTTTACCAGCCTTCTTCTACTCAGGTCATCCCTAAGCCCCATAATAGCTTACTGGGAACATCACCACCTCCTAGTCTCTCTCTCCCTTCAGGATTTCCCAGTGCTCAGTCTGCTCCCCACAAAGCACCCTCCAGCATGGAGAGTCATCTCTCTCCCTTCACAACTTAACAAAGCCCTGACAGCTGCCTGAGATCTTCGGTTGCCTTATCCAGCCTTGAAACTGAGGCCAAGGTACACATCATGTTCCAAGCAACTTGCCCATTTCACTGACGGCTATAGTGGTCAAAGGACAGAGAACATAGACATCCCAACCCTGCTATCAATTAGCCTCCTCCTAAACACTGTAACCACCCATGATGAAAAACGGGGATCTGAACAAAACAGAAAGAAAAATTCAACCAATTACAAATGCACAAATCTAGCATAGAAATGAAAACATGAAATATCAAATTAACATCTCACCCAAAAAGTAAAAATCCCACAATAATGGCCCTTACTAAAAGTAGCACGGAAAGCACCAAATCCTAGCCTTTCATCCCAGCACTTGGAAGGCAAAGATAGGCGGATCTCAGAGTTCAAAGCCAAGTTCCAGGACAGCCAGATCTATACAGAGAAACTCTCTCAAAAAACAAACAAACAAAAAAAGCGTTTTAAAAATAACATGGAAAAGCTCCCAGATGCAGAATTCAAAGGAATGATTGTAACTATGGTTAAACAACTCAAAGAATACTCAGAAAGAAATGAATGAAATAAAGAGGTCAACCCAAAACAGGAATAAAATACAGAAGGGTACTGAAAGCTACAAATGAGAAATGTCAAGTCAAAGGCAGGTCAATATGATATTTGACAGAAATTTTTAAAAACAAAAAGGGCCTGGTGTTGGCATCATGTTCTTGTGGACTGTATACAATCTACTCCTGTTCATTCAAATGCTGCTTTTTGCAGCCCACTATCTGGTTTCAATCCAGACACTGCATTGTGATGTTTATTCTAAATATTCCCCGTTTCACGTTGGAGTAAACATGCCACCGTCTGTTCTCTATATTGCCAATAAAAATCAACTACTCAGCAGTGAGCAGTAACAAAGAATAGGGTGGGACATCCTGGTGAGTGACGGGTGGAGAAAGAGGAGGGAGGAGAGGATGGAGCCATGAGGAGAAGACTGGGAAACAAGAGGGGAAACGAATTGGGCCTAGGAGGTGATTTAAAAGCAAGTATAATGTGAAAATCTGAATGGGAGGAAACTACACTAGCATGGAGGTTTGGGATGGAGTGATTTGTACAGAACTGTGCTCTAGGCTAATTAAATAGATCCTAGTCTCTCTGTGGTTATTTGAGCATAAAGCTGGCTAAGGAGTAACCACTGATTTTACTAACATAATAACTCAATAGTAAATATTAATAATCAATCAACAGCCTGGAAAGATATATTCCAACTTTCAAAAGATTACAATTATAAACAGATTGCCATACCAAGCAAAAACACTGAATGATATATAAAAAAATCTCCATGATAAAAACAGACTAAAGGTATTTTAACTACTAAGAATGCTCCACAGAAGATACTGGTGGGAATAATAAGACCCGAAGAGAAAACAAACAAAACAAAACCCCCAAGAACTCACATGGAACCACAACAAAAACAACAAGAAAACAAACAAACCAGTACCAAGACAAGTTATCAAAAGAACCCCTGCCCCAAAAAAAAAAAAAAAAAAAAAAAACCACAAAAAACAAAAACCAAACAAAAACCCAAAAACAAAAAACAAAACAAACCCCAAAAACAAATAAACAAAAATCCTATATACACACAAAATCAAAAAATTAATAAGAATTAACACTAAATGCACATTGTTCAGATAACTCTGAATACTAGCAGTCTAAATTCCTCAATGAAGTCACAGATTCAGACTGGATTATAAATCCATCTACCTCCAAGAAACACACCTCACCATCAATACTAGGTAACAACTGTGGATAAGAAGATGGGAAAAAGCATCCCAAGCAAACAGAACAAAGAACCAAAGAGACATAGCTTCAAACCAAAACTGGTCAGGAAAGACAAGGAAGAACATTTCCCTTATTAAAGGGAAAATGCACCAACAGGATGGTAAACTTCTAAACATACAGGCATCAAACATAAGGGCACCAAATTCCACACAAGAAACACTATTGGATATAGGCTGACCCCAATACAGTGATAGTGGGTAATTCTGATACCCTACTCTCATGAATAGAGAATTCTTCTGGGAAAAAGAGAAACAAAAAGCTTTTAGTTTTAGTGACGTCATGAATGAAATGGACCTAACAGATATCTACAGAACATTCCTCTCAAACACTAACAAATACATATGCAACCCATGGAACTTTCTCCAAAACCAACCACATATGAGGGCTCAAAGCAAGTCTTAACAATCATAGGAAAGTGAAATAACATTTTGCATTCTATCTGATCACAGTAGAGTAACACTGGGTATCAACTGCAATACAAATGACAGAAATTATACACATTCATAGAAATAAACAATATACTATAATAAACAATACTCCTATTGAATGAGAATTGGATGAAGGCAGAAATGAAGGAGGAAAATCTAAAATCCCTAGACTTGAACAAAAATGAAAACATGACAAACTACAATCTATGAGACTAAGTCATCACAACAATCCCAAGAGAAGACTTCATAGAATTAAATCCCCATACCAGCAGCTCTCAACCTGTGGGTCTAAGGACCCTTTCACAGGGGTCACATACAATCATCAAAAAAATAGAGATAGTTACATTACGATTCACAACAGTAGCAAACTGTTATGTCATAAAGTATAATGAAAATAACTTTAATATCTTTTTCTTTTTTTGTTTTTTGAAACAGGGTTTCTCTGTGTAGCCTTGGCTCTCATTGACTTGCTTTGTAGACCAGCTTCTTTGAACTCACAGAGATCCCCCTGCCTCTGTCTCCTTGAGTAGTACTGAGATTAAAGGCATGCGCCAGACAGGCCCAGCTTTGGTCAGTTTTCTTTAAGAGTGTTGCCTCAGTTGAGGGGTCCACACTCCAGTAAAAGCAAACACATCCAAGAATATATGAGCAACACAAACTAGATGGGGGTGTGGAAAAATTAAAAGGACACAGCATTAGAGGCAGAACTAGAACAGCAGTTCTTAATCTGTGGGTCATGACCCCTTTGAAGGAGGGGGTCCAGTGACTTTTTCACAGATGGAAAAAGAGAAATTTTGAGATATTCAAGATAGTTAATATAAACAATTTATCAAAGAAATATCATAATCCAAGGTATTAATATAATTCCTCAAGGGAAGCACAAAGAAAAAGTCTTTTTGTGAGTACAAAGAGCCAGAAGAGAGCAAGTGTAAAATTCAGTATCTTCACTTTATAAGCAGACTGGACTGGGCTGGCTAAGGATGGTCGTGGTTTTAGCATCTTGGCAAATTCTAAGAACTGTCCTCCAACAGACATGGAACACTGGATTACATAGATTTATTAAGGCATGTCAGTTCAGACGCAAACAGGACACACACAGACTTACTCTGAATATCTTAAGAGATATTAGGTACGAGAAAGAAGATAATAGAAAATAAAATTAAAGCTCTTTTCTATATAAAAAAAATACCCTCTCTTATTTTGACATGTGTAAAAGTCCCCAACATACAAGGAAGTCAGACTGAGACACTCTGACGTCTTACATTTAAAGTGTACACAGCATTTGTACTCAGAAGAGCATTGCTGAGGAAACAGACCTGCACAATGTGAGAGAAAAACCGTAACAGCCTGACACCATTACTATGCAAAGTTGTTCCGTATCTTAAAATATAAGCAGACCATAGAGGAGAAACTACAGCCACCAATTTACTAAACCAGCATTACCCCCTCAATATTTATCCTTAATACCCACAGATAAGTGTAGCTCTCACCTCTCATCAATGAAAATTCTTTGGAACAGATCTAGAGACTATTACAAAAAACCATCCCCATAAAATGAAGAGCTGCAGAAGCCAGTCCTAACCAATAGCACCCACAACACAACTACACTACAACCCGAGATCATTTTAGAAGATTAGAAGAGCCAGAGAAACAGGAAGTTTGCTGTGAGATCATTTCTCTTAGAAATGTCAAAGAAGCTATAGCCGTGAACTCTCACCAACACAGCTGCCTAGAGAAGACCTGAATAAAGATGGCATTAATAAGCACGCTAATATGGAAGAATGAAAGCACTTAAGGCCTCAACTCTGGTCAAAGAACTATGAACAATTAAGAAAAATAGTCTTGCCCAGGGAGAAGTAAACCAAATAACCAAATGGTCAGTCCTAAAAAACATATACATACAATTTATACAAGTAATGTTATATGGATTGAGCAGGTTGTGTGTGTGTGTGTGTGTGTGTGTGTGTCTGCTTACGCATATGTGTGCATGCGCATTTTGACTGTGTGCATGTGTGTGAAATAGTAAGACAAAAAAAAGAGGTCATACATTTGAATGAATGGGCAGAAGAAATTGGAAGGGGAGAGGTAAAGACTGAAATGATGCCAATAAGGATACTTATGTATAAAAGTTCTCAAAAAATCAAATAAAAATTAAGTTTTTTTCTAATCCTCTCCTCTTATAATATACTTTTATAATGTAGATGTCTCATTTTGAAAACTATAGCACTAGTAAAAAAGAAAATTGAGAATGAAAAAACTCAAAAATGAAGAAACGAGAAAAGTTACAGTCTTAGGGGAAAATGAAAAACTGAAGAGTTAAGAGAAAATCTACAAAAACTTGTTCTTTGTAATTTATTTTCCCAGTGAATAATGTTAATACATATAGGAATATAGCTATTTTATAGATCATTAAACTGTTTTCCAGAGTATGCACAGAATCACATATTTCTAGAATTAAATATTTTAGCACTGACTCAGAAAATAATGAAAATATAGTACATTACATAACTACTTTGGCTATATAAATGAGCAGAAGAACTGGAAGTATGAGGGGCAGGGGAAGAAGTGACTACGATCACAGACATGGGTAACACTGACTGGAGCTAACAGAGAGAACTATCCTAGAAACCTGCTAACAAACTCCAGCCAGGCGCAGTTCAGGGACAGAAGCAGGAGTTGTGTAGCAATTTGTTCTCTTCACTCTGTAATTGGAAGACTGACACAACTGACACTTCTGTTTAAAAAGTGCATTTTAAGCAAGAGAAAATAAGTATATAATCCAGTATGCCTATTTTAAAAACTGAAACTATATTTGATTGTTAGGCATCTCATTTAAACACTCCTGTCATCCTATAGACCATTGAGTGTGCATGTGTGTATGGGGGGGGCAGGCATTCATTATTGTTTTGCAAAGTGGTCATGTTGTCAAACCTGATTTTTAAATATTTATATTTATATACATGAATTTGTGCTAAATTCAACTTTGGTCAGAAAAGCTTTTTGTAGTAGGCAGTGTTTAAATGAGATTTATAAGTAGTCAAAGACCATGGACCAAGATCGTGTGTGCATGTTCCTGATAGAGACTGGCCTGGCTAAGGGCTATCTGCTGAAGGTTTTAGGTGCTTGTGGCTCCCTGAAGCTTAAGTGTTCTGACACTTGGCACAAGTTTAAAAACCTTACATCTTGTATGATGTAACCCTTTCGGGTCTGCTTTTAACTAGTGTAACTTCTTCATGCAATAAAATGAAAAGAATACTCCCTCCCCTAAAAAAAAAAAAAAAAAAGTGTGCTCAATACTACATAAGACACCTCTATCAATCAAGCTCTGTATCCCCACAAGGGTCAGGGACTAATTCAAAAGAGGAGACAGAAAGAATGCAAGCTAAGCAAGTGCTGTGAAATGTCTAGCCATAATGTGGCTCTTACAGTTATGTCAACCAAATCAAATCAGCCAGAATTTCACACTAAAAGAGAAGGATGGTCCTGAGGCCTCATTTCTAGCTGAGACCCTATGATGGCAATTGACAGCCACTGTGAAGGAAGAGTGACTTTTCACTGGGGGTTGGCAACAGATAGTCTGCTCGCTGCCCGAATGATGGCCCTGCACACACATAATACATGGGCACCACTAGCTGCGCTCAGTGGATTATCAAGGGGATGGAGAGGATACAAGATGGCTCAACACGTAAGCCCTCATGCCTGATGCTGTAAGGTTGATCCCTAGGACCAGGACAGTGGGTGGAAAAAGAAAAGTGACTTCCAAAAGATATCCTCTCACCTCCACTTGTACACCAAAGCACAAATGTACACACACACGCACACACACACACGCACACACACACACACACACACACACGCACACACGCACACACACACACGCACACACACACACACGCACACACACACACGCACACACACACACACCCCGAGAGAGGGGAGGGAGGGAGGGAGGGAAGGGGGGAGGGAGATACACATTTAAAATGTAAAACCAAAAGTTTTAAAGAGAACAAGAAATTGGGTAGTAGACTTGATAGAAGGAGTCATCCGAGAAAGTTAGAGGATTAGATATAATCAGAACATATTTTATACATTTATGATTGCTTCAAGAATAAAAATATTTTTAAAAGCACTTGTCTTGTCAGTTCTACCACAAATTAACAGAAGGATTCCCAAACTGTGTATTATGGTTACCTCAATGTCAACAAGTAATATTCTTACAATCCTACATTCTTCCAAAAAATAAGCTACAAGCCATCCAGAAAATGATTGTGTATCTGGCAGAATAATAAATTCAAGCCACTAGATCTCTGGGCACTATTTTTTAAAATCATCATTTGAAATGTAATAATATTTGTGTCAAGCTTTGTAACAAACAATCCCAAATGTGTTATTACTTGTATGGCAACACACATACAGGGCACAGTGAGATGTCCTTGGCATCTACGCTTACAGCTATGTAATCCTTAAAATAAAGAAAGCAAAACGCTTCACATCTAAAGACCATGCCCAGAAAGACAGTTAATAGCAGTGTTTAAAATCAGCTTGATTTAGCACAGTCTGTGTGGTGGACCATTTTGATGCAACTTGACACAGCTGGAGTATCTGAAAGGAGGGAGACCCTCAATTGAGAAAATGCTTCCCTAAAATCCATCCGTAAGGCATTTTTTAAAGTTACTGATTAAGGAGGGAAGGACCAGGCCACTGTGGGAGGTGCTATCCCTGGGAGGTGCTAGTGGTCCCGGGTCATATAACAGAGCAGGTTGAGAAAGCCATACGGAGCAAGGCAGTGAGCAGCATCCCTCCATGGGCTCTGCATCAGCTCAAGTGTCCAGGTTCCAGCCCTATTTGAGTTGACTTCCTTCATTGCCGAGCAGCAATATGAAGCATAAGACAAATAAGTCATTTCATCCCTAACTTGTTCGTCCTGGTGTTTCATGACAGCAACGGAAACCCTAAGACAGTCTGTAAATAAAGTTATTTTAAGCAACAGCATTATGTAAACAACATACTGAATCAGAGCTGCAAGCAAACGGATGACCAAGCCAACCTCATCATCTCTTTGAAGATTTTTTTAAATCACTAGTCTTTTATTCGTACACTTTCTCTATTAAATTAACTCGTGTGAGTATTTACAGGTAGCTTACACTGATTTTGTCCTTGTAGATACAAAGAGGGACAATAGGAGGCAATTCCAATTTCAAGCACTCACATACTTTGGATATAACTTTCTACACTTCGATAAGGTTTAAGAGAATAAACAGCAGCACAAGAAGACAGACAGAGTAAACTAACCTGGGCCCATGGGGATCACAGAGACCAAAGCACCAGCCAAGGGGCATGCACGGGCTGGACCTAGGCCCTACACAGATGTAGCAGATGTGCTGCTTGTTCTTCATGCGGGCCCCAACAACTGGAGCGGGGGCTGTCTCTGACTTTGTTGCCTGCCTTTGGGTCCCTTTCCCTTAGCTGGGCTGCCTTTTTAGGCCTCAGTGCGAGAGGATGCAGCTTATTCCAGCTGCAATTTGAGATGCCGGGTTGGGTTGGTATACTTTAGGGGGCCCCCTCCTCTAAGAAGAGAGGGAAATAGAGGGAGGAGGTATGAGGGTGGAACTGGAAGGAGAGGAGGGAGGGAGCTCAGATCAGGCTGTAAAGTGATTTAATAAATAAATACATGCATTCAAACATACATACATACACAGGAGAAAAGAAAAACTAGAGAATAAACAAGGTAGCAGAAATCTGGCAGTCCCTTTTTTTTTAAGAGGAAGAAAGTTTAAAATCACTAAAATTTATTCTAACTCAAATACATGTATACATGCACATACATTTAAGCATCTATTGCCATGTTAGCTTTTCTTCACAGCCAGATACAGCTTCTTTTCCTAAGTTTTCACTCCGAGTTCACCCTGTTGGCCAAGCATCCCAGTATGTGAATGTGGGGGCTACGTGCTGTCTATGAAACATGATGAGGTCCCTCAGAGCTAGGAATTTCATTCCTAGGATTTAACGTAGATGAGGCTGAGAAGTGGTCAAGAAAACAGTCTTCAGGAGAGAGGAGCAGCTGGTAAAGGCCATAAAGAGAGAAAACTCCTGGATCATATCAAAACTAGTAGCCACTATGCTATGGGTCAGAATTTTTAAAAGTTATTTTATTTTTGTACACATACATTTATATTATTACACATATATACAATGGATTACCTATAGGAAGAAGAACTGTGACACAATCAGGAATTATATAAATGTTACATTCTTCGTGTTTTGGCTATTTGTATTCAGAATTTTTTTAACCCTCTCTGTATCTACCATAGTTTACATGTCACATAAATTATTGTAACTAAAATTAAATGTTCATGAACATATTTTGGCCTAATGGAATGAAAATCATAGATGTCTATAATCAAAGATTACAGAAACAACTGTCTAAAATATGCACGACTTATGAGACTGACTACATACCTCCCTCATTCCTTACAGTTATTTGCAGCTAATGAACTCTGACTTATATTTAAATGGTTAGAAAATGACATTTGTAAAGGGAGTTACTATAGTATTCTCTCCTTTATATTAATAAATTAATTTTAATCCTAGCAAATTGTACTACAGAACATTTTAGATGCAAATTTAATGAAGAAATCTCAGTACTTAAAGTGTAAAACATCATGAATACTGTTATTAGACACTGATGTCTTTGGTATAGTTTGGATAAAAGAAATTAACCAAATCCTTCTGTACATCTAGCTACAGTAAATGAAGTTGAAGTTTAATGTCAACTTTTATCTCTGACGACCTTACCAGGCCTCAGCCTAGTGTCTTTATCATCCTTAGCATCTTTATAAAATGCCTAAGCTAAAGACCTGACAAGGTCACAGGAGAAGCAGCATAGAAATTCAGAACTGTGCATTTGAGGAGCGCCAGGAGACAAAGGCCAAAGGACAAGAAGAAATCAAAACATTTCAAAGACAACGAAAAAATAAGACAATCAAAATGAAAGCCAAAAGCCTTTCAAAATTCCAAAGTTAAACAAAATACTGAAAACAAGCTAAAAAGCCAGAATCCAAAATGCCCAAAAGCAAGCAAAGAAACCAAACCAAATGTCTTGATCAAAACGCTTTCAAAACAACCAAATGATACTTTAAACTAACTACTCTGAAAGCAAACAAAAATGTTATCTAATAAAGTAGGATCCTCTTCACCTGGTCAGAATAAACAAAATGGATCCTCAACCAAAGCAAGGGAGGTCCAGGGCCCTGGGAAGAAGTCACCAACAATCCACCTGAGGATATGACATCAAATGCACTATATTCAAGGGTTCTAGGAAGGTACCTGGTTTCCAATCATGGGATTCCTCCTGTGAATAGTGGGTCATTCTCAAGTGTCCAATGTAAAACCCATAGCTCTCATTTTAAAGGGCATAAAATATAGTTCACAGTAGGCAGCCGTCTCCTAGTAGTGTGCACTGGAAGGATACTCCAGTCCCTGTCCTGGGCAACTGTCCCTAGACGCAGCCCTGCAGGCAATACAGATAGCAATGTATCCGCCCCCTCCAGACATGGCCATTCTAGTCTGTGTCCTACATGCAGTACTTCTTTGAGGAAAGAGAAGACTGTCATACTTGTGTGTGCCCAGTTTGGTGCTGCAGATATGTCCCCGGATCCCCATGCTGGCTGTCACATCCACCTGGTGGTTCCCATCTAAAGGATGGTGGTGCAAATAGCCAATAAATAGTAGCGATGAGGTTCTTGTAGCTGTAGAAATGTTACTTGGTACCGTAAGCCAACATACAGGGCTGCTGGGCGCATTTGCTGGTGTCCATCTGCAGCCCATGGAGGCACCAGTTATCTTAGCTATCATCATCATTAAAGTTCAGCTACTGCTTCTCATTTAGTGCCATGCTCAGGTGCTCTTACACACGCCCAGGTGCTCTTCTTACACACGCCCAGGTGCTCTTACACACGCCCAGGTGCTCTTCTTACACACGCCCAGGTGTTCTCACACACGCCCAGGTGTTCTCACACACGCCCAGGTGCTCTCACACACGCCCAGGTGCTCTCTCACACGCCCAGGTGCTCTCTCACACGCCCAGGTGCTCTCACAGACGCCCAGGTGCTCTCACACATGCCCAGGTGCTCTCTCACACGCCCAGGTGTTCTCTCACACGCCCAGGTGCTCTTCTTACACACACGCCCAGGTGCTCTTCTTACACACACGCCCAGGTGCTCTCACACACGCCCAGGTGCTCTCTCACACGCCCAGGTGCTCTCACACACGCCCAGGTGCTCTCACACATTACCAGGTGCTCTCTCACACATGCCCAGGTGCTCTCTCACACGCCCAGGTGCTCTCACACACGCCCAGGTGCTCTCACACACGCCCAGGTGCTCTCACACACGCCCAGGTGCTCTCACACACGCCCAGGTGTTCTCACACATGCCCAGGTGCTCACACACCCCCAGGTGCTTACACACGCCCAGGTGTTCTCACACACGCCCAGGTACTCTCACACACGCCCAGGTGGTCTCATACACGCCCAGGTGCTCTCTCACACGCCCAGGTGCTCTTACACATGCCCAGGTGTTCTTAGACATGTCCTTCCTGTCATCTATATCATGTTCTGACTCCCAAAGAGGTTCATGCCATAGCTGACCATGGCCGCGGAGCTGGAGAGGGTGCTGATCATGCATTAAGCAGCTGATCTTTGTGACATGGCCTGGGTGCAGTTTGCTCATGAGTACATATAGCCTAGCCCCATCGTTTATACCCTCAATCTAGCTAAGGAGCCAGGATTTCTTCTAACAGCTGTATGTGAACAGGAGCTGGCTCATCACCTCAACTCCCCCTGGTCCAACTGCCTGGAGCTTCCTTGTGGGAGCCACCATCACCACACAGAACTGGACACGGCTGGCAGGGAACGGGAATGGCGGCAGGGCTACTCTTCTTCCTTAAGTAACACCTCGTTCCCTTAGTTAAAATAATTTGCTCACAAGCTACCTGGACCTTACTGTGATGTTCCTTTAAGCATTAATGCAATACATTGCAGTTAATATCATTATGGTTTTGCTTCACACCTTAAAACTTTATTTGTACACGTATTATTTCATTTGATCTTCTCAAAAGTTCTGGGGTGGGGAGAGGCTAGAGAGATGGCTTAGCAGCTAAGAGCACTTGTTGCTCTGCCAGAGAACATGGATTAGATTTCCAGCACCCACAACTACCTTTAACACCTCCTAGAGCCCTCAGGATGTACGTAGTAGTAAGACATTCACGTTTACAAAACACCCAAACACATAAAATAAAAACAATAAAATATTAAAATTGTATTAATGTAATCAATGAAATATTTGAATAAATAAATTTAAAAAGTCATGTGAAGAGTCTATTTTGCTGATAAGGAAACATTAAAAGCAGTAAAATGGTATAACCTTAGGGTACAGATTTTTTTCCAAAAGGCTAGGGAATCAGAAACTAATAAGTTGTAGTTGAAAATAGTAACACTTTTTCAATTCTAAGGTCCTGTGGATTACTGTACTTCATCTATATACAACCACTGCTTGCTTAGTATAGTAAGCTAAATTATATTAACTGTATTTGAAATTAGCCACTGCTAAACAATGACATACTTAGAAAAAGCAATTCATAATTTATGCCTTCAAGTAAAAAGCACAAAGTTAGCCTGCTCTTAACAGAATAATCCAGAAAATATTATCGAAGTTGAGAATTTGGTTACACATATTACATTCAGGGTCAAAAGCAGTGTGAACTCTCTGAGCCTCAGTTTTCCTATCCATTGAATAATACTTTCAAAATATTAGTGTGTTCAGGGGACACAGAAAATATTCAATAGTCTCTAGCACAGAAAAAGCACTCCTTACAGAATTAACCTAGAGAACAAGCATTATCACAAACCATGAAAGAAACAGCTTACCTAAATATGATTGTTGAGATCTTATCCTTGCTTTTTTTCTTTTTATAAGTTGGGCTCTCCTTCCGTTTTTTTGTTTGTTTTTTGTTTTTTTTTTTTTTTAACCAGCTATTAAGTTAGATGGTCTCATGGTACTTTTTAATAACAATTTTGCCTGCCTTTAATCCAAGTCAGGTGAAGGGAGTTGATACCCAAGCATTGTCTTCAGATGGCATGACCCGAGGGAACGTCCTCAAACAGTGGAATTCTTTTCTATCTTCGCTGAGCTGTTGAATACCTCATTCAAAGCTCACTCAAGTTACCTTTAAAATTGTATGTTTAAAACATTCTAAGTTAAATGAAAGGGCTGGGGGCTCTGACAGGAGATGCATAGTACCTCTGTCCGGAACAACTGAAAAAGGGTAGATCTTATGAGCAGCTTTTAAAAACTGGTCCCATGAAATTGGAAGAAAAGACGGCAGAGTAAGGTCACATGTGTGCAAAGCTCCAGTGACGCATATAGGAGTGGGATGAGAGCACTGCAACAGGGGACAAAGGAGCCTATTGTTGCTAAGTAGGACCCTTAGTCAGCTGGGAGGTCAGGGCCAGAGGCCAGGCCCACAACACAGAGCTGCTCCTGCTTTGGCTTGGGCTGCTCACCCTGCTTGTGTGGAGAGGTGAGGGAAGAGGGGTATTAGAGCTTGGACCTCTGGCTGCAAGCAGAACATAAGCATGAGGACAGAGAGATGTGCAGTGTCCTGGAACTCTCAAGTATCCTGGCCCTGGACGATGGAAAACCAGTTGCTTTCTGGATTGGGCCTCCTCGAAAGACCTCCACTATGGTCTACACTGCCACCAGAGGCCCATGTTGTTATCCATAGTCTGTGCTGCAGCATGAGTGGGTGGGGAAGGAAGCCATGAGAACGTCCAGGTTGATGTGTTGGTCAGTCCTGGGGGCCATGATCTTGGGCCTGTGCTGCTTCCAGCAGTTCTGAGAAAGGAAGTTTCTTTTGCAGTGGTATTGATGACTCACAGGTGAGAATGAGAGACATTTAAGATTCTGTGACAATCCCCTCACAGAAAGAAAGAGATGGAAGGAGGGAGGGAGGCAAGGAGGGAGATAGAGGGAGGAAGAGAGAAAGAGGTAGGGGAGGGAGAGAGGAAGGCAGGCAGGCAGGCAGGCACAAACAGTCTACACAGGAAGCCACTAAAGAAAGCCCTTAAAAACTGTAACAAAGTGAAGACTTTCATGGGACATGGCCCTTGGGCTAGTGTGCTGATATAAGTGAGTATATACCATTTGACTCTTTCTGCTTCTGGGTTAACTCACTCATTATGATCATTTCTAGTTCAATCCATTTGTCCACAAATTTCGAGAATTCCTTGTTTTTAATAGCTGAGTAGTATTCTATAGTGTAAATGTACCACAGTTTCTTCATCCATTCTTCTACTGAGGGACACTTAGGTTGTTTCCATGTTCTGGCTATTATGAATAAGGCTGCCACGAACATGGTTGAGCATATATCCCTGTTGTGTGCTGGAGCATCTTCTGGGTATATTCCAAGGAGTGGAATAGCTGAGTCTTGAGGAAGCCCTATTCCCATTTTTTTCTGAGAAAACACCAGATAGATTTCCAAAGTGGTTGTCTTCACTTACCAGGAAAGTGGGTCAGAGGGGAAGACATCCTATTGAGACTCTAGGTGAGAGAAGCACAAGAGAATGGGGAAATAGAAGGATCCAGAGGATCCTAGAAACCTACAGGAACATTGTGACGGGCAGATCTGGGCCTAGGAGTTCTGCTCAAACTATGGCACCAGCCAAGGACAATATATGCAGTAAACATCGAACCCCTACCCAGATCTAGCCAATGGACAGGACATTCTCCACAGTTGAGTGGAGAGTGGGGACTGACTTTCACATGAACTCTGGCGCCCCATATTTGACCACGTCCCCTAGATGGGGAGGCCTAGTGGCACTCAGAGGAAGGATAGCAGGCTACCAAGAAGAGACTTGATACCCTAATGGGCATATACAGGGGAGGAGGTCCCCTCAGTCACTGACATAGGGGAGAGGAGTAGGGGGAAAGCGGGAGGGAGGAATGGGAGGATACAAAGGATGGGATAACAAGTGAGATGTAATATGAATAAGTTAATAAAATATTTTAAAAAACAAAAAGAATTGTGACAAAGATGTTGAGGTGTAGCTCTTCAGTTGATGGTCTCTAGTGGGGAGGTGGGACAGGACTCAGCTAAGTTTTTGTTAGCCACTGGGAATTTCTTATATTCCAAAGAGTATATGGGCAACATGACTTGAACCTGGTGTGTCTGTCTTTCTTTTCTTCTCGTTTCTCTTTTCTTTTCTTAAGAGGAGGATACAAGGATTGGAAGCTGGATCTGGGAGGATTGGGAAGTGCATGTGATCTGCGTGCATTGTGTGAAATTTCCAAATAATTAATAAAAAATATTATGTTGGAAAGGGAAGGGCTATTTTATAAATTAAACTATTTCATTTTCTGGCCATAGTTTTCTCCCTTCAGAAAGGAACACCTACTTTCTTAATCACTAAAAGACTACAGTAAACAAGGGTGAAATGAGTAAGGTCTTTAAAGTCCCTGGGACATTTTCTGTACTACCAATTACTAATTCTGCACGCACTGACATCCACTCTAGGCACCTTTCAAAGCTACCTGACTGCCAAAACTTTCATACCAAATAAAAGCTATACTTTCTCCTCCCTCTAAATTCTTTCCTCTTTCCCTAGTTTCTCCTGTTTCAGGAAAACTTTATTAATTTATTAATGTGTATCTTCCAAATTTTTCAATAAAATCATAAAAGTTCATTGCCTTCATATTTTTCTCCTTGCTTCATGAAACAATGGTCAGAATTTTTTTTTACTTTAAATTGCTTCATTTAAGCCAGGTGTGGCAGTGCACGCCTTTGATCCCAGCACACGGGGTGGATGGTTGTGAGTTTGAGGCCAGCCTGATCTACAGGGCAAATTCAGGACAGCCAAAGAAACCCTGTCTTAAAATTTTTTTTCTTGACTTATTTACTCACCATTCTCTAATATTAATCTGCTATAATTCACTGAAAAGCACAAGAACAAACAAACAAACAAACACCAAAATAACCTAGCTGGCAGAGACGAGTGCAGTAATGTCTACTGAAAATTCTATATTTATCTTTCAATATCCTCCTGCCAACCAAATGCTAGCATATAAGCCTGCCTCCAGGTTGCTTAGCAACCTCTGATACCACAGCCCGCAGGCACCAGGTATAGGCCCAGGATATAAAAAGACAAACCCACCACAGGTCACTCTCTTACTTGGTCTCTCTTACTCTTGTGTTTTCTCTAAGGGCACTCCTTTCAGTCTGTCTGTCTTCCCCCTCTCCCGTCTCTGTCTCCATCTCTGTCTCTGCCTCCATCTCTGCATCCGTTCCCATCTCTGTCTCTGTCTCTGTCTCTCCCTACCCTCACAGCCCAGTCATGCACCAACTCCTTTCCATTGCCCTTCTCCCCACATAAATTTCTCCATATCATAGCTGTGTTGTGCCATCTCACTTTAATGATAAGAAATGAAGAATAATCTCTGAACCCTCTTAAATCCATCACAAGGGACTAAAGGTATGGCTCAGCAGTTAAGAGTGAACAATGCCTTTGCAGAGGCCCGAGGAATCTGAGTTCAGTATCCAGCACCCATGCTGGTTAGCTTATAACTAATTTAAGCTGAAGTTAACCCTTCCATCCCCTCTTGACTCCAGCAGTACTGTACTCATATATACAACCACACAAATGTATACTTATGAATAAAAATAGAAGTAAAGTCTTTCCTTAAAAAAAAAATCAAGAAACTGCCATCCACTAGTTTGTATAAATATTTATGTTATTATTTCCTGTTTTCATTGTTTTCATCCTTTGAAACAAATGTTTTATTACAACTTGTTAACAAAATACTTAAAATATATATTAATGTAACATTTGTTTTACCAGTTTTTAGAGTCACTTAAACAAATCTATGCAATGCTTCTTGTTCTAGAACTCCAAGATAATGGAGAGGGGGGCGGATATCTCATTTCTTTAGGGTGCCCAGAACACAAATGTATTAAGTTTCTAAATAGACCAGGAACTGAAACAAATACTATAAAGGTAAGATCACAGAGGTGAAGCAGATACATAAAGTCCCCAAATTAATTTGACTTTCTTAAACATCCTGTGACGATCTAGAAGCATTGGCGGCCGAGCTCCTCCAGCTCCCCACAGTTGTTTAGTTCCACACCACTTTCCCAATTCTCTTCTCCTTTCTCCTCACTTCTAGTCTGTACTATTCCTAACATCAGCTAAGTTTATTCCACACCTGTGGACTTTCAGGCTACTAGCAACAAAATCCTCTGACATTTCCTAAATAATCTCATCTAATTAACAAGCTATCAAAAAATAGCTACCAATTTTTCTCATGTAAAGTTGTCTGATAGCTTTACTAACTCCGAAAATAAATATTGCTTTACCCTTTTCTAACAGATTTAATCATGTATTTATTTATTTATTTTGGTTTTTCAAGACAGGGTTTCTCTGTGTAGCCTTGGTTGTCCTGGACCCATTTTGTAGACCAGGCTGTCCTCAAACTCACAGCGATCCACCTGCCTCTGCCTCCCGAGTGTTGGGATTACAGGCGTGCGCCACCACTCCCGGCTAGATTTAATGCTTTCATGCCTTACTACCAATATATCCTTGCTCTGTCGCCAGTCTTTCCTTACAATTGTCTTCTTTATCAAACAAAATCTACATACATGACTTTCTAGAGGTCAAGCCTAACAATTCACTCTTTTATTCCACTCTGATACCCTCCTGGTAAACAATCTGTTCCACATCAAACTCGCCATCTTCATTTGAGCTGATGAGTGGAGCACAGAAAGGCTTCAAAAGCAGCAGAACAGCAGCTTTGTAGCAATACCGAATTCCTTAATTATTATCTTTTTAAACTCACAGCTGTCAAATAATTTGATTCAAATTAAATGCCTTAGCAAATGATTAAATAATTAGTGGAAGATTTTATTTAAATATGTCTCAAGAGCTTTCAGCCCATTCAAAATGGTAGGCCCTAGCCAAGCAAGCCTATTTGTGAAGTAATTTGAATCTAGCGACATGGCTGCTCTGATCACATCCAAAGACCTTGTAAGTCTTTGTGATCTCCATGGAATACAGACACGCCCTTAGTACATATATCTTCAATCCCAAACAATGAAGGTAAAGTTAGTGTATAGAAGGGAGCACCCATGTTTGAAAGTGATATTTATTTGAGGGATCTTAGAACTAATGTCTCACAGATAACAGAAGACAACTATCAGAACAGCAGGGAGGACTTAAAATCTAACCTAAATTTTTCCTGAGTAAACTAGAAAAAAAAAAAAGTAAATTAAATACAAGGTTAATAAAAGAAATCAACAAAGTTGAAAGTAAGAAAGCAATAAAGAAAAACAAAACAAAAAAAAAAAAACCCAACAAAACCAAATTCCATGGAAAGAGCCATGGAACTGGTGAGCTTTCACTCAACAGATAACTGGAAAGGGAGAAGAAGACAGAAAAATCATAAAGGACTTCATGATGGTAAAATGAATAATTTAGAAATAACACAACCAACTCTATACCCACTGTTTAGTATTCAAAATGTAATAAATGTAATGAACCAATTTCCTGAAAAAATATTTTCAAAATTTACACAAAAGGCTGATCCATTAAATAAAAAACAAAACAAAACAAAAACAAAAAACAAAAAGAAACTTAATAAAATATAATTACACTTCCAAAACAGAAAGCACCATGCATTAATAATTTAACTGATAATTCTACCACATATTTAAGGAAGAACTTACAACAATTTGGAGCTGAAACTAGTTAAGAGTGCTTCCTATATTTGGAGAAGCTGAGGCTTTGTTTCCAAAACGTGCATGGCAGCTCACAACCCTCTGTAACTCCAGTTTCAGGAGAGCTAACGCACTCTTGTAGCTGCCATGAACTTTTATGCAAATGTGCACATAAACTCACAAAAGTATATACATACATACATACACATAACAAGAATAACTTATTATGGAATGAAGAGATGGCTCAGTGGTTAATAGTGCACACTGCCCTTCCAGAGTACCTGAGTTTGGTTCTAGCACCAATGTTGAGCAGGTCACAACTGCCTGTACCTCCAATTCCAGGGTATCCAACACCTTTTTGTAGCCTTTCTGAGTACCTTCATACATCTGCCATATACACAGAGTGACACACACATGCGTAATTTTTTTTAAATCTTTAAAGTAAAAGACACGAAACTTAGAGCAAAGTTAAGTGTAGTCCTCACCTCTCATCACGGAAGCTTCTCTTTGCCAACAGTCAGGTATCATTACAGAGGAATCCATCCATGAAAGAACTCCCATACCCAAGGCTCAGGAAAATTGTAAAAGACGGAACAGAAAGAGTACAAAAGCCAGGAAGCTGAGGAGATTGCTCAGAGTATGTTTCCCATAGCGCGAGAAGCTATGCCCATGGGGTCTCATTAACATGAGCTGTGCAAGGACAACAGACATGACTGTACTTAATACATGGGAAAGACCACAAGGTCGCAGCCTACACACAGAGCTCTACATCACTGAGGAATGAATGCTAAGAGTGAAGTGAGAGTCTTCCCCGGGAAAGACCACACAGTATCAACGGTCAGCCCTGATTATATATGCATGTAACAAAAATATCCTTGTTATATATGCCTGTAACGAAAATAAAGAAACTAAGGGAGGGAAGTATAGGAGGATTTAAAGCAAGGAAGAAAGGAAAGAAGAAATGGTAATTATATGTCAAGCTCAAAAATAAAATAGTAAGAACACATCAAAGATATCATTCATCATGACCAGGTAGGCTTCATTCCAGGCATGCAGGGATGGTTTAATATACGGAAATCCATCAATGTAATCCACCATATAAACAAACTGAAAATAAAAAACCACACGATCATCTCCTTAGATGCAGAGAAAGCATTTGGCAAAATCCAACACCCATTCATGTTTAAAGTTTTATAGAGATTGGGGATACAAGGCACTTTCCTCAACATAATAAAGGCTATATACAGCAAGCCAATAGCCAAAATCAAAGTAAATGGTGAGATACTCAAGGAAATTCCTCTAAAATCGGGAACAAGGCAAGGCTGCCCACTCTCTCCATATCTCTTCAATATAGTACTCAAGGTTCTAGCCAGAGCAATAAGACAACAAAAGGAGATCAAGGGTATCCAAATGGGAAAGGAGGAAGTCAAATTATCCCTATTTGCAGATGATATGATAGTGTACATAAGTGACTCTCAAAATTCCACCAGAGAACTCCTAAAGTTGATAAACACCTTCAGCAAATTGGCTGGATACAAAATTAACTCAAAAAAGTCTGTAGCCTTCCTATACACAAATGACAAGCTTGCAGAGGAAGAAATTAGGAAAACCACACCCTTCACATTAGCCACAAGCAATATAAAATATATAGGAGTTACTCTAACTAAGCAAGTGAAGGACTTGTTTGAAAAAAATTTCAAAACTCTGAAGAAAGAGATTGAAGATGACATGAGAAGATGGAATGATCTTCCTTGCTCATGGATCGGGAGAATTAACATAGTAAAAATGGCCATCCTACCAAAAGCAATCTACAGATTCAATGCAATCCCTATCAAAATACCTACACAATTTTTTAAAGACATTGAAAGTTCAATTCTGAACTTCATATGGAAAAACAAAAAAACCCAGAATAGCTAAAACAATCTTGTACAATACAAAAATCCTCCGGAGGAATCTCCATACCTGATCTCAAACTGTACTATAAAGCAATAGTAATTAAACAGCATGGTACTGGCACATCAACAGGCTGGTTGATCAGTGGAATCGAATCGAAGACCCAGATATGAATCCACACACATATGGTCACTTGATTTTTGACAAAGAAGCCAAATCCATTCAATGGAAAAAGGACAGCATCTTCAACAAATGGTGCTGGTCTAACTGGAGGTCTATGTGTAAAAAAATGCAACTGGACTCATATTTGTCACCTGCACAAAACTCAAATCCAAGTGGATTAAAGACCTCAACATAAAACCAGAGACACTAAGTCACTTAGAAGAAAAAGTGGGGAAGAGCCTGGAACATATTGGCACAGGAGACAAATTCCTGAACAGAACACCAACAACCCAGACCTTAATGTCAACAATTAATAAATGGGACCTCATGAGGCTGAGAAGCTTCTGTAAGGCAGGAGACACTGTCAAGAGAACAAAGCGACAGCCTACAGACAGGGAAAAGATCTTCACCAACCCTACATCTGACAAAGATCTAATATCCAAAATATATAAAGAACTCAAGAAATTAAACACCACCAAACCAAATAACCCAATTGAGAAATGGGGCTCAGAATTAAACAGAGAATTCTCAACAGAGGAATATTGAATGGCTGAGAAACATTTAAAGAAATGCTCAACCTCCTTAGTCATCAGGGAAATACAAATCAAAACAACTCTGAGATTCCATCTTACACCCATCAGAATGGCTAAGATCAAAAATTCAAGCGACACCACATGCTGGCGAGGATGTGGGGAGAGAGGAACACTCCTTCATTGCTGGTGGGAATGCAAACTAGTACAGCCACTTTGGAAATCTATCTGGTGCTATCTCAGAAAAATGGGAATAGGGCTTCCTCAAGACTCCTTGGAATATACCCAGAAGATGCTCCAGCACACAACAAGAAAACTTGCTCAACCATGTTCGTGGCAGCCTTATTCATAATAGCCAGAACATGGAAACAGCCTAAGTGTCCCTCAGTAGAAGAATGGATAAAGAAACTGTGGTACATATACACTATGGAATACTACTCAGCTATTAAAAACAAGGAATTCCCGAAATTTGTGGATAAATGGATTGAGCTAGAAATGATCATAATGAGTGAGTTAAGCCAGAAGCAGAAAGACTCAAATGGTATATACTCACTTATATCTGCATACTAGCCCAAGGGGCATGTCCCATGAAAGCCTTCACTTACCAGGAAGCTGGAACAGAGGGGAGGACATCCTATTGGGACTCTAGAGGAGAGAAGCATGGGAGAATAACAAAGTAGAAGGATCCAGAGGGTCCTAGAAAGCTACAAGTAGAACATTATGATAGGCAGATTCGGGCCCAGGGGTCCCACTCAAACTAAGGCACCAGCCAAGGACAATACAGGAGGTAAACTTCAAACCCCTACCCAGATCTAGCCAATGGACAGGACATTCTCCACAGTTGAGTGGAGAGTGGGGTATGACTTTCACACGTATCTGGTGCCTCATATTTGACCATGTCACCTGTAGGGAGAGACCTGGTGGCACTCATTGGAAGGATAGCAGGCTACCAAGAAGAGACTTGATACCCTATGAGCATATACAGGGGGAGGAAATCCCCCTCAGGAAGTCATAGGGGAGGGGAATAAGGGAAAAATGGGAGGGAGGGAAGAATGGGAGGATACAACGGATGGGATAACCATTGAGATGTAACAAGAATAAATTAATAAAAAATAAAATAAAATAAAATAATAAAAAGAAAGTAGAGGAATTTTCTATAAATTGTTTTATGATCAAACCTACTATGACCTCAATACCAACCCTGACCAGACCAGTACCAGAAAAGTAAAAACAAGTATTTGCCATGAACAGAAAATTCCTTAAAACAATGTAGGCAAATCAAATACAAGAAATTGTCAGGTCAAAAGGAAACTCTATTTCCTTGTGGTTAGACAAAAGCCAGCATTCCTCAGGAAATTCCAAAGTAGGTTTCCCCACCTCCACCTCCACCCCCAAGACACACACACCAAAGGAGCCATTTCCCTCACCAACGGCAAGAGAGACAAAAGGCTTTCTGTGGCACCTACTAACACACCAAAGCTCTGCTGGCCTCCAGCCCACCTCAGTAACACAAGCACCTGTTACACACTTCAAAGTCTATGCTAGCATAGTAGCTGTTCAGTCTCCTCCCCTACCCTAAACTCCCTAGCTCACAGCTTCCCTCCCTCAGCTATCTATGCTCCTCAGAACTCTGCTACTTAGGCTATGCTCTCTCAGTCTTCTTCCCCTCCTTTTCAGCCCCCCACCCCCATCCCCTCCCTGCACCTCTGTTCCTGCTTCTCCCATGGCCAGGTCCAGTAATACTTTCTCTCTGCTTTGGACTCTTCTAGATGCCTCGGGCTATTCTCTCGCCATATCTACAATGAAAATCTTCCTCTTAACCATACCATGGAGCAGCCACATTGATCACCACTATATACATAAATACACCACAAACAATTGCTATTCATCACAGGAACACACATTCCCTAAACATTTGAAAATCCATTCACTAATCAGTCACTAATGTGACCAACTGACAAAAGGAGCAACACAGAGCAGGGTTCAAGACAAAAAGTACAAAAAAGCCATGGCCGGAGACGGGCAGCAGAGAACAGAAACTTCTGTACAAGTTCCCTCCCTCTTCAGGGATAGGCACACTGTGAGCTTCGGTACCTTTTCAAGAACCAAGAGTTCTCCAGCCCCACAAATTGGACAATTCCGCACTAATTCTTCTCAGTTTTTCACTTTATTTGCATGCCTGCATTGTCAATCAGGGATCATCTGCACCGTCAGAACACAGGCACAGAACTGCAGGAAGATGGAAAAAACAGACTTTTGCCCTGCCTGTTAACTATAGCCATCCACCTGCACCCACACACACCTCCGCACATGCCCGCACGGTGGTCCCACGCTTTTCAAAGAAAAGCTAACCTGAATGAGGACTCTAGTGGCTGTCTCTCAGCTTGCTTCTTTGGAGAAAGAGGACCTAACTCGAGACTCTGAGGACAAGCCCACTGAAGGCTAGGCAGGTCAAGAAGCTTGGATGGGCCAGCTGCCAGGGCTGTAAACTGAACTTTTATTCACCTGCTTCAGAAGCTGTCTCGGAAGAAAACTGCCTGCCTGCTAACCTAGGCCTAGTCCTGGAGGCTTCTTGCCTCTGTACAATCAAACTTCGGCCTGCAACGTATTTAGCCTCTGAGAATTACTGCTTACTCAGCTCATTCTTTCTAGTTCTTGATGAACTCCACTGGCTGGTGCAACTCAGCTGTTCTGGTTCAAACTCCTTTCCCAGCTAACTTATTCAATCTGGCTTTTCTCTAGGCCTCTGAATTACTATGCGTAGCCTCAAACTAATTCCAACAATCTTTTCTAATCTTCTGGTTCCTTCTCATTCTCTGGCTTGTTCTGTCTTCATCTATGCCTGGCTTGTTTTCTCATTCAACTTCTCTCTGTCAAACTCTCCTGGTAAAACTTCCTCCATTCTCCTGTTTTCCTCTCCTCTCTCTTCTTTTGAGAGTTGGGTGGATCCTATTCTGTCAAATACTCTCTAATTCATCACTTTTCCTGCCACTCAATCAGACATCACTTTCAAACACGGGTGCTTCCTTCTACAAACTATCTTTACCTTCATTGTTTGGGATTAAAGGCATGTACCACCATGACTGGACCTTGCTCTATACAAGGCTGGATGGAACTCAGATCTGTTTGCCTCTGTCTCCTGGACTAAAGGCGTGTTTGCATTCCCCCAGATCACACAGACCTAGAAGGTCTTTGGTTGTGATCTCTTGCCAGAGCAGCATTTTCTGAACTAAATTTCCTCCACACAGCACGGGACCAGCGGTGCTGGAGGCTCATTCCTCCCCCAAGTTTTGACTATAAACTTCAGCTGTGAGAGGGAATCCGTTCCTGCTGCCTCCCAACCCTGGCACTCCCTTTCCTCTAAGCTTGTTCTGCAAGCAACTGCTCCTCTTTGCTATGCCAAAACGCAGAGAACTTTTGAGCTAACATACTTCTCATAACTGTATCAGCTTCCTGCTGGTATATTAGTTATTTTTCTATTGCTGTGATAAAACGCCATAACCAAGGCCACTTATAGAAAGTAGGGTTTATTTAGGATTACCACTCCAGAGAGATTAAGAGTCTATCACAGTAAGAAAGCAGCAGACATGATGCACTTAATCTTGAATGGCAAGCAAGAAGCAGAGAAAAACAAAAACAACAAAACAAAACAAACAACAAAACCCTAGCAACTGAGTCTTTAAACCATCAAAGCCCGTTCCTCAGTGACATACTTCATCTAGGGAGGCCCACCTCCTAAACTGCCCAAACAGCTCCACTGGGGACCAAGTTTTCAATGCCTGAGGTTATGGGTGATGTCTTATTCAAATCATGAAAGGCAGCATCAGACCACAATTCAAAGTTCAAACCTGTTGGAGGATTTGGCCCCAGTCTGCCTGTGACGTCACTGCCTAGCTGCCACTGGGCACCCCCTGCCAGGAGTATATAAGACAACAAACCCATCCACCTCTCTCTTCCTGCCTCTGCCTCTTCCTCTCCTGCTGTCTCTGTCTCTCTCTGGGACACCCCTCTCACATCCTTCTCTCCCCATGCTCATATAAAAACCTCTCCATATCATATCTGTTGTGTGGTGCATATTTCATATTTTATATTATATCTCATTAAAATTGTAAACTGGTGGCCCCTTACCGGTAAGGCTCTTCCAGAATTACCTAACTCTGGCAGCTGAACTCACTCTACCCAACACACTGCTCGCAACAATCGGCCTCCTGTTCCAAACTTTCCTAACTGTTCTCTCTGCAACGCTAGTACTGCCTGAGCTCAGCAGCAGCACTGGTCACTACCACTCTGAGTTAACCTCTCCCCCTGCAGCACCAGTCACTGAGTAGAGTAGCCCTCCGCTTTCAGGGACAAGACTCTGGTCTCTCAAAACTCACAGCTGCTAGAACTGGGCACCTAGCACTTCCCTGCCCCACCCCCCCCCCCAATTGGGTCAGACTCTCGAATTGCTCCAGCCTCTTGGTGCCAGTGACTTTGAGCTGGTCATGCTCACTCCCACCTCATGGCCGAGACCTTTCTACAGTGCCTGCCCGGCCCTTCCTGCACAAGCACTGCTGCACTAGCTGGCAGCGTGCAGAAGGCAGGAGCCAGGACAGGGTCAGCAGGAGCCAGCAGCTACCAGTGCCTCAGCATTTCTCCCAGCTACTAAAACACTATGCACAGCCACCCTAAGCCACTGCAGCCTGCTGTACCAACCATGCCCCTGCACTGGCTCAGATGAACATTATGGCAGCTTGTTAACATTTTCAAATCTGTCTGCCAATGGTTGCTCACAACAGGTGGCAGCTGGTACGCTAGTTTTTAGATAAAGGAGGTTGAGATATTGACCCACGCCATTTTCAAAACCTCCGGCTATGGGCTGCCCAGGAAGTGGATCTATTGCCCTCTGAGCCATCTTTGTTAAGGGCAATCACGTGACTAACCACCATCCTTACTAAGTGCTCCCAGCCCTGTTCAAATCCTTGCTACACTTCAAATACAGCTTCTGTGTTTTACAGTCGTTGTCTACTATATTTTCCGGCACATAAGATGGCCTTTTAACCCTGAAAAATTCATGCCAAAGTCGGGGGTTGTCTTATACGCAGGGTATTTACCTGCAGCTTGCTTCCCCTTGTTTCATATGTCTGTCACATATAGTGGGGGTGGCTGCAGCCAATCCCCCACTCTCTGTGGGGAGTATGACACAGGGAGCAGCAAGCTCCATACATCTTCCTGTACCTAGAGGAGGAGAACGTGAGCGTAATTTGGCTCTTCACCAGAACCCACCCACTCAACTAAGAGGGCTGTGCTACTTCGGGTTGAGTGTGCAGCATGCCTTACAGGGGCAGTGTAGGCTGGCACTGGCTGTCTGCCGGCATTTAATAAAGCACCTGACTGTCTGTGCCCTGCCTGCAAATAGACACATGCCCGAGTCTTCTGCACAGCGTGTGCACTGGGAAAGAAGTAGTCTTATACGGCGAGTATATTCCAAATTATATTTTAACTGGAAAAGCCGGGGGTTGTCTTATGTTTTTACCCTGGTTCAAAATGTTTTTATTTCTAACTTATATCTTTATTAATTCCTAGACAAATAAATAAAGGCTGTTCCTTCTATCACCAGCTACCCTGGATTCAACTACAGGCTTCCTGGCTAATGGGTTTAATATGGTTTCCTAAATTACTCTATAATGTTCTGTTGTATTAACTTCATCTGTTTACGATGTTACAACTTAATCACTACCTTATAAATATACTCAGCCTTGTTCTTATTCATTTAAAGCATACCTTTAAATTTTTATAAGCTATAGACTTTTATAAACTAAAACATACAGGAAACTGCTCTGCTCTCTTTTTATGGACTGTGCTTATAAAATTTAAGGCTCCAACTAAACATGGATAAAACCTAAATTCCTAGTCTTTAATTATTAAGGTCTTGTAAATTATCAAGTCCTTTAATATACTCAAAAATGTATTTTAGTCATGCTAAAAGCCAATGCAATTAATTATATTTTCAAGGTCAAACATAGAATAATATCATAACATTCTACTTTGTGTTTACAAAATATAGTTTAGAACAGATAACTAGATACAAAGACTGCTTGAGATTGAGATTCCGATTCCCAGATCATAACAGTAGTTGCCAAGGTCTCAGAATATTTGGGCACAATGACAGGTGACATCAACCCTGGAATGTGGTGTGCTAACCATAAGAAATACTGCTCTAAATGTCTCGCCCTCTGCTAGGGCCCAGCATGAACTGTGGACAAACTGGACACCAAGAGAGTGTTAGCTTATGTTGATGAAAATAAGGTGAGGTCAGTCTCTTCCATGTTCTCCTTCCGCTCAAAGAGCCTCTTGTCTCTCTGCGCCTGGTGCCATACTGTCTCTGCCCATGGTGCCATGTTGCCACAGGAGACTGTCTCTGCCCATGGTGCCATGCTGCCACAGGAGACAACTGGAACAACTGTCCATTTACTGGGATATGAATAACAAGTCACCTCTGCCATTTTTATTTATACATGGATCCATTTAGGTTACAATTTATCCTTTACAGGTCTCTGATTATACCGACGGCTAAGCTGATGCTAGCTTGATAGCTAGAAAACAGGCAGCTCCTTAGCCCACAGTAATCTGCCATGTTAGTTCATTGGTCAATTCATTGGCTAGTTAAAACTACTAGATACTAGATCTCTTATTTAGAAAAGCAAACAAGTTTGTCTCCCATTCAGACCTCAGGTTAAAGATAAACAGGCTTCAGATAAACTTCCCTATCCTCTTCACACACAAAATCCGAGGCCTTAAGTCTCACTCCTAGAGCTGCTTTCATGTCTAGATATGGTCTATCTTGTTACCATTCTTTTAGCTAAAGGACAGTGAGTGTTCACAGCAATCTCATCTATGTCTTAAAACTTTCAAGAAGATGTTTTGTGAATTTTGGAGGGTCTAAAAGGGCATTTTATAAATACCAGAAGGTCTAAGAAGATGTTTTAAGGTTGATACATACAAGTTATGAATATTAGAAGATCTAAGAAGTTTTATGAATGTTAGAGGGGCCTAAGAAGGTGTTTTATGAATGCCAGAAGGTCTAAGAAAGTCAAAATATCTAAAAGGATGTTTTATTTCTTATTGCTATCCTGTTGCTAAGCTATTGTTGTATTGGCTGTTCAGAGTGTTGACATGGTCAATGGAGCTCTGATTCATTAGTCTAAATATGGTAAAACATTACACAATACAATTTTATCATAGTTCCAAACGCTAGATTTTAAATTTCTTTTGATTTGTCTTTTATTTAAAATATTTTTCATTGTGCTTAAATTATATACCTCCAGTCTTCTGCACAGAGGGAAGAAGCCCCTCTTTCATGACGTGTACTGGTGCTAAAAATCAAGACCAAGTAAGCTTTTGCTGTTCTGCTCTACAGGAGATTTCTGTCCTCCATACATTACTAGTCCACAGACGTCAAAAAGTTCCATAAGGCTTCTGCCTTTCCTTAGCTCACCTCAAAGAGTGTGCACGCTTTTAACACAACGTTTTTCCCCAAGCCTCTGCTATGCTGTATGTCTACTTCCTTTTCCTACAGTGTGTGCACGTCTAACAATATGTATTTCACTGCAGATTGTAAACAATAATGATACTAACATGTCCAAAATTTTCTTTTTGTAAACTTAAAAGATTTTTGTAAACAACAGAAAATCCATCTCTCAAGTCAAATGGAAGCCAGCTAAGTACTGCCAATCATCAACCTAAGTTTCTCACGTATCTCCTATCCCTGAGGGTGGGGTTCCTCCCCTCTTCCCTGGGACTCTCTAACTACCCTATTGCTGCATTCTTAGACTCAACACCGACTGATTGCTGAGTCTTCCCTTCTGGTTGATGTGAATGCTTTCTATTGGTCTCGCCACCCTACATCCAGAACCTTCATCTAGTACCTTCCCCCTTAGGTCAGATCTCCCTTTACCAGCACAGTTCAGTCCCCCCTCTCCTCTTGTTTGTATTCAAAACCCCAGGACTGGGTAACCATGTCTACTCTCGGACACTGCCCTTGGTCTCCGCCTAGTGCTGAGGAGCTGCTGGAACAGTAGTACCAGGAAGTAAAGCCTTCCTCAGGGGATGCTTTGACAGGTCACTGACTTCTACTCTCCCCAAGGGAACAGTCCATTTGCTGCCTCTCCAGGCTTCTCTGGGATGCCTTCTAGAAAATTTCAAATCCCTATGCCCACATTAAGGGCAACCACACTTGGACAGATGTAGAACAAAACCTTTTTAATTACTGCCAGCAACCGGGTGAAATTGAAGGACGCTCCCTATATCCAAACCTTCTTTGCTCTCCCAAAACTTTCAAGCATTGTTTCTCTCCTTATGTTCCAAACTTTCCTCTTCTTTGTTCTTCCAAGAGTTTCAAATATGCACCTAAGGTAAAATAAAAGGAACTTCCCTTTGTTCAAGCTTTTCTCTTCTTCACTCCAAAACTTCCATCTCTGTTTGCTCTCCCAAAAGTTTCAAGTGCACACCAAGAGAGAATTTCTCCCCAACCTACCAACTTTGTCTTCTGCCCACGTATATGTTCCTGTATCCTGATAAGACTTCCTACATTCAGGACATTGTCAAAGCAGCTACCCACAGGTGCTCCAGTCCATGCAGTCTGAAGCCCCATTGTTCCTCCTAGCTGGACCTGCGCTGCCCCTCCTAGATGCACCAGTTCTCAGACCCTGGGCACTGAATTCAACAGCCTATTCATTTCGGCCTGCTAACCCCTGTCCCCACCCTAATGTCAGCAGGAAGCAGTCAAAGACATTGATTTCTTTACGCCTAATCCATTTACAAAAGGCCGAAATGATGTGCTCCAGACCTGGAACAAACAGCTCCAGGTTCTCCCAGCACTCCTTGGTCCCGATCTGCTGCAGCACATGGCTGGCATAGCCTTCCCTCTACTCTGAAATTTCAGGGCAGAGCTTTTCCTTCCCCTTCAGCATATCATCTGGACATTTTGTTACTTTTCTCTCTCTCTCTCTTTTCATCTTACCTACATTTATATACTTTAATTTACCTTACATAAGAAACAATTCAAGGTCCTCGTTTTTTTTATAGGAAAAGGGATTCTGCCCCAGTCTGCCTAGCAACCTGTGACGTCATTGCCTACCTGCCACCAGGTGTTCCCCTGCCCAGGAGTATATAAAGGACAAACCCACAATACCTCTTTCTCTCTCCCACCTCTCTCTTCCTGCCTCCCCCTCTTACTCTCTTCCTCTTGCTCTCTCTGTCTCTCTGTTTCTCTCTGAGGTACTCCTCTCGTTTCCTTCTCTCCCCATCCATGCTTATATAATAAACCTTTCAATATCATATCGGTTATGTGGTACATATTCCATGTTTCATATCTCATATTTCATTAAAATTTAAAACCTGTTTCATTTAAATCCTACGTGGTAATGTGTTCTAAAGTTTGTTTGATTTTATCCCATTTAAGGTCATTAGATCCAAATTAAGAATGAAATAGTTCCCACTGTTACTCTCCACTGTCTCCCCACTCCATTCTTGGAGGAAGGTAGAATATTGCCTCGACACAACTAAAAGAAACAGAGGAAAAACTCTTGATGGCCATGGGTATGATGGGGATTTTAAATATGAAACCACGCTCCATTAAAGAATGGATGCAAATAATATAATAACAACAACAACAACAACACTGATAATTTTTCTGGTTTGTTAAACACACTGTTAACAGAACAAAAAGACAAGCCAGACTGGCAGAAAATACTTCCAAATGGTGCTAAGAAAACAAGCAACTGTAACAGAAAATAAGGAGACCTTGAAATAGAACAAGAGAATATACATATACCAAACATGTAAGGAAGAAGTACTTCTTATTCTGTATTAGAGAAACATAAGTTAGAATAATGAACCATCACTTAAGGACTTACTAAAATGCTCAAGATATAGAACACTGACAACCCCAAATGTAAAGAAAATTATGGAACAAATTGTCTTATTCACTGCTGTAGGAAATGCAGTGACACAACTACTTTAGAAGACAGTTAGTCAACGTGTCATTAAACAAAATACAGCAATTACACTGCTTGTTATTTACCCAAAGGAGCTGAAACTTTGTCTCCACAAAAAGGTTGTTAATAACAGCTATATATATAATTGCCAAAACTTTGAATATATGTCTTTTAGTAAGGCAAATAAGCAAATGGTCAGATATCTATAAAATGGAATACTAGTAGGCATTAAAAAGCAATATTCTATTCAAGCAATAAAATCCTGAGGAAGTTTAAGTGCATACTAAGTGAAAGACACTAGAATGAAAAAACTATGTATGACATCACATTTTAGGAAAGGCAAAATAGTTCTGCTTTGTTTTTTAACTTAGTGGCTTTCTAGGGATTGAGGATAAGTGTATGAATGGGTACTGCTCCGAATTTCTATGGCAGTTAGCATGCTCTGTATGACATTATCACGATAGGTAAATATAAATTTGATGAAAGTCATAAAATATACAGTAAGAGTGGTTCTTAATATAGGATGTGGGGGTAATAATGACCTGTTAATTCAGACTAATCAACTGTAACAAGTGAACCATTCTAGTACATGAAGGCAATAATGGTGGAATGTCTGTGGATATGGGCACAGGGGGAATTTGAAAAGTCTTTGTGCTTTCAGTTCAACTTTGCTGTAAACTCCCAACAGCTTTAAAACTCTTTTCTTTAAATTATTTAATTACTTGGGTGGGGCAAGCAAATTTACAAATACACTTTATATAAAACTTTTTAAAAATTACTTTGCTTCAGAAAACATAGCCATGCAGGAAGCAACAATATGTTATTTTATTTTAGTTTTTCATTGTGGTATGTGTGGGTACTTTGCCTGTCTGCATGTCTGTAAGTCACAGACAAACAATGCCCATGGAGGCCAGAAGAGGGCGGTGGTTCCCCTGGGAAGGAAGTTACAGACAGTCAAAGTCGTGGGTGCTGGGAGGTAAACCCAAGTCCTCTGGAAGAGCAACCAATAGTCTCAAGTACTGAGCCATCATCTCTCAAGCTTCAATATGTTCTTTTCAATGAATCCCCCAAATATTTAAAAAGCATGTTACAGCGCTTTAGGTATAGAACATTTTATATCTGTATTAGCTACTAAAAATAAAACTGATCCTTTAGTTATGATTTTCACTTCTGAATTACAGAATGTAAGCAAAGGTGTGGGGATAGGGAAGCATATTTTCAAATACATTACTGTTCTACAGGTTACTATTCCCAGCACATCTTCAAGTCAGGGGTGCGTACAACCTAGCACAAACAGTTTGAATAAAGACAATACTGGTGTTATGTGTTTTATAGACATTGCTTCATTTCGTGGTCCCTGAATACCTAGACTGACAATCTTTCAATGTCAGCCTCTTGAATGACAGACTTAAAGGTATATGCCACTATACCTGGTAGCTTTAGTTTTAGAAAAATCAGTGACATATAATTATGTTATACAACTCAGATAGAATGCCAGTAGTTAACAAATAACAACTCAAGAACATATAAAAATCACAGTTATTACTTAATAAGACCTTCAAATCTAAAGAGCAGGGACAGCACAGAAGTAACAGATATATATATGGCAATAAAATAACTGTAAAAAGAAATTTCAAAAATCACAACCTTTTAACATAAAATTTAAAGAGACTACATTAGACAGGTAGGTGCACCTACAGCCAAGCCTAGTGAGTTCAATCCCTGGAACCCATGGTGGAAGGAAGAAAGTTGCTCCCTCATATGGTCTTGTGTTCTGACCTCTACACATGTACTATGACACACAGACACACACACACACACACACACACACACACACACACACACACACACAGTGGAGGGGGTAAAAAAAAAAAACAATTAAAAGTCCATTTTCCTATGTATCCAACATACTAGAGAATTAAAATTCAAGGCCAGTCTGACGTACAAAAAGAGATTACCTCAATAATATAAAATACAACGTAAGCTGGGCATGGCGGTGCACACCTTTAATCCCAGCACTCAGGGAGTCAGAGGCACGTGGATCTCTGAGTACAAAGCAAGTCCATGACAGCCAAGGCTACACAGAGAAACCCTGTCTCTAAAAAACAGAAACCAAAATAAAACAAGCAGACAACAAAGATACATCTTAAATCCCTTTTCAAATCAACGTTTTCTTTGATTGGGACCCTTTTTGAACCATGCCCTTTCCAACTACATCATTAATAACCCCTGCCCATGCATGCTGTCAAAACAGCTAAAGTAGTTCTTTCCACTTCCCAGCTACTGTACAACCCACTCAACCTAAGTTCAACTTGCTATTAAACACTCTAGCCCAAGGTCACTCTTTTTCCAAGGCAACTTAAACTGCTTTGCTAGCACTATCCATGCAAGAGTAACAAATATTTCTCTACCGGTCCATTGTTACTACACTCTGAGGTCTTAACTCCATAACTAAATCTAGAACTCGGTATCTGACAATAAGTCTTCTAAAAATGACTTTAAATTAGTAAGGGGGAGGGGGTACAATGGGGAGGGAGTACAGGTATGTATCCAAATGTCACTTAAAAAGGGTTGAGGACTGAGCCCAGGAAGAAAAAGATGGCTCATACGATAGATTTTACCCCCTCCGTGTTTATAGTGCTGGCTTTAGCAATGAAAACCGAATTCAATCATCAAATAATTAATGGGCAGGCTGACAGAAACCCAAAACTGCATGTCACTAAAGCCAATGTGTACTTTGTAGTTGTTAACTGATTCCTAGGCTGCATTCAAAATTGTTTCCTGGGGTATGCAGAGATTGCTCGAGTGGTTAGGAGCACTTGGTGCTCTTGCAGAGGACCTGGGCTCAATTGCTAACACTGACATGACGACAGCCCACAACTATCCGTGACTCCATTTCCAGGAGACCTGACGCCATCTTCTGGCCTCTGTCGGTACTGCACACCTGTAGTACACACCCTGTAGCACGAATGTAGTACTAGTGATAGACACTTAGCTCTCCTCCCCCGCCCCGCCCCCTCTCTATTTCTCTTCATATGTATTTTTTCCTTTTTTTTTTTTTTTCAGTTATGAGCCTTCTCCTCTCCCTGATATGCCAAATCTAATCTATCACCAAGTCCTATCAACTTTGCCTCTCAGGTATTAATGAAAGCTACTCGACGCTTACTCTTGCCACCCTAAAGTTTCATCATTTTTTTGCCCAAATTACTTTACTTCCCAGTACTTGCAACAGAACGCAGCGTCATAAATGTGCATTATTCTAGCACTTGGCTACATGCTCAACCCGCTAAATTACTTACAGCTATATTCAAAGTCATTCCAAGTATGTTCTTTCAACTGACAGTACCATTGCTCCCCCAACTTAAACGTCAACAGCCATCTGAAATACCAAAGCACTGTGTTGTTCTGTGGTAATGAAACCGGACAACGAGCGAGACAGTCAAACACAAACATCTTTCAGGACCTGGTCAGGCATAAGGCCTCAGATAAACTGTCCCAAGTGCTCCACAAAAGCACAACGTTACTTCCCTACACAACCTAAAGGAAACCTCAGCACCTAGATGCAACGTTTAAAAATAAGTGATATTTAGAAAGGTGAGAAGGTTATCTAAAGTAGCCAGCTAGGCAGGGGCAGGTCTGAGAGGCAGCAATGGATAAGAGACTCTGAAGTATTCCGTGTGACTGTATAGCTTACTCAACTGTGGAAGGAATGCTGTTTCAAGTTCCTCCTTTCAAAAAGGAGACTGCAACAAAGCCTTCTTTAAAGGATTCCCAGTCTAAGCAAGTTAGTATGTGAATATGTATTTGACACAGTGTTCTATGAATATTATCTTCAATATTACTACCAGTCCTCACTTAAGTTAATGTGCTTGCTTCCTGCCATCCATCAGTGGCATTCTAGACTGACTGGGGTGGGGGCGGGGGCCAGCATTATCCTTCTCTGACAGAGTATTCTCCATCCCATTCTCTGCAGAAATGAAACCCTGAAAACCTGATGGTGCTATTCTCTGAAGTCAGCACTCTCTCCAGAATGATACCCAGCCAGTACCATGAGGGTGTTTAAGAGATGAAGTAATGGGCTGGAGAGATGGCTCAGAGGTTAAGAGCACTGGCTGCTCTTCCGAAGGTCCAGAGTTCAATTCCCAGCACCCACATGGTGGCTCACAACCATCTGTAATGAGATCCGGTACCTTCTTGTGGTAAGTAGGCACACATGAGAGCAGAGTACTGTATAAATAATAAATAAATCTTTAAAAAAAAAAAGAGAGATGAAGTGACTCTTTATCTACTCTGGAAGACATTAGAGTATTAAAGGTTTGATTTTTGCTGGGACCACACAGATAAGGGCTTCAGTGTTTTTCAATGCGTGGTACACAACAGATAGTTATTAAGTATCTTTTTAAAGAAGTAAACCTTTATAAAATAAAGGAATAGTGCTAAGGAAGTGATAGGCACTAAAGTGTCCATTTTCCACCTCTCAAACTTTCCATAAGCTTTAAGAATCAGATTTCATATGTTTTCTTCTAATTGTGCTGCCTACGTTATTTTAAAGCCAATAAACAAATGCAAATATGACCAAACCAAGAAACTAATGTTAGCCACAAGTAGGTTGAAGGTGGGAGACAGAATCTGGATCTACAAAACTTGACTACTCTAGGCGAAGGCATAACTTTAGCAAAGGCAGTGTCACCCAAAGCATAATGCACAGTCCATAGGTAATATTAAAACCATTTCAGGCTCTACATGCAAAAAACAAAATGTTTTTATTTCAAAAGTTATGCACTGTGATTTTAATGAGAAATGTACCCCATGGGCTCATGTGTTTGAACATTTGATTTGGCTGGTGGTGCTGTTTTGGGGGGCTACGGAATCTTTAGGTGCTTCATTCAGTCTTGCAGGAAGAAGCACATCACTGGGACACAGACTTGTCCCACTTCCAACTCTTGCTGTTTCTGCCTTGTGTGTGTGGTAGATCTTGTGCATTATCTTGGCTTCTTGGCTCATATTTACGGCTGCAATACATTTCCCACCGTTATGGGCTCTCTGGGATAAAATTAATTCTTTATGTTGCTTTTGGTAGTGGCATTTTAGCACAGCAACAGGAAACTAATACATGTATGTACATATTTTTTTGTGTAATCAGAACAGCAAATAGTTCCAATCTTTATTAATTAGAATACGGAAGTGAGTCAAAAACATCTTATAGTTCACAGAAGGTAGACAAATACAGAAAATGAAGAGAGAAAAGTCACCACCTACAAGTAAGTAAATTTTAATAAACAGTCAAAAGTTTGGGAATATGAAGGAAAAGACCTGCCAGTCTTATAGATAAAGGCAGAACTTTGCCTCACGTAATGATTCAATATAAAAGTCATGTATAACGACTACCGTCCAAGCTCTGAGTATTTAACTTATAGTACACTAATATTGTGATGTAATTTGAAAATTACACTCTGAAAAGTCTGCTGCATGCTTCATTTTACTTATTCTGAAAACAATCATAAAGTTTTACATGTTCCAGTTATTAAAAATAGGAACTAACATATTTTCCTCCAAAAAAAAAAAAAAAAAAAACAACAGGAAACATAAATAAGCTAAAACCTTGTATCTTTAAAGAAGAAATAGACATAATAATGTAGGTACAAATGATATATACACCAAAAAAATGTTAAGTAAAAAACAAGTAACTCTCAATTCTTACCTTCCTCGCTTATAATCAACTTTCCAACAAACAAGTCAGGCTAAGAAGTGATGATAAGGGTAACATTTCCTAAGTATTTAACACATTCCAGGCACTGACAAGTACTTTAACTGTAATAACTTATGCAAGCACTACTACCAAAGAGTTTTATCGCCATCCCTAACGACTTTCTCAAAGTCAGAACAGAGATGTTTGACAATTCAACTACACAATCTGAGCGCCTGACTAGGAGGCAACATTTCTCTCGGGGATGACAGAATATTAATTTGAAATGTTCTGTGGCTCTTATTATTGGAGGGAAAATGTAATTTTCGGAGTTATCAGTTTTTTACTACTTGTTTCTAGCCCAATAATCAGTGGTTTTCAACTGTTGAAGAAAAATGAGAAAAGCCTCCTAGTGGGGCAAATAAGCCCAGAATTATTCAGATATAGATGAGGTGTCAGAAACACGGAAAGAATGGGCAGGCACCTTAACCACAGTATTGAGTCGAGGGAAAATAGTGAGTGACTTTTATTTCTACAAGGATCTTCAATTTCTTGGAGGGAGAAAATCCTATCGCCCTTTCCCTTGAGTCAGCACACAAATATATTGAAGAGGGGGAAATTAGGGGGGAAGATAGCAGCCGTAGTTAGGGGGGAGGAATTTTGATATTCAAGTGTTAGACTCTAACTCACGAACTAGCTTGTCACGTCCTGGTAAATATGAGCAGTTAGGGGCAAGTATGTGGTTGGAGCCACACACTTCTGGTCCGGGAAGCTCAAGTCGCCCCAAAATGAGCTAACAGGGACGACAGTTTTCAGTACCCATGACTGCTAGTCTGAAGACTAGAGAGGGGGTACAGTTGCTTGTTTTGGGAAGACAGGATAAGGCATAAAGCTGCAGGCGTATGTAGATACGTGGAAGGTGAAGAGGGAGTTCGTCGCGAGCAAAGGGGACCAGGAGGAGAAGAACCGCACTCCCGAAGGGGCAGAGGCGTCCTAAGAAAGCGGAGCCGCCCGAGGGAGAGCGGGGGGGCAGGGCCGGGGGGTGGGGGCGCTCGGCGGAGCACCGGCGGCTGGCGCGGCGACGGGGAGCCGGCCTAGGGCGGGCCAGCGGCCGGAGCACCTACCCGGACACGCGGGGCGGAGGGCGGACGCTCGGCGGCCTCGGGGGCCGAGGCTGAGGCGGCGGCGAGCTCCTGCAGCGGGCGCCCCGGCCAAGCCGCATCCTCCTCCCGGCCTCCCTCCCAGCTCTCACCAGCGGCTAAACTTCTTCCCCCCACGGCCAACACACCCGCCGCCAGAGGATGCGCTTAGCCCGAGCCCAAGCCCCCCGCCCGCCCGGTCCTGGAGCTCCGGCCTCCAGTTTCCGCCCGGCCAGGCACCAGGGCGCGTGCGCGCTAGGAGCTCTTCCTGCTCGGAGGCCGGGAACTTCCGGCGGCGGTTTTGTGTGCTAGGTTACAGGCTTGAGCGTGTTAGGGAATTTCCCACTGTCCCCTGGACCTAGCATCTCCCAAGAGAAAATGTACGAGGGGCAAAAAGCCCTAGGATGCCTCCTAACTCGGAAAATTCCACACAGAAAACAGGAGAGGGCCCTCTTGGGTTAGGACGCACCAGGGTGTAACTTTTGCTCACCTCCCATTCTGAGCTCCAAACTGTACTAATAGCTGAAACCCAAGTCAGTTGGGGGGTAAAAGTTGGAGGTAAGACACTTTATGGTACAGTTCATACAAGGGAGGAGTCTGTAGACTTCCTTCGCACAAGACCAGCCAACAACTGGAGATTGGACTGTGGTAAATTACAGTTTAGCAAATGTAGGAGGGCGGTGCATGGTGGCACATGCACTCGGGGGACAGAGGCAGGAGGATCGCTGTGAGTTCGAGGCCAGCCTGGTCTACAAAGTGAGTCTAGGCTAGCCAAGGCTACACAGAGAAACCCTGTCTCGAAAACAAAAAACAAACAAAGCAAATGTAGGAATACAGAGGTTAATGCTTCCTCTTTTCAGCCATTTGGAGTTGAGAGAAATGAATGACACCGACACCAGAACTTGCCACACTTACATTAGCTACTTATCTTGTTCCTACAACAAAATACCATAGGAAAGCAATCTAAGAAGGATTTATTTGGGTTCCTCGTAGTTAGTGCAGTCCACAATGGCAAGGAAAACATTGCAAAGAGCTAAACAAAAGCCATCTTGTGTTAAGCCTCTGTCTTGCCCCCAGAGAGAGCCCCCCTGCCCCCACACCTGGAGGCCAGCTCAGGAGGTAAGAACTCACAATGTTACAATAGATGAGAAAAAACAAGTCCCCCTGTAGATTGGCTCAACCGTCCCACCCCACCCCCCATCCCCAGCTCCCCGACTCAACCCCCGTGCTCTGCCCGCCCTGCTCTGCACCTTATATAAACCCTGTTCCTTAAGAAGGGGCAGGGGTGCCACCTCCCTCAGTTTCTGGGGAACTGACAGTCCTTGCTCCGGAGCTTGCTCAATAAAAAAAGACCCTTGTGAATTGCATCCAGCTGGTCTCTGGTGGCCTACGGGGGTTCTCACGACTTGGGCATAACAACATGGTGAAAGGAACTGGAGGCATCTGGTCACGTTGCATCCTCTATGAGGAAACAGGATGATGAATGCTGATTGCCAGATCATTTTCTTTGTACTCAGGCCCATCAGGTTAACAAATGTAACTATCACAAATCTACCCTTTGTTAACTGAAACCTAGCTAACAACAGAGAAATCTCATGTACCACAAGCAGAACCAGCAGTTAAAAAGAAGACATTTATTTTGGGGTAAGGAAACAGGCACACAGCAGAAAAAAAGACTTTCTGCAAAGCAGAAGTAACATGAAAAGCCCCAAATCCAATCTCTTAAGACCTGGGGTTATTAAAGCCTCTGAGGAGTTTCCTAATCCTGTGAGTCTGACAAATGATATTTAATTGCCTCATTTAATCAAGAAACATGGATGGTTAGGACACAGCATGTTGCATTGCAGTTATGGGCAGTTGGTTTCCAATAGAGTGCTGAATCTCCAAAATGATGACATTCTAGCGGCTCGCAGGTGTACCTGGAAACTGCAGATTCCAGGAAGTCTGTTGTAGTCTCACTAGCTGCCCAGGGCTTGACACAGATATAATAAAGTCAAGGATCTAACTCTGCAACTCAAACTGCCGTGGGAGTGGACCAGAAAACAAGATATAGACCCTCCCATATGGGATGAGCAAGGTCTTTATTGTGATCTGGTGCTTACCAACTCTCCAGAGCAAAAGACTTAGGTCCTCCTTATTCCTCCCTGGGGAGTTCTGTTTGTAGCTCTGACAAAATCTGTCACACGTTTTTGGTTTTACGGTCCACTTCAAGATCATTAGTGTAGAAAGGGCTGCCATATAGAGCTTCAAAAAGTGTAAGGACCTAGTGACTAGGCATATTTCTAAGTCTGAACAGGGCTATTGGGCAAGGAGATTGAATTAACATTTTTAGGTGTCTCTTTTAGGAGATTAACTTTATTTATAACTTTTATTTATTTATTTATATTTATTTATTTATCTTAATCTTTCCAGGGGATTTGAGTTGCCACACAATATGTAAATTTTATTGAGTCCCCAAGGCTTGAGTTAGACCTTGCACTGAAGACAGAACTGTTGTTGCTCTGGAGACTTTTGGGTAGCCCCAACCTGGCAATTATTTTAGAAAGCAGCACCTTAATTACTTCAGTGACCTTTTCTGTTTTACATAGGAATACCTCCATCCATCCTGTGAAAATACCTACAAAGCTTAGGAAATGTTTGGAGTTAGGCCCACCAGGCATGGAGTAGAGCTAGTTTCCACTCTTCCTCGGGATAAGTGCCCTGTCTATGGGTATCTAGAGGCTTTTTTGTTTGTTTGTTTGTTTGTTTGTTTGTTTTTCGAGACAGGGTTTCCTCTGTGCAGCCTTCACTGTCCTGGGTTCACTTCATAGACCAGGCTGGCCTCAAACTCACAAAGTTCCACCTGCATTTGCCTCCAAAGTACTGACATTGAAGGTGTGCACCACTACCACCTGGCTGGTCTGTCTTTCTTAAGCCTGTCCAATAAATGTTTTATTTGCCTAAATAAGTGTGGTTTTTTCTGTTCCAGTTAATACATATGATGTAGAGACTTTAAGGTTTTTTCCATTTTAGTGACTTTGGCAACAGCTGTTGGTCCTTGGATGTTAACCACCATCCCTGGGCTGGGTTTGGGCAAGAATTCTAGACAACAGCCTGTCTAGAGACGAAGACCATTTCTTTCAAGTAATACTGGGGTCTCTTGAGAAGCAGTAGGAACTCTTCCCAGAGGATGAGACATTCAAGGTGCCCCATGCAGCTCTCTTTGCCTCGGAGTCAGCTAGCCTATTTCCTCTTGCTCTTCACTCATTCCCTCCCTGATTCCAGCAAGTGGATCCCTGCAGTGCCCACACTGCTTGTCTAGGCTCAACGAGGGTCTGAGGATTGAAAAGACAACAGAACAATGGGTCATTCCTGCTAAGAGAATGCAGTTTATTGGGATTAACAGAACTGCTTATATAGGGGAGGAACCAGCAATTGAACAGCACTGTGGAAAGTGCCCAAGAGGGAGCAAACCGAGGGCCAAATAATGAGACTCAAAATAAGAAAAATGAAGGCAACCAGTGGAGCACAATGTTTCAACTGCAGAGAAAAACAAGTAATGTTTCAACTCCATACAAAAACAAGTAAAGGTCAGTACCAGCATAGCGGCAGTTCCCCACAGGTCCCTCTTCTGTATATAAAATGAGCTCCTGCCTTAGGTGGTCCAGATGTCAATGTATGTCTTACCCATCATGGGAGAGGCCATGTATATCATGAACTTCCTTTCTTAGGTTGATCGTACATCCCCCGGATCTTACCCGTCATTGAAGAGTCATTTATCCAGATTTGGGAAGTGGGATTGTCCATAGCTAGGGACAAGACTACTTGCTTTAGTCTGAATTGTTGAGCAGCGTGTGTGTGGAGTCGACATAGAAGCATAAGGGAGAAACAAGCCATAGTACCAATGGCCAAAGTTCCATCCCACTCCTTCATCAGGTTGCCAAAAGTCTACAATCATTGCAAAAATGTGCCTCCCATAATAAGGGGGATCTGTGTCCCTTTAATTTTAATAATTTGGGTAGCCAATTGCCCTGTATAATTTGTAAAATTTACATTCCAAGGTCCAGCCAAATATTGATTGAGTGTGCGAAGGTGATGGGAAGCGTGAGTGGCTGGAACAGGGGTGACACGAGTATGGGGGTACACAGGGGAGCATGTAACCATGTGCACGTCCCACAGCATGCCAACCTGCTCCTGCAACAATGCAGTTTACTGATTCAAATTCAAAATGCCATACTGTATCATGGAATTCAAATGATTCTGAGTAGCCAAAGCATTGGAAGCTTCCCTTGACAACTTATCCACGGTGTTGACAACAGTTACTGATTGAGAAATGGCAAGGACAACAGCTGCGGTGACACCAACGTCTCATTTCAAGGTAAAGGCACAATCCCAGGGACTCGAACAATAACAGCTGTTTCTTCATTAGTCGAACAGCTGCAGGGATGGCATGTCTGTGGGGAGCAATTACTTCTCTGCGAATCCTCTGGTATCGCTGCCTTCCCTTTGCTGAGGTTGGTACTCATCTTTTGCGGCCATACTCTGCTATGGATTCCCACTGGCATGAGTAAGGGCGGGTTTTCCACCAATGCCCATATATTCTCCTATTGGCTGAAAAGAGGAAGCAGCCACAGGACGCACACAACGCTCGGGGACCCAAAGAGGGGATTCATGGTCCTGTGGAAATATGCAAGCAGACCCTCAGGCCCAGACCAACATAGGTCTGGGCCATTCCATTTTCCAGTGGCTAGGTCCTTCCATCGGGCCATGCCTTTGTCTTGTACAGGGGCCTTCCAATGCCTATCAGCAGCTGAATGACCTGAGGGATCGACAGTCAAAAAAATTCAAGATATATAAAATATGGACTAAATAAGAATGAGGGGAGGAAATGTGCTCTCTTTTCTTTATTTTTAACTAGATAGGCCTTGAGAGTACAATGGGCTCATTCCACAAGAGCTTGTCCTTGTGGATTGTAGGGAAATTCAGTTTTTAAAGTAATGTCATAATTACTAAAAAAGGCTTGGAATCCTGAACTGGTATATGCAGGTCCATTATCTGTTTTGTACTGCTTTGGAGCACCTATGTAGGCAAATGCTTGTGGACAATGAGCCTTAACATCCTTCAACTTTGCGCCTGAATGGGCAGAAGCACAGATAAAGTGGGAAAAGGTATCAACAGAAGTATGTACATATTGAAGCTTCCTGAAACTAGGAATATGGGTAACGTCCATTTGCCAAAGGTGACTGGGCATAAGACCTTTTGGATTAACTATTTGAAGAGAGGGTAGAAACTGCACAGGAGGGGCAATATTTTTTTTATATGTAGAGTTCTTTTTCTTTTTATTAATTTATTCTTGTTACATCTCAATGGTTATCCCATCCCTTGTGTCCTCCCATTCTTCCCTCCCTCCCCTTTTCCCATTCTTCCCCTCCCCTATGACTGTTCCTGAGGGGGATTACCTCCCCCTGTATATTCTCATAGGGTATCAAGTCTCTTCTTGGCTACCTGCTGTCCTTCCTCTGAGTGCCACCAGGTCTCCCCCTCCAGGGGACATGGTCAAATGTGAGGCACCATAGTACGTGAGAAAGTCATATCACACTCTCCACTCAACTGTGGAGAATGTTCTGACCATTGGCTAGATCTGGGAAGGGGTTTAAAATTTACCTCCTGTATTGTCCTTGGCTGGTGCCTTAGTTTGAGCGGGACCCCTGGGCCCAAATCTGCCTATCATATTGTTCTACTTGTAGGTTTCTAGGACCCTCTGTATCCTTTTATTTTGCTATTCTCCCGTGCGTCTCTCATTTAGAGTCCCAATAGGATGCCCTCCCCTCTGTCCCAGTTTCCTGGTAAGTGAAGGCTTTCGTGGGACATGCCCCTTGGGCTAGTATGCAGATATAAGTGAGTATATACCATTTGAGTCTTTCTGCTTCTGGGTTAGCTCATTCATTATGATCATTTCTAGCTCAATCCATTTATCCACAAATTTCGGGAATTCCTTGTTTTTAATAGCTGAGTAGTATTCTATAGTATATATGTACCACAGTTTCTTTATCCACTTTTCTACTGAAGGACACTTAGGCTGTTTCCATGTTCTGGCTATTATGAATAAGGCTGCTATGAACAAGGTTGAGCAAATTTTCTTGTTGTGTGCTGGAGCATCTTCTGGGTATATTCCAAGGAGTGGAATAGCTGGGTCTTGAGGAAGCCCTATTCCCATTTTTCTGAGATAGCAATTTTTAACAATTTGAATGGCTTGGTCTCTGGTAATGGACATATAACATTTTAAGGAACAGCATTTAATGGAAGCGAGAATGTAAGGTATATGCCCTATGAAAATTATTTTCTAAAGAATGATCTGCAGCAAGACTTATGGTCACTCACATTTATGCATCAGCCAGGTTATTTCCAGCACTCGGGGGTCCAGGACGATTAGTATGGGCCCTGAGGTGGCCAAGAAACAAAGGCTCAGTGCGTGACCAATTGAGCCCCTGAAGGTGTAACAAACTATCATGTACTGTGGATAGGGGGGGCTATAGAGGGTGCAGTTTCTAAAGGAGTGTCGCACCTCACTCGGCCAGCAAGAAAGACGCGACCACCAGTTCTTCTCCAAGCAGCTTATTCAAGCTCTTCATGCAAGCAACTCCCCCGAACCACATCCATCACACACTAATAAAGCATACTATCATCCAATCAATTCACACCACGTCTTGTATCCTCATAGGTCCACGAAGGCGGAACTACCACAGGCAGTGGGCTATACCCAAATAAGGACCTGTTTGTCTTTTACTGAGGACGCTCTGGCGATGTGCCAGGCGCCATCTTAGGGTGTGGTCCTTGGGGGCTTTCCACAAAGGAGGAACTATTTGGGTAACATATTGATTATTTGTATAAATATTTAAAGGCACAGAATGAATAAGGTTGAAGGGCGGTAATTACAGTAATTAATTCTGAAACTTGGGCAGCACGAGAGGGGACCTGTACCCACTTAACTATGGACCTGGACACAACCACAGCAAAAACTTTAGAGGTGCCACCAGTAAAAACCATCTGAGCACCAGGAATGGAGTTATGGTGCACAACCCAAGTAAAAATAATAGGATGAAGTTTTAAAATATCAACCAACTTATTAGGAGGATAATGAGTATCAAAAGTGCAGGTCGTAAAGGATAAAAACGCAGCCCAATCATCATTAGAATTCGCAGCCATGTCAATTGTGAAGCAGTCAGGGGTGAGATAATCAAATCGGGTTTCTTGCCAAAAATTTGGAGACTAATCTTTATGGCCTTAAACAAGAGTGAAATCATAGTCTGAGGGTAAGAGACCCACCACTTTAGCTGGTGACGCTTGAATGTGAACCCATAAAATAGGCGCAGTTTGCCAAAAACAAAAACAAAAACAAAAAACCCTGTGGGACTGTGGGAAGTACAGAAAACAAGAAGCGACAAAGTTTTATTATAATCCACATAAGTGACATGTGCAGTGGACAAGGCCTTTTGGAGCAACTGTAAGCATTCTCGCCCCTGTGGGTAAGGTGCCTAGGAGAGGTTGGACTAGAATTCCCTGTCAGAATGTCAAAAAAGGGTTTTAACTGCCCTGTTGTTAATCCTAAAGTGGGACATACCCAGTTAATATCCCCCAACAGTTTCTGAAAGTCATTGAGTGTTCACAGGCCATCAAGGCGAAGAGTAATTTTTTTGCGGTTTAATACCATTGTGAAGTAAATGGTGGCCTAAATACTGATAAGGAAATTGCTTCTGAACTTTCTCAGGTGCTATCTGAAGTCCAGCTGCTCCTAGGACATCCTGAAGATCTCCAAAAGCCTGTAATAGTTCATTCTCTTGGGGGGGGGGCGCTGCCAAAAGTATGTCATCCATGTAATGGACGGTATATAAGTCAGGGTACTTTCTACAGACAGGATCAACAGCAGCTGCCACGTAGGTCTGGCAAATGGTGGGGCTGTTAGCCATACCCTGGGGCAGCTCAACCCACTGATACTTCTGATAGGTGCCCCGACCTGCAGGGTTTGACTAAAACTCGGGAGGGAGGTCACCTGTTGAGAAATGCAAGACACAAGGAAGGAGAGCAAGTCTGATTGATCAAGCTCTCAACTTTATTAGCCAGGCAGCAGCTTTTATAATTCAGAAGGCAGGGAAGCATATTGCTATAGCAATGCAGTTGCGGGTTTTTCTCAAAACATAGGGAATTCCAGGCAGGGTCATGACGTCCTGCCACGCAGGGTATCTTGCTTTGTCTTCATCTAGCTTTAGTCTAACTGCTGACTCACAACAGGCTCGCTCCATCCCTATCTGTCCTTAGCTGCTGACTCACAACAGGGTCGCTCCATCCCTGTCTGGCTTTAGCTTCTGACTCACAACAGGGTCGCTCCATCCCTATCTGTCTTTGGCTGCTGACTCACAACAGGCTCGCTCCATCCCTATCTGGCTTTAGCTTCTGACTCACAACAGGGTCGCTCCATCCCTGTCTAGCTGCGGGCTCACAACAGGGTCAGCTAGTTTCTGGTGAAAGGTAAGCTCTGGGAAAGACAGAGACTTAAAGGTGCAGACTTGGACAAGATGGCTGAACACTGGTCATATGGCCTATCATCCCCAACAGATAGGGCCGCCTTAAATTTGTGGATGGCATACTAAATGCAAAGCGGGGGCAATCGTTAGGATGCAAAGGAATGGAAAACACACAATCTTTTAACTCAATAACCAACATATGCCAATTCTTAGGAATAGCCATAGGGATGCGCAATCCGGGTTGAGTGGCTCCCATAACTGCCATGGTTTTATTAACCACCCGTAGGTCCTGCAAAAGTCTCCATTTACCAGATTTCTTTTTTATTACAAAAATAAGAGTGTTCCACAGGGAAGTAGATGGCTGTATATGACCTGCAGCCAGTTGCTCATTGATAAGCATCTTGGCAGCCTCTAATTTTTCTCTAGAAAGGGGCCATTGCTCAATCCACACAGGATCATCACTCTTCCAGGAAATAGCAGTTGGTGCTATAGCAGGCTGCCTTACAATGGCCCCTAGGGGAAAATCCCCAAATTCCCGTCTATCCAATGACTGCCGAGCTGGGCCAAGGTCATAGGATATTGGAAAATTGCGTCCTTGCAAGTGCTTTCCCAAACCCAGCCACGGGCAGAATCCCCCTGGTCTGCAAGCATTCTTTGCACAGGCTGTGTAGTCAACACAGCCCCCATACCCACCAGAATATCCCTTCCCCATAGACTTACAGGAATAGTAGGCAGCACATATGGTTGGAAAGTCCTGGAGTGGCCTTAGTCATCCCTCCATGTTAAAGGCTTAGAACTCCGCATAGGGGCTCTTGCTGTGCCCACACCTTGAAGTTGAGTGCTGGTAGCTTGCAAAAGCCAAGCTTTTGGCCAGCGAGTTTGGGCAATAACGGAGGAATCCGCTCCAGTACCGAGCAAACCCTGACTTCCTACTATTTATAGCAAAGGTTAACATGGGTCGATCACCTAAGGTGGAAACCCAGCAAGAGCAAGAGGTCCAGTGGATCCAAACCCTTCATCTGACCTGGATGATTTTAAAAAATGGATTGTTGGTCTTAACTTTAGGGACAAGCATAGGCCAAGCAATACAGGCGCCCTGGGAAATGATAGTAACCCCTTTAATTGCTTCAAGCATAATTTTAATCTCTCCCATGCTATCTTTATCTATCGTCCCAGAAATCACCTGTACCCTTCTCATGACAGTACTTCTTCTTTCAAGCAACAGTCAGAAGGTTCCTAAAGGTAGGGGACCCAGGACGCCTGTACCTATAGCCTGGGGTCCCATTTGTGGAGTTAGTATGACTCGGGAGGAGGCACAGAGGTCCAATCCTGCACTCCCTGTGGTGCCTCGGACAAGGTCCCGGACAGAAAGGGATTTCTTTGCAGGACAAATTGGATAGAAAGGGTGAGTGTTTGAACATTCTCTTGGGCAGGTGTCTGCAAGGCTCCGTACACCTGCATCTGCAGGGCCTGGAGCTGCCCCGCTTCCCGTTTCCCTGTAGGGGATTTTCCTGGACTTCATTCAGAACAACTTCAGCCTTCCCAAGGTTTTCTTTCAATTTCCTATCTTCGATAAGTAAAGTGTCTCTCACTAACCTCCAGAGAGTAAAGGTAGCTACAGGAATCATCTCTGGGCCTTCCTTATGTAAGTCCTTTTGCAAATCTGACTTTACCTGGTCCCTATCAGAAAGATTTAGGCCCACAGAGACTAAAAACCATGGGCTGCTCTGTTCTATAGTTTGGATAAAATCTTTTGCCGTTTTATACTTAATCCCGGTGCCTTGTTCCTTAAGTAGTTTCACTGGTTGCCCCACCAAGATGGTGAAAGAGCTAACACCACCCATCCCAACACACCTGTGTCTTACCTCCAAGAGGTGCTGGCCAGCTTCCCCGGGCAATCCGTCAGACTTTCCCTGCTTTCCATATCTTGGTGAGACCTCCACTTGCAGCGCTCACACTGCGAGGGTCTGCAGATTGATGGGTCATTCGTGCTAAGAGAATGCCATTTATTGAGAGTAACAGAGCTGCTTATATAGGGGAGGAACCAGCAATCAAACAGCACTGTGGAAAGTGCCCAAGAGGGAGCAAACCAAGGGCCAAATAATGAGACTCAAAACAAGGAAAATGTGGAGCACAATGTTTCAACTGCAGACAAAAACAAGTAATGTTTCAACTGCAGACAAAAACAAGCAATGTTTCAACTGCAGACAAAAACAAGTAATGGTCAGTACCAGCACAGTTGCAGTTCCCCACAGATCACAGACACTTGGTGGGTGAAAGGACTATATCCAAAAGCCTTAGAATTTCTTGATAATTTTTATAGGGGTCCCAGCCACAACTGGGAGACCTTCCTAATATCCTTTCCAGATGGACATAAAGGGTGAAGAAGACATACTGGCTCTGTTTCCTCGGGACGATACCAGAGCACAACTGAGGGCTATCTCCTCAGCTAACTAGCACTTGAGTTTCTACAAATAGGTCCTAAATTGAGTGCCTCAAAGTCAGCGACTATTGCATATCCTGAATCCCAGATTCTGTCTTACAAAAGAACTTCCATCTGTATAGAGGAATAAGGCAGGATTTTCTTTTTTACATAAGCATTTATATTATTACATGTATATACAATAAACTACCTGCAGCAAGAAGAACCACAAACCAATCAGGAGTTATATAAATGTTACATGTGTAGCATTTTGGCTATTTGTATTTGGCAGTCTTGAAGAGAACATTTTTCCTATCTTGATGTATCTAAAATTCTGAGTGTAAATCAGTATCTACTACGTCTTGTCATTATGAACTTAAAACATCTATCTAGACCTAAAAACATCTTAACCCCAAAACATCTAAACTTCATTGTAAAACTAAACTATCTAGTCCTCAACCCATTCAGAGACTTGAGGAGGAATAAAATTAATTATCTAGGTGGACAGGAAGTATAGGTAAGCAGCTTTCAAAATGAGAAAATGACATAGACATTACAAATATGTCTGTTACATCCTGATTTTCTTTCTTTTTTTGTTTTGTTTTGTTTTTGTTTTTGTTTTTTGAGACAAGGTTTCTCTGTGTAGCCTTGGCTGTCCTGGACTCGCTCTCACTTTGTAGACCAGCATAAGGAGCTTTAGAAGAGTAAATAACCCCAAATTAGTAATTTATTAAATATACATGATTTTATAGCAAGAAATATATTTATTAACTAAAATTCATATGAAAGTTTAAGAGAATAATAAAGCTTTGGTCTAAAGTCACAATAATTTATAATTGCCATTTCATTGACCTTTGGAGTTGAAAAATTATTTTTTGTTGTGGTATGTCTTGTAAGATCTAGGACATTTAGCATTAATCTTCTCTGCAATTTCTATCTATCTCAATGTGGTAATAAAAATATCAGTCACTTCCAAATATATACTGATATAAAGAGGGCACATGTTGGTTAAACACATTAAAGAAAATTCAGATACACCAAAGCGTCACATTAAGAAAAGAAAGCTTAGTAGTTCTCCTTGGATTAATTTGATCAAAAGCAAGACCTCGTTAGAATTTTCTACTCTTAACCCAATGTCTTCTGTCTGTCTGTCTGTAGTTTATGGTCTCTTGTTTATCTGTAACCTGTATGATCTGTCTCTACTGTCTATGTCTCGTGTATTGTTCCTAAGTAAAGCCTATATTCTCTATTATTAAACAGGATAGAAAGCATCATTTGGAAGCAGAGTAAGGGATACTTGACAAAAATCCCTAAAAGAATTTTACAAGGGATTAATTTATTTTTTCCAGCCCAATCCAAAGGCCCTTGTACTGAAACACAGCATTACCAAGCAATAGCTGTATGTTGTTTCCAAAATTATGCTACATTATGTGTGATATAAGGTCACTTTCCACCTGTTCACTGTATTCACCAAAAGATAATCATAGCAAACATGCCTACATGTCTGCAATACTCTATGAGTTAAGGGCATAAAAGTGTACATGATTTAGGATTAAAAGTATGCGTTAGCTTGGGTTGTAGAAGATAATTACATAAGAAACCTGAGTCAAGTAAGGTTCATGGTCACATTATTCTTGTAAAGACAATTTAAGCAGGTTTGGTACACAGCAGGATATCAAGCTGAGTCTTAAGTGATATCAAGACATATAATTAACTTGGCTATGAAGTCTAGAAAATATTCCAGTTTAACATTTAAGCTATATTTTCATGAAAAGGTACTACCACTAGACATAAGGTGGTAGATTAAAAACCATTAGTCTAACCACACCGACTCTCTACTCAGTAACAACTAGGTCAGGGAAGAAATAAAGAAAGAAATCAAGGACTTCCTAAAATTCAATGAAAATGAAGGTACAACATACTCAAACTTATGGGACTCATTGAAAGCAGTGCTAAGAGGAAAGTTCATAGCACTAAGTGTCTTCATAAAGAGATTGGAAACATCTCTTACAAGCAATTTAACAGTATATCTGGAAGCTCTAGGAGAAAAAAGGCAGGAACATACAAGAGGAGTAGATGGCTGGAAATAATCAAACTCAAAATCAACAAATTAGAAACAAAGAGAAAAATACAAAGAATCAACAAAACCAAGAGCTGGTCCTTTAAGAAAATCAACAAGATAGACAAACCATTCACCAAACTTAAAAAAGGGCAGTGAGACACTATTTAAATCAACAAAATCAGAAATGAAAAGGGAGACATAACAATAGACACCAAAGAAGCCCAAAGAATCATTAGGTGTTACTTCAAAAGCCTATGTGCCAAAATTTTTGAAAATCTAAAGGAGATGGAAATTTTTCCTGATACATTTGACTTAACAAAATTGAACCAAGATCAGATAAACATTAAATAGTCCTATAATCCCTATAGAAATAGAACCAATAATCAAAAGTCTACCAACCAAAAACTCCCAAAGCCAGATGGTTTCAGCGCCAAATTTTACCAGACCTTCAAAGAAGATCTAATACCATTATTCTTCAAACTATTCCACAAAATAGAAATGGAAGGAACTTTACCAAAAGCATTCTGTGAGCCATAGCCACCTTGATACCTAAACTACACAAAAACCAAAGAAAGAGAATTTCAGACCAATTTCTCTTAAACATTGATACAAAAATATCCAATAACATACTAACAAGCCAAATCCCAAAGCACATAAAAATACCATTCACATGGCCAAGCAGGCTTAATGCCAGTCATACAGGGATGGCTCAATAAGTGGAAATCTATCCACGTAATCCACCATATAAACAAACCGAAAGAAAAAAAAAAAACCTCACATGATCATCTGATTAGATGCGGAAAAAGCATTTAACAAAATCCAATGCCCACTCATGTTTAAAGTCTTGGAGAGAACATGGAATACAAGTCGCACACATACACATAGTAAAGGTTATGTACAGCAAGCCAATAGCCAACATCAAATTGAATCAACAGAAACTCAAAGCAGTTCCACTAAAACCAAGCACTACACAAGGCTGCACACTCTCTCAATATCTTGTCAATATAGTACTTGAAGTTCTAGTTAGAGCAATAAGACAACAAAAGGAGATCAAGGGGATTCACATCAGAAGGAAGAAATCTAAGTATCACTACTTGCAGATGATATGATAGTGTACCTAAGTGACCCCCGAAATTCTACCAGAAAACTCCTACATCTGATCAACACTTTCATCAAAGTGGCTAGATAAAAGATTAATTAAAAAAAAATATCAATAGATCTCCTGTATACAAATGAGAAACCTGCTGAGAAAGACATTGTGGAAAACTACACTCTTCACAATAACCACAAATAATAGAATGTATTTTGGTATAACTCTAACCAAGCAAGTAAAAGACTTTCATGAAAAAAACTTCAAGTTTCTGAAGAAATTGAAGAAGATATCAGAAGATGGAAAGATATCCCATGCTCATGGATCAGGATGATCGACAGAGTAAAAATGGCCATTTAACCAAAAGCAATCTATGGATTCAATTTAATTCTAGCCAAAATTCAAACACAATTCTTTACAGACTTTGAAAGATAAATTCCTAACTTCATATGGAAAAATAAAAAATACAGGATAGCTAAAACGATCCTGTACAATAAAAGATCTTCTGGAGGATCCCTGATCTCAAACTGTACTATAGAGAAACAGTAATAAAAATGTCATGACACTGGGATATAAATAGGCTGGTTGATCAATGGAATCGAATAGAAGGCTCCAAAATAAACCCACCCACCTATATACATGTTATGTTTGAAAAAGAATCCAAAACCATACAATGGAAAACTGACAGCATCTTCAAGAATGGTACTGGTCTAACTGGATGGCTACATGTAGAAAAAATGCAAATAGATCCATATTTATCATCCTTCACAAAACTAAACTCCAAATGGATTAAAGACCTCAACATAAAACCAGACACATTAAATCTGTTAGAAGAAAAGGTGGAGGAAAGCCTTGAACTCATTGGCAAAGCAGACAACATCCTGAACAGAACACTAACAGCTCAGGCTTTAAAATCAACAATTAATAAATGGGACTTCAGAAAACTGAAAAGCTTCTGTAAACGAAGGAAACTGTCAACAGAACAAAATGGCAGCCTATAGACTGGGAAAAGATCTTCATCAATCCTACATATGACAAAGGGCTAATATTCAAATTATTTAAAGAACTCGAGGAAATAAACAACAAGCCAAATGATCCAGTTCAAAAAGGGGCACAGAAATAAACAGATAATTCTCAACAGAGGAATATTGAATGGCCAAAGAGCACTTAAAGATGTGTTAAATTCCTTAGTCATTAGGGAAAGGCAACTCAAAACAACTCTGAGATTCTATCTTATACCTGTCAGAATGGCTAACATCAAACACTGAAATGACAACACATGCTGGCAAGGATTTGGAGAAAGGGGAACACTCCCCCATTGCTGGTAGGAGTGCAAACTTGCATAGCCACTCTGGAAATCAATCTGATGCTTTCTTAGAAAATTGGGAATAGTTCTACCTGAAGACCCAGATATAGCACTCTTGGACATATACCCAGAAGATGTTCCACCATACAACTAGAGCATTTGCTCAACAATGTTCTTAGCCACTTTCTTCATCATAGCCAGAATCTGGAAACAATCTAGATGTCCCTCAACCAAAGAATGGATACAGAAAATGTGTTACAAATTACAATGTACAATACAATGTGGTACAATACAATGCTACACAGCTACCAAATACAAGGAAACTGTGAAATTTGCAGGCAAATGGATTGAACTAGAAAAGATTATCCTGAGAGAAGTAACCCAGACCCAAAAAGACATGCATGGTATATGCTCACTTATAAGTAGATATTAGTCCAACATAGATGTCCACTGAGAGACTCCATCCAGTTGGGGATTAAGGCAGATGATAGGATTCACAGCTGGACTATGTGTGGTGAAGTGCTGAGAGTCCTATGGAAGAGTCGGGAGATGGAAGGACCAGAAGGAGTCAGGATCTCCATCAAGGTCATGGGATCTGGACCCATGGGGGTCTGTGCAAACTGATGCCCCTACCAAGGACAATGCATGTGAAAAACCTACACCCTCTGTTTACAGGTAGCCTATGGACAGCTCATTCTCTACATAGGGGGAGGAGGAGCAGGGACTGCCTCTGACATGAACTCTGGTACCAGTGATTTGATCACTTCCCTTTGGCAGGGTGGCCTTGAGGTCATACAGAGGAAGACGAAGCAGGCTATCCTGATGAGACCTAATAAAGTGTAGCCAGATGGTGGGGGAGGAGGTCCTTTCCTGTCAGAGGACTAAGGGAGGAGAATAGTGTGGAAGATGGAGGGAGGGTAGGAATGGGAATATATGATCGGGGGGGGGGTAACAATTGGGATATAATGTGAATAAATTATATTTAAAACCCTGGATGCCAAGTAATACAGAACATTTCTTCTTCAAAGATGAGAAGCCAAAGAGATGAAACCTATTCCAGTCTCAGGTTATGAACTTCAAAGTTTTCAGTGATAAATGGACTTTTATCCTAATTTTACCAGACAAGTATGAAAGCCCAAGAAAATCAAGGTAATGAGACTTTCTAAGATTGAAACTAGGAAGCAAAATCTGGTAGTGTACAAAAATATTCAATACAGTTCTGGTCAGTTCATGATTATGAAAAGGCTATATACATACTTTTTATCCTTAGGAAACAGAAACTATGTCCAGTCCCACTACTAGTCAGAGTAGTTATTTGTTTCAAAGTAAAGACACCACCTTAGGATAATAAATATATCAATATCCATGCCCCTAATTTTGATGCAATTGTGAAATGTATTCATCAAATTCCTAAAATTTTCCCTGTGTGTGTAGGAATGTTTTGAGTGGATGTAACAACTGTCAATAAAGGCTGTTTAGCCAATCAGCTGGGCAGAAGGACAGGAAGTGGAAGGTGGGAGTTCCTGGAGAGGGGGAGGAGCCAAGATTGACAGTTGAGAAGGAGGGGAGACAGTTGACGAGGGGAGAGCAGGGCTGACAGTTGAAGAGGAAGGAGGAGAGAAGTGGTCCGAGGATCAGATTGGCAAGTGCTTGGGATATATGTATGCTATGAGGTTTAGAGTAGTTTATTTTAGTTTACGAGTAGATTCGAATCAGTTCAGACTATACCTGGGCTTGAAGCTTTAAAGTAATTTCAGTCTCTCTGTGTTAGTTATTGGCTTCCTAGGCTGAACTGATACAATTTATTGTAATGTGTGTGTAGTCTTTAGTTAGGTTTTCACTGCTGTGACAAAATACAATAACCAAAAGTAACTTGGGGAAGAACGGGTTTGTTTCAAGTTAGAGTTTATACTCTCTTAAGCAGAAAGTTCAGGACAGGAATTCAAAGTTGGAACCCGTGTGTGGGAATTAAAGCAGAGACTAAGAAGAAACACTATTTACTGACCTTTTTCTACATGGTCTGTGTATCCTATTTTCCAACACCTTCCCTGACTATCTGCCCAGGTGTGCAATCACCTACAGTGAGCAGGACACACACACATCACTTACCAACCAAGACAGTACCCTACAGACTTGCCTTTAGGTAATTTGATGGAAGCATTTTCTCAGTTGAGTTTTTGTTGTTGTTGTTGTTTTTAACCAGATAACACTAGTGTGTGTAAAGTTGAAAAAGCAACAACAGCAAAGCAGGACACTAAGATGTACCAAACTCATTTGGCTGAAGTAAAAGACCCCACTCTTCATTTCCAAATGGATGTTAGACACAAGCTCATCATCATCTGTGAATATTTTTAAAGTCAGCAAAGGCAACTTTTTGTTTTGTTTTCTAAAAATCAGGCCTCTATTTTTCCCTCAGGGGTAGTGGCTAAGGCCTGGAGTATAGTTTGCTGTAACTGAGCTGATAGGGAAGGCTCCTCTCAGGTTTTAAAGATTTTAAAATTATTTTTACCAGTTCCTATATGGGGATCCAGGAAACATCCTCAGCCTTTTAGTTAAAACAGCAGTGAGACCATGGTCTTGTCTATCTTAAAAATATTTAAATAGACAAACTTTGATTACAGTTTATCCTAATACTTAAAGACTAAGACTTTCGGTTTCATCTCTGTTAAGTTGGCACATTAAAATCAAAGTACAGTTCAAAAGGAGCAGAACAGTTTCGTATGACCAATAGTATCACATTTAGAATTTTAGGCCAAACATGGTTTCAGGTAGTGATTTAAAATTTAACATTGTAAACAAATGAAAGTTAATACAGTAGAACATTATAATAACCGTATAAAACCCATTAGCCAGGATTGATTGAATCCAGGTTAGCTGAAGACAGGAGGAACAGCATTTATTGACTTGTCTAGGAATTAGCAAAAGCATAAGTTAGTAACAAAAAAAAGTTTTGGATCAGGATAAAACATAGCCAATAAACAATCATAAGATTTTTTGATAGTAGAAAGAGAAATCAGAGACAATTTTTATTTTTAAGAGTTGTTAAATAGTTTTACAGTAAGGAAGCCAGGTGTATTTGATTCTTTTAGCCCATAGTTAACTGAGTTAGCAAAGCTCAGAGTTCATGGGTCTGGGGCCTGGAGCCAGTTACTGCGTGTAGGGGATTGACTCTGCCCATGTCCCTGCCTGGCCAGCCTCGGGCAGGCTCGGCTCAAGGAGCAGGGGCCGTGCACGCACATGTCCACTGAGTCTCCTGCATACCTGAGGTGGGAAGGAGGAGGGGCCAGGGCAGCAGCAGGAAGCAGGTGACAGTCAAGTGGTTGCCTATGAAGATAGTGGCAAACCATGTGGTTGACCCAAACATTTTCCCTCCTCTATCCCGAACCAACATGGGGACTGTAACGGTAGGCAGATTTAAAATCCTAGCAGGCTGCCACGATGCCCAGATGTTGTAGCTGCCACTGCAGGGTCAGGGTTGCACAGCAGGCTGCTCAGTGGCTCTGTCACTAGGGGAAGCTCTGCAGAGACAAGGCGGAGGCTGTAGTCTCTCTGCTGACCCCGTTCTGTCCCATGCAGCCCCGGCTCTGTGCAGCCCTCTTGAAAGTCCCAGAGCCCAAGAATGCATCCCAGAATGCAGCCTTGGTGATGGCAGGGCTGCAATGGATTTCAATTAGCGCCGCTGGGGTTTGGTTCTAGCTAAGGTGGCTGAAGGGAATCACCTATGTACTGTGAGTGGCTGGAAGAGCGTGGCCAGCTCAAAGTCGCAAAATTGGTCACACTCTGTGGTGGGCATTTGCTTACCAAAACCAAGTCTGGCAGGGCCAACAGCGATGGTGGGGCACTGGGACAGCAGACAGGTTACTCTGGCCAACAGCAGTCTGTTGGTTCAGACCGGGTTCACCGCTAACAGCACCTTTGGGGGAGGTGCAGCCACGCGGCAGAGTGAATTGCCTGCATTCCGGGGCCCAGAAGAAAGCGAAGCAGCAGAAATTGTCTCAGCTTAGAATCGCGGTCTGAAGGCAGGGTGGTGATGGGTATGACAGGAATGAATGGAGATTTAGAATGAAACTTGGAAGAACGGAGCTCAGTATAAAGGATTTCAGACCTTCGGCTTATGTGTCAAGCACTTTACTTGACTGATCTACATTTCCAGTTCCCCAGGGTATCATTTAATTAATTAAATTTGAGAATCTTTGAACATAAATAACAATTAATGATAAGACTTTCAACTCATAACTTACTCTGCTAAGGGTCACAAAAATATTAATATTATAAAAATTAACAGTCTACTATGGGGAGGCCTGGTGGCACTTAGCAGCATAGCAGGCCACCAAGAAGAGACTTTATACCCTATGAGCATATATAGGGGGAGGAAGTCCCCCTCAGTCACAGTCATAGGGGAGGGGAGTAGGAGGAAAGTGGGAGGGAGGGAGGAATAGGAGGATACAAGGGATGGGACAACTATTGAGATATAATATGAATTAATTAATTAAAAAAAAAAAGAAAAAATTCAAGAGTTTGTGGGTTGGGCAAGAACTTTGAGGTCACTTATAGCTTTGTTGAAGAGAAACATCGCCAAACTTCTGAACTCTTAGTTTTGTAATCTGTCCCTCCAGAATAAATTATTCTTACAATCACCTTTCTCACACTTTCACAAGTTCATTGACTTGTTTTGATATCTCTGAACATCAGACAGGTCATCGACTCATGTGTTCCTTTTCCCCACTTGTCATTTTTCATAGTACAATCAAAATTACTAACCTGATTGAGGTCTTATTGGGGAAGATATAAATAAAGTCTATGAGTGTGTAAAATTTTAAGCCCTGAGCCTGTCCTATGCCCTGTGACACCAGGCATTAGAGGATTTTGACTAAGCTAATGCATGCAGTTAAGGAAGTGTGATTATGAAAGTAGTTATGAATCACAAGGAAAAGATCATATGAAATTTGGGTAGAATTTACAGCCTGCTTCTTTCTCTTGTCTTTCCTCGAGACTAGTAATTCAAGAGAACATTTAAACCTTACTTCTTTTTCCGAAGTGATTTTAATGATTCACTTCCTAATTACTTAAAATTTAACAATTCTAAAGAAATGACAGTTTTGCTGTGATTTTAAAAGCTATGCTATTACTGAGCTATTTTTGAGTATACAAGCTGAATATTGGAGAAACATTAGAGCATTCTCCCCCCCGCCCCCCGCATGTCAGATAAATTTTCCTGTAAGAACATTTCTTTCATTATTGAAACTTAAAGTTTTTAAATAAGGGGGGATTAGTAAATAAATGAATTATATTGTATTATGGAGTGAAAAGTGAACAATCCAGGCACTAATCTAGACTTAGAAGACTCGTTTATATTAGAGCCTAAACCCCTGACTTTTGGGTAGAGAAAGAAAAGAAGTAGAGTACAAACATCAGACCAAGGTGTGAAACAGCATTAGTGCATTTCTCAATAGGAAGCAGGGAAGATGCTAGTTAATTCAGTATTTCCTTGCATTACACATCTGGGGCCAAGTAAGAAGAGCCTAGAATAAGTGGCTCAAAGAAGGGGAACTAGAATAAACATGTTATCTAGAAACATCCTGAGGAGAATTGTACAGATTTAGATAAGAGCCAGCAAAAAAAAAAAAAAAAAAAGGTTCGAGGAGAATACAGAAAACATAGAATGAAGATGAAATTATGTTTATCATCTCAAATAATTAAGTAAAAGCTTGAAAAATCATAAACTGTTAAAACAGCAGTAGAAGAACACAGGCAGGGACAGGTAAGGCAAGTTCTGTAGAATGGTGGCCTCTTATTTTCAGAAGAATCTGTAAAGAGAAATAACAGAAAGGTCCAGGGATGTGCATATAGCCAGGATCAACTGGGGAAAGTGGAGGGCCCATATATAGATGCAGAGACACACATGGTGACACAGAGGAATCCCACAAAACCACAAAACCAGAAGCTACAATATACACATAAAGTAAGTGTAAGGTTAAAAAAAATCCCTGCCAAAACATTATTAGATGACATTGAGCTCATTTTGTGTTGGGCATCTATTGCTGGGCACAAGGCCTGATATTTATTATGGTTTGCATCCTCAGTGAGATTTGGCTGGAGAGAGTTATGTTTTTGTGCAAATGACTACCAACCAATTGGACATGGCTTATGGGTTAGAGATGAGGACTTGTGTCTACTTCTCCTCTGGGTCTTACACTGGGAATCTATTCCTCTTTGATGTGTTTCCTTGTTTTTGTTGTTCTAGAACTTTTATGTGTGCTGTTAAGTTGCTGGTATGGGTTCTCTCCAGTTTCGTTATGAAAGCATTTAGTGCTATGAACTTTCCTCTTAGCACTGCCTCCATTGTGTCCCAAAAGTTTGAGTATGCTGTGCCTTCATTTTCATTGACTTCTAGAAAGTCTTTTCTTTCTTTCTTTCTTTCTTTCTTTCTTTCTTTTTCTTTCTTGTTCAGTTTCCATGAGTTTGTAGGCTCTCTGTTGTTTCTGCTGTTGTGGAACTCCAGCTCTAATCCATGCTGCTCTGATAAGATACAAGGAATTAATTAAATTTTCTTGTATCAGTTGAGGTTTGCTTTGTGACCAGCCATATGGTTGATTTTGAAGAAGGTTCTATGCAAAGCTGAGAAGAAAGTATATTCTTTTGTGTTTGAGTAAAAAGTTCTGTAGACATCTTAATAAGTCCATTTGATTCATGACCTCCATTAGTTTTATTTCTCTACTTAGTTTTTTATTTTTATTTTTGTTGATCTGTCCATTGGTGAGAGTGGGGTGTAGAAGTCTCCCACTGCTTTAAAGTGTGGGTTTCTGTGTGTAATTTATGCTTTAGTAATGTTTCTTTTGCAAATGTGGGTGCCCTTGCATTTGGGGCATAAACATTCAGAACTGAGAGGTTGTCTTGGTGTATTTTTCCTTTGATAAGTTTGAAGTGTTTTCCCCCATCTCTTTAAATTAATTTTATATGAAAGTCTATTTTATTAGATACTACAATGGCTGCCCCAAGTTGCATCTTTGTTCTGTCTGCTTGGAAAACCTTTTTTACAGCCCTTTGCTCTGAGGTAATGTCTATCTTTGTTGCTAAGATGTGTTTGTTGTATGCAACAGAATGAAGGATGGGTCCTGTTTTCACATCCATTCTAGCCTGTGCCTTTTATTGGGGAGTTGAGACTGTTGATGTTGATAGATATTAATGACCAGTGGTTGTTAATTCCTGTTATTTTGATGGTGGCGGTAGTGTGTGTGTGTGTGTGTGTGTGTGTGTGTGTGTGTGTGTGTGTGTTTCCATTCTTTTGGTTTTGCTGATATGAAGTTATTTTTCCCCTTGATTCCTGGGTGTAGTTAGCCTCCTTGAGTTGAATTTATCCTTCTAGTATCTTTTATAGAGCTGGATTTGTGCATAGCTACTGTTTAAATTTGTTTTTGTCATGGAATATTTTGCTTTCATCCTCTATAGTGACTAAAAGTTTTGCTGGGTATAGTAGTTGTGGCTGACATTTGTGGTCTGTAAGATATCTGCAGGATATTAAGGCTTTTATAGTTTCTGGTAAGAAGACTGGTGTAATTCTGATAGGTCTACCTCTAAGTGTGAGTTGGCTTTTCCCCCTTGCAGCTTGTAATATTCTTTCTTTTTCTGTACATTTACTGTTTTGATTACTATATGGTGGGAGGATTTTCTTTTCTGGTCCAATCTACTTGGTGTTCTGTAAGCGCCTTCCATGTTTATAGGCATCTCTTTCTTTAGGTTGGGGAAGTTTTATTCTATAATTATGTTGAAAATATTTTCTGGGCCTTGGAGATTGAAGTCTTCTTCTTCTATTCCTATCCTTGCAGATTTGGTCTTTTCATAGTGTCCCAGATTTCTTTGATGTTTTGTATCAGGAACTTTTTTAGATTTCACATTTTCTTTGACTGATGTATCGATTTCTTCAATCATGCCTTCTTCACCTGCATGAAAGCTTGCCCATATCTAGGCAGAATTCTGTCAGTGATAAAAATGAGGACATTTTGCCCAGAGGCTGGTTTGCCGTAATTGAAGCCATCTCTTTAAGAAGGTTCTTTGATGTTCATCGTCTTCTTTGAGGTAGGCTGGGTGTTGCCAGGAGTTAATCTGTCTTGTTGTCAAATTATCCTTAAAACAATAAAAATATCTTTCAATGTCATATTCTGTAGGACTCTGAGGTTTTTGAAGACCTTATATAACTATTTTACCTTATCTTTCTGTAGAATCAAACCTATCTGTTACACCTAGGATGTATGTATGTATGTATGTATGTATGTGTGTATATATATATATATATATATATATATATATATATATATATTTTTTTTTTTTTTTTTTGGTTTTTCGAGACATGGTTTCTCTGTGTAGCCTTGGCCATCCTGGACTCACTTTGTAGACCAGGCTGGCCTCGAACTCACAGCTATCCGCCTGCCTCTGCCTCCCGAGTGCTGGGATTAAAGGCGTGCGCCACCATGCCCGGCTTAGGATGTATATTTTTCTGATATAAATAAACTAGTAATTGACCAAACCATGATTTGATCAATCGACAATTAACTTGTCTAACTTTCTTATCCTAAACAGCGTGCAGTAGCACTTTCAAGGTGTTAGAGGTAAACCTTGTATTCTGTCTTAGTGGCATGAATACAATACCTCATATTAGAGTAGAAATATATATAATGTGTGTGAAGAATAATCTTAAATTTGAATCTATACCAATGTATCAAAATTAAACTTATTTTGCATCTATATACAAATTTCTATATCTATGAATTAAAAATGACCTTAAATAGGTCTTAAGTTGAGGAGTTAACTCAATAATCTACTTTTTCTCCTATCATCACTATATATTTCTATATTCCCTCCTCTTTATTTTCAGCCCTTATCTATTTTCTTACTTAAAAAATTATGTATTTATTATTTATACAGAATTATGACTACATGTGTGCCTGCAGGCCAGAAGAGGACATCAGATATCGTTACAGATGGTGATGAGCCATCAGGTGGTTTCTGGAAATTGAATTCAGAACCTTTGGAAGGGCAGCCAGTGCTCTTATCCTCTGAGTCATCTCTCTAGCCACCCAAACTTTTTTTAAAAGTAGACTACATATTAATAAGACACAAAGCAAGTTTCAACAAATATAGGAATTTATAAAAAGCACTCTGCCTTTTATTTGAGAACCTGGAAGTGAAACTGTATATTAACAATAGTAACCACAAAAAGCATAAAAACTTGGGATGACTAAACAACATAGAATTTAATGATAATTGGGTCAAGAAAAAAATCAAGCAGTCAAGTAAAACATTTCTATAATTGAATGAAAGTGAAAAATACAATATACCAAAATCTATGAATAAGAATGAAAGCAGTCCTAACAGGACAGCTTATTAACAGTGCCTACAAACAAAATTTGAGATATTGATAATTAACAATGTCTTGCTATATCTGGTAATTTGGAGAAACAATAACAGAAAGAGTATATGGGAAAGAATAATTAAAATCAGGGCTGAAATTAATGAAATACAAGTGAAAAGAAAATAAACAATCCAATGAATGAATGAAATGAAAAGTGGCTCTTATAAAAGATTAATAAGAACAAAAACATTTTTAAAATTAGCCAAAGGTGATGATTCTTCAATAACAAATAATTATACTAAAATGAAAATAGAGATGGAACTGGAGTTATTACACAACTAAAGTGGGAACTCTAAAAGAAACAGACATATCCCTAATTACATATGACCTACCAAAGCTAAATCAAAATAAATAATTTAAACAAACTCATAACAACTGTGGATAATAAAAAACATCCCAACTTATGCACAGGTCCAGATGAATATGTTATCTGCATTTCTGAAAACCTCAATCCGCTCATAAAGCTTCAGCTCAAGCAGGACGCTGGGAAGACTTTCTGTGCATGGATTTGAAAGATAGCAAGGAAGATTATATAGAAGAATTTGAAGAGAAGAAAGGGTAGTGGAAAATGCTAATAGCTTAACCTCAAAGGGGGGAAAAAGCAGAGAAGAGAACCCAAGAAAAGAAAAGAAAAGGGAGAAAATTCACTGCTGACTTGTCTGTAGGCAAATATTATGGAGGCTCTGTCTTTGTTATGGCTTCTCTTTTGATAAAACATGGGACAGATTGTGTTTATTTTGCCTACTCTTCCGTACCACACTTCATCACCAAATGCAATTAAAACAGTAACTAAAGCAGTGCAGGAACCAGAAGGCAGGAGTTGATACAGAGGCCGTGTAAGAGTGTTGCTTACTGGCTTGTTCCTTAAGGCCTACTCATCTTGCTTTCTTTTGGTATCCAATGTCACTATCCCAAGGATTGTATCACCTACCAGGGGATAGACCCTCCTATATCAATAACTAATTAAGAAAAAGCCCTATAGGTTTGCCTACAGCCCAGTCTCATGGAGGCATTTTCTCAATTGTTGTTTATTCCTCTCATAAGACTCTTAGCTTCTATCAATTGGCATAAAACTAGGTGGCATATTTAGCCAGTTGTCAACTTTACACACAAACATATAACCTTTCAACTAAAACCTTTCTTATGTTTTCCCAAGATCTTGAATTAATATAATTACAGTCTTCTGAAACATATCAGAAACTTAAAAAGTCTCAGTCTTCACAAATTTAATTGCTTTAAAAGTTTAGTCTCAGCTAGGTGGCTATGGTGCATGCCTTTAATTCTAGCATGCAAGAGGTAGAGACAGATGATCTTTATGAATTCAAGGCCAGCCTGGTCTACAGAGAGAGTGCCAGAACAGCCAGGGACACACAGAGAAATCCAGTCTCAAAACAAAACAAAATCAAAATTAAACACCAAAAAAAGAAACAAACAACGGTTGAGTTTCTTTAAAAATGTCCAAAGTTTCTTGAAATTCGAAGTCTTTGTAACTTCCAAAATGAAAAGATGACAGAAACAGTTTGCTGCTTGAACAGTCACCCAAAACTCCCTATAACGTTAGAGCATCATCTTCAGCCTTCTGGCTCAGTATATTTGACAGACATATTTGTGAGGCAGGAACTATTGAGGACTTGCTTACCTTAATTAATTTTATTCCTTCTCAAGTCTGTGATGAGGTTTAAGACCAGATAGCTTAGTTTTACAATTAAGCTTAGTTGTTTAGGGGTTAAGATGTTTTTTTTTTTTTTTATCTAGATAGATGTTTTAAGTTGACAAAGATGAAATATAATAGATATTGATTTACATTCAGAATTTTAGACACACCCAGATAGGAAAGATGTTTTCTTCAAGGCTGCCAAATACAAACAGCCAAAATACTTTGAATGTAACATTTATATAAGTCTTGATTGGTTCATGGTTTTTCTTGCTGTAGGTAGTTTATTGTATATATGTGTAATAATATAAATATATATGTAAAAAATGAAAAATAATAAAAAGAAAAAAGTTTTTTTATAAAAGGAAAAAAATCTTTGTAAAACTCCAAAATCTCTTTAAAAGTTAAAAGGCTTTTAATGGGGGCTCCTATAAAATAAAAACAAATACTTTCTTTTTCTAAGAAGGAAGAAAGTGTGTTGTGGTTGATATCGAGCTGCTATGTATTCAAATGTTAATTAGTTGTCCCCCAAGATACTTATGAGCAAATTTTTCACATATCCAAAATGATATCACATAAACCTTGCCTTCTAAGTTATCCCTGGTTGGCAAATAAATTTGCCTACACCTTTACTGGGCAGAAGAGAGGTGACAGAAGAGAGGTAGGTAGAGCCAACGTTCAAGGGCTTTGGGGATTGGAGAAGGGCCACGGGGAAGGGGGAGAGAGAGGAGGAGAAGGGAGCAGGTTGTCATGGCTTAGCATGAACTAAAAGCATGTTGCTGGGAGGAGATTGCTCTGAGGACTGGCATGAGGAAGAGAAGCAGTCAAAATGAAAAACACATGCAGGTATTTATGGGGTTTTAGATGGAAAGTAAACTGATTAATTTACACGGTTAATATCTGCCCAGCCCCAGTGCATTAAGGCATATATAAAAAAATCTGTGTCCTCTATATAATAGCGGGCTAAGGAGTAACTGCCACCTTAATATTTTATATAAGTCAGTATTAAATACTAATGATAGTACAACAAACCTGGGAACAGTACATCCAAATCAAAGCAAAATTAAAGTTCAACAGCAGGAAAACTTCAGTGTTTGATGTATGAGACCCACTTATGACCTGGGCTTCAGAGCCTAAACATTTAGACCCACTTCTTGAGCCCACCAGCCACAGCACATGTGACTTGTCTCGTAGGCTCAGCCCTACTCCATTCAATGGCTGCCATTGCTCTTTTGGCTGGTCCATGGTACTGGCATTTGCAGAATGCTTGGGACTCCTATTTGCAACAGGACTAGACTTTTACTGATTGCCTCTCCTAGGCTTTCTTCATGGTCTCAGCCACAGCTTCTCTGCATGATCCCTTTAATCCTGGTGTTTTAAAAACTACTGCGGCTGCTTCTTTCCCCAGTGGCCTCTTCTATCCTTTCAGAGTACCAGGAATCGGCTGCTCTCCATGCCCCCTTCATGTCTTTAAAACCAGTAACTACTAGAGATTTTTACAGTACCAAGTTTGACTGCAGCTTGTGTTGTCTCTGTCCCAGCTTTCCTGATTCTGACCCTAAGGAAATGCCCACTGATTTATAATCATCAATTGTCTCAGAGAAACAAAGGTTTTACTCTATGGCCCGGGTCTTTTGTTAATCATGGCTGATTCTTTAGAGCCAGAACTATACATTCTTTTTTTTTTTTTATTGTATTAATTTATTCAGATTACAACTAAATTGTTATCCCACCACTTGTATCCTCCCATTCCTCCCTCCCCCTGCTTTCACCCTATTCCCCTCCCCTAGGTCTGTGACTGCGGGGGACCTCCTCCCACACTATATGGTCATAGGCTATCAAGTCTCATCTTGGTAGCCTGCTTATTCTTTCTTTGAGTGCCACCAGGCCTCCCTACCGAGGGGAGGTTGTCAAATATAGAGTACTAGAGTTCATGTAAAAGTTAGTCCCCACTCTCCACATACCTGTGGAGAATGTCCTGTCCATTGGCTAGACCAGAGTAGGGGTTTGATTTTACTATTGTATTGTCCTTGGTTAGTGCAATAGTTTGAGCAGACCACCCTGGGCCGTGATCCACCCATCACAATGTTCTTCTTGTAGGTTTCTAGGACACTCTGGGTCCTTCTATTTCCCCATCTCCTATATTTCTCTTACCTAGAGTCTCAGTAGGATGTCCTCACATTTATCCCAATCTCCTGGTAAGTGAAGACTTTTGTGGGACTAATGCCCAATTATAAGTGAGTATATACCATGTGAGTCTCTCTGCTTCTGGGTTAACTTGCTCATTATGATCATTTCTAGTCCCATCCATTTGTCCACAAATTTTGGGATTTCTTTGTTTTTAATAGCTGAGTAGTATTCCATAGTGTAAATGTACCACGGTTTCTTAATTCAACATATCAAACAGTCCTGATGGAGACCCTGTTACCCTCTGAAATTTCAAAATTCCAGCCTTCATCATGACATTGCCTCAAGTTTGTCCTCAGAGTTCTTACAACAGCTAACCAAACTTTGAACACTCAGTGGCTACTCTAGCCCCAAGCCCTTCCGTGCAATCCTCCTCAAAACAACACGGCCAAGTCTGTCACAGCAATACCCAACTCTTGGTTCTAATTTGCATAATAACTAAGGTTTTTATTACTTCAACAAGACACCATGATCCAAAAAATTTGGAGAAGAAAGGATTTATTTTATTTTTTTCTTTCATACCACAGTTCATCATCAAAGACAGAGTAGAAAACAAAACAGGGCAGGCACCTGGAGGCAGGAGTTGAGGCAGAAGTCCATTAGGAAGATGGTTTGCCTCTCATGAATTGCTCAGCCTGCTTTTTTTTATTTATTATTATTATACCCAGGACCACCATCTCAAGGATTTCATCATGACCAATGAGATAGAGGCTTTTGTATAAATCACTAATTATGAAAATGCCCTAAATGCCTTTCTGTATGTTATAGATGTTATGCCCAATCTTACAGAGAGAGTTTCTCAATCGAGAGTCATTCCTGCCACGTGACTTTAGCTTGTGTTAAACTGAAATAAAAGCAACCATCATACTAATTCTCTCAATTGAGTGTTCTTCTTTCCAAAAGACTCAAGTTTATTTCAAGTTTGCATAAAACTAACCAATACAAGAGGTATTTTCTCGAGCATATTGCTTCTCTCTTCCCAATAGCCATAAAATGCAAAGTGTAGATGTCCATAAATTGATTAACTTAAAATAAAAATGTGATACATTCATACAATGAAATATTATTCAGCTGTTAGGTAAAATGGAATTCACAAATAAATCTATGGAGCTGGAAACAAGTATTCTGATTAAGGTAATCCAGTTCCAGAAAGCAAAACATCTCAACTTTTCTTCCCATATGTTGTTGGTAGCTTTGAACTTTTATATATGTATTTTTTTTGTTGTTTTTTTGTTTTTTGTTTTGTTTTGTTTTTCGAGACAGGGTTTCTCTGTGTAGCCTTGGCCATCCTGGACTCACTTTGTAGACCAGGCTGGCCTCGAACTCACAGCGATCCGCCTGCCTCTGCCTCCCGAGTGCTGGGATTAAAGGCGTGCGCCACCACACCCGGCTTATATATGTATTTAAATGTGAGTACCCAGAGATATCAGGAATCTAGTAATAGGCCATGAGAAAAGACATTTCAAACAAAATGATGGAAAGACAAATGTTATGAATGGGTGAAGGAGAACAATAAATCAGCAAGAGTAAATAAAGTAGGCATGGGAGGACAGGATAGAGGAGTGAGTATGAGAAAGGATAGATAACACTTTAAACATTTTAAACATTTTAGACATTTTAAAAGCAATGGTGAGACATACTATTGCAGAAGTTTCCTGAAATCATTATATGTATTGTGTATACATATACATAATATATATATACACAATATATATATGTATATATAGTACGTATGAAATTTAAGATAAGATACCACATAATGAGGTTAGTAGAGCTTCCAAATGTTGAAGACATTTGTTATGTCTCCTAGTTTTCATCCAGAACTTGATGATAAGACCCTAATGATGAAACATTGCAAATCTGAGTCGTAAGACATGTAGAAATCAAGATGATATCAACCTGGAAGCTTCTTCCCTCCTAGCTTGTTTCATAATTCTAGACAGTTCTATAGATGCTAACAGTTAATGACGTCTTCCTCATCTCTGAATCCTGTGAGACACAGTCACATCCGACCTTGCAAAGTATGCCCACTGGTGGCACAAATGTGTCAGTAAACAACTTTATGATTTGACTTAAAACCTGCCCCCATTAATTCACCCATTCCAAACCTGTATCTGTTATAGGCCTATTATTATTATTTTACCAAATTGACCCAGCAGTAACCTGCCCTCTAGGTTTTTATCTTTTGATCTTATGGATTAGGGAATCTCTCAACCCTTACAGGAGAAGCTTCATTTTGCAGTAGATTACAGTACAGAGGTCAACAACAAATTGAAGTTCAGAGGAAGAGTCTAATGAGTGAGCACTCTGATTTGAATGGAATGCCTATATCACACTTTCGCCAAGGACCAGAGTCATAATGAAAGAGATTATAAGAGCCAGAGGAATGGATGTCCGCAGAAGCAGCATTTGCTAAAAAACAGCACAATCGTACACATAAGTTTACACGGTAGGAATGTGTGCACAAGAACTGTGTGAGGTTGAGCCAACCCTAATGCTACAATGGGTCAAAGAGAGGCTCATGAAATTCCAACCGTAGCTGAGGAGCTGTTAGAAATTGATGATGTCAGGAGAGGTAGGGTCAGTTTTCTTCAGGCCTGAGTCCCTAAGACTGACCATGCTCCAGCACATGGTCCTGTGTTGTTCTGTGTTCAGAGGGAGCCAAAGACTTGTAGGCTGCTCTCCCAGGCCTGGAAGGGCACCAAACTGAGAGTGAACACTCCTCCATCAGAAGGTCAGGGCTATACTGGTTTCCAGCAGAAAAGGGTAAAGTGCGGGGTCAAAAGTTCTACCTCTCCGAGAAATGCTGATGTCTAGGCAGAGAAGAACCTCCAGTTCAGCTGAAGGTGCTGGAGAAAAGATTTTTCTGGCTCTAAGTGTTTACTGCTCTTTTAGTTGAGCTGCCAGCACCAGGCCAGATGGAAGCAAGGGGCTCAGGGCTCTGAAACCCTAGCCAGGAGGCAACAAGGATTTGGCCTAACTTGGGCAAGACAGAATGACTGCTTTGAAAACAGCTGATAACAGATGCTCAAAGCTCAGAAACTGAGCTGCAGTGGTGGCAGCAATCCATGCTGACACACCAATGAAGGGCAGAAGCTTGGGAGTTCCCAGGCTGGCAGTGATGCTGCAGTGTTACATCCCTTTAGTTAAGCTGCCCTGCTAATGGTTAGAAGGTGTGGGCAAACCCCCGCCTGGTCAGTTTACAACTGGAATGCAGGTCTCATGTCTGCTCTATGGAAGTCAGCACCTGGAGTTGGTCTATCTGACTTCACTGGCAAATTCTTTGGGGGAGAAGGGAAGCCCCCATACCCCCAGATGATGAGTCTCGGAATGTCATGGTGGAAGAACGGGGCGGGGGAAGGAGAGAGGGCGGGGGGAGATATTTTGGTTTGTGAATCAAGGACACTGTATACCTTGGGCAGTGGGCGGGGCTTCAGGGATGAATGGCTTTATTCGGATGCTAGAGATACTTCATTTGCCCGCAGCACCACAGTCCTATCCTATATAAGAAAGGAAACGCGGCACTCACTTATCCTATGGGCAGCAGGCTGTCGGGGTGGGATGGGGAAGAACTACAGTTATAGTTAGAGATATGGAAATGGGTCACTGGTTGAATTCTAAGGTACCAAGGCATCTCATTAGCATGGAGGAATCCCCATTTTCACACTGAATAGGTCTCTTATTGTGAAAGGGTTGGGCTTGTAATCTCCTCAAGGCTTATAAGATACTTGTTAGAGGGTCTGGAGTTTCCCCAGACCGGGTGGAGAGGAGGGAACCCAGCTGAGGTAGGGAGTCCATCCATCGTTTCAGCACTGAGCTTGGAGGTTATCCTGTAATGTCAGACATTGACCTTAACATCAGGGCCCAACAGTTCGACAGTCATGCACACACTGAAATCCCTAAGTGAAACGTTGTTGTTGCTGAAGTCACTTTGAGTTGGAAGTGAAAAGTAGAGATGGAGATAGGGGAGAAATTGGAGGGAAGGCATTGCCTGGCGTTGAGGAGGTAAATGGTTTACATTAGAACCCTGAAAGCCATCTTCTTTTCCATCTCAAGTCCTTTAATAGATTATTAGGGTGATTCTAGCTCATATATTTGTACAAGAGAGATGGAAACTTTTAAAAGCAAAACTATTTCCTTCACAGTCTACTTAAATCAGATACCTTATTTGTAAGTAGATTAAGGCCATTCAACTGCAACAAAGAATCTAAATCAGAGGTTGACAAAATAGGCAAGAATCTGATTATGTTTCTGGTCGTATTCAATGGCTAATCAGAACTAATCTTCTCTTGATTACATTTAAGAAGGATAACACTTTAGTCTTGTGTCAGTTAATCATGAAACAAAAACAAACCTAATAAAATACTTCATAATCTTTGTTTCACTCATTCATAGTTACAGATATTACTGAATGGCCAGAAAGAACAGGGGCAAGGAATATACCTTAAAGGGTTTCAATCTTAATATTTAAACTAAAGTCAGAGAGATAGATGCACTGAGTACATTAAAGTGGTTTAGGGGGGGTGACATTCATATTTAATGTAGGGAATGATGTTTATTACTGACTGTGCTGGTGTATTCACTTTTGCTTTGTAAAAATTATTGTTTTTAAATGATTAGTTTGGGGAAGTGGAAATACATGACATGGGCCTTTCAAACGAATAATATTTCATGTGACACCTATTATCACATTGGTTGTAGGAAGTTTATAAAAAATTATGGTGTGTATTTCCCTTGTATATCTGAATATCATGGCAAAGAAAATAATAAATAGAAGTGTGTGGTGAATTTCTTGACATCTATCAGCATTTTAATGTGACAAGTATAGAACAACAAAGTTATTATTCAGTTTTGTACATAATTTCAATGACATGCAAAAAATAAATGTTGATGTACACACACCAGAAGATGCTACAAAGTGTGAGGTGAAAAGCAGTTTTACCTCTCCTTAAAGACAACTGTTCTAAACATGGAAATAATATACCAAAAATTATATACTGATGTCCAATGTATTATAGACATATATTCTGCCAAATTCATTACAATTTGAAACAATTTAAATTTAAAAAACTGATTTTAATACCTGTTACCTATCCAAATCCTAATTAAGCAGCAAACATACAATGGGACATCAGTTGTTGATTTTCATGATTTCATACCTGACTGAGCCATAGATATGGACATAACAACTCATTTTTCAAATAAATATTTCTACCTGAATAGTCACCAAAAACTCTCTATTATGTTGGAACATCTTCTTCAGCCTTCTGGCCCAATATATCTGACAGACATATTTGTGAGGCAGGAACTGTTGAGGATTTGCTTACCCTGTCTTGGCAGAGTTTGGCCATCAACCCTGCCTGCATCCAAGCTTCCCCTTTTTAGGCAGAATTCTGTCTGTGGCAGAAATGAGGACATTTTGCCTAGTGGCTGGCTTGCCCCATTTGAAGCCATCTCCACAAGGAGGTTCTTTGATGCTCATCATCCTCTTTGAGGTAGGCTGGGTGTTGCCAGGAGTTAACCTGTCCCATTGTCAGTGACTCTTTAAAATAGTAAAAACATTTTTAAATGCCATATTCTGCATGCCTCTGAGGTTTTTGAGGACCTTATCTAACTATTCAGGCTTACTTTTTTTTTTTTTTTTTTTTTTTTTATAGAATCACATCTATCTGCCCCACCAAGGATGAATATTCTTGTAATGAAAATAGAGTAGCAATTGACATGGCCATGATCTGATCAGCTAATAATCAACTTGTGTAACTTATTTATCCTAAGCAGCCTGCAATAGCATTTTCAAAGTATTGGAAGTAAAACTTGTATTATAATTGAGTTATATGGGTACAATACCTCATATTAAAGTAGAAACACACACACACACACACACACACACACACACATTGCATGCGAAGAATAAACTTACATTTGAATTCTGTACTATTACATCTAGAATTAAACTTATTTTACCTCTATATAAAAATTCTATACCAGTGAATTAAAAATAACCTTGTGAGTGACAGACAATTGAGGCATTAAGTTGAATAGATTCACTAATCTACTTTTTTTCTAAGTTCCTTATATATATATATATATATATATATATATATATATATTCTATATTTCCCCTTCTTTCTTTTCAACCCCAACTCCAAACCTAAGAATGTAAGATAAGGGAAAAGAGAGACATCGCTGAGTTTAACCTTGTTTTCCTTCTAAACATGACTCATAATAACTAGTAACCTACTCCCATTGATAATAACCTTCTATTGAACAAAAAAGGATCCAAAAACCTACCCGACCCACAAAGGAAATGGGGCATCGTTCTCTTAAGGTTTGTACTGGATGGTTTGGGGTGAATAGTACCTAGTAGGGGCCCCGAATATAATTGAGAAAATGTTAAACAAGCTAGGAATCACATTTGTGGTCCTGTTTCTAAATGAGAAATTGCAGGCTTAACTAGAGTCCTGTATGGGACAGTCTAAAATGCAGGACCAATTGGGATTGGAAGCTTCCTTTGACAATGTCCTGGGAGCTGTCTTGTTCTAATGAGGGACAGCAATTGCAGCATTTGGTGCTGGAACATGAAGCATACAGGATGTCAGTGTCCAGCATGCTAAGAGGAATGTATCCTGTCAGGTGTGCAGGAACGAATTCAATCTCAGTGTCCAGTTCTTCTGTTCTAAGAACATATAAATTCTCATAAGCATTATACAGTCCTAAAATTATAAGTGTGTAAGTTGTGTGTGATGCACAGAACAATTAAGGCTGGTCTTCTGCTCTTTGTATAAGCAGGAAAAAAAAAGACATCTGTGAAAAAAAAAAGGACATCTGTAAATCTTCATTCATACCATATGAGGAATGGCATCTAGTAATAATTCATAGGGGTTCTATAGCCAACAAGAAGCATTGCCTATGCCTAGACATTCATGTTTCAGCCAGTCTCAGAGCTATTCCCATATATTTGGATTAGCAATATAAATTACCTGCTTGTTCTGCAGTTTAAATTCTTCACATCCCGATTGTATTCCCCTCCCTCATTCCCTCCCGATCTCCCTCCCTCCTTCATCCCCTCTCCCTCCCTCCTTTAGTACTCAGAAAGAGGAACCCTCTTGCCCTCACATCTGACCTCAGCCTATCAAGTCTCATCTGTACTACCTGTAACCTCTTCCTCTGTAGCCTGGCAAGGCTTGCCGGGGGAAGTAATCTAAGTTCAGTGGCCAGCGTACATGTCCAAAGCAGTTCCTACTGTCCACACATGGAATCCAAAAGGAGACTGCGCTACCACATCTGAGCAGGGGGTCTAGGTTCACATCACACATGGTTGATGTTTCAGTCTCTGTGATGTAGTGTAGTTATCCTGTATTATGTGGCTAATGTCCACTTATGAGTGAGTATATACCATGCGTGTCTTTCTGGGTCCGGGATACCTCACTCAGAATGAAATTTTCCAGTTCCATCCATTCGCCTGTAAATTTCAAGGTTTACTTCTTTTTAATAGCTGAGCAGTATTCCATTCTGTAAATGTACCACAGTTTCTTTATCCATTCTTCAGTTGAGGGACATCTAGGTTGTTCCCTGATTTTTATGAATAAAGGTGCTTTGAACATAGTTGAACAAATGTCCTTGTTGTATGGTGGAGCATCTTTAGGGTATATGCCCAGGAGTTGTACGGCTGGGTCCTGAGGTAGAGTTATTCCCTATTTTCCGAGAAAGCACCAAATTGATTTCCAAAGTGGTTGTACAAGTTTTCACTTCCACCAGCAATGGAGGCATGTTCCCCTTTCTCCACATCCTTGCCAGTATATGCTGTCACCTGAATTTTTGATCTTAGCCATTCGGATAGGTGTAAGATGGAATCTCAAAGTTGTTTTGAGTTGCATTTCCCTGATAACTAAGGATGTTGAGCATTTCTTTAAGTGTTTCTCAGCCATTCAATATTCCTCCATTGAGAATTCTCTGTTTAGCTCTGTACTCCATTTTTTAATTGGATTATTTAGTTTGGTGAGGTTTAATTTCTTGAGTTCTTTATATATTTTGGATATTAGCCCTTTGTCAGATGTAGGGTTGGTGAAGATCTTTTCCCTGTCTATAGGCTGTTGTTTTATTTTGTTGACAGTGTCCTTCATCTTATAGAAGCTTTTCAGTTACATAAGGTCCCATTTATTAATGGTTGATCTTATTAGGGCCTGAGCTGTTGGTGTTCTGTTCAGAAAGTTGTCTCTTGTGCTGATGAGCTCAAGGATCTTCCCCATTTTTTCTTCTAACAGATTAAGTGTGTCTGGTTTTAATGTTGAGGTCTTTAATTCTTTTGGGCTTCGGTTTTGTGTAGGGTGATAGATATGGATCTATTTCCAATTTTCTACATGTATCTATCCAGTTAGACCAGAACCATTTGTTGAAGATGCTATCTTTTTTCCATTGTATGGATTTGGATTCTTTGTCAAAAATCAAGTGTCCATAAGTATGTGGGTTTATTCAATTCCATTGATTGACCACCCTATTTTTATGTCAATACCATGCTTTTTTTATTACTGTTTCTCTATAGTATGGCTTGAGATCTGGGATGGAGATTCCTCCAGAAGATCTTTTATTGTACAATATTGTTTAGCTATTCAGGGTTTTTTGTTTTTCTACATGAAGTTCAGAATTCATCTTTCAAGGTTGGTAAAGAAATGTGTGGATATTTGGATGGGAATAACATTGAATCAATAGATTGCTTTTGGTAAGATGGCCATTTTTACTATGTTGATTCTCCCGATCCATGAGCATGGGAAATTTTTTAAACTTCTGAAATCTTCTTCAAATTATTTCTTCAGAGATTTGAAGTTTTTTTCATAGAAATCTTCCACTTTCTTGGCTAGAGTTACACCAAGAGACTTTATATTATTTGTGGCTATTGTGAAGGATGTAGTTTCCCTAACTTCTTTCTCAGCCTGTTTGTCACTTGTATACAGGAAGGATACTGATTTTCTTTTTAGTTGATTTTGTATCCAGTCACTTGGCTGAAGGTGTTTATCAGCTGAAGGAGTTCTTTGATAGACTTTTGGGGGTCACTTATGTGTACTATCATATTATCTGTCACTAGTGATAGTTTGACTTCTTTCTAATTTGTATCCCCTTGATCTCCTTTAGTTGTCTTATTGCTCAAGCTAGGCCTTAGAGTACTATGTTGAAGAGATATGGAGAGAGTGGACAGCCTTACCTTGTCCCTGATTTCAGTGGAATTGAGAGGGGGGGAGGGAGGGATGGATGTGTGGGGGAATTAGTCATTTCCAGGGATAAGCCTCCGATTTGTTATTGAATATAGAAGAAAGAGACCTAGTAATCTTTACATGCAAGCAGCATTAAGTGGACATAGCAGGTTGTTTTGTGTGTTTAGTAATTAGTAGCTGTGTGTAACAGTGGTGAGAGAAGAGGAGCCTGGCACTTAAAAGGCGGGTGGAGAGAACATGGGAAGGGTAGGAGCGAGGAGGGGAACAATGATGTGGCTGTGTGCTTAACTAAATTAATAAGAAAGAAAATAGAAACAGAGTAGAAAGACTTGGAAAACTCTTAATTTGGGCATGTAAAGGATAAAACAGCACGTTCAAAAAAGAGATAAGAAAGAACTTATAAATAATGATAGGTTGGTTTTTAAATTTTTTCTCTTAGTTTTATAAGCTATTTTCTATAAAGCTATAATTAATAAACAATTCTTATTTATTGATCATAGAATTGTTATTTTTAATTTTCAACTTGGCAGGATTTTTTCCTGTCTCAGTTTTAAAACAGTAAAGAAGGGTAATACATCAAAAATACCACAGTGGAAATAGTCATTCTGAAATGTCATGAAGGATTGTGTTTCTAGGGAAGAGCGCTACTGCGATACAAATGTCTCAAATGCAATCTGGAAATTTGAAAAAAAAAAAAGTCACTAATGGTTTTCTTTTCTTTTCTTTTTTTTTTTTTTTTTTTTTTTTTTTTTTTTGGTTTTTCGAGACAGGGTTTCTCTGTGTAGCCTTGGCCATCCTGACTCACTTTGTAGACCAGGCTGGCCTCGAACTCACAGCGATCCGCCTGCCTCTGCCTCCCAAGTGCTGGGATTAAAGGTGTGCGCCACCACGCCCGGCTTGGTTTTATTTTCTTATATTTTGGGAGAAAGAAATGAGGAACAGTAGTGGGCTTCTTGTGTCTTTGTTTTCCTGGTCACAAAGTCTATAAGCATTTAAAACCATGGAGTATTTGCTAATTTCTAAATAGCTGTTATGCTGGAACTTAACTTTCCTGGGACAGGTTTGTCAAAGTAGCTTGGCATTTGAAGCCTCTCCTGCCTCTGGTCTTCACTCCCCACATCTGACTACAGAACGGACTTTTCTTTCAGGCGACTTTCCCTTTCTATTGTGTATTATGGGATAACACGGAGTACCAGTTGTGCAGAGAGACACTGTACCAGCTAATTTTGACTCTGGTTTAGGAAAGCACTGAGAGACCTGGGAGAAGATAAAGGTGGGTCCAGAATTCTTGTCTCTGACTCAAAGAACGCTTGTCAGTGACTGATGTCCTTCATGCATCTGTGATGGTTTGTGACTCCCCTGACCAGTTGGATCTCAGCACAGCCTACCCTGTACTGGTTACCCCCTAATCTTACCCTGTTTTTCAGTTCTCATGTTATCTGGGGCCTATTATGTATATTAAATTTTCTCTGTTTTAAAGACTATATATTTTTCTTGCTCAAACTTAATGATAAAATTTAGTTTAATTTACGCATAAAACTCTGAAAAGTATAAATGAGTCTGCCTTAATTTTGGTTCAGTCATGTGATTGAGATTTCCCCCAGTTTCCTTAAGGAAAATTATATATTACATAGTTCTCTTAGAGGAAAAAAATCAAAATCTTAACTTAATTTGCATTTCTAATGGGTTTACCAAAATTCAATGCACTGGATTAATTTTTGCTTTTGTTGATTTTTGTTGCCACTATATTGGAATCTATTATCAGACAAGTCATTTCATCATAACAGAAATTTGAAGAAAAATGTTTACTCTTTTAATAACACTAAGCCTCTCAGATGCATCTCAGTGGTAGAATCAGTTTCTACAGCTCTACTCGCTTCACCACACGACGTTATTTCAGGCACAGGACCCAGGGTGGGGCCCATTGCTTTTTCGATCATTCAGTTTTGGTCTAGTTTCTTTACTTTCTGACTTTGTCAAAGAGAGCCTCCTCAGTGATTATGTGGGCAGAGTGTGTTGCATGATTTTCAGACAAAATTGATTTGAAAGTCCAAACAAAAATGAGATGAAAAAAAAATGGTTTTGTTTTGTTTTGTTTACAGTCTTTTAGACCCCTTTGCTGTGATATTACTGGGACTTAATTGCAAGTGTTGTGCATAGGTGGTTTTATTGTGGATGGACCCCCACAGTCAGTTTGTCTTTGCATTTTGTCCAGTTATGGTTTTTTATGATGGTCTCCGTCTTCTCTTGGTAAAACTAAAATTCTTAATGGTTACTGTTGACTCTAAGGAGCACATGTCCATCAAGCATGGAGTGAGTGGACACTATGTATTTCAAAATGTGAATACTTTACTAATTGCCTAACTCTAACAGAAGTTTAAGTTGTTTTTTAAGTCTCTAGTATAGTATGAATATGAAAAATAGAGAAATTTCATAAACCTGAAAGAAAAAAATCTGCAAGACTGGAGAAGATGAGTGAGATTTTTTTTTAAAGCAAATGAGTAGTACTGTTTTTTTTTTTTTTTCCTGTGAAGAATTGACAACATCAAGATAAAAAACAACAACAAAAAAGAGAATCAGAAAGATAGAAAATAACTATGACCATTATTGGAAATCTAAATGCTTTTTCCAGAAAACAACAACAACTCCCTGAAAACTTGCCTACCTACTCTGAGTTCTCAAACAGAAGACTGGTCTTCTGGGACTACTTCTATGAAATGCATCTGGTACTCTTCTCAGCATACTAGCTCCTTGGACCAGGAACAGAAGTGCGTAAACCCAATCTATTCCTCACAGAGAGAGGAGAGATGACTCCAGCTGAATACACCTAGCTGTCTGCTGAGATCCACCTGTGCTACGCCAATCTTCCTTTTGAAGTGGGTAAAAATACAAAATGGATAGAGATTTCCTTTTCTGATTCAAGATGAAATAGAAGTGAAAGAGTCCATCAGTAAATACATAGAAAATATATGTAAGGATTTTTGATTTAAGGATATTTTACCTTTAGATAGCATCTCATAACATTGAAATATGGAAATACATAGCAGATATTTTCTTCAAATTAGCATGAAGATTGTCATTTCAACAAGTCTTCAATATAAAAACCCTTAATAAACTTAAACGATTTCTTAAAAGATCATAGATAAAATACCGAGACATTACTTTACATTGCAGGCAAATTAAACTCCAAACAAGAATTTGGAAATTTAGCCTAGATATATGGCACTATGATTCAATAAAATTATTTTAACAATAAATGGTACTGACTGTTGTTCCACAGGAAATTCAATGTGATTTTTATACAACTAATAGAACCAAAATCTATATTCACAATATGAAGATCAAGGCCATTAATTGGGTTAACATGACAAAAGCCAGAGAGAAAACCATCCTGGGTTCTGCTTTCTGTCAGAGGAATGTTGAAGAGAAATCAGGATTGCTCTTCCAACTGAACTGTTTTCTGTTCTCATGGGTTTCTGGAGCTGCTTTACCTCATAGGGAGAACTGGTATTACATTACCGATGCTGGCCAGGAGCCTTGCCATGACATTAACGATCCTGGCCAGGAACTAGGTTATGGTAAGCAGTGAGCTTGTCGGAACTCTATCAGGACCGAGTCTAAATAGTTACCAGGTCATAATCAACCTCTTTAAAACGTTGCTTTGACTTGTTATAATAACTTTTTTGGGAAAAACCCTAAAAACTAAAGAAACTACAAAAGCACTAGTGCAAACGGCTCTCTATTTAACTTTACCCACACACTTTGGCCTTCCTCTACATAATGGTTTTTTTTTTTCTGAAATATTTCGTACTTGGAATATGACACATCATTTCCCCAGAATTATTCAGCACTTTTATCATACAGCATAATACTACCATCAAAACTAGAAAATCCACTTTGATGCAGTTTTATTATCTAACCAATTGATTTTTCTTTAAAAAATTGCTAATTGCTCGAATAGTTTTCTTTATGTGGTAGAACTTTTAATTCTGACACTTCCTGAATTCTAACTTAAGGACATCTATAGATACTTCAAATAAAGCACGAAGTGCCCATTATGGCACATTCCTCTAATTGCACTGATTCTTCTTTTTCCTCCCCCTCTCCCCACTCTTCCTCCTTTTCCCCTCCCCCTCTCCCCACTCCTCCTCCTTTTCCCCTCCCCCTCTCCCCACTCCTCCTCCTTTTCCCCTCCCCCTCTCCCCACTCCTCCTCCTTTTCCCCTCCCCCACCCCCCCCCCGTCCTCCTCCTCCTTCTTCCATCAATTACTTTATTTATTAACTTTACAACCTGTTCCCAGCCCCTTCACGTCTCTCCTCCTTGTCCCACCCTCAACTTCTCCTCTATTCCACCCTCCATCTCTTAAGAGAAGGGCAGGCCCCAAGGAGCACCAGCCCACCCTGGCACCTCAAGTGGCTACAGAGTAAGTGCACCCACTCCCACCGAAGTTAGAAAAGGCAGCCCGGCCAGGGGAAAAGGATCCAAAAGGCAGGTAACAGAGCCTTCTTCAGTTGTTAGGGGATGCACGTGAGCAACGAGCTCCACATTCGCTACATTTGTGTACGAGGCCTAGGTCCAGCCCATGTATCCTTTTTGGTTGGTGGGTCAGCCTCTGTGAGACCCCCTAGGCCGAGGTTAATTGACTCTGTAGGTCTTCTTGTGGAGAACGTGGGGGGTATCCTTCCTCACGCTCTTTCATAAGACTGCCAAGCTCCTACAACTGTCTGCCTGTGGGTCTCTGCATCCGTTTCTATCAGCTGCCACATGAATCCTCTCAGAAGACAGTTACGCGAGGGAAGCATAGCAGAGTGTTATCAATAGTGTTGGGTGTTAGCTGCTCTCTGTACACACAAACTTTGACTGATGTGGAACATCGACCAAAGTTTGCTTTCAGTGAAGCTTCCCAATGGCCCTTCCTAAGTCACACCAAGACTTACAACATCCTAATGTTAAGTTCTCTTAACTTTTCCTGTAGCTGCAACCACTGAGCGTTTCCTGACAAAAAATCACCATCAACTCATACACCTGGCATCGTTGTTCCTTCTCTCATAGGACTTCAAGTGATGTATTTGTTTCCAATCTATGATTCTGATGCCTGCATCGATCATTGTTTTCTTATGATTTACTTGGATTTTGTAAACTCACAAAATTTTGGATAATGTCTATTACTTTGTCATTCTTTAATTAGTCTTCACATATGTACACATTTTCACACTCTTTCTATTTATTTTCCCAGCTTAATTCTTCTTTTAGCGATTAGAGATCCAAGCCAGATTTGATTCTTGGAATCTTTTCTAGTTTCTTCCCCAGATTACCTTACTAAAATGTCGCTTATCTCATATAGATCTCCAGTTCTTCAATTATGATAATTATATGTCAATATGCCAAAGTGTTGACACAATGTAATTAGTACATAAAACATTCTTTCTCATATATATATATATATCAAGATGAAACTCTTGTGTTGTCAGCATCAAGGTCTGTCTTACTCTTCATGAGAATCAGGAGATAAGTTGCTTGCTATAGTTCAGATGGCTAATACCATCTTATTACAGTTAGCCACCCTCAACTTTATGTTAGTTGTTTCTAAATAAGGCAGAAAAATAACTAGTGAAGGGTACGGTTCAGAAAGAGTTGGGCAATGTTTCTCTGTGGAATAACTTGTAAAGATTTTGCAATTTTAGAAGTGCCAAGGCTAGCTGTAAGAAATTAAGTCACCTTAAACACAATGCTTACTTGCACTTTTGGTGACATCCATCCAAATGGCCATATTAGGTTAGCATAAGTATCAGAGATCAGTAGATAATTTTGATACCTGTGCTCATAGGAAAGAAAATTACAGTAATAAATTCATGCAATGATAACTACTTAAAATTAGATGTATACTGACCACTAAGTTCTCAACTGTTATTATCTAACATGGAGTAACTGCAAAAAAAAAAAACAGGTGTGTGGGGCAGCGTGGGGTGGGAATATAGAATACAAGTGATGGGAAGTGTGAAATAAAATAATAAGAGGAGGAGGGGACAAGTGGCAAGGAGCATCAAGGTTGTTGAATAAAGCCTTAAAGAATAATAGTTTATATTGACTTAAAATAAGCTACTTGGGCTAACAATGCTCCTCACAGGGACCAGAAACTAAAAACCCCCAGTACCAGACAGGAGAAACTTTCTTTCAAACGATTGGACAGAGGAGTCCATGTGACTCCCAAACAATATAGATTATTGTTGTAGCCTTTGGTCTCCCCTAAAGGTTTGAGGGTGGGTTCGTTTGGCTGAAAATACCATACATTTAAAACACAGAAGATAGGAAGAGGTGTTATTTTAGAACAACCAAAGACAATGTAATGAACCAAGGGATGATCTGGACATCAGTCCATATAATAAAAAAGCTGCCACCTACAAGCTAAATATTTTAAAAGAAGATTTAATTTTTGTGCATTTTCATAAAGATTCAAGAAATGTATAATCATGAAAAATATACAGTAAGATATAAAAATGGAAAAAAAAACTCACAAAACTTAGGTGATTGAGCTGTATCTGACTCAAAAACCTCTTACCAGTAATGACTTATATTCACAAAGTCAGAAAAATCCTACATGAATGGTGAAATTTAATCCATACTTGTACATTTCTGTATAATTGTTTTTAATTGCTATATTCTACACATACTAGTTTTCTTTATCGAGGTCCAAGGTCTTACCTGTCAGTGCAGTGAGAGAGGTTTTCTCAAGATCTGTGCTAGCTACTTGGACTTCTGAAAAAGCCTCACGTCTTTGGTGCATTTGCTTTTCTTCATGCGGATGACTGTGTCCTTCCTCCCTCTGCCTAGATGGACTCTTGTTTGTTTTCTCCTTTTCTCTTTAATTGACTTCCTAAAACTTACTAGGTTTCCTTCATATTGTATGCATTATTGTTTATTATTATTATCATTATATTATTTACTGTGTGTCCATACGTATGTGTGTGTGTGTGTGTGTGTGTGTGTGTGTGTGTGTGAAAGAGAGAGATGGAAAGACAGAAGGAGGGAGAGTAGAAGGGAGGGAGGGAGGGAGGGAGGGAGGGAGAGAAAGATGTGCACATGCAGGCAGGCACAGGCACATTATGGTTTGCATATATAGAAGCCAGGTTATAACTTTTGGGAATCAGTTCTTATTTTTTTTTTTCCTCCATGGGTCTCAGGCTTTGGGTCATTAGGCTTGCTGTCCCAACAAGCGCTTGTACCTGGTTGGCCATCTTGCTGGCCCTTTTTCCTTTAAACTGTTTTCATAATTGTACTGTTAGCACTATATTCATGTGATTTCCCCTCATCCCTCGCCCCCTTTCAAATCCTCCATGTCCTTCCTCACTCCTCCTCCAATTTGTAATCTTTCTTTAACTAGTATTGCTGAGCACACATTCCGTACTGTCAAAGTCTTATGTCGTTGTGATCTGTGTGCTACAGCCTTTTTTTTTTTTTTTTTTTTTTTTCGAGACAGGGTTTCTCTGTGTAGCCTTGGCCATCCTGGACTCACTTTGTAGACCAGGCTGGCCTCGAACTCACAGCGATCCGCCTGCCTCTGCCTCCCGAGTGCTGAGATTAAAGGTGTGCGCCACCACGCCCGGCTTGTGTGCTACAGTCAACGAGTGAAAAGCAATGCATAAGTAGCGGCATACTCCGTGCGTATTAGGGCTTTCAGAGCTATGTGTTAAATAGGTTTGAACCAATGCAATGAATTATTATAATCAACCTTAAAATCTGTACCGACCTAACAGTCCTCTGTGTCCCACTTGATCTCATTTCTTTCTCTAAAGCCCCTGATGATTCTTGCTTGTACATTTTTTTTTATTATTCTCTTCTTTTCTACAAATGATTTACCAATGTTAGTGACTATTTATTTTTATTATTATGGACTTTACCTTGAGCTGCCTGTATAACCTTGGGTTTAAGAGCCTAGCAGACTCACCAGTAGCTACGTAACTGGATACCATGCCCCTCCCTTTTCCAGAGCCTGTTACCTATAGTTTTGCACTGCAGAGGCTTTCATTCTCAGCTGTCTGCTGGCTGAACCAGTGTGGTGTGGGCTTAGTGACAGTTAGCACAGCTGCTGTGAGTTCATGATTGCCATGGCCTTGTTGTATTTGGAAGATGGTGTTTCATCGACATTCTCTGTATCTTCTGGCTTTTACAGTTTTTCCATGCCCTTTTCAATGATGATCCCTGACTCATTTATTCTCCATATGTTACACATCCACTGTCTACATATAATGACCTCTGTTCACTATAAGGAGAGGGTTCTCTGATTATGACTGACAGTAGCTCCCCTCCTTTTTGAGGGGTAAATATATATATATATATATATATATATATATATATATATATATATATATATATATATATGGTAGCTTGATGCTATGTCAATTTAGCTAAGCAACTAATAGGTTGCCCTTTAGGGCACAAGATGTATAGAGTATATTTCAATCTCATTTTTAAAAAAGTATGCTTCTGTTGAATCAGTGGTCATATCTTGACTATTAAGTTGATATTATAATTCACAGACTTTGTAGCTATGTAAGACTGCTAATACCTTAACTCCACAGGCATCCTGCACAGCTTCCAGTGCACTGCCAACTTTATTTCTCTATCTTCTCCATTCAAAATATATGCTGTCTTTAGTAATATGGTCTTATCAGCTATTTCTAGTTGGTAACTAAGAGAAATGACAAACAACCTGTATAGTTTTGGGGCCTCTGTACCCAGTAATTCTTAAAAGGATGTATTCCAAAATCAACATAAGATTTAAAAAATATATTTATATATTTATGATGTACACAACACTCTTCCTGCAGGCCAGAAGAGGACACCAGATCTCATTATGGATGATTGTGAACCACCATGTGGTTGCTGGGAATTGAACTCAGGACCTTTGGAAGAGTAGCCAGAAGAAGCTGCTTTTAGCCTCTGAGCCACCTCTCCAGCCCCCCAACATAAGAGTTTTTAATGACCCATTGCTCCTAGGAGCATTATCTGGCCACGTAAAATACTTGCCTTCAAAATTCTTTAGGTTTTAGATCTGGCTTTTTAAATAATTACTTTCTTTGTGGTTTTTTTGTACTCTCTTCATTTTGGTAAAGCTGTGTCTATCCCACCCTTTAATCTCTATCTCCTTACCACCAGACCTGATTAAACCTTTTTCAACCCCAGTATACCCCATCTCCACCTCACTGCTTTTCACATGCTACTGTTCCTCTTCCCTTACGGCAACCCTCTTTTCCTTCCTCCCTGGTACTTTTAGTTCAGGTAAAGTTAGGTCTCTGAAACCAAGTGGAGTTTTATTGAGTCTTAGCTTTATTAATAGCTATGCAACCCTGGAAAAAAAAACAAATGATCCTCCATATCTTCATTTAGAAACTGAGCTAGTTATAACAGCTACTCATGGGAATGTGATGGAGACTGAGTGAGAAAATACATGTAAGTGTACAGAACACTATCTGTCATTTATTAAACTCTCTATAAATAATAGTTATTATTTTCACATTTTTGAAACCACAAAGGAAAATAATCACAACTTATTCAAATTGTCAATCATATTATTAGTGCTTAGTACAATGTGGGTACCACTGATTTTTGGGATCAATGACTTAACTTTGTCTCTCTCCTATAAGTTCACATTAAATGACAATTTCTATAACGGCGTTCATAGTGAACCGCAGCTATCAACTTGACACAGCCTAGAGTTATTAGAAAGAGCCTCAGTTGATGAATTGTCTTAGTCGAATTGGCTTGTGGGCATGTATTTCCTTCATTGCTCATTGATGTAAGGATTGTCCAGACTACTATGGGCAATAGCATCTCTAGAATGTATGGCCTGAGTTATAGAAGAAAAATAGTTCGATAAGGCATGGTAGGTAAGCCAGGAAAACACATCTTTACGTGGCTCTTGTTTTAATTACTGCTCAAGGTCCTGTCCTGATATCCCTTAATGATAACTGAGATGAAGTAAAACATTTTCTTCTCACAAGTTGCTTTTGGTCAGAGTGTTTTATCACAAGAAACCCAATTAGGACTTTAAAGAATGCTGTAACATTCATTGACCCAGCATTCATAACTTGAATTAGGAACAAACCAATTAAGGATTCAAAAGACAGACATATTTGTGAGGCAGGCACTACTGAGAACTTGCTTAGCCTGTCTTGACAGAGTTTGGCCGTCGACTCTGCCTGCCTCCAAGCTTGCCCATCTTTAGACAGAATTCTGTCTATGACAGAAATGAGGACATTTTGCCCAGTGGCTGGTTTGCCACACTTGAAGCCATCTCCATACAGAGGTTCTTTGAGGCTCATTATCTTCTTTGAGGTTGGCTCGGTGTTGCCAGGAGTTAACCTGTCTTGTTGTTAAAGAATTTTTAGAATAATAAAAACAGCTTTAAATGCCATATTCTGTAGGTCTCTGATGCTTTTGAAGACCTTATCAAACTATTTTACCTTATATACCTACAGGATCGTATGTATCTGTTAGATCTAGGATATATAATCTTGTGATAAAAATAGACTAGTAATTGACATGACCGTGATTTGCCCAACTAACAATTAGCTTGCATTACTTAATTATCCTAAACAATCTGCAGTGCCACTTCCAAGGTATCAGAAGTAAGCCTTGTATTATAATTGAATTGGATGGGTACAACACCTCATAATTGAATAGAAATATATATATATATATATATATATATATATATATATATATATATATATGGAAGAATATTCTTAAATTTGAATTCTGTACCAATGTATCAAAAGGCTGAAGATGATGCTCCAATGTTTTAGAGAGTCTTGGGTGACTGTTCAGACAGTGAACTCTCTCTGCAATTTTTTCATTTTGGAAGCTGCTAACCTGCACTTCCGGTTCACTCAGGTAATTAGGTTTTATTCCTTCTCAAGTCTCTGATGGGGTTGAAGACCAGCTAGTTTAGTCTTACAATTAAGCTTAGTTGGTTAGGGGTTAAGATATTTTTAGGTAAATGGTTAAAACAAACTGAGATGAGATATTATAGACATTGATTTTCATTCAGAATTTTAGAATCAACGAGATAGGAAAGATATTTTCTTCAAGTTTGACAAATACAAGTAGTCAAATCACTATGAAGGTAACACTTATATAACTCCTGGTTGTCTTGTGGTACTTCCTGCTGTATGTAGTTTATTTTATATATGTATAATTTGTATTTATTTATAATAATATGTGTATATGTTAATGATATAATAATAATAATAATACTTAAAAATGATTCAAAAGAATTATCAGCGTTGTCTTCTGATAATTATTTAGATGTAATAGTATCTTTTGGGATATTTCTACAGAAAGCAATGATAATTTACTACTGACTATGTACGTAAATGCTCACATGATTATTTATTTTAGTTCTAAACCATGAATTTGTCATGACAGGAGGTTGCTAGACCACTGCAGGATCCTTTGATACAAAGAAGTTGGCAAGTTGTCCCTCTGCCACTAGCCATTGACATGTATTGTGAAAGGTCAACCCATTTGGCATTAGTTAAACATTATATTTGAAAAATGCCACTACTGTGAAAATATCTTTTTAAAATGCTTAGCTATTTCATTCTTTGTAAGCATTAATGTGTCAATGAAACTTTAAGAATGAATTTTATTTTGTATTTTACACCAACCCTATTTTCTATATGTAGAGAATTCTTTAGCAAGGTTTACTGAAGCAACTTTTCCATTCTATTGTCTTCCTAATTGAAAAAGAAGCATTCAAACTACAGATAAAGCACATCATATTTGCTATTTATAGATCTATGTTGAAAGTTTTGCTACTGTATATAATGTGGTTAATCTCAATAAGAAATCAATTTATTTTCTTTTAAAGTTAACTAAAATTTGACTGGCTTTCAAAGTATATAGAAGATAGAAGAGTAAAAGTTTAAAACTAATGAAGAAATATGTCTGATACAACAGCTGTGTACCTGGCATCCTTTCTTTTCTTATGCAAACAGTTAAAAATTTTTCATTACTCATTTGCCCAATTTCACATTTAAATATGAATTCATTTAATTTTACTTTGCAATCAGGTAAATTAGTGAGAAGGAGACTAAACAATATTCTTTAATTGCATTTATAAATGATTCTCTCTGTCCTTCATAAGTTTTCTTTCTTTTTTATATATTGAAATGTAATATCTAAATATAAAGTGCAATAACATCTGGTTCTAATTGCTAGTTTGAATAATACAGACAGACCTTCAACATTTCACGCTTTTGGAAGGATGTATTTAGTAGGAGGTTTTGAGTCAAAGGTTATAAAAATTTTGCATCACTAAAAATAGTTGAAATTTCAGATCTGTTAAAAATGAAAATTACCACTCTCTGAACAAATAATTCCTCTGAGTACAAGATGTACTTTTGCTAGAGATACTTTACTGAAATAATGTATTTTTATATCCCTTATATCATGGTTCTTATTATGAATATAGTTTTATTTTTCAGAGATTTCAAAACTTGTTTGGATTCAGAAGTAAATAGTCAAGTCACTAACTACTAAACCCACATACCATGGAATGTTTTGTTTGGGGTTAATCATCTATGTCTGCTGTTACACAGTGAGCTGAAGTGGAAGACTTCAAGTCTCGTCCAAGTGACTGGGGCAGAAAAGTTGTTGTACTTAGAGGGGTGCATACACATGCGTGTGTGTGTGTGTGTGTGTGTGTGTGAACATGAGAGCACAAACATGCACGTTTATTTGAGCATTCACTCCTCGCCTCAAATATTTTAACTGCAGTAACTCTTTAACAAATTCTTATTTTATGGCGTTATTGCTGACTCTTGAAAAATGTCAGTAACACTTTCATTTGTTAAGCACTTAAAAAACATCGTGACACGATTAAAGTCTGCTAAAATTAGTAAAAATAATCTGAAATCTATTTCAGGCTATTATTTAGTTTTAATAAAATGTTATTTATATCTGATTAAAAATCTTCTTACAAAGATGATCATTGTTCTTACTTGAAGATCATTTGCCCTGGGTTGATAAAAAAAAAAAAAAAAATCTCAGAAAAAAAATTCTCTATTACTTGTTATGGATCAGTGACCATCTGACATTCTACAAAGTTCCAGGTAATGCGGCATTTTCAAACAGCATTATAGTTCATTTTGCCAGAAGCATGTTTTTAAGTCACCAGCTGAATCTCAACTATGGTGACCATCTAGCATAAACACTAACAGGCCTGATGCTTAGGAGGCAGGTACTCAGGGGCCTGACTTCCTTTGGTTGACACTTGGTTTACTCTCCTTTTGTTGTGTTAACAGGATCAGCTCAGTTTTTCTGCATCTCGCTGTTGTCATCTATAAAGTCAGAATACGAATTATACCTACTTTTCATCTAGTAGTGATACCTAAAGGAGTTAAATCCTGCAAGCTATTTATTATTATTGAAACTGTATTTGTTTATTTGATTGGTTGGTTTTTTTATTTGTTTGGCTTTTGGTTTGACTTTTTTTTTGCATTAAATTGATTAAGATATAGGAACAAAATACTCATAGAACTCAAAATAACTTACAGCTTTAACAATATCTTACAGAGGGTAAACATGCCCCTTTGCCCATTGTGCCTGTGTAAAGTTCTGCTTCTAATAGTCTGTCATGTCTAACTTAAGGAAAACTGGTTGGTCCTATAACTAAAAGGGATGATATCATGCATTTATAACTTTGATCAAGGAAAATATCAAGTAATTAATGTTATTACTAAAATTTTCTCTTATTCTTATTTTCATCCCCTTTCAGTAAAATTTTATTCAGTTTGCAATTATGTTTAAACTTGAGTGTTGCTTACAGTCCATACCACTTTCTTAGCTCAGGGCTTCTTCATTTTTAAGGGTAAGGGGTTATTGGTGCATGGGTACCTGACCAGTGGCTATACAACTAGGAAAAAAATGTTGCTTCCTCCCACAAACATCACTCATTACCAGTAGGTGCTCAGAGTTGGGGCCTTGCTCCATCCTTACTCACCCATGAAAAGATGTTTAAAGACCCAAACTCATCACTTGTTTGGTTTTTCATGACAAAATAAAACAATGAAAAAAAATGTTCACACAGAGGCTAGACAGGGTAACCCAACAGCAAGGAGAGAGTCTCAAGTCCAGGCACAAGAATCATACACCTATTCATTCACATACTCAGGAGTTCCACAAAAAAAAAACTAAATTGAGAGTTCTAATGTTTATGCAAAGGACTTGGTATAGCTACTTGCAGGCCTTGTGCTTGCTGCTCGCGTCTCTGTGAGTTCCTATGAGTCTTCCTTAGTTGACTCAGAAGTCCTTGTTCTCCTGGTGTTCTCTAACCCCTATGGCTCTTACACTTGTTTTGCCTCCTGTCCCAAAGTGTATCCTAGGTTCTGAAGGGAGGGATCTGATGGAGATAGCTCATTTAGAGCTATGTCTTCTAAGGACTCTTTCTACACATAACATATGTCTCTGCAACTGTTCCCATCTGCTGCGGGAGAAAGCTTCCCTGATGATGGTTGAATAAGGCTCTGATCTATAAGAATATCAGTAGGGGTCATTTAATTGATACTTCTTTATTTATTTTTTATAACAGAAGTGTTTGGTTTTACCCTAGTTCTCTGGGCTGTTTATTCTCTGGCTCTTGATCACACAAGCGATGCCAGGTATGAATTCCATCTCAGGGAACGGGCCTTAAGTTGTGCGTCATACTTTGCTCTAGCATATGTTTCAGGAAGAGGGCAGATTATGGGTTAAAGTCTCTGTGGCCCAGGTTGATGTTTATGTCTCTCCTTCGGTAGCCAGCTGAAAACTTTCCCTCACCAAAGACATTAGAATATACTGTGAATGCTCCTTGTAGGCACCACCTTGACCTCTCCATGTTCAGTAAGTTGGATGAGTGCTGTCCTCAGCAATAGAGATGCTGCTATCAGTTTGCAGAGAGCAATTCATTGTGTTAGCATCAACTTGACTTGATTGGGGAGTTCTCTGAGGCCTGATATGGGTTAGCAACTCAACTGAATGTAACCCAGTCGTTATACTGGAAGTTGCATTTACCAAGAGATAGGCAGCTAGGACTCTGTATCCACTACTGTTAGAGGACATTGTTGGAATTTCCCCTCAATTCCGTCTCCCCCTTTTACTCTTCCTCAACCATATCTTCTCTCCCTTGCCCCACCTGATCCACAAAATTGGAAAGAAATAGATAATAGATAATCTTCTTAATACATATCACTTACTGAATTTAAACAAAAACCAGATAAGCATTTTAAATAGACCTAAAACCCCAGAGAAATAAAAAACATTAATTAAAAGTCTGCTAAACAATAAAAGTCCAGAGCCAAATAGTTTAGCATAGAATTCTACCAGACTTTCAAATAAAAGTATATGCCAATAATACACCTTTTCCCTCAAAATAGAAACAGAAGGAACATTTCCCAATTCATTTTATGAGGATGCAGTTACCCAATACCTGAACCACATAAAGACCCAAAAAAGAAACACCAACAATTGCAGACCAATTTCCCTCATGAACATAGGTCCAAAAATACTCACCGAAATACTTACAGTCTGAATCCAAGAACATCAAAAAATCATCCACAATGATCAAGTGGGCTTCATCCCCCAGATGTAGGGAAGGTTCAACATGCAAAACACAACAAATACAAGCCACCGCATAAACAACTGAAAGAAAAAAAATCCTACACAATCATCTCACTAGATACGGGAAAAGCCTCTGATAAAATACAACACCCCTTCATGATTTAAGTCCTGGAGAGATTAGGTATACAAGAGATATACCTAAACATAATAATGACAGTTTACGGCAAGCCTACAGCCAACATCAAAATAAATGGAGAGAAATTTAAAGTAATTCCACTAATATCAGGAAGAAGACAAGGTTGTTCCCTCTCTCCATACCTATTCAATATATTACTTGAAGTCTTAGCAAGAATAGCAAGAGACTACTGAAGGAGATCAGGTGCATACACCTGGAAAGGAAGAAGTCAAAGCATTATTATTTGCAAGTGATAAAACATATATAAGTGACCCAAAAAATCTCACCAGGGAACTCCAACACATTTTTAACAAAGTATCTGGATACAAGATTAAGTAAGAAAAATCACTAGCCCTCCTATATGCAAATGACAAATTGAAAAAAAAAATCAGGGAAACACTCTTCATAATAGTTTCATATCAAATAAAATATATTGGGGTAAATTTACCAAGCAAGTGAAAGATTTGTATAATTAAATAAAAAAAAAAAAAAAAACAACAACAACAAAAAAAAAAAAAAACAAAAAAAACAAAACCTTCCAAGTCATTGAAGAAAGAAATTGAAGAAGAAATCATATGAAAGGATATTCTATCCTCATTCTATCAGTAGGATTAACATAGTAAAACTGACTATCCTACTAAATGCAAATACATATTCAATTCAATCCCCATCAAAATTCCAGTACAATTCTTCACATATGTTAAAAAGACAATTATCAAATATGTACAGCTAAAACAACCCTGAACAATAAAAGGGCTTCTGGATGTCTTACCATTCCCAATGTGGAGTGGGACTAGAGAAGCAATAAAAAAAAAAAAATGCATGACATTGCCATAAAAACAGACACATTGACCAATGGAGTCAAGTTGAAGACCCAGACATAAATCCACACACATATGGGCACATGATTTTGATAATGAAGCCAGAAATACACACAGGAAAAAAAAAAAAAAAAGACAACATCTTTAACAAAGGATGCTTTTCAAGCTATATGTCTGCATGTAGGAGAATGCAAATTAATCCATAGCTATCGTCCTGCATAATATGCATGTCCAAATGGATCAAAGCCTTTAACATAGAAACAAATATAGTCGACTTGATGAGAAAGAAAGTGAGGAACAGCTTTGAGCTCATTGACACATGAAAAGACCGTCTGAACAGAACACTCAACACAGGTACTAAGATCAATAATTAATGGGACCTCATGAAACTGAAAAGCTTTCATAAGGAAAAGGGTGCTGTCATTTGGACAAAGCTGCAGTCTAGAATGGGAAAGGTTTTTTTTTTTTTTTTTTTACTAATTCCACATCAATAGAAAACTAATGCCCAAAATATATAAAGATCAAAAGAAACTAGATATCAAAAAACCAAAATAGTCTAAATTTTTAAAATGAGCATAGAACTTAAGAGATAATTTTCAATACAGGAAACTTAAGTAGCTGAGACACACTATGCTCAACATCCTTATCAATCAGTGAAACACTAATCAAAACTACTTTGAGATTCTATCTTACATGTCAGAATGGCTAAGATCAATACCACAAGTGACAGCTCATGCTGTCATGTATGTGGAACAGGGGGAACACTCATTCACTGATGGTGGGAGAACAAACTTGTCTAGACATTATGGAAATAATAGGGCTGATTTTCAGAAAGTTTGGAATTGATCTACCTCAAGAATCAGTTATACTCTTTGTGAGTATATATACCCAAATGACTCTTCATCCCAACACAAAGACACTTGATCAACCGTGTTCATCGATGCTCTACTTTTAATAGCTAGAAACTGTGAACGGACTAGATGTCTCTGAAGAGAAGAATAGATGTAGAAACTGTGATACATTTACACAGTGGAATATTACTAAGCCATTAAAAATGACATTGTGAAATCTGCAGGTAACTGGGTCGAGCTAGAAAAGGAACATCCTGAATGAGGTGACTCACACCCAGGATGATAAATATGGTTTGTATTCACTTATGTATGGATACTACCCATTAAATACATGATAACTAACTTTCTATCTAGTTAGTTACGGAGGACGGGACTAGAAGAGACACATGAATCTCCCTGGGAGGGGGGAAACATAATAGATTTTATGGGTGGGCTTGGAGATGGGTGGTGACAGGAATGGCAGGCTTAATTATTTTTTAAACTAAATTAGCAATAAAAGGATTTTGACCTGAGAAACTTCTCTAGGCTTCTCCTCACAACCTGTGTTACTGCCAAAGTTTTGATTTTCCAAAGAACTCCTTAAAATCTGCTGCTAAAACTCACTCATTTAAAATTATTCAGGGGCTCCCTCCATGTCCAAAACAAACAAATAATAAATGGATTCCTAACCTCAGTCTTCTTTTCCTTCCAGTGCTGTCTTTCTCCACCCTCTCAGCTATTTTTACTCAATGGCTCAACCACTTTTTGTGTCCCATGCCGTTTCACACTTCTGTGGAGCTTCTATTTCACTGCCCTTTTTTCTGTGATACCTCTCTCTGTGCTGTCTGATGATCAATTGTCAAGTCTTTTCAGTGAGACTTTCAGGAACCTCTGGTGTAGACTACAAGGTTTGAACTTGGGTTTCTCATAGTAAGCTTTCCCTGTCTCTCATAACTCAACATTTAGTATTCAAATGTGAATTTTCTCTTTCCTACAGTCTTCTGCTCACAGATAAATTATAATCCAGCTCCACAAGTACTAAACTTAATCCCGTCCATGTTCCATGTTCTAAAGCTAACCGTAGACAATTCTCTATTAAGAGTAGGTGAAGCTATCACTTACATGGACAGTGCCTTGGCACCTGAAGAGGCATAGCTATATGAGGAGAGATACTTGTATGTTCCTGTGCAATGTAACTATGTGAATGTTTAGGTGAACCAGAGGCTATTTGTCCATCTAATTCAAGCTGACCTTTGTTTAAACTTGTACTTCTCCGTGGTTTGGTTTATACTGCTGAAACATGATTCAAATGTGTCTCTTGAGGTAGAAATTTGGATAATGATGCAAATTCTATCCCTTCTCTGAAGACTCCATTAGCATATTAGCATCCTATGGGATGGAAAATGCCTTTTATTGGATACATTTAGCTCTGCTTAAAACATTATGTTATAGCCCCAGAATCTTGTTTTTCTTTTTCTTTTCTTTTTTTTTTTTACATTTTTTTATGAATTTATTCTTGTTACATCTCAATGTTTATGCCATCCCTTGTATCCTCCCATTCCTCCCCCCCCCCCCATTTTCCCATTATTCCCCTCCCCTATGACTGTTCCTGAGGGGGATTATGTCCCCCTGTATATTCTCATAGGGTATCAAGTCTCTTCTTGGCTACCTGCTGTCCTTCCTCTGAGTGCCACCAGGTCTCCCCCTCCAGGGGACATGGTCAAACGTGAGGCACCAGAGTGAATCTTGTTTTTCATATGGCTTTTAACATTTGTTTAAGTAATGTCCCATGAAACAGACACAGAAAACATTATTTTTTGCCAAAAATACTTGCACAAAGACCTTGGGCTATTTACTACAAGTCTTTTCTGTCTCTGTCTCTCTCTGTGTGTGTGTCTCTGCCTTTCTGCCTTTCTGTTTCTCTCTGTGTCTGTGTGTGTCTGTCTGTCTGTCTGTCTGTCTGTCTCTCTCTCTCTCTCTCTCTCTCTCCTGCAGGCCCTTTTTTCCATCTTATAGTCCTTTCTCTATATAGTAGCATATGATTTTAATGCTTTTGGTAAGATGGCCACTTTTACTATGTTAATTCTCCTGATCCACAAACAAAGGAGATTTCTCCATCTTCTCAAGTCATCTTCAATCTCTTTCTTCAGGGACTTAAAGTTTTTCTCAAACAAGTCCTTCACTTGCTTGGTTAGAGTAACTCCTAGATATTTCCCAAAGGGCACGGCCCATGAAAGTCTTCACTTATCAGGAAAGTGGGACAGAAGGGAGAACATCCTATTGGAACTTTAGGTGCATGGGAGAATGGGGAAATAGAAGGATCCAGAGGGTCCTAGAAACATACAAGAAGAACATTATGATGGGTGGTTCTGGGCCCATGGGTCCTGCTCAAACTATGGCACCAGCCAAGGACAATACGTGCAGTAAACATTGAACCCCTACCCAGATCTAGCCAATGGACAGGACATTCTCCACAGTTGAGTGGAGAGTGGGGACTGACTTTCACATGAATTCTGGTGCCCCATATTTGACCACGTCCCCTAGATGGGGAGGCCTGGTGGCACTCTGAGGAAGGATAGCAGGCTACCAAGAAGAGACCTGATACCTTATGAGCATATACAGGGGAGGGGGTCCCCTCAGTCACAGACATAGGGGAGGGGAGTAGGGGGAAAGTGCGAGGAAGGGAGGGAGGAATGGGAGGATACAAGGGACGGGATAACTATTGAGATGTAATATTAATGAATTAATTTAAAAAACCTGTCAGAATGGGTAAGATAGAAATCTCAAGTGACAGTACATGTAGGTGAGACTGTGGAGAAAAGGGAACACTCTTCCATTACTGCTGGGAATTCAAACTTGTACAATCTCTTTGGAAACCAACGCACACTTTCTCAGAAAACTGGGAATAGCTCTACCTCAAGACCCAGCTATACCACTCCTGGACATACACATAAAAGATTTTCTACCATATAAAAAGGACATCTGCTCAACTATGTTCATAGAAGCTTTATTTCTAATAGCCAGAATCTAGAAACAATCTTGATGTCCCTCAACTGAAGAATGGATAAAGAAACTGTGTTACATTACATGATGGAATACTATTCAGCCATTAAACAAACTAACTAACTAACTAACAAACAAGGAAATATGAAAATTTCAGGTAAATGGATTGAACTAGGCACCCACACCCATAAAGACGCACATGGTATGTATTCACTTATAAGCAGATTTTTAGCAATTTAGTACAAGATAAACACTCTATAATGCACAGACCCAAAGAAGATAAGTAACAAGGAGGACCCAAGGGAGGATGCTTTAAACCTCCTTTAGAAGGGGAAATAGAAAAGACAGAGGTTGTGGTTGGAGAGAGGGAACAAGGTAGGAGAGGGAAAGCAGAGAGAAATAAGGGTGAAGATCAGGTGTTTGAAGAGCAGGGGCTGGAGGACAGAGGCCTGCAGAGAAAAGACAAACTGTGGGTAGGGGCATCACTGGGACAGGCTGGAGACCCATGTTAGAATAGTCCTCTTGGAGGATATGAGAGTTCTATAGCTGAGACTCCTAGTAACAAGGGCCATGGAGACTGGAGAGGACACATAGTACATTTCTAAATAATAAAATAAGAATCTTGGTTTTAATGAAGTTTCAAATGAAAATCTAATGGCACTTCCTTGGTCATATATTTTTATGACTGCTTTCAAACTAATATTTGAAAAACTGAAGATTTTGTCTTTATGAATATATGTTAATATATACACACACATACATATTCATAGATATCCTTATTTTTTCAGTGTAATTTGGATTAGAAAAGATTCTAGTCTTTAAATTAAACTTCAACTCCATTCACTCTAGCTAGCTATACCCAGAGATTTCAGTTAATTCATCTTGTCCAAATTATACAAAGATATCAACATCTAATAACAATATTCATGATGTTTTATATTTTAAGCACTGGTGCTTCTTGATTTAGTTAGTATCTAAAATATTATTTAGCACAATAAGTCAATATTAAAAACTTAACCAAATAATATTTTAGTAACATAAAAGAGACCCCGATACTACAGTACCTCCTTTTAAAGTACCATTTCTAAACATTTAACTGTAAACAAGACAGTTTATCAAATGCAAATAACTGTAAATACAGAGGAAACTATATAGTCAATGTAATAAATTTTATTTTAGTCATTCGTTTGATCTATAATTCTCACTGCATTAGGCCAAACAGTGTTCTTGATTATTAACTTTTAGGCATAGTATTCTATGTCACATGCAAATGTTATGCTAGACAGAGAGGGTGTAAAAAATAATTCACATCCAGATCATAGTGGCTAATAATTTTGATATGATTTTGGAGTTTCTTCTTTAATGGCCCTTTTTCATTTACTCCTCTCTCCTGCCTACTCAGTCAGTCCCATCTGTATTAAATATTAGATATAAGCACTTCTGGCTACAAGGAATCTTTTAATTCAACGCGTGGTCCTCGCATGGACAAAATGTGACGCCAACAAGAGGGAGTTGTGATGAGCTCTTTCAAAGAAAATGTCACTCTCCTTCCTTCCTGACTCATATTTCAAAGTGTGACGTCGTGAATGAGAACGCCTTACTAGCCTTACATGTTTAAATACTTTCTTCACAGTAGATCTGATTGTTTGAAAAGGATTAGCAGACATGAAATTCTTGGAAAAAAGTGTGTGTCACTGGGGGAAGAATGTGAAGTTTCAAAAGCCCAGCTTCTCTTTCTCTTGGTGTGTGTCATGCTGTCTCTGTTTTGTTTGCCTTATAGGTTGTTTGTACATATATTACGGCTTTGATTGCTGGTCTAACTGGATGTCTACATGTAGAAAAATGCAATTAGACCCCTATTTGTCACCATGAACAAAACTCAAGTCCAAGTGGATTAAAGACCTCAAAATAAAACCAGGGACACTAAATCGGTTAGAAGAAAAAAGTGAGGAAGAGTCATTTGTGTATAGGAAAGCTACTGACTCTTATGAGTTAATTTTGTATCCAACCAATTTGCTAAAGGTGTTTATCAGCTGTAGGAATTCTCAGGTGGAATTTTGGGGGTCACTTATATACACTATCATATCATCAGCAAATAAGGATAATTTGATTCCCTTCTTTCCCATTTGGATCCCCTTAATCCCCGTTTGTTGGCTTACTGTTTTGGCTAGAAGTTCAAGAACTACATTGTCTTTCTTGTTGATTTTCTCAAAGAACCAGCTCCTGGTTTTGTTGATTCTTTGATTTATTCTCTTTGTTTCTAATTTATTGATTTCTGCCCCGAGTTTGATTATTTCCAGACATCTACTCCTCTTGGGTGTTTCTGCTTCTTTTTTTCCTAGGGCTTCCAGATGTGTCGTTAAATTGCTTATATGGATGTTTTCAATTTCTTTATAAAGGCACTTAGTGCTGTGAATTTTCCTCTTAGCACTGCTTTCAATGTGTCCCACAAATTTGGGTATGTTGTTCCTTCATTTTCATAGAATTTCAGGAAGCCCTTAGTTTCTTTATTTCTTCCCTGACCCAGGTGTCTAAATAGAGAGTTGTTAAGTTCCCATATGTGTGTAGGCTTTTTGTTATTTCTGTCATTGTTGAAGTCCTGCCTTAGAGCATGGTGATCTGATAGGATACAAGGTATTATTTCAATCGTCTTGTATCTGTTGAGGCTTGCTTTGTGACTGACTAAGTGATCAATTTTGGAGAAATTTCCATGGGGTGCTGAGAAGAAGGTGTGATCCTTTGTGTTTGGGTGAAACGTTCTGTAAATATCTGTTAGATCCATTTGATTCATGACATCGGTCAATGTAATTACTTCTCGATTTAGTTTCTGTTTCAATGATCTATCCTTCGGTGAAAGTGGGGTGTTGAAGCCTCCCAGTATTAATGTGTGGGGATTGATGTGTGGTTTAAGCTTTGCTAATAGTTCTTTTACAAATGTGCGTGCCCTTGTATTTGGAGCATAGGTGTTCAGAATTGGCTTATGTGTTTTCTAATGAGATATAGAAAGGATATAGATTCAGATAAAAGGTAGGTGTGAAGGAATTGAGTGGAGTGGGAGGAAGGGAAACCTTAATCTGAACATGTTATATGAAAAAAAAAACTATTTTCAATTAAAAAAGAGATAGTACTAGATATTTTTAAGTGCTTGATTAAGATTTAAAACTGAGAAACAGTAAAATCAAAATTATTTTGAGAAATATTAAAAAGACAGGTCTCACTGAATAGCAACAAATTGAAATAGACATTACTCTAAATTTAATTTTTTTTTTTTGTCTTTAAGGCTTTCCATATGCCAGGCAAGGATAATATATTGGCAGAGCTTGGAAGAAGTTGAAGGGAGGGAGAAGGGGTAGATATGATGAAAATATATTGTATACATGTATGAAAATTTCAAACAACAAAATTAAAGAATTTTTCTTACATGTTTAGATCTTTTATGTATTGATATGCCAAATCTATACTTTTATTTTTCTCTGAAATAGAGAATAAATATGCAGTAAAAATTGAATATTGCTTTCTAGTAGTGGCAAAACCATTCTCAGCTGTGAATAGCAAAATATATAAGAAATATATAAATTATTATATATGAGTTTATAACAAGTTTTTCTTGATGATTTGTAAATTGAATTTGAAACTAAAACAAAGGAAGAAGCAAAGGGAGACAGAAATTTTTTTCTGAGTGTTTGAAAACTGGGTTTATTTATTTATTTAGATTTGTTCTACTGTGATTCTAATTGTACTTGTACAAAGATGTTATTTTTAATTTTTCATATACTAACATTATGTTTATAGAAATTCATTAAATTATATGGGTTTAATGTGACCAAAACAACTCAACAAATAGTCATAAATAAAATATTTTCTTAAATGCTTCATTTTTATTACTAATACCATTTATTTATTGATTACTAATACTTATTAATATTTATCCCAGCTCTGGCAATACAATGAGACTAGTTTTCTACTTCTTACTGACAACTTTAAGATTACAAGCTCCATTAGCATAACATGAGGATATACCAAAATTCAATGTCTCTACAGAGGTTTTGAGATTTGCCTCATAAATGTGTTATTCTGCTTTCTTTAACAGGAGGAATGGGATTCTTTCATAAAAAGAACCTTCTGAACCATAAAAGATAATGACCAGAATAACGCACTGATGATAACAAAACCCTGGAACCTTGTGTGAACTAAGTGCTGTGAGCGAAGATCTAAAGCGCATAGCATTAGATAAAGGACTCAGAGCAGAGTCCTCGTAGTGTTTCCTGGTGGCTCACACCGTTCCAGGTGTTTCTTCCCTTCACTCCAAACCTCAGAGTCCTAAGCACTAATGAGAGAATTATACCCCACAAACTTGCCAATACTTAACAGAATGTCACACAACGAGTTTGCTCATTTACTGAGAAACACCCATGAGTATTTTCAAACATACAGTCCTCTTGTGAAGTTATTTGGCGAAGATTTATTATGCTCTGGTTAGCCTATTAGTTCATTCTGGGTCTGTAGTTTGCGGGCATTGTCGTCAACTTTCTAGAAATTAGGACAACAAATGCCTTCAAATCATCTTTGCTTACTTAACCATGTCATTGCAGATGTTCATCACATGTATGCCTATTATTTGAAAAGCACACTATGCATGCATTCAATTGTAAATGTCTAATTTTGAATAAATTGAGAAGCTTATAAGCAAAACCGCTAAGAAACATACTTTCTTTTCAAAATTGCATATTATATGTAATTTATTTAGAGCATGAAAAGGTCATTTATACACATCCCTGCATAAGTAGCAGAGTGTGTGTGTGTGTGTGTGTGTGTGTGTGTGTGTATATATACACACACATACATACACAAACTTAGGTTAGATACAGCTTAAATTATTATATAAATGAATACCAGTTCATTTTATATTGCTATAAGAAATAATAAGATCAGGAAACACAAAAGTTAGAAATTCATTTGGCTTACAGATGTAAATTCTGAAAATTGAAGAACATGGAGTGGGCGTTTTCTTACCTCCTAGCACCTCCTAACAGCATCCTGTTACAATGGACGGCATCACATGACGAGACATGCCAGATATGGTCTTCCTTCCTACTTTAATTAGCCACTAATATCATTATAGGGTCTCATTCTTAGGACTTAATCTAAATCCAATTTCCTTTCATGTCCCATTTTTAATACCATTACCACACAGGTTTGAGGGACAGCGTATGGATTTTGACATAGCCAAAGCAAAACAAATGGAAGTTTGAGTAGGAATGCTTTAAGGATTATGTGTGTAAAACAATTGTGTAGAAACATTAATTGTGTTTCCCAAGAAGAGCAATGCAAATGTCAGCTCTGATAATTTTTTTTCTGACTCCTATTAGGCATAAATAAAGTACCATAAAATGACTAGACTTTCAAGAGAGATATGGAAGTAGCACTGCATAACACCACACTGATGAGTAGCAGTTATATAAGCCAACTAAATAATAAAGTTATTCAATATGCATTCTGGATGACAATACACAGTGGTCTCAGAGATTGAGTAAATACTATTGGGCAAATTAGTGAATTTCTCAGAGATGCGATTTTCTTATCCATAAAATAAAGATGATTTTACCTACCAGATACAGTACTTTCAAGAATAAAAGTAGTTGCATAAAGTTCACTGCTAAAATAACATTTAATATAGCACCAAGGTCTTTTTGTTTTGTTTTGTTTTGTTTTTTGAGACAGGGTTTCTCTGTGTAGCCTTGGCTGTCCTGGACTCACTTTGTAGACCAGGCTGGCCTCGAACTCACAGCGATCCACCTGCCTCTGCCTCCAGAGTGCTGGGATTAAAGGCGTGCGCCACCACGCCCGGCTGCACCAAGGTCTTAATAGATGTGAAATAACTGTTTACCTTGGAAGTAGATAATATGGAACTGAATAATAGTTAAAGGAGAGATAGAACGGAAGAGTCAGTCTTCCCTAGGGAAGAACACATAAATTATCTACCCAATTCCAAACCGTGAGCCCTAAAAACATACACATCTAAGTAACATTTTGTGAACTGAGAGGTTGTCTTATATAGTTAATATTATATAACAAAAGTTAATGAAAAGAACTGCTATGAATTTATGAATTTGCAAGGGAGTAAGGAAGGATTTATGAGAGGGTTTGGAGGAAGAAAGTAATGGGATGAAATTATGTAATTATATAAAATCTCAAAAATAAAAGAAAATATATTTATTTAGAACCATAAAGCTTAATGGGATATTTTCCATAAATTATTTTAAAAAAAAGGTTTTAAAAAAAAATTGTCAGGGTTTTTATGTGCTTGTATGTATACACATTGTGCCCAATCATGTGTACAAATATAGTCTTTAATTTTCAAATTCACACTGAAAAATGTTGATTTCCATCATATAAATTTAGATACATGATACATAAAATATATCCTATAAATTAGTTAGCAAGGAAAAGTGTTCCAATGAAGAAAAGTTGTAGTCTTTCATATTTCTATTTAATAAGAGGACAATTACCACAGCTCTCACTCTTCAATAATTTGTGAAGACTGTTGTATAAAATTCAATTAAGCTTTACGACATTTGTGGTTACAGAGTGTAAACATAACAGATGCTACAGTATTCAGATGCCCGGCAGCACTTATCTTTTCCTCTAAACAATTAATGTTGACTATATGAAAATGTAATACTACAAAATTAGAGAAAATAATTTTATTTTAAAAATAACAACTTGACAACTGAGAACACTTATAATAATACTCTAGTGTTTGTTTCGATCAGATATATTGTGCAAGAATGCAAACAATTTAATGACCAGGTATCATTTTAAATTTCAATGTTGTAGAAAATGAATACTAAAAAACTGACGTTGAGTTCAATTACTTTATCGTGGCATCCAAAGATTATTTCTTAGAATAGAACCTACTTTTCACTGTTCTGAGTATGTAAGGGATTATGTATTGGTGCTATAGGAGAGACGTCCAACGCTGAGATTTCAAAGACAAGTATTTATGATGCCACAAGTAATGTATTAATGTTTATTGTTTATGAATTTCATAATGCACATAATGTGTTTTAGTCAAGTACATTATCCACTTCCTACACTCCAATGTCTCCTACACAGCCACCACAAATTTATTTTATTTCCAAATTCGTGTACTGTTTTCAAAACCCCCTGATCTATCAGTGTGCACATGAATATAGGCCAATCTACTGAACATCAGCAGTTTAACAGGGGCCGTAGAAGAAAATTTATTTTCTCTCATACAGTATTTGTCAGATGCTCCTCAACTAGAGGTAAAACTTGTGGATCTCACTACTATCCAGGCTGGCATTTTGGCTGGCTTGACATCTGGGCCCAGGGGTCCTGCTTGATTTATGGCACCAAACAAGGACAATATGTGCAGTCATCATCAAACCCCTACCCAGATCTAGCCAAGGGACAGAACATTCTCCACCGTTAAGTGGAGACTGGGTACTGACTTTCACACGAACTCTGGTGCCCCATATTTGGCCATGTCCCCTTGATGGGGAGCCCCGATGGCACTCAGAGGAAGGATAGCAGACTACCAAGAAGAGACTTGATACTCTATGAGCATATACAGGGGGAAGAGGTCCCCTTCAGTCACAGTCATTGGGAAGGGGAATGGGGTGAAAGTGGGAGGGAGGGAGGATGCACGGGATGAGATAGCAATTGAGATGTAATATGAATGATTTTATTTTTCAATAAAGAAAAGAAACTGTAGTACATTTACACTATGGAACACTACTCAGCTATTAAAAACAAGGAATTCCCGAAATTTGTGGACAAATGGATTGAACTAGAACTGATCATAATGAGTGAGTTAAATCAAGTTTGTGTTTTCTTTATTGTTTGTGTTTCCATTTTAAGGCCTTGAATCATTTTATTCATTTCCTTCACCTCCTTGATTGTATTTTCCTATATTTCTTTAAGGGATTCATTTACTTCCTCTTTAAAGGCCCCATCATCTTCATATGAATATATTTAAGATTATTTTATTGTATTTTAGCTGTTTTAGGAGATCTGAGGTTTATTGTAGTGGGACATCTGGGTGCTGGTAGTGCCATATTGCCCTGGCTCTTATTGATTGTGTCCTTATGATGGCATTCAGGCTTCTTGTTGTCCTCGGCATTTGCTGGTTGTTCCTGGTGCCTGCTGGACTTCTCAGAAACATGGGAAGAGCCTTGGGCCAGAGCTGGATGTTCCTGGGCTCTGGCAGCCCTCCTTGAGATGGTGGGCAGGGCTATGGGCCAGAATCTAAATCTCAGGATATAGCCTTGAACTCTCCTATACTGTCTGTGTTCCAGTTGGGGTTATGGTGGTGGCAGAGGAGGGTCTAGCCATGGAGGATCCCGAGGTCTGGCTGGTCTCCTTGGGAAGGAGGATAGAGTTATGGGCTGAATCCAGATGATCCAATCCTGTGGCCTGAGAGACCTCCTCAGGAAGAGGGTAAGGCTGTAGGCTAGAAGCTGGGTGAACCTGGAACCTAGGATCCCTCCTCAAGAAGATGGATAATCTCAGTCGCAGGGAAAATAGTCTCAAGCATTTTAGCCACTTGTTCATTCTGCAGTCATTGAGTTTGACCTCCCACTACTCAAACACAGTGCATGTGGTATGCAATCTTGACTGAGAATATATAGCAGATAACTGTGTTTTAACTTTTTAAAAATGTGTTTAAAGCAGGCAATGGTGGTGCATGCCTTAAATCCCAGGATGTGGCAGAGGGAGGCCGGTTGATCTATGAGTTTGAGAATCTATGAGATTTCTTTTCTTCAATTTTCTTTTTCATTGTCTTAATATTTATGCATCTTCTACTTTCTTCCTTAGATTAACTGCAATACATTTTTATTTGAGTCAATTGTGAATAGTATTGTTTCCTTCATTCCTGTATTTTGTTTTTGTTGTTGTTTACATGTAGAAAGGCTACTGAATTTTGTGTGGCAATTTTGTACCCTGATATTTTAATTCACTCTTACAATGAAACCATGCTAAAACTAAAATTTAGTTTTGTTCACCCAACTAAGACACAAAAGTGTAGCCCAATATCTCTGATGGGCATGGACACAAAAGTTCTGTTAAAAACTGAGTTCAAGAACACGTGAAAAAGATTATCCACCATGATCAAGTTGTTTTCATCTCAGAAATGGTTCATCATATGTAAATCAATAATTGTAATTCAACACATAAATAGACTCTTGGACAGAAGGTACATACATGATCAGATCATTGAGTGCAGAAAGGACCTATGACAATCTCCAGCATCCCTTTATGATGAAAGTCCTGGAGAAACAAGAGTCACAGGGAGTATACCTCTGTTATTGTTATTATTTTTATCCACTGGTATGAATAACTCTTCTACATTTGGAGACAAGATTCTTTTTATGGAGCGTCTTAGTCCTGAAGACTCAATTCCAGTATTACTTGGTCAGGAAGATACGAACTCTTTTAGGAGAATGTTGTACATGTTCCATTTAACTCTGTGGCTAAGGGTGTGTTATGCTTGTTTCTCTGTGTCTTTTTTCTTAGTTTCTGCCCTTTGTTCATATCCTTCCAATTCTCTCATGGGCTTCTGAAGCTTTTCCTCTATATATTTCTTTGGGAAACAGTTTATATATTTTTATTCTTACTTTCTTTTTTCTTTTTTCTTTTTCTCAACCAAGCCTCACAGAACAGCCTATATTTGTAATCCTACACTCAATTTTTTATTGTGTGATTCTTTATATTTAATTATTAAATTGAATGACTCTAGAGAGCCACTTTGAATCTAAATCTCTGGGCATGCCTGTGATTTTCTAGACTGGGTGAATTCAGATATGTAATCCCACCCTAAATGTATGTAGATTCAATGTGCTGTGGTCCTCGACTGAGTGAAAATGATGAAACTATCTCAACACGGGTACACATTGCTCTTTAGTCCTGACTATGGATGTAATATGTCCAGGTACCGGAGAGTCCAACTGTTATTTCCAACCACTCCCTGTGATGGACTTCCCCTAAAACTGTATTCTATCTTCCTGTTTCTCCTCACAAAGGTCACCACTTCAGGCAATTTTTTTCCTATATTCTATTTGTACAACTATTTTATATATTTAACCTGTATATATAAAATGCACATGTTTAGTGTATAAAACAGATAACATGTAAAGACACCCACATTTTACTATCATATATATGCCATATATGGTTCCTCTTCATATAAAAGTCAGGTTTTTATTTGTTTCCAAGAAACATGCAAGCTGAGGAGCTCTAGCTTCTTGCCTTACCGATGCTACATTCAGAAAAAAAAACAAAAAACAAAAAACCTCACATATTATTTGAAGCTGTCTCTGTTGATCAGCATTGAGTTAATTTGCCTCTTGAAGTTGATTGTAGTGCATTCTTTGGACTCACAGGACCCGCAGGTGGGAGACCTAAGTATGGAGATACTGTAGCTGATTATAAATGCCTACATGGAGGCATTCTTGTTTGGCTGATGTATTTTGATTCATAGAATGATATCATTATTCAAAGTCTTAAACCAAATAAATGAGCCAATCACATTAGGTATTTGTTCATGTTTATAAAAAACAACAACAAGTAATACCATTTTGATAAAACTGTTGCTAAGAAATAGGGTTAAATGATATCCAGTATTTTCTTTGTGTGCAATTTCTTTCTAAGTGGTATAGAAAACTGATTAGCTCTTAATGAAACCCTGTTGCCTATGAAGTGATTTCCATAGATTTCCTCCCTTATTAATTGTTCTAGTAACTTTGCCAAAATGATTTATATAGAATATTTCATCTTGTAACAGGCTCTACAGTCAACTAATTGATTGCTGTATGAATTATGCATTTAAAACTGAAAGCAAGAAAGCATGAAAGATACAGCAAGGTCATTTTCAAACAAAGAAAGGTGTATTAACCAAAAGCTTATTGTAAAGATAGGCTTTATTTTTTTAAGGGTGAAATCTCCAAATTATATTGAATGAAAACTTCTTTCTAGTCAGCACTTCTCACAATATATTGGTAAATTGACATTTTGAGAATTTATAGCCTTAAAATAATTGCTGGAAATCAAAAACAAAACAACAAAATATCAGGGAAACAGTAATCCAGTGGGCTCCAATGTACTTGCATTCAAACTATATTAGATCTGATATGTTAAAATAGGCTTTATTATTTAAATTTTGCTATTTTCTTGATTTTCTATATAAACACACACACACACACACACACACACACACACACACACTACAGAATATAAGAAAACTCTGAAGTTGCACTTTTACAAAGTTCTGTGTTCTGCAGCCAGACAAAGCGTGTAACTTAATTAATTTTGTAAAGTTAAGAAAAGTATCAGAAATGAAATACAGATGTTTTGTCTGGGTCAAAAATATTGCCAATGCAGTATAATATAGATTATTATTTGCCAATAATTTATTAATATTCAAAAAAGTGCAGTTCCAAAAATAAGCAGTTTAATTAGGTAAAGGACATGATGGGACCTAGTGAAGGATTTCTGTCATTTCAGAGAATGTTGATGACTTTTCAAAAGGTAATTCCACTATCATTTATTCATGTTAAAAGGACATGATTTCTATATTCTGGGAACTGCATAGAGCAGAGTATATTTGTAACTCTCTGATGAAAAAAATCATGTTGAATCTTAGCCTTTGGTGTCTAAATGTTTTAATTTGATTACTTAACCATCTAGTAGTTGTTTTTCTTAAGAAATTTAACTTACTTGGACCTTAGCTCTCTAAGGTGAGCACAATCACACTGTCTGCCCAGTAAAATGTAGATGTAAGTAGGACCACAAGAATAAGTCAAAATAAGAACATTTTGGGTTTTCTTATTTTGTACTCTCTGCCACAACCCCATCTCCCATCACCCTGATCTTCCCACTCTTGTCTCCAGCCCTTCCTGTCCACCCACACAATCTGTTATATTTCCTTTCCCAGGGAGGTCTGCTTTAGCTAGTCCCTCTGTGTCTGAAGATGGAAGCTTGGGTACCATTTACATAATAACTCATATCATATTTATCTTACTGGGTCTTGGGATGAGTTTTTCCAGTTCCATCCATTTGTCTACAAATTTCATGATACTATTTATTTATTTATTTATTTATTTATTTATTATGTATATAGTGCTCTGCCTGCATCTACACCTATAGGTCAGAAGAGGGCATCAGATCACATTACAGATGGTTGTGAGCCACCATGTGGTTGCTGGGAATTGAACTCAGGACCTTTGGAAGAGCAGGCAGTGCTCTTACCCACTGAGCCATCTCTCCAGCCCCAATGATACCATTTTTTAATAACTGAGTAAAACCTGATTGTGTAAATGTACCACATTCCCTCTATCCATTCTTTGTTGAGAGACACCTAGGATTATTTCAGTTTCTAGCTATTATAATCAAAGCTTCTATGGCCATTAGTGAAAAAGTGCCCCTGTGGTAGATTGAGCATCCTTTAGTCATATGTTCCAGAGTGATGTAGCTGGATCTTGTGGTAGACTGATTCACAACTTTCTGAGGAACCAGAAATGTGTACTGCCACTAGAAATGGAGGAATATTCCCCCTTGCTCCATATCCTGCCAGCATGAGCTGTCACCTGTGTTATTGACCTTAGCCATTCTTATAGATGTAGTGCAGAATTTGAATATAAGCTTTGAATTCCATTCCCCTAATGACTGAGGATGTCGGACCTCTCTTTAAGTATTTTCTCAGACATTTGGGTTTCCTGTATTGTGCATTCTCTGTTCAGATCTGTACTCCATTTTTTAACTGGAATTCTTTTATATCTAGTTTCTTGTGCTTTATATATATATTTGGCTATTATTCCTCTGTCAATGTGGAGTTAATAAAAATGTTGTTTCCATTTTTTAAGCTGTCACTTTGTCTCAATGATCATGCCCGTTGCATTACAAGAGGTCAAATTTGTTGTCCCTGCTCAGGACTTGTTTACACAGCCATAGTACTCAGGTATCATGGATGAACTTTCTTTGATATTTATTGGAGCCAGTCTCATAGCAAAGTTCCTATTCCTCTGGCTCTTACAAACTTCCACCTGTTTCCACCGAATGGTCTCTGAGTCATAGATGCAACAGTTTTTTTGTATTTCTCCCATATATCACTTTTGTCCTGCTAATCCTGTCTGTAAGTCTCACATCTCCATAGTACGTTTTTAATTTTCTGATGTCTGTGGTTATTCAAAGTTATGTCCCTGAAGGTTTGGAGCTAGGAACCAAAGAAAAGAGAGATCATGCTGTGTCTGTCTTTGAGTCTACGTGACATCTTTCAATACAATATCTTAGAGTTCTGCATAGTTCTGAATAGTTTTCCGTAATATATATGTATGTACACACACATATATTTTGCATTTTCATTATCCATTCATCAGCTAAGTTACATTTAATTTCTTTCCATTTCTTAGCTCTTGTAAGTAAAATTGCTGAGAACTTTCTATAGAGTAGGAATTCAATCCTTTGGGCATGTGCTACAGAGAGGTCATGTGGTAGATTAATTTTTTAGCTTTCTGAGAGTTTTTTGTACAGATTTTCAGAATGGCTGTAATTCCATCAACAATAAATAAGGATTCGTTTTCCTCCACAACCCAGTGAACATGTACATCATTTGTTGATAGCCATTCTGGCTGGGCTGAGATGAAATATCCAAATTGCTCTAATTTGCATTCATTTCATTTCTAATAACAAAGCACATTTTAAAAGACTTTTCTTGGCTATTTTTAAATTTCTTATTTTGAGAACTTTCTATTCAGATGCACGGCCTATTTTTTAGTAGATTATCAGTTTTCTTGATTCTTTATGTTTTGATTACTTTACATATGCAGTGTTTCAATCTTATGTCAGATTTACAGTTGCCAGATAGTATCTCCCAATTTGTACACTTCCTATTTATTGTAATGACCATTTTCTTAGCTCTGAGACAATTATCAGTTTCATGAAGTCCTACGTACCCATTGTTGGCCTTAATTCCTGAGCAAATTGAGTCCTATGTGGAAAATCCTTTCCCATAGTTATATTATGTAAAGTACTGCTCATTTTTCTTCTGGTAGTTTCAGTATCTGAGATCTCATAAATTTCATTTATTCTTGGATAAATTTGGTGTTAGTTTTTGTACCAGATACTATATATAGGACTTAATTCACTCTTCTACATTTGGATAGCCAATTTCCTCAACACCAATTTTTAAGATGCTTCTTTTTTTTCTCAGATTATGTTTCTGGCATCTTTGCCATATATTAAGTTGTTAAAATAACTTTTATTTGCCTGAGGTGATTGTCATTTTGGAGGCTTACTGCTCCCATCTGCTAACTTAGGTCTAGTCCAGAAAACTTCTAGCATCCATACAATCTGGAATCTAGAATGTTTTCAGCCTTGAAGACTTACTGCTGAATAAGCTCAGCGTTTCTAGCTCTTTTTGAACTCTGCTGGCTGGTTCAGCTCAGCTGTTCTAGATGAAATTCTCTCCAAGCTCACAGGATTCAAACTGGCTTCTCTCAACTTCTGACTGAATTGCTCTGCTTGGTCTCAAACTAACCTAGCAATCTGTTCTGATCTTCTAGCTCCTTCTCACTCTCTGGCCTTGTTCTGTCTTTGCCTGTGCCTAGCTTGTTCCTTCTCTCTCTGCAACCTGTCTATATACAACTCTCCCAGTTAATTGCCTCCTCCTTTTCTCCCTTCGTGCTGTTCTCCTGAGTCCTCATTTTCCTGTCCCTTCTGGTGAGAGTCTCCTATCTCTGACTCATTTCGTCAAACTTTTTTCTGATTTGTCACTTTTTCAGGCCCTCAATTAGGTATAATTTTGAAATATGGGTGCTTCTTTCTAGAAACTAACTTTACCTTCATTGTTTGGGATTAAAAGTGTGTAATAAGGGTGTGTCTGTATTCCAGCCAAATGGATTAAAGGTGTGTGACGTGTCTACACTCCATGGCCCTAGGTCTTCAGATGTAATTCCGTGCCACAGCAGCCATGTTTCTGGAATAAATTCCTCTACATTAACAGGCTGAAGGCTGAAGGTATGTATACTCATGTTTGGGTCTTGGCTTTTGTTCCATTGGTCTAAGGGTCTGTCTTTCTGCCAGTGCTGTACTATTATTCTGTAGTATACCTTGAAATCTGGAATGCAAGCCCTCTGGCTTCTGCTTTTTTCCCCTCAGGATTGCTTTTTTTGGATATCTATCTTCCTTTGTGGTTCCAAATATATTTTAGGATCATTTTCTATTTCTTTGTTTTGATTTTTATTTCAGTAAAGAATGAAATTAAGATTTTCATTTGGGGGGCTGGATAGATGGCTCAGAGGTTAAGAACACTGCCTGTTCTACCAAAGGTCTGGGTTCAATTCCCAGCAACCACATGGTGGCTCACAACCATCTATAATGAGATCTGGTGCCCTCTTCTGGTGTGCAGGCACACATATGGACTGAATACTTACTATACACATAATAAATAAACAAATATTTAAAAAGAAGATTTTCATTTGGATTATATTGAATCTTGTAAAAATCTTTTTGGTTGAACTATAATTTTCAAAATATTAATTATACTAATCCAAATATTTCCTAGTCTATTTCTTGATCTCTTCATAGATTTATGGTTTTCATTATAGAAGTCTTTAAACTCGTTGGTCAGGTTTACCCCTAGATATTCTGTTTCTAGACGTTGTTTCTCTATCCAGCAACTTTGCTGAAATTGTGATCATTTCTGGAAGATTTTTGGTAGAATTTTTGGAATCTGGAATATCTTATGGAAAACATTACTTCATCTGAAATAATTTTTTTTTTTTTTTGCCTGTCTTCCTTTAATTTCTTGTCTTATTGCTCCAGCTAGTACGTAAAGCAGACTATTTAAAATGAGTTAAGATAATGGACACCCTTGTCTCATGCCTGACTTTAATAGGATTGCTTTAATCTAGAATTATGTTTTATGTGAGGTTTTAATACATAGATTTTATTGTGTTAAGGTATGTTTCTTCCAGCGCTGGTTTCTTTAGGACTTTAATCACGAGGACATGTTGAACTTTGTCACAGGTTTTTGTTACATCTTTTTAAATGCTTACAAAATTTGGGGATTTAAGTCCATTTACATTTATGGACTTAACAAATGTTGACACATCCTTGCAACTTGAAGATAAAGCCAACTTCATCACAGTAGTCAAGAATTTTGACATATATTGTATTCATTTTGCAAGCACATAACTGAGGATTTAAAATTCTTTGCTCATCAAGGATATTTGCCTGAAGGTTTTGTTATTGTCACTTCACTACATGATTTTGGTATTAAAATAATGGCTTCACCCAAGGAGTTTAGAAGTGCTCATTATGTTTCTTCAGTTTAAAAATTTAGGAAACATTGGTTGTATAACTAATAAAGTTCTGTTCTGACTTTCTACACACCTGGAGTTTGTTAGTCAGAGTGCTTTTTACTACTTTTTAAAGCTCATTTATTATGGATCTGCTTGGGTGGTTGGTATCTTCTTGGTTTAATTGGTTGGTTTGTATGATATATATTCATTTATTCCTCTTAGGTTTTATGTAGAGTATAGGCTTAAAGTACTCTTTTATAACCATATGGATTTCTTTAGAGTTCCTTGAAAGGCTTCCCATTCATTTCCGATTCCGTATGTTTGGATCATCACTTTGCTTTAGTTAGTTATATAAATGGTCTGTCAATCTTACTCTGCATTTTTGTTTTCTTTCTATTTCATTGATTTCTTCTCTTATTTTTATTATTTTTGTTGTCTGTTCTATTTGGAATTTTCTTCCTTTTATTAAATATAGATTCTTATAAAATAAAATCTGAAAGCACTTTCTTTTCAATTTGCTTGTCCTCAACTTTCCTCTCCAGCTCCTCTCCCACCGAGATCCACTCCCTCGCTGTCTCTTCTTAGCAAAGAACAGGTTTCTAAGAGACAACAACAAAATAAAATAAAATAAAATAAAAGTCATCATATCAAAGTTAGACAAGAGCAAGCACAAGAATCAGAGAGCTACTTTTTCAGGAGTCCCATTAAAGCACTATATGGAAGCTATAGTATATACGTAGATGACCTGGTGTGCTGACCCATGCACGCCCAGTGATTGCTGCTTCAGAGTCTGTAAGTTCAGTCTCTGTGAGCTTTGCTAAGCTGTTTTAAAGGGACTTGTTCTCTTGGTGTCCTTGATTCTCTCTGTACCCCTCTTTCCTTCTGCTTCCTCTTCAATGGATTCCTTGAGTTCTGAGAGGAGAAATTTGATGGAGACATCTTGTTTAGAGTTGTGTGTTCCACAGTCTCTGGCTATCTGTAATGTCTGACTGTGAGCCTCTGTGTTTGTTTCTGTCTGCTGCAGGAAGCCTCTCTGATGGCTAAACAAAGTGCCTAGCTATGAATATCGTAGAATATCATTATTGTTACTTGTTTTAGGACCAATAGCATTTTGTTCTACTCTGAGGCTCTGGCATATTTAATCTACGGTTCTTAGCCACCCAAGCAGTGCAGGTATGGGTTCCATTTCACGAAGTTGGTCGTAAATCAAAGCGGACATTAGTTTGCTACTCCCACATTGCCCTAACCTATTTTTCAGGCAGGACAGATTGACTTGATCCTACTTCTATTATAAAGTACGCCATAGCAAGTTCTTTTGATCTATTCCTGTAATCCATATTATAAAGAATATATATTACTGGGTGGGAGAGATGGCTCAGTGGTTAAGAGCAATGTCTCCTCTTCCAATGGACCAAGGTTTAACTTCCAACACCCACATGGTGGCTTACAGCTGTCTCTAACTCCAGTTCCGGCTGATCTGACACCCTCACACCAATGCCCATAAAATAAAATTTTAAAAAGAATATATATTCCCAATAGGAATACATCATTTTTTAAAAGAATATATATTACTTCCAAAGTATATTAAACTTCAGACCTTACAATGGTTCTGTCTGCTGAGTTTATGTTAAATAGGAGATACTGACCTAAAGAAATCAAATTACATTGCATAACGAAATCTAGTGCTGTCAACACAATTTAAGCAACAGTAGACCAATTTAAGGCATGTAGCTAAAATAGGTTTGTTAATTCAAAGCAGCACTTTATAAATGTTGATCATGGATCCTGCAGAACCAGTGAGCATCTTTTTAAGCTCAGTAATCACTTTAAAAAACCTGCAAAGTCCGGCAATTCCATTTGATTTTCAGGTTCAAAATTGAATCAAGAGAGAAACTATGGAGACTCGAGTTTCTCTCTGATGTTACTTAAGTTAGTTATGCTGTGCTGCTGTAAGCACACCATTCTACAGCCTTTATTGATTGTCAGCATTTCGAAATGTATTTCATAATTAAGCAAGAAAAAGCAGCACATATATTTTGTTTCAATAGTGCGATTTGTGAAAATGAATGCAATAAATGTGGGGAATTTAGATTTATCTGTTTTTCTGTTAGGACTATGGAAGATATTGTAAGAAGATTGCTAGTGACCTTCACTATTACCTGTACAGTCTACACACACTCTCAAGCAAAAATGACATTATTTTGAAGAAAATATCAACAGCATCAGTAAGAATGAACTAAAATAAAAAATCTGCCTTTAAATACAGGTTTTTCTTGTTGTTATTGGTTCTTTTGTTTGTTTGTTTTTTTGAGACAGGGTTTCTTTGTGTAGCCTTGGCTGTCCTGGATTCACTTTGTAGACCAGACTGGCCTCGAACTCAGAGTGATCTGCCTGTCTCTGCCTCTGGAGTGTTGGGATTAAAGACGTGGGCCACCACTCCCAGCTGAACACAGGTGTTTTTAGTAAGTATTTATCAAACCCAAGCTGTACTAGTGAGCTGCCATGGCACTAATTCTACAGAGTGAAATAGGACTATGTTTTCAAATCCAGTGATTCATGAATTGTACCTTGAGTTCAGTTCACAAGTCTGGTGAGTTGGCTCAATTAGGAAGCTTGCTGCCATGCTTAACAGCCTGAGATCGATCCCTCAAACACATAGGATGGAAGGAGAGAACCAACTTCTGCAAGCTGTCTTTTAACGTCATGCCCAATGTGCCATGGGTAAGTGTTCATGTGTGTGTGTGTATATACGTATATGTGTGTGTGTGTGTGTGTGTGTGTGTGTGTGTGTATCACACACACACACACACACACACACACACATGAGGGGGGGAGGGATAGGGAGCGGACACACATACAAATAAACATAAAATGAAAATTATTAAAGAACTTAAACTTGAAAACCCTGAATTTTATGCTTTTTCAACATTTGCCTTCTGCATGTCAAAGAACCAGAGATTTCTTTATTAGTTTTCTTATTTAAACTTAAATTTTAACAACAACCAAGAGCTCCATTTAAAGAGCATTATGAAATTTTGCTGTTATTATTTATCTTGAAATCATATCTGATCAAGATTTTTAGAAACTTTAAATATCAAATTTAAAACAGAAAAATATCAGTTTAGGGCAATAATAAAAATATCAGAGCTGATCATTAGTACTTTTACATTTTACCAAATGTTTTTTTTTTTACAATTTATGGAATGAGGCCAATAATTATGTAAAAAGAAAAAATCAGACAGCTAAAACTGTCAAAGTTAGATATTAAAATAGGAAAAATGAAATTGCATAACACATAAGGCCTTGTCCTTCAATAATTGTGTATAGTAGTTATTTAAACTGGTATATACTACCAAATATATAATGAAAATTAATGTCGATGTGTTGTAAACACTTAAGAAGGGGAGGTTTTCTTCTCTGGTCCATTTTCTATTACTAGTGTTTCCACAAAAACAAATTCAGACAAAAGCATCTTAAGAAATATAGAATATAATTTAATGATCCCCACTGTTGCAGTTGTAAGAAACCCTCAAAAATAATAGCAAATTAAACAGAGTAAAATGTAATTATGAACTGTTCTTTTTATTCTTTTTAATTTTTTTTTTTTTTTTTTTTTTTGCAAAACCACAGCCCTGCTTGAGCACTCATGAGGAGGCAAGGAGCCTGTTGCTGTGAACAGTCTGAAGAAGTCACATATCCCAAACCTGGGATTAAGACAAAATATATGTTCACATGAGACAACTGGGTTTTTTAAGACACCAAAATCTCACTACATGGAAGAGTTCTTGTTCCTTTAGAATTCTGGAGTTTGCTTTTCAGAACCCACATATCGTAGCTCACAGTGGTTCTGTAACACCAACTCCAGGTGATTCAGTGTCTTCTGGCTTCTTTTCATTTTAAAAAAAAATTATTTTATTAATTTATTCAGATTCACATCTCAATTGTTATCCCCTCACTTTTATCTTCCTATTCTTCCCTCCCTCCCTCCCTCTTTCACCCTTTTCCCCTCCTCTAGGTCTGTGACAAAAAGGAGACTTCTTTCCCCACCATGAGGTAACAGTCTATCACGGCTCACCTTGGTAGTCTGCTTATCCTTTTTCTGAGTGCCACCAGGCCTCCCCACCATGGGGAAGTGGTCAAATATGGGGCATCAGAGTTCATATCAGAGTATGTCCCTGCTCTCCAGCAGCTGTGGAGATGTCCTGTCCATTGGCTAGATCTGAGTAGGGGTTCTAGGTTTACTGCATGCATTGTCCTTGGTTGGTGCAGTAGGTTGAGCAGACCCCACTGGGTTCAGATCCGCCCATCATGGTGTTTTTCTTGTGGGTTTGTATGACCCTCTGGATCCTTCTATTTCCACATTCTCCCATATTTCCCTCACCTAGAGTCCCAGTAGGAAGTCCTCATATCTATCCTTATCTCCTGGTAAGTGAAGACTTTCATGGGACATCCCTTTTGGGCTAGTGTCCAATTATAAGTGAGTATATACCATGTGAGTCTTTCTGGGTCTGGGTTAACTCACCCAGGACAATCATTTCTAGTTCCATCCATTTTCCCATAAATTTCAGTATTTCCTTGTTTTTAATAGCTAGTAGTATTCTATAGTGTAAATGTACACTTTTTTTTGTTTGTTTGTTTTTCCATTCTTCGACTGAGGGACATTTAGGCTGTTTCCAGGTTCTGGTTATTATGAATAAGGCTGCTATGAACATAGTTGAGCAGATGACCTTGTTGTGTGGTGGAGCATCTTCTGGGTATGTTCCAAGGAGTGGAATAGCTGGGTCTTGATTGATTGTGCTCTTACATTGCCTTTAGCCATCTGATTGTCTCTGGCATTGGCTGGTTGTTTTCTTGCCCACAAGATTTCTCTGAAGTACTGGAAGAGCCCTGAGCAGGAGTCTTGGTGATAGATACTCCTGAAGCAGCCTTCCTCAGGATAGTAATTATGGTTGTGGACTGGCTGCTGGATCTCAAAGAATATCCTGCCTTTCTCCTCAGGTGGCTGTGTCCCAGTTAGGCCCACAAGAAGGGGGTTGGAGTGGGGTTGTCTACCCTGTATGATCCAGAGGACCAGTACATCTCCTCAGGAACCCTGGAGTCCTTCTCTCACAAGGGGATCTCCCAGAATCGGCAGCCCTTCCACTGGCTGGCTCACTCTGCTGTTCTGAGGCCAAGCTGCCATATACTGTGCACTTTGGTTAGGCACTGCCATCTTAGAGAGAGATCCGATATGCTCTTGAGATCTGGCCAGTCTCCTCAGGGAGATAGGTAAAGCCTTGGACTGGAGTCTGGAACCAGATTCACGGATCCTGGGAGTGTAGTTGCCAAAGGCTGAAACTCTACGCCACTGGAATTTAGAAGTTTTCCTCCAGGTGACCAGAGGCTGGAACCGCTCTGTCCAGGCACTTGTGGGCTCTCTTCTCACCTGAGAAACATGGACAGTGGCAGTTTGGAGTTCTCAGCACAACCTCTCACTCACTGTGCAGTCACTGCCAACATGCAACCCCAACACTGTGTCTGTGTGCTGGGTGCCATCATCTCCTGGAGTGTTTTTAATATGCTTGTTCAGGCCTGTATCTATTTGCTTGGTGTGACTTGAGGATGTTTCTTTACAAGAATATCAGGAGGATTCAATACTTAGTTTGTCAGAAGGGAACAACTCAAGCACAGTTAGAGGCTGAGAACACAAATATATATATTTTTAACATTCAGTATTTTGCAATGATTCAAGATTCTGTCAAACTGAGGTCATTTGTATAATACTGTAGCATTAATTCAACCTAAGGATAACCTCATAAGCCCATTGTTACTTTTAGTAGTTGAAGGAAAAGGCACACACACACACACACACACACACACACACACGCATGCGCGCATGCACACAGACACGCACGTGTGCATGTGCACACATGCAAGCATGTGCTAGTAATGAAAGAAGATCATAAGTAGAATCTCAATACAGGGAGGGTAAATTGTACTGATCTACTGTCAAGAGGGTCAAGAGCTTTTAGGAAATTGAATAAAGATACAGAAGCCCAGGAATAAATTTAATATTAGAGTCCAGTGAAGTGGCCCAGCAAGGGATGGTGCTTTCCACCTACCCTCATGAAGCAAGTTTGAGTCCCTACACTCAGAAATAAAGACTTACGTCCTGAAAGTGTTTCTCTGACCTCCACCCAGGTGGTGTGCACACTCAAACACACACACACACACACACACACACACACACACACACACACACACACACCACAATAAATAGATGATAGATATAGATACATAGATAGTTGTAAATAACAAAGGAGGTCAACAAACATATGATACTCAGATCTAAAAACATAATAAAGATGCTCTTTGGTGAATATCATTGGAGACCTCAACATGAGTTAAATCTTAGAGAAATGCAGAAGTAGACTTTGACTTACTTATGTGCAAGTTACATCTTGATAAATGTATAATCCCTGTGAAATAAAAAAGTCCTGTGTGACACAAGCAAGGAGGTTCTGTGGAGTGTAGATTTGTGTGTGCGTGTCTGGGTGTGTGTCCTTAGAACAGGTTCACCCCTTCTAGTCATCCTTCTTCCTGTCAGAAGGAAACACAGGAGAGAGAATGTTAAGTCGATCACTGATGAACTTTTATCATCAGGAAACCCCACAGAACCGTGGTTTTCTCATCTCTTGTATAATTAAGGTTTTTCTCTTTGACTGAAAGAACTACTTGTAAGACATAGAGCGATGGCTTAGCAGTTGTGAGCACTGGCTGCTCTTCCACAAAACCTGAGTTTGATTCCTGGTACCCATTTGGTGGCTCATAACTGGTTTCAACTCCAGTCCTGGGGGATTTGATGCATTATTCTGGCTTCTATGGGCACCAACTATACAACTGCTGCATAGACACACTTGTAGGCAAAACACTCATATGCTCATCAAATAAAATAACTTTAAGAATTAAAAAAAAAAAAGTTAGGGGTTAAACTGCTTGCAGTTAAACAGTTCCTGAAACAGTAAGACAAGGGATCTTATCTTAAAAGATCTGATCCCCAAGTGACCACTTTAGAAATGGTTTCTGAAGACTGTCTTCCTGAGGTTGGATGACAATATGCTAGCAACTCAGCTATCCCTGATTCCACGCAGTGTGGGCATCCAGACCTTTCCAAGGAGAGAATCCTGGGCCAGAAGTCATTGTTGTTAATGATGTTTGTTTTTCAGATGCTCTGATATGTGCTTAAGGTGAGGAAATATTTGGATGGTTGGTGACTTTAGCGGTTCATGACTGGATGGTTCGTTGGACCTCTGGTAATGCAGAGCTTTGTGACGGCAGAAAGACAAGACAGTGACATTTTCGTTTGTAATTAACAGGAAGCAGAGTAAAAAGCAAAAAGAGGCCAGGGCCAAGGTGTAACTTTCAAAGTCACATCTTAGGTACACGTCTCATACAACTAAACCTCACCTTTCGTAATTCTACCATCTCTCAATAGTCTACTAAAACTTTAATCTATCCATACATTAACCATTGATTAGGTCACATCTAGAGATGTGCTTTATTCATCTCTTAGGTTACCTTTAATCCATTCAACATGATGATCATGGTGATCCATTCAATAAATCCAGTCTTTAATAATAAGATTAATGAGTAAGAACTCTGTAAGGGCAGAAAAATTTGTGGGATTTTCTGCAGTAGAAGAAGCCTGCTCTTGCAGAGTGGACTTTCCTGAGGTCACTTTTCTTTCCTCCTCTTCTTCTGAGATCATAAGCAGACTTACATAGAGAGAGCAGAAAGCAGAAGTATATGGTTGTCACAGCCCATGGAAAGAGAAAAAGCCAGCAATTGATTCTGAGCAGATTTTAAAATTAATTCATTCATATTACATCTAAATAGTTATCCCATCCCTTGTATCCTACCATTCCTCCCTCCCTCCCACTTTTCCCCTACTCCCCTCCCCTCCCCTATGACTGTGACTGAGGGGGACCTCCTCCCCCTGTATATGCTCATAGGCTATCAAGTCTCCTCTTGGTAGCCTGCTATCCTTCCAATGAGTGCCACCAGGTCGCCCCATCAAGGGGACATGGTCAAATATGGGGCACCAGAGTTTGAGTGAAAGTCAGTCCCCACTCTCCATTCAATTGTGGAGAATGTCCTGTCCATTGGCTAGATCTGGGTAGGAGTTCGAAGTTTACTGCACGTATTGTCCTTGGCTGGTGCCATAGTTTGAACAGGACCCCTGGGCCCAGATCTGCCCATCATAATGTTCTTCTTGTAGGTTTCTGGGACCCTCTGGATCCTTCTATTTCCCCATTCTCGCATGCCTCTCTTGCCTAAAGTCCCAATAGGATGTCCTCCCCTCTGACCCACTTTCCTGATAAGTGAAGACTTTCCTGGGACATGCCCCTTGGGCTAGTGTCCAGATATAAGTGAGGATATACCATTTGAGTCTGTCCGAGCAGATTTTCTTAAGTGTTTGCTATGGAATGCAGGTGAAGACTGCCCTATAAAATAAAAATTTGTAATGAAGGTAGTTGAAAATACATAAAAATCATATAGTGCTCTTTTATATGTATAGCTCCAGTATAGCATATTCACACAAATATATAGCATGTCATTTGCCAAACAGACCTGAACACAAACCACTATTCTCTATTGTCTTCTCTCTACACAGATACTGACATCCCATAAACCAGTTTTGCTCAAAAATTTAATCACTTCCATGAGTTCGATATGTTTGGTTTGGTTTATTTAGATGGGGAGATTTAACAGTGGAACCTATGATGTATTAGAAGACTCTGAAAACTTTGTGTGAGCTCATAGAAACAATTTTAACCAATATTGCTTTAATATTTCCTTTTGAAAACACTAGAAACATATTTTAAGAGATAGAAGAGATTTTACTGACAATTTAAGCCATTGTTGACTTGTGTGCTTTTCTAAATTTAGTTTGATAACTTTGAGGGATGTTGTAAAGCTTTTTTTCTCAGAACTAAAATATCTCCTCACTGCAAGACTCAGTATGTAAATACAACTTGTCACGCTCAAGCAGCTCAGCTCACAAAACTTGCCAACTCTCTGAAGCTAAATAAATAGTTTTAAAAAAAAAAGCTGGATAAAGGAGTTGGTGCTTATGGTATCATCGGCTCAAGCCAAACAGAATTCAAGCATTTCCATGGGAAGTGGACATGACGTCTCATCTCCAGCTCAGCAGCAATTAACAATTGGAAGCTATCAGGAGAGGGGAAAGCCAGTCTTGAAATGGAGCCCTTGGTAAATTGGCCACCCTCCCGCAGAAAGCTACACATCGAAGATTATACGAGCAACACAAAATTGGACTTGATGGATATGAGAAAAAGAAGACACAAACTTGGGCTGGTAAGAATGGGGGTGCTGAGCCTGGGAGGAGTCAGCGGAAGGGTGAATATGATCAAGACACATTGTAAGATGTCCTCAAAATAACTTTTTAAAAAGATAAGCAGGAATTAAAGAGGTCTAAGAGAAACGTTTACCCCAAATAAACCCCAAAGAACTACATGCTTATGGTGAAGATAAAAAAAGAAGTAAATTCATTTCTCCAACGGGGGTAACCCAAAGACATACCTTAATCATTTTCCAGAAAAAAAAATTGTTTTAAACAGGTATCTAATTTGTTTAATGTCTCTCAAGAGACTGGCAAGGCAAATGCGACTCCTAGACCAAACTGACTTTATGTACAATTGCAGTTTATTTATATGTCATCTGTGATGAACTACAAGACCCATTTGCTTACTCAAAATACCAGGTCTGCATGCATGTGGTCCTTTTGTATGTTTAGATTGGTATAATTATATATACAACTGTGCATGCTCATGGGCTTGTGGAGACCTAAAATCAACTTTGTGCACAATTTCTCAGATACCATCTACTTTTTTTTTTTTTTTTTTTTTTTAAAGACAGCATCTCTCCTTGGCCTAGAGCCGGTAAAGAAGCGCATTGTCCAGATAGCCCCATCAATCCATTTGTTTGCACCAACTGTGCATTGTAGGTAAATGAGTTCACTACCATGCCCTGACTTTTAGAGAGAACTTGTTGCATCATGGTTGAATGACAATTTACAGAATGAGCTCCCTACCTATGCCCAAACGCCAGCTATGGAAGTATTTATTAGACATAATTAACATTTAAATTAATAGACTAGATAAATCATAATAATTTTCATAGTGTGGTTGAGCATCACCCAATTGGTTTAAATCCTTGTAACCAAAACATAGAGGTTTCATAAAGAAGCAGAAATTTGGCTTGGTGAATACAATTCCTTCAAATGCAACATAATCTTCATAATAGCTTGATCTAGATTTTTATTCTTGCTTTTGGTTCTCATATGTGTGTGTGTGTGTGTGTGTGGTTGTGTGTTTCTACATGCACACATTTTACTTTTTTTTTTTTAGCTCACTGTTGTATAAATGTCTATAAATGCATATGTCCATTTTCTGTTAGGGTTACATTGATGTGATGAAACAGCGTGACAAAAGCAACTTGGAGAGGAAAGGGTTAACTATGCTTGCGCTGCATCATTAGTTGAAAGTCAGCATAAGAACTCACACAGGTGCAAGAAGAGACTTGATACCTTATGAGCACATACAGGGGGAGGAAGTCCCCCTCAGACACAGTCATAGGGGAGGGGAGTAAGGGGAAAATGGGAGGGAGGGGGGAATGGGAGGAGACAAGGGAGGGGATAACCATTGAGATATAATATGAATAAATTAATAAAATAAAATTAAAAAAAAAAACCTCACACGGGGCAGGGAGGCAGAGGCAAGAACTGATACAGACGCCATGGAAGAATGTTGCTTACTGGGTTGCTCTATATGGTTTGCTGAACCTGCTTCCTTGTTAACCCAAGTCCGCCTCTCCACAGATGGCACCATCCATATGGGGTTTGGCCCTTCTACCCGAATCATTAATTTTAAAAATGCTCTATAGGTTTGCCTGAAGCACAATCTTATCGAGGCGTTCCCTCTCTCTCTCTCTCTCTCTCTCTCTCTCTCTCTCTCTCTCTCTCTCTCTCTCTCTCTCTCTGCCTCTCTCTGCCTCTCTCTCTCTCTCTCTCTCTCTCTCTCTCTAAATTGATAACACTCATATTACATCTCAATGGTTATCCCATCCCTTGTATCCTCCCATTCCTCCCTCCCTCCCTTTTTCCCCTTACTCCCCTCCCCTATGACTGTGACTGAGGGGGACCTCCTCCCTCCTTCTATGCTCATAGGGTATCAAGTTGGAGGCATGTTCTTAATTGAGATTCCTTCCTCTCAAATGACTTTAGTTCTCTCATGATAACACAAAAGTAGCCAGCACACCTATGCTTGCACATATGTTTTTAGGTAAAAATTTAATTTTGTGCTGCTTCTCAGAAGAAGTATGAAGAACAACCAGCTCTGGTGACAAGCGCTTTCTAACTTCTCATTCAAATGGTGTATGGATTCAAACATTAAAAAGTATAGCTTATCCACAAAACGAACCATTATGAATGAGAGTATTGCATACATTCAAGGCAATAGTACTTTACTCTGTTAAATTTTCAGTGATTTAGCATCATTATAGCCAAAGATCTTTCCTTTCTGTATTTAAAAAAAAATAGAAGCTGTGATATAATTTTGCAAACAACCAAGCATCTGCTTTGTGAACTAGTGACAACAGAAGATAATTACAACTGTCCTGACTTGTAACTCTCTTTATGTCCCAGAGGAAATGGTCTGCTACCCATTATTTGTCCTTGTGCCTTGACAGAAACATATTAGTGGAAACATCAGCTTTTTAGTGTATGCACATTTTATAATGACTCTTCTCTGCTTATCAAATCTCTTCTGCCCACATGCGCCTAAAATCTAAATTGAACAGAGATTAACTTTGGAAGTATGAGGATTTACTGGTGGCACTATTTGTTCATAAAATAATACGTGCAAAAGTGGAGCATCACTGCAATCATTTGAACTAATATAACAGGATTTTAGCCTCTTCTTGTTAAAGCATGCCATATACCGATCCCCAATATTTCTGGCTGGCTGGGAAATGAGACGGTAAATTAAGATCTCTGATTTCCAGCCATGAATAAAGAAGAAGAAGAAGATATGGCGATCATTGAGTTCTACTCTGATGCCTTCTTTTCACATGGCACTCTTATGTTTGTGCCTAACTCAAATCCATGTGACAGTATCTGGAAAGGGCCTTCAGGAAACATTTGGCTATGAAGATGATGTGTTCATGAGTGAAATTGCTGCCACTATAAAAAGAAACAAAATAAATGTTTTTTTTTTTTTTAAGTTGGTATGAGGATTCGAAAATAAGATATCTACACACAAACCATGAAGAGTGTCTGGTACCTTGATCTTTGACTTTAGAGCTTTCAGAATTGTGAGAAATATTTGTTGTGTGTGTTCTTGTTTCAGCATATTGGAGCAAGTAAAAGAGCAAGTATACGGGTACCCTGAAAGACTTGCTCCACACCCCCAAAATTAGGGTGCACCCTTTCAATTACTCTTTCAGAGTATATGAAAATACAGAATTTTAACATTCCATGCATGTATCTTGACTGTCCTTGCATAACTCGTTTGATATTTTTAATATTTGTGAGACATTTCATATACCTTATCTTACAATGTAGATGAAAACATGTTACCTCTTTCCTTACTATTTAGTGTCTTTTTAAAACATAGATATCTATTTTAATTTTTGAGTTGTAGTTTTTATTTTGTTGAGACTTTCATACATAAGTATTCTATATTCAAATAATTTTCAACATTTTCTGTTCTTCTCCCTTCAAGTTCTTCTGCGCCCTCAACTCTCTTTCAAATGTATGACCTCTTCTTTTTAAATTGTTATTATATGTATGTATTATGTATGTATGCATGTACAATGTGTGTATGTGTGCATTTATGTATGTATATTTTGTAAGACCCTGGCGGCCATTCATCCATAAAAAAATGACACTAACCTTAGGGCTTAGTTGTGCAGATTCTCAACTAACTCATCTAATTTAATCTGTCTTCTTAGCCCCATCCGGCTACATGGCTGGCTATACTTTCCAGGCCCATAGTTCTTTCCAGTCTGCTGGTGAAACGGCCTTCCGCTTTCTTCTTCCCAGAGTTCCTTTCTCCTCCCTGGAAGTTCCACCCTCCACTTCTCTCTCTGTCCAGGGACAATTTGGGAGGCAATATTCACACAATGACATCCAGAATACATGAACAACAATGAAACTGGGGGGTGGGGAGGCACAAGAAGCTAACACTTGAACACATAGTAGCTCCAGACCAACCCCAAAATATAAGCTATTGAATCTATTTATTGTTGCTTGTACATATATGTGCAAGTGTAGGATTACATATATATCTGCAAGTGTAGCATTACATAACCTATCAGGCAGCTTGTCTTTAACAAATACTGCTCTTTTCTTTCTCTCAGAATTCATTACTGGCCCTTAGGTTTTCAGCTGAAGTGGGGCTTTATGAAGATTTTTTTTCCCCATCTGTGGAGGCACATCAGCTGCTGTTATTGCTACACATGTCTTGTTTAGGCAACAATCAGTTATGGAAATCTGTAATGTCTCCATCTGCTGCATAAAGGAGCATCTTTGAAAAGGGCAAGAGCCACATTTACTGATATCCTACTACAGAGATGCTTGTACAGCCACGCCCACCCAGATAAGAAACGTAAATAAACCAAATGTCCTTCAATTGATGGATAAATAGTGGAAGTGTGGTAAGTGTATACATAGTGACTTTACTCTGCTGTAAGGTGAAATGAAATCATGAAATTTGCAGGTAAATATGTGGAAATGGAAAACACCGAGCGAGGTAAGGCAGATAGGAAAAAATCATACTCTCAGTTTTCTTTTACTTATGGACCTGGACTCTAAGTCTTTAGATGTTAGTAGATAGTCTGGGGTATCAGAAATCAGGGAAGTCAGTGGGGACCATGAAGGTAGTGAAGAGAGGGAGCTCTAGGCAGGAGCAGAATAGACGTGGATGTCATGAAGGAAGAAATGAGGAAATGCTGCTGTGTGGGGATTTAAATAGGGATAGGGGAAGAATAAATAATATTTGAAATATCTATAGAGAAACATTATTTTGTTGTTACTTTAATATTCTCTCTCTCTCTCTCTCTCTCTCTCTCTCTCTCTCTCTGTGTGTGTGTGTGTGTGTGTGTGTGTGTGTGTGTGTGTGTGTGTGTGTGTATGTGTTGTAATTATGTCATTTGGGGTAATAATTGGCCTCTTTCCCCAAAACCCATAGATTAACAAAACCCCAGTTCGAGGCACGGAAAACCTCCTTTTGAATTGTAGGTTAGAGGAGTTCAAGAGATGCCCCAATGTAGGCTGCTGCCCTTGCCCTGTTGTCTCCCAGAAACTGGTCATAAGGCCCTGTTGTTGAAGATACCACACATTGCTGATGCAGGACTGATTTGGCGGACTCAAAGTGGATATAACATAGAAGCTCCTTCCTTAGTTTTGCTCTTGAGGTATGTTAAGATAATAGATAAGTTGCCAAGTAAGAGAAGCAATCAATAATCATAATCAACTATGAAGCCTGCATACCACAGCAATGACACTCCTGGCAAGATGTTCTCAGTGTTACAGTTTTTATCTTGAGAACAACCAGCATCTGTCTAATCTGTATGATTGGATTTAAAGCTCACTCAATAGGAGACACTTTACGGCTGGTACTGTAAACCAAGCTTGTAGCTGGAGAAGTCATAGACCCTAGAGAATTAACATACACTGCTGCTTTTCCAAGCCCAGGATAACCATATTCTACTATCTTTCTGTTGCTTTTTAAACTTTTCTCTTGGCAATACTGTTCTAGCTATAACACCCAGTAAATCTGACAAAAGAAACATGCTATCTTCTCAGGAGATAGTCTTCCGTCTTTCACCCTAGTGTTCAGTGTTATCTATAAGTATTTGTGTAAATAGTATTTATCAGTTTGATGAAGTTCTGGTATATTCCTAGTTTCATGAAAGTTATTAATGTGAGAGAACTTTTTAAATTCAGCATAAAGTTGTAATTATTTTTTACTGTTAAGCTACACTTGTATTTCTTAGATAAATTGTTCTTGATATGTTAACATTATTATACATAAGATTGGGCTGATAGTTTAAACATTGCTTTTTCTAAATTCTGATGACTTGCTCACTCCTATTTCAAGGTATTTTGATGAAAATTTCTGTTAATGTCTTCAGTTTTCTGATAGCCTGTGAGGTACTTTTGCTGGCTGCAAGCTCTTTATGGTGCCTTCTTGGTCATATGGTGACTAGTATAAGCAATCTAATTATTGAATTCAGTATGATGCCAGGCTTTCTGCTTATTGAACAGATGCTTAATTAGATTTCACAAACACACACACACACACACACACACACACACACACACACACACACACACCCCACATATTTATACTGTCTGCTTATGTTTGATTGGAAATAATATAGTTCATCTATCATCTACTGTCTCTACATACAATGATTTTTCTTATACTATTTCAGTGCTAAATTTTATCATAAATTAAGTAATTAAAGTTTCAGGAAAATGTATAGAACTAGAAAAAACAATCATCCTGAGTGAGGTAAAAATAAATATAGCATGTACTCACTTATATCTAGATATTAGCCATTAAATAAATGATATCCAAGCTACACTCTGTAGACCCAGAGGATAGACATAGAGGATGGGACTACAGAGGCACATAGATCCCCTGTGAGGGGGGATAGAATAGAGTTTATGGGTGAACTGGAACTGGGAGGGTGTGGGGGAAAGGAGGACCAGGTGGGAAGGGGAAGAAGAGATGGATTTGAGGGGAAGGATGATGGGAGAGACAGCTAAAATTGAAGACAAACAAAAGAAAACAAAAACAAAACTCAAAATAAACAAAAGACAAGAATCTCAAAACGAGCAAACCATAAAAGCACACAAAAACATTGAGTCCACTTTATGTAGCACAAATACTCTTGAGCATGGAGTCTGTCTGCCCTGGAGTGAGGTGATGTTTCTATGGTCACATCTTGAGAAAAAAAAAAGATTTTTGTCTTTTCAGGACACAATTACAAAAAATAGTGTTTTAGTTAGGGGTGGGATTTTTGCCCACCGCTCTCTTTCCCATGATGGCATTTTGTATGATTTGAACTTGTGCCAGAATCTCTGAGAGTTCACCATCCCTGTTGGGTCTCGTTCCTTACAATAGTTATGTCTCCTCTTCTGCATAGATTTCTGAGTCTTTAGGGAGGGGTTTGATAAAGCCCCTCATTGCTTTTGATAATTAATGACTCATTGCCCCCAAATCTCTTATTCTGTGTATGTTAAGAAACACTTGTTGAGGCAGGTGCAGTGGTGCACGCCTGTGATCCCAGCACTCTGGGAGGCAGAGGCAGATGGAACACTGTGAGCCCAAGGCCAGCCTTGTCTCCAAGGTGAGTCCAGAACAGTCAAACATCCAAGGTTACACAGAGGAACCCTGTCTTGAAAAACAGACAAAGAGGACCACCAACAGCAAAACACTTGTTAATTACCATTTACTTAAAAAAGAGGCTTCTCTGATGAGTGTTGAATGATGCACTGATCTATGGACATCTCACGAAAATATTCCGTTAGAATTCACCTTACTCCTATGTTATTTTAGCAGGACAATAGCAGTAGCTTTTCCCCTAAGGATCATGACCTAGTCTCAGGTCCTTGAGCACTTTAGCAATGCCAGTAATGGATTCCATATCATGGAATGGACCATACATTCAATTTTAAAAGTAGTTGGTTACTCATATAACATTTGTACCAGTATTGCATTAATGTATTATACAGCAAGTCACTATTATAGGCCAAGGAATTCCTATCTGAATGACATTATGGATTACTTTTATCCTCTGTTACCATACATAATATTTCCAAATACCATGAACGCTGCTCAGTAGATGCGAACCTCTATTTGTGCATCGGTTCAATTTCTCTACATTTGATGGTATAAGTCAGTGGTATCTTCAGCAATAGAGCCATACTGTCAGGCGATGGCAGCAAACAGTAACATTGGCAGTAGTCTGTGATGTTGAGGGGGTCTACGGGACACCTGTGGCCAACGATTTAACAAAACATAAGCTATTTATTGGTACTAAGGATTTTAGGTGGTAGTGCAGGATGTCCCATTAGGGAGTTGACTGTAATATGCTAACTCCATTTAAATTCCTTTTGTGTGTGTATGTATCATGGGAAGCATGTACAGTAGTGGGTTTCCGTATGTCATTCCTAAAGGACGTATGTCAGTTGTGCTGTATTCCCACCCTTTATGCTGTCCCCCCTTTTCCTTCCCTCGTCTAATACTCCTTTTATGTTTTCCCCTTCATCACTTTATCACATTGATTTCTCCATCTTGGGAAGATCTCCAGCTCTTCTGTCACTGCTCCTAGTCCCTTATTAAATATTCAACCTCTGTTGTTATCCTAAATTAAGCAACATATCTGACGCTTAAAAGCTAGTGTTCACATACAAAAGGAAACATGTAATGGTTGTCTTTCTGGGTCTACATTACCTCACTCAGGTTGTTTATCTGAAATTTTTATTATACTATATATAGGGAAAATACTATAAGAATATTATATATAATATTTTGTGTAAATCTATTTTGTGAAATCTATTTTATAGGATATGAAAATGTTTTCTATCTTGTTTCATTTCAACTTGACACCAGCTAGAATCCTTTGGAAGGAAGAGGCCTCAACTGAAAAAAAAAATGATCCCACCAAACTTGGCCTGTCACCAAGATAATGATACATTTTCTTAATTAATGATTGATGAGGGTAGGGTCATCATGGGTGGTACTTCCTTGGATCTGTGGTCCTGGCTTTATGAGAAAACAAGCCAAGCAATCCAGTGGGAACATGTCAGCACTTATCCTTGGCCTCTGCATCAACTTCTGCCTCCATGCTCCTGTCCTGTTTGAGCTCCTGCCCAGACATCCTTAAATAACGGATTATCAAGTATAAATGTAAGGTGAAATAAACTCTTCCTACATTACTTTGCTTATGGTATATCATCACAGCGGCAGACTTCCTTTTTCCATAGTCTCCTAGATTTTAAGGATGTTTGATATCTGTGTTTTCATAGATTTAATATTTTCTTTGACTGGGCTCTCTGTCTCTTCCAACATATTTTCAAGACCTATAGTTTTCTCTTCCATGTGTTTTAATCTCTTGATGAGGCTTACCTGTGAGCTTCTTGTGTTACATTATAAGATTTTCTTTATTTTAGTATTTAATTTTTCCTTTTACTGAAAATAAATTTTTTCTTGTTATTGTATCAATTATTCATTTCACATTCCAATCACAGCCTCCCCCTCCTCTGCTCCAGATCCTACCTTTACTTGCTGTTTCCTCTGTCCTCCCCCCTCACCTACTCCCCATAGAAGGGGACCCTACCCACATACTCCAACACATCAAGTCCCATCAGGATTGAGAGCATCCTCTTCCCCTGTCCCCTGGCAAGGTCACCACACCAAGGGGAAGTGATCAAAAAGCAAGCAATAGAATCCATGTCAGTCAGCCCCCACTGCTTAGTAGGGACCCATATGAGGAGCAAACTGCACTTCTGTTACATCTGTGTAGAAGGTCTAGATCCATCCCATGCATGGTCCTTGGTTGGCGCTTCAGTCTCTACAGGACCCCCTGGGTGTTGGTTAGTTGGCTCTGTTGGTCTTTCTGTGGAGCTCTTGTCCCATCGGAGTCTTTTCTATGCTTCTCTCCACTTTTCCACAAGATTCCTGCACTCTGTCCAATGTTTGCCTGTGTGTCTCTGCAGTTGCTTCCATCAGCTACTGGGTGAAGCCACTCAGAGGACAGCTATGCTAGGCTATGCTAGGTAGAGGGTGGCCTCTTCGGTCTCTAACATCCTGCGAGTCTAAGTTTCAATTAGAGTCATCCTCATATCCTCCCAGGAGCCTACCCTGCTATGGGTCTCTAGCTTATCATAGAGAAGCCACCACCCAAGGTTTCTCTTCTCTGCACAAGCCCTCTGTTCTCACATCCTCACTCTCCCCAGGTCTGATATCAGCCTTCATTTTTCACCATGCTTCCTCTTTTACTCTGGTCTGTGACAGGTTCTATTGCTTATTCTATTTCCACTTCTGGGTGAAATTTAAAGCATCCTTCCTTGGTCCTCCTTGTTACTTATCTTCTTTGGGTTTCTGAATTGCAGTATGGCTATCCTATACTGTATTGCTATATCCACTTATAAGTGAGTACAGAACCATGTGTGTCTTTCCGGGACTGGGTTACCTCACTCAGGATGATCTTTTCTAGCTCCGTCCATTTGACTGCAAATTGCATCATGTCTTTGTTTTTAATAGCTGAATAGTTAGTATTCCATTGTGTAAATGTACCACAGTTTTGGGGTTGTTGTTGTTGTTGTTGCTGTTGTTTTTTATCCACTCTTTGGTTGAGGGACATCTTGGTTGTTTCCAGTTTCTGGCTATTACAAATAAAGCTCCTGTCAACATAGTTGAACAACTGTACTTGTTGTCTGATGGAGCATCTTTTGTGTATATGCCCAGAAGTGGTATAGCAGGGTCATGGGTTTGAGCTATTCCCAGTTCCTTGAGAAAGCTCCAGATTGTCTTCCAAAGTGGTTGTACAAGTTTTCACTCCCACCAACAGTGGAGAAGTGTTCCCCTTTCTCCACATGCTCAGCAGCATGTGCTCTCACTTACATTTTTTATCTTATCCATTCTGACAAGTGTAAGTGAAATCTCAGAGTTGTTTTGATTTGCATTTCCTTAATAACTAGTGACACTGAGCACTTCTTTAAATGCCTCTCTGCCATTTGAGATTCCTCTGTTGAGAATTCTGTTTAGCTCTGTACCCCTTTTTAAAAATTGAATTATTTTATTTGTTGGTGTTTAATTTTTTGAGTTCTTTATGTATTCTTGATATTAGTCCTGTGTCAGATGTATGGTTGGTGAAGATCTTTTCCCAATCTGTAGGCTGCCGCTTCTTGAGTTTTTCATTTTCAGTTTGGCTTTCCATAGTTCTATTTCTTTGTTAAATTCTAATTTTATATCTTCAGTTATTTTCATTATTTAATTTAACTGTTTGTATTTTCATAGTCTTAATTAAGGCATTTATTCATATCCTCTTTAAGGTCTTTAAATCAATTCTTTAAAAATAGAATTATTTATGTATGTAAGAACTCTATTACATGTAATCCTGCCTGACAGAAGAAAGCATTAGATAGAAGAAGGCATAAGATTCCATTATAGATGGTTATGAGCCATCATGTGGTTTCTGGGAACTGAGCTCAGAATCTTCAGATGAGCAGCCAGTGCTCTTAACCACTGACCCCCTTCTCCAGCCCCTTAGATGCATTCTTAATTGCCTTGTTTTTGAACTTCTTGTCCTTTGCTCCAGCTAAATTGTTTTTCTTGGGACCCACTGCATAGGGCACTAGCTATGTAGGGAGGAGGCACATTGTATTGGTTGCTCATGTTTGTGTTTTTGTGCTAGGATCAAGGTATCTGGAGTTATTACGTGGGTTTTTTTTTTTGTTTGTTTGTTTGTTTTGTTTTGTTTTGTTTAGAATAAAATAGATGCTTGGTTCTTTGTTTCCTGTTATCCCAGTCTGATGTGTTCACGGATCTGAAAACTAATACTTGGTCTTAATACTTCAGTTTTTGTGGTCACTCTGGGCTTTAGGTTTCAGACGCTGCGTAGTAGCAGTTCTGAGATTCCAGTTGGGTCTCTGAATTCAAACTCCAAACTGTGCCATATTCAACTAAATCATGTTAATGTATTGTGATAGACAACAATTAAGTTTGATAACATACTGTAAGTGGTGTTTGTGAAATTTGTGTTGGTTGTTCTCAGTCTCCAAATGTCTTTTCTGTGGCTCGCCTTTCCAATGAGAGTGTCCTGTGTTTGGCGTTCTATGATGCTCTGAGACCACATAGTCTGGGTAATGTATTCAGATTCCATCTTGATAAGTGAATTAGAGAAAGTTCTTATTCGGGACTCAACTTAAAACTATTCTTTTCTCCTGCCCCATTTTCAATGTTGTATATTCTATTCATAACAGTTAAAATACATAGTGGAGCTAACATATTACAAATAAATGTTATTAAAAACACTCTTCTGAGAAGTGTTGTTTCTCTTGCAAAGAAGATTAGTTACTAATCAAAATGTTCTTTCTTTCTTTTTCCTTTGTTGAGAAAACTTTAAGATCATTCACGCGATAATATAGCTTTGAACCACGTTTTCAAAGGGAAGATTTGGGAAACTGCATCTTCCCCCCAAAAAATTTTTTTTACCATAGTGCAAATTTTGACCATGGTTCAAAATTTCCAAATACCTTAGATCTAATTGTTCTATATTTTTGTTGTTATTGTTGTTTTCTCTCAACATGACACAAGTTAAATTTATCAGAGAAGATGCGCCTTATTTGAGAAAATGCCTCTTACCAAATTGCCTGTAATCAAGTCTATTGGGCATTTTGTTGACTTATGATTAATTTGACAAGGCCCAGCTCAGTGTGGGTGGTGTCACATCTGGGCTGCTGGTATGGAGTTGGATTATAAAACAGGCTGAGCAAGCCAGTAAGCAACATTCTTCTATGGCTTCAGTTTGTGTCTCCAGATTCCTACCATAAATTCCTACCCTACTTCCCTCAGTGATAGAATGTGACCTGAGACTTGTAAGCTGAAATAAACCCTTTCCTCCCCACGTATGTTTGTTCATAATATTGTATTGCAGCAATAGAAACATAAGACACTAATGATTCATAAAAGTGATTTTTAAAATAATCTTGGTATATAATTTCAAATCCACTATCTTTTAATTCACTTATGTTTCTTTTTGTTATAAGCTATGACAATATTATATTTTTCTATGTGAACTTTGTATAGCTTTTCAGAATTACTGTCTATGTTTTCAATGTAATATACTAAGTCTTTGCTTTAATCTTCTGGTATCCACCATGAAGTCTAAAGGTCAAAGGAACATGATATCAGAAATTTAATATTGCTCAGTATTAAAATATTGCATTATTAAAGCCCAAGAATGGAGCAAGGAATTTGATCTCTATGTAGGTTTATAATTTAACTCTTGACATTATTTTTTAATGATCTGGTTTCAGTATAGTGTATGCTTTCCTTCCTATAACAGTGGGCAGAAAAAGAAAATAGTTACTTAGACTCTTTCTATACAGGAAAGAAATACAACAGTACCAACAACCAAAGAGCAGTCATTGGTTCCCACTTATGCATGTTACCTTGCCATTGTGCTACCCAGGAAAAAATAGTGACATTTCTAGAGGTATTTGCTGGTTACATGCTACTTGAAATTAAATACATTCATTCCTCCCAGCTATTTTATAAATATTTGTAATAATTATAGCCTGTCTCTTAGGCAACAGTAAAAAAATATTTTGAAAAGAATGTTAAAATCTTAGTTGACCATCTTTTTAAATACTGATATAATCTTATTTTATTTAAAGCCACTGGAGAGAATTGAATACTGTGATAATATCTCTCTCTGAAAAATCTCTCTTCTCAGCCCTTCCAACAAGATTAATAGCCTTGAGGTCATTTAAAACTATGTGCTCAAAATCTCCTTCCCTGCTGTGTACTCAACATGTTTAAGACCATCAAGGCTGGCAGATACGGACCCAGGGCATCCTTCACAAACTGCTCTTCCAACCAAGGACAACACATGCCGTAAGCTTAAACCCCCTATTCAGATCTAGCCAATGGAATGGACAGCACATTCTCCACAGTTGGGTGGAGAGCAGGCACTGACTCAGACATGAACTCTGGTGCCCCATATTTGACCACTTCCCCTTGGTGGGGAGGCCTGGTGGCACTCAGGGGAAGAGTAAGCAGGCTACCAAGATGAGGCCTGATAGGCTGTGACTATATGGTGGGGGAGGAGATCCCCTTCTGTCACAGGACTAGGGGGAGGAGAATAGAGTGAAAGAGGGAGAGAGCAGGGAATGGGAAGATTCAAGTGGGGGAATAACAATCAAGATGTAATCTCAATAAAGTATTTAAATAAAAAATGTAATTAAAAAAGAGTACAACGTAAACAACCTTACTATGCCATGGATTTCCCATGTAATCAATTTTTCCAACCTATGCAAACTGCATAGAATTGACCTTAAATTTTGCACTGATGCTCCTGTCCCAGAATAACACAAATGCATATGTTCCAGGGTGATCAGTTACTGAAAGATGCCAACCTTTAAAAACAAGCATCCTGTCAATATTTGATAGCAGCATGCAAATATAGATTGATAATATTTGTGTGCTCTTCGGGGTTAGTTGGGGGGTCAGCAAAATAATTTCATTCATTGTGAAACTCTGCTGAGGGTTTCTGTAGAAAAGTTTTCCCTGTTACTTTTTCATCCCATGTTTCCTGTGCTGTTCAGTAATACAGCCCATTGGCTGGAAAGGATGACAGCAACAGACACACAGCACCGGAAGACAACAGGCAAGCCAAGAAGTACAAACTATGAACAGACAGAATAAAAAGGGAAAGAAGCAGAGAATTCACTCTTGGCCTAAGCTATTTGAGAAGGAAGTGGTTTTTAATTCCTTAACGAGGCATTGATGTAGATTTTTTTTAATTAGGGCACATATTTTGGTTTATACAAACTTTCCATGTAAAATATGATGTAGTGCATTCTATTTTAGCATAATTTTTCTTAAGAAGCTTCTCTAATTTTCTGCTCAATATAAAATAAAATTGTGTTGTTAACTATACAATGCTAATATTTAAACATCAACTAGGTGAGAGGTTTTCATGTCTTTAAGAAAAAATTTCCCTTAATTTTACACATTGTTAAATATTCTGCTCTCGGTAGGGATGTAGGCTATTCAAGAAGCAAATATAAAGCTTCTGAATTATTTCAAGCTGAAAAGTAGAGAACAGTCAAGGTAAATGAGAATAGTTTTATACATAGCTCAAAGTTGTAAAACAATGAGTGGATTAACAGAGTAAATTTAAAAGAAGCCCAGAAGTGCCATGTTCTTTATGGAAAGAATCTTAAATGGGTCTATTAAATGTTTCTTAATTTTGAATATAAAACATGCCTCACTTTTGACCATGTCCCCTGGAGGGGGAGACCTGGTGGCACTCAGAGGAAGGACAGCAAGTAGCCAAGAAGAGACTTGATACCCTATGAGAATATATAGGGGGACGTAATCCCCCTCAGGAACAGTCATAGGGGAGGGGAATAATGGGAAAATGGGGGGGGGGGGGAGGAATGGGAGGATACAAGGGATGGGATAAACATTGAGATGTAACAAGAATAAATTAATAAAAAAAAAAAAGAAAAAAAAATCAAAAAAAAAAAAAACAAAAAAAAAAAACATCATTGTTTTATAAGTTTCTTGGTGCAGAGGGCTCACCTGGGCTCACCTGGGCTCACCTGGACTCACCTGTACTCACCTGAGCTCACGTGGGCTCACCTGGGCTCACCTGGACTCACCTGGACTCACCTGGGCTCACCTGGGCTCACCTGGGCTCACCTGGACTCACCTGGGCTCACCTGAGCTCACCTGGGCTCACCTGGGCTCATCTGAGCTCACCTGCCTTCTTCTGGGCTCACCTGGCCTCACCCAGGTTGCTGATTCAGCAGGACTGGGTGGGCCCTGGGACAGACATTTCTAAGAAGTACTCAGCTGGTGGATGTTTTGAAAACATGTATAGTATACTTTCCAAATGCATAGGTACATGTATCTTTGCTAATTATCTGAAGGAAGAAAAGAACATCCCTACATAAAAGAAGATAAAATCTGTGGTAAAATGAGTAAATAGTACCTTGGGAAATTTGGCAGTTCTACACAAACTTTCTCAAAGGTGATGTTTTAGCTCAGAGCTGAACAGCTGCTCCTAGAGTTAGATGCAAACAACTGGGAAATATCTTTATTATTATATATTAGATGCTATTACAGAGAAACAATTAAGGATTAATTGCTCTAAAGTATGGTTTTAAATGAGTTGGTAATGTCCTCTTTCAAAATGTACATGCTTAATGTTGAATGAAAATACTTTAAATTCATATTTTCTAGGTGATCTCAGGATTAAATTTTTGGAAGTTGTATCTCATAGATTTTACAAATATAACTCTAATTCCATGAGTGACTATGTGTTAGGAATCTGCTCCAGTCTACCTAGCTGTGATGCCATTGCCTACCTAACAAGGGGGTGTAGCCACGCCCAGGGCTATATAAAAGGGCAAACCCTCCTGTGGCGCTCTCCTCTCCCCCCCCCCGCCCCGGGATCCTCCTGCCCCTTTCTTTCTCCTTCCATGCTCATTTAATAAACTCCTCTATAACATAATATCTGTTGCCTGGTGCCTTATTATCTTATATATTATTATATATTATTAAATATAAAATTGGTGACTGTGACTCCGAAATGAAACTCAGAGGACCATTTTGTTGTCAGGGGAAGCCATCTCCCTTTACTGTCTGTAACAAATTTCCATAAGTCCTGTCTTCCTCTCCTACTTCCTACTGCCTCAGACTAACCTAGAGGTGCTTTCCCCAGACCACCTGTGGAGAAGCCTTCAGGACATGCTTCAAGACCACTGCTGAGGTAAATGGATGCTCTCTTTGTCTCAGTTACCTAACCCTAGGGATCCTAACCTTGGCTCCTAGAGCACTCAGGCACTGGGCTTCCTGTCCGTGCTGCCTGTGCCCAGGAATGGTGTGGGAGCTAAGCCTAGCCAGGTTAAAAAAAAAAAAAAAAAAAAAAAACCTTGCATGGTTCATTAGAGATGGGTGGGAAAAGAGATGACACCCCACTGGGGTGCATGCCAGGTGGTCAGATGGCTCCTACTACTGCCACTTCCTGTTTCATGACCATCTTGTGCCTCAGCATTGTTCTAAATGTTTTGTTTTGGTTTTGGAGACAAGGTTTCTCCGGGTAGCCTTGGCTGTCCTGGACTCACTTTGTAGACCAGGCTGGCCTCGAACTCACAGCGATCCACCTGCCTCTGCCTCCCGAGTGCTGGGATTAAAGGTGTGCGCCACCACGCCCGGCTAAACATTGTTCTAAAGTGACCCAGACTATTTTTGGGATGCTGTCCTCTTCCATTTTAAAAATTCTTTACACATGGCCTGGCCACATGACTGCCTGTTTCCCACCACAGGTATGCCAGAGATTCACTGAAGATATGCAAGTGTGACTCCTACTCCCGAAGCCCCTCCTACCTGAAGGTGGGCCAGGGAAGGCCAGGGGTGGAGTCAACCACCCACATGCAGTTACCTTCTCCAGATGCTACAATTCCTTGCTAAATCCCTGGCTAAGACATTCAAATACACCTTGCTCTCGGCTAAAAACTGCCTTTTTTCTCTAAGACTATACTTTCCAACTTCTAAAAATAAAAATTGTCTCTGATTTCTTTTTCTACTCTCAAAAAATTGTACAGTTGTTTGTTGGGTATATGATTGCTTCTTGGATGTGTTTTTAGTCCTGATCCAAAATGTTTTTGTGTCTAATTTATGTCTTTACTAATTCCTAGACAAGTAAATAAATGTTGTTCCTCCTGTTACCAGCTAACCTGGATTCAACCATTCCTGGCTAATGGGTTTGATACGATTTATAAATTATTCTATAATGTTCTGCTGTGTTGACATTCATTTGTTTACAATGTTAAAATGTAAACCCCTGCCTTAAAACACATTTAGCCTAAAATTCTGAATATAATGTTAGTTATCATACAAAACTGTTCTGATCTTTTTGGACTATACTTATGTTTTTAACTTTCTTAGTGGCAGTGCCAGATATGGGGTTCAATCTGTAAAGTGGACTTTAAATCTAATCAGATAGTGGTTTGTACAGAACATTGGTGCATCAGTGAGTGTCTTATCGGGCTAGTCATTTATATAGCTTTCAAGAATCACAACTGGGAAAGACTAGTAATTCTACTTCTTCCTTAGCAGCATGCATAGTAATGCCTCCCAATAATTTGAAATCTAGGCAGTAGTAATAGTTTTCAGGTGAGTACAAGCTTGATTCCTCCACATTCGATGATTTAAATATATGGTGTCATCAGCAACAAGGTCGTAACAGACCCAAATAGAAAAGAAAGAAATCAAATATCCTTATTTAGAGATTATATGATTTTATACATAAAGACTCTAAACACCCAACTGGGAAATTCCTACAGCAGAGAAAAGTTCATCAGCTTAGGAATATACAAATGAGCATCATCAAATCAGTAGACTTCCATATACGAATGATAGGCATACCAAGAAATCAATTAGAAAATCAATTTCATCAGAATGCTTAAGACATATCTTGGAATAAATATAAGCAAGGAAGTGAAAATATTATATAATAAAAACATTAAAACAATAAAAAAATCAAAGAGGATCCCAGAAGATGAAAAGATCTCCCATGATCATAGATTGGCAGTATTGATATCATAAAATGGATATTCTATAAAAGCAATATTGAGATTACATTCAATCTTCATCATAATCCAATATAATTCTTCACAGAAATTAAAAAAGTAGTCTTAAATTTCATATGAAAACACAAAAGGCCCAGGATTCTCAAAAAGTCTCAAACAATAAAAGAATGGCAGAGTTATCACTATCTCAGATTTTAAATTATGCTATAGAGCTATAGTAATAAACTTAGCATGGTTCTGGCATAAAAATATACACATCAATAAATGTAATAGAATTGATAACCAACATATCAACTCATAGTCCTACAGTCATCTGATTTTTGACAGAGTCCAACAGTACACAATGAAGACAATACAGAACATACACAATATAGGATGGTAGTCAAACATGGTGAGGAATGAATCTTAATTCTATATTTTATCTTATTCAACTACAAATAAATCAAGGACCTCAATATAAGACCCATTACCATGAATCATATAGAGGAACATATAGGGACTACATATAAACATATAGCCCCAGGAAATAATTGTCTAAACAAGACTCTGATAGATGAAGCATTAAGACCCCAGATTAACAAATCTGATTAGAAAGGCAGCTGATGCAATGGGAAAAATATTTGCCAAATACACGTTTGACAGTGGGGCATTGTAACGAGGTTTTAAAAACCCTAAACATCAAGAATACAAATAACACAATCAAGAATGGTACATGTAACTAAACAGAGAGTTCTCAGAAGATGAGACAAATGGTTTAGAAACATTTTAACTTTGTTTCAAATCCTTAGCTTAGGTAAATGCAATAGTCCAATTAGAATTGCCAAGATCTAAAAAGCAAATTGCTACTTCAATTAGAAATTAGATTTATATCTTTTACCTTGTAGAAAAACAATTCAAATGGATCAAAGACTTTATTTAAAACTCAAAAACATCACTAAGTTCTTAAGTGTATATTTGTCCTATCTCCATGTATCCATAAGTATAATATACACAAAAAGAAATGTAAAATATTTATAAAATATTACTCATGAAATAATTGTAGTAATAATATTGAAAAGTTTTTGGTAAGCATGGGGGGAAATATAGAAAATTAATCTCACATGGTTTTCTTCTGTTAAGAATCTAGATTATACTGAATATACACATTTGCCCTTGTTCTTTTCCAAGCTGATAGACAAGTGGGTAAAACAATGGCATGGTCAATGGGCTAGTATTTGTAGTTTTGATAAAAACCGTTGTGGTCAATGGACTGTGCAAGAGAAATCTGGCAATTAGTGCAAGTGAATTAGCTAGCCAAGACTTCAAACTCAAATACTAATGGAAAATATATTTAAATGTTTTAAAAGTAATTTTAATATCTAAAAGAAAATATGTTTAATAGTCTTAGCCATCAGGGAAATGCAAATTAAACTACTTTGAGTTACTACCTTACTCCATTCAGAAAGGGTATCTTCAACAAATATGTCAGCAAATCAACAAATGTAGAAGTGTAGTTAGAAAACAAACAAACAACTCATACTCTCTGTTGGTAGAGATGTAAATTAATACAGTCATTGTGGAAATCAGTGTGGAGGCTCTTCAAGCAACAAAAACTAGAAATATTATATGACTGCTAAGCAAATATCCCCAGAGATCTCTATACCATTTACACCCATGTTTATTGTTGCTTCACTCACTATAGCCAAGAATTGGAATCAATCTAGGTGTCCATCAACAGATGAGTGAATGAGAAAAATTTGGTATTCTAAAATGGAATACTACTATACTATTCTTAAGAAAAATAAGGTTAAAATTACAGGACATAGATGGATAATAATTAATGACACACAATCTCAGAAAGAAAAAGTATATATTGTGGAGTCTAGTATATGTATGTATGTCAACAAATGTTTATATGAATACAGTATAGCAGTAGGATACTTTCAAACACATTGATGGGTACATAAGGTAGGGCAGGGTACAACACAGGAAAATAAACTCCACTGTAGTCCTTAGATGCTGCCTGACAGCATTCTTAGACCTTTGGTTGGTGTAAATGTTATACATTTTTATAAATGTACACATATGTAATATATAAAGCAACATGGGTTGCTTTAAAAAATTACAATCTGTATCTGTTAGTCATATGATATTAAGTCAGACACAAGTATAAGGAAGGAATTCTTATTTAGAGATCAAAAAATAGTTCAAAATTCAATGTGATTAAGCTGTTGGCCTACAGCGTCCTAACTTCCATATAGCATATCATTGAAGTTATATAATTCAACTTTTGCAGAGAACGTGTTTTTCAAAAAAATATCCTTTAACTCTAAAACAAAGGCAAAAGAAAAACCTTTAAAGATGAATGAAGATTTCCATAAAAGGGCAGCCGTTGATGTCTTTTGTCAATATAAAAATCCATCACTAAAATTGCTGGCCTCACTTAGAGACTGACAAAAGGATTTGCCACAGCTGCTGTCACCCCTTCCCCGTTTTTTTTTGCAGGTAGCTCTATTCATTATTCTCTGTAATGAATTTCAATTATTCATCTTTAAGTTTTTTTTTAAAAAAAAAACCATCCAGAATGTACAAACTAAAAACGAGTTAAATTCTGAACATTACAGGATAACTTAAACTTATAGTATAATTTAGATACACAACTAACTAACTAATATGACAAGAAAGTGCAATCAATCAGTTAGCTCACTCCTAAGCCAGCTTTTCTAAAATTACTTTGAGCTGTAGAACAACTTTGAAATCTCTCTTATGTTTTTAAATATGTTCAGTCACCCTCTGACAATTAAGTTGTGTCCTCTTTTTCTTTCTTCTGGGTAGTTAAGCCAAAAATCTGCCAAACTTTATCTTCTTAAAGACACAGCTCTTAGATTCATTAAATATTTGTATCATTTTCTTTATTTCTATTATGTTGATTTCTACTCTGATTTTGACTATCTCTTCTCATTGACTGGATTTGAGTTTGTTCTGGGGTTTTCCAATTATTTAATTGCATCATTAAGGCTTTAATTTGTGTTCTAATTCATTTATATTTTTTAGTTTTTAATTTACTCACTTTATATCCTGATTGTAGCCCTCTCCCTCGTCTCCTCATGGTACCACTATCCCTCACTCATACCCCCTTCCCGTCCCTTAATTCTCAAAGTGAAAACCCTCTTCCTCTATCATCTGACATCAGCCTACCAAGTCTCATCTGGATTACCTGCATCCTCTTCCTCTGTGGCCTGTTAAGGCCACCCCACCAGGCGGAAGTGATCAACCAGTGAGTACCAGAGCCCATGTCAAAGGTTAACCCTACTCCCCATATTAGGGGACCCACAAGGAGACTGCTTTCTATTGACTACATCTGAGCAGGGGGGCTAGGTCCGTACCACGTATTGTCCTTTGTTGGTGCATCAGTCTCTGCATACTCCTAACCCCAGGCCCAGGTTTATTGGTTCCGTTGGTCTCCTTGTGGATCTCCTGACCTCTCGAGATCCTTCTATCCCCCAACTCTTTTATAAGATGTCCTACATTCCAGTCCAAAATTTGGCTGTGACTTTCAGCATCCAGTGTCTATTCTATTTGCCCTTCTGAATGAGAATTAAGCATCCTCCCTAGGGTCCGCCATGTTATTTAGCTTCTTCAAGTCTATGTATTGTAGTGTGGTCATCCTGCATTATGTGACTAATCTGTATATAAGTGAGTATATACCATGTGTGTCTTTCTGGGTCTGTGTTACCTCACACAGGGTGATATTTTTTTTCTAGTTTCACCATTTGCCTGCAAACTTCAAGATTTCTTTGTTCTTAATAGCTGCGTAGTATTCCATTGTGTAAATGTACCACAGTGTTTTTATGCGTTCTTTGATCGAGGGACATCTAGGTTGTTTCCAGATTCTGGCTATGAAGAAGAAAGCACCTATAAATAAAGTTGAGCAAATGTCCTTGTTGTATGGTATAGCACCTTTCAGGAATAAGCCCAGGAGCGGTATGGCTGGGTCTTGAGACACAACTATTCCCAATTTTCTGAGAAAGCACCAGATTGATTTCCAAAGTGGTTGTACAAGTTTGAACTCCCATCAGCAATGAAGGAGTATTCCCCTTTCTCCACATCCTCACCAGCATGTGCTGTCACTAGAATTTTGATCTTAGCCATTTTGACAGGTGTAAGCTAGGATATCAGAGTCATTTTGCCTTATAGTGTCCTTTGCCTTGCAGAAGATTTTTGGTTTCACCAAGTCTCATTTATTAGTGGTTGATCCGAGAGCTTGAGTGTTTTGGTATTCTGTTCAGGAAGTTGTTTCCTGTGCCAAGGAGCTCAAGGCTCTTCTCCACTTTTTCTTTTAACAGATTTAGTGTGCCTGGTTTTATGTTGAGATATTTAATCCACTTGGACTTTAATTTTGTGCAGGGTGATAAATAAGGTTCTATTTGCATTTTTCAACAAGTAGATATCCAATTAGACCAGCACCATTTGTTGAAGATGCTACATTTTTTCCATTGAATGGTTTTGGCTTCTTTGTCGAAAATCAAATGTCTTTAGGTGTGTGGGTTTATTTCTGGATCTTTGATTCAATTACATTTACCCACTTGTCTGTTTCTCTACCAGTACTATGCTTTTTTTCATTATTGTTGACCTATAGTAGAACTTGAGATCCAGGATGGAGATTCCTCCAGATTTTCTTTTACTGTATAAGACTGTCTTAGCTATTTGAGTTTTTTTTTTTTTTAAATGTTTGCCTTTCTATGTGACTTGTCCTTTTTCTCTTGCAGCTTTTAATATTCTTCTTTGTTCCATATGTTTGGTGTTTTGATTATTATGTGGTGGGAGGATTTTCTTTTTTGGTCCAATCTATTCTGAGTTCTGTAGGCTTCTTGTATGTTATTGGTATCTCTTTCTTTTAGTTTGAGAAGCTTTATTCTATGAATTTGTTGAAAATATTTTCTAGGCCATGGAGCTTGTATCTTTTTTTTTTTTTTTCTATTCCTGTTATTCTTAGGTTTGGTCTGTTTATAGTGTTCCAGATTTCTCCCATGTTTTGTGTCAGAAAATCTTTAGATTTAACATTTTCTTTGACTGATGTATCAAATACTTCACCTGTGTCTTCTCTACTTGAGATTCTCTCTTCCATCTCTTGTATTATGTTGGTGTTACTTGTGTCTGCAGTTCCTGTTCTCTTCCCTTGGCTTTCCAACTCTAGGGTTACTTCAGATTGTGTTTTCTTTTTTGCTTCTAATTCCATTTTTAGGTCTTGAATAGTTTTATTCATTTCCTTCTCCTGTTTGCTTGTATTTTCCTGAAATTCTTTAAAGGATTTATTCAATTCTTTGATCTGTTTGAATGTATTTTTCTGTATTTCTCTGAGAGATTTATTATCCTCCTTCAAAGCTTCTATCATTTTCATCACCTCAGATTTAAAATCATCTTGCCCTTCAGGGGTGTTAGTCTTTTAGGGATTGTTGTGGTAGGACCACTGTTTTTCAGTAATGTCATACAGCTCTGAGCTTTTTTGCTTCTGTTCTTATTCTGGCCTCTAGTCATGTGGTTGTCTCTGGTGTTAGTAGGCCTGCCTGTGTCCCACGTGGGCTAGGCATGTTATGAGCAGGAGAAAAGAACTCCAAGCTCAAGCCCACTTTCTAGGGCTCCCCAGAGACCTTCTCAGGATCGTGGACAATGGGGGTTGGAGTCTGACCTCAGCTAAGCTCTGCTGTGTTTCCTGTCTATTTGGCCAGGAAAGTGAGGAACAGGGTGAGAGTGTGCCAAGCTAAAAGCTTCTCAGATGCACCACAGGTCTCCTTGGTATGGTGAACAATGTGGGTTGTGTCCCACACCTGACTCACCTCTGTGTTCCAGACAGGCCAGCCAGGTAATAGGGGAGATACAAGCTGGTAGTTTCTTGGATGCACCACAGGCCTCCTCAGCTGGCTGAGTGTCTATATCTCAAATGGGCCAGGCTTTAAATGGGCCCTTGAAGGTTTTTGCTTGTTTGTTTTCTGTTTTGTGTGTGTGTGTGTGTGTGTGTGTGTGTGTGTGTGTGTGTGTGTGTGTGTGAGCTTCATCTTCATTTCCATTTAGTTCTAGGGAAATTTCAATTATTTTAAATATTTCTTCTCTGACTCATTCATCTGCTAGCAATGAACTATTTAATCTCCATGGCTTTATGCACTTACTAGAATTTTTTACTGTCAGTTTTAAGTCTTATTGCATGATGGTCTGCTAAGATACAAGGAGTGATTTAAATATTTTTAAATTTATGAAGATTAATTTTGTGTCACAGAATTTTAGAAAATTTCTGCATAACTGTATATAATGTGTATATTTTTGGGGTTTGGTGGGATATTCTGTAGATATCTGGTAATTCCATTTGATGTATGAGGTCAGTTAATTCTGGTGTTTTTCTGCTTGGTTTTGCCAAATATTTTGTCTGTAGTGAATCTGATCCTCAACTTAATGCAGTAATCATTACTCAAAAAGTTATTTTTAATTCACTGGTATAAAATTGTGTATATAGATGCAAAATAAGTTTAATTTTAGATACATTGGTATAGAATTCAAATTGAAGATTATTCTTCATACACGTGTATATTCCTACTCTAATATGCAGTACCGTGCCCATACAATTCAATTATATACAAGATTTACTTCCAGGGCTTTGAAAGTGCTATTTTGGACTATTTAGGAAAAGTAAGTTATACAAGTTGTTAGTTGAGCAAATCATGGTCATATCAATTACTAGTCTATTTTTACCACAAGAATATATATCCTAGGTATGACAGATAAATATGACTCTGTAGAAAGATAAGGTAAAATAGTTAGATAAGGTCTTCAAGTGCCTCAGAGACATACAGAATATGGCATTCAAAGATGTTTTTTATTATTTTGAAGATATATTTACAATGAGACAGATTAACTCTTGAAAAAAAACCTCAGCCTACCTCAAAGAGGATGATGAGCATCAAAGAACAACCGTGTGGAGATACCTTCTATTGTGGCAAATCAGTAACCGGGCAAAATGTCCTCGTTTCTACCACAGACAGAATTCTGCTTTAAAAGGAGCAAGTTTGGATGCAGGCAGAGTCAACAGCCAAACTCTGCCAAGACAGGGTAAGCAAGTCCTCAATAGCTCCTTCCTCACAAATATGTCTGTCAGACATATTGGGCCAGAAGGCTCAAGAAGATGCTCCAACATTATAGAGAGTTTTGGGTGACTGCTCAGGTAGCAAACTGTCTCTGTCATCTTCTCATTTGGAAATCTACTAACCTGCACTCCTGACATAAAGGAAGAAATAAAGAATTTAAAGATTTTTTAGAATTCTATGAAAATGGAGGCACAGCATACAGAAACCTGTGGGACACAAAGAAACAGTACTAACAGGAAAATTGATAGCACAAAGAACCTTCATAAAGAAATTGAAGAGTTCTCATACCAGCAATTTTAAAGCATACATAAAAGCTCTAGAAAAAAATAGAAGCAAACACCTAAGAGGAGGAAATGGCAGAAATAATCAAACTCAGAGCTGAATCAATAACATTGACACAAAGAGAACACTAGAAAGACTAAATAAAACCAAAAGCTTGTTCTTTGAAAAAATTTATACGATAGACAAATTCTTAGTCAAAATAGCAAAAAGGCTAGAGAGAGAGAGAGAGAGAGAGACAGAGAGAGAGAGAGAGAGAGAGAGAGAGAGAGAGAGAGAGAGAGAGAGAGAGAGAGAGAGAGAGAGAGAGAGAGAGAGAGAGAGAATATCCAAATTAACAAAATCAGAAATGAAAAGGGGGGACATAGCAACAGACACTGAGGAAATCCAAAAAAATCATTAGGTCTTACTTCAAAAGCAGGTACTCAACAAAATTGGAAAATCTAAAAGAAATAAATGATTTCCTTGATAGATTTTACTTACCAAAAACACCAGGTAAGCAGTTCCACCAGTCCTATAGCTGGTGGATATACTATTATATCTAAGGATATAGTAGCAATCATCAAAATTCTCCTAGGGGGAAAAAGCCCAGGACCCGGTGGTTTTAGCACAGAATTCTACCAGACTTTCAAAGATGCTCTGAGACACCAAAGGGACATTTGCTCCACTATCTCCATAGCAATTTTATTTATAATAGACAGAAACTGGACACAACCTAGATGCCCCTCAAATGAAGAATGAATGAAGAAAATGCTCAATACTTGTTAACACCTATCGAAACACAAACAATTTTAAATTTCATAGTTTTTATTAAATATTTATATTTTGTTTGTTTATAAGTACATATTACATATATATATATATATACACACACACAGGGTCTTCCTCCTTGTTGAGGAAGTAAAGTAAATAAAGATTACAAGATAGAACAAATGTGAAACCTCACTTGTAACTGGAATCACTGCAAATAACTTGATAGAGACTTGAATTTGAATGAAATAATATTCAATATGACAATTATTTACAAAAATGTACAAAACTCCTCAGTTCAGAAAAAGTTGAAGCACTTTTAACAGCTGTTCAAAAATAATTCAGGAAAAAAATTCAGGAAGTGTAGAACACTAGATCAGAATAAGGGTATGTGAAGTATATTTGGCACAAAATGACTTTTGGCACTTGCCATGTATTATTTTCTGGAAAACTCTAACACATTCATTAATATGACAAGCATAGTCACTTGGTTAACTGGAGCCAACTGGTCATATGTATAGGGAAATTAGCCTTCACGTTTATAGACGTCCATGGTAAAATGAAAATTTGAGATGAAAGCTGCCAGATAGGGAAAAAATTGAAGATAGAGACTGAGCAGGGAGTTCTCAGGAATCCCCAAAATTTAAGGCTATGCATTTCAATTATTCCTTGGCAATATCATATTGCTATTCTGACTTCTCATTCTGCCTAGAAATATTCTATCTGTTTCTGTTAACCTAAGGAAAATGGAGTGAGCAGTAACATAAGAATACATTGAAGCTTTAGCAAGAAGGAATTCTATTAAATAGAAGGTAATATGCAATTACTTTTTTACTTTCTGAGATTGTTTTCTTGCACCTCCTGCCGTAGCTGTATAAGCTTCATGTGTACCCATCTGCCTTATGGCTTTTCATGAAGATGTGTCTGTTCTTTGTTTTCTTTTTGTGAGATTTCTGAAAGTAGGCTTCTATTCCAGTCTAAAAACCAATTTGTTTCTCTACCTTTCCCAACAGTTTCATGTCCCTTCCAAGATAACTTACTGTATGAATAAAATATAATGTTAAGTCTATAGTTTGCACAGAGAGAGCTAACTTTTTTTTATCATTTATGTATCCCATGAGAAAATATCAGAATGGGGATTAATCTTCGCAAAAAAGATAGTTCATATTGATGGTTGAGTCTAATAAATTCTTCATACATAAGAATTATATTTAAGTTTTATCAAGTCTCAAAGCTCATTCTTCCAAGGCTATCCTATCTCCTGCCTTCTTGTTGGTAAATAACAATTTATTTTTTTACTTTATTTGGAATGAGATAGAAGATGATAATGTTCTGTAAGCCCCTGAATTGCACAAATGTGAGTTCTTTAGACTAGTTAAATTGATATATTTTTCAGAAAATGTGACAGCTTGCTAGTGAATATTACTTAGCCTAGAAGATGCTACACTTTGACATCATAAAAATCTGATCATTAATGGCTATTATTTTCTTATTCTTCAAATAACTCACTTTCCTAGCATAACTTTGAAAAGATGGATTTTGTCTAAATGAAGTTTCAGCTCTAATAGTCTTTGACAAATTAAAATTTCAGGCAAATAAATTGTCCCATGATGCCTACTTAAGTTCTCAAACAGATAAACTTGGATGATGTCATACATCACAGTAACTCCATCACAAGTAATTTCTCTAAGTCTTTGTAAGGACAAAAAAAAAAAAAAGCAAGCCAGCTTGATTAGACATCTTAAACTGTTCCTTATTTGATTTGCATTGTTGCAGTATTCATCAAGCACTCTTTTGGCAAATTATTTCTTGGTACAAAAGTAATTTATTCCAACATCATAAAATTGACAGTTGACTGATGATTATGAAAAACATCTGTTATAAGCCACATATGCAGTTAATCCACACACATACGTACATGTGCTTTAGTAAACTAATAAATGTGTACTATGCTATATATGCTTATATTATTTGTAATTATTATATTGAAAATTAAATATATTAGTATTTGTGCAATGTATATATTCTATTTAAGATTTCTATCATTACATGTAACCCTATAAAAAGCAGTCTATCATAATTTTGAAAAGATGGATTTTGTCTAGATGAAATTTCAGGTTTTTAAAATCTTTGTAGTGATTTTATTTATAAGAGTCTTATCAATGAATCGCTTTGTATCCAACAGTAGAAAACAGGCATACATACTGTAAGTGACATTCTGTAAAGGGAGAAAAAAGATGGCTGCAAGAAATGAGACCAGCAGTTTGCACCCTATTTTCTCTATCCAAACAGATCGTTCTAAGCAGCAGAGTAAAACGCGAACAAGTGCTTTCAAAGGTCTGTGTGCCCGGGTGGTGGTTGCACTCCCCACACACTGAAAGGAAAAGGAGCAACAGCAGAGACCACAGTACAGTAAGGAGCTACAGCACACTGACACCCTCGGCCATCTACCAAGTTCTTGCTCAGCTTGGCAGCTGACACCTCACACCCACGTGGCGTGGGCTTCCTTGACTAAGGTCACAACTTCAGAGAGCTTCACAACCATTTCAGCAGCTTCATGCAAATCATCACAAGCAAGAACTTTAAATCGTCTGTCTGCTGTTAGTGCCTTAACATCATCAGCGCATGCACCTCGTAACTGTGGCACGAGAGGCATTTTAATTTTTAAATCTTTTACTGCCATGGCTATTGCTTGTGCAATGGTGTCACATCTCATAATTCCTCCGAAAATGCTGACCAGAATAGCCTGTACCTTTTTATCCAATGTGATAAACTTAAATGCTTCTGTTACTTGCTGGACTGTGGCTCTGCCACCAACATCAAGAAAGTTGCCTGGAGTCCCTCCATGTATTTTTAAATTGTCCACTGTGGCCACAGCCAAGCCAGCACTATTCACTAGACAGCCTATGTTTCCATCAAGGCCAACGTTGTTAAGCTTTGCGCTAGCTGCATCTCTGTCCCTTTCATCTTCCTGGCTCCCACCCTGGAGTTCAAAGATCTTCTTCTGGTGATGGGCTGAATTGGAATCAAGATGGATCTTTATGTCCATGCACAACACCTGTCTGTCAGAATCTTCTACCACTGGGTTTACTTCTACAATAGTCGTGTCATGCTTCAGAAAAAGTTTATAAAGCTTGACCATGTTTTCTACTGCAGAATCCACAGTGTTAGACAGAAATCCCATCTTTCGTGCCAGTGCCACGGCGTGTTCCTTCCTGATGCCTTCTACTGTATCAACAGGTTCTTTCATGATGGCTTCAGGATTCTCAGCAGCAACATCTGCAATGTTAACACCACCTTGTGTGCTTCTTAACAACACAGGACCTTGAGATGACCTCACTATTGTTATTGCAATGTATTACTCTCTCCTGGGATATTTTTGCTCACAGATCAGAGCTTGATTTCCTATTCTGCCCTATGCCCTGTTTGACGGGTAATCAATCCTCCCCGCCCCCAATCATCTGTGCGGAAACAGCTTTTGCTTCTTCTGGAGAGATAAGTAGCTTCACGCCTCCTTTGGGGCCATTTGAAATGTTCCTTTTCCTCTGTCACCAGCTAAAACCTGTGCCTCATCCCAACATCCTTTGACCCTAATTTTTGGCAATTACATAAGCTTCATCTGATGACCTTGCTACAAAGCCTTTGGGAACAGAGATGCCAGAATCCTGCAACGATTCCACACTCAAGTACTGGTGCAGGGAGAGGCTCTTTTGCTGCTGCTGCAGTGTTTGGACTCCAGGCTTGTTAAACAATCCAGAATTTTCCAGAGCCTGGCCAGTAGCCCACAGTGTAGTCTGCAGCCGGTGGCTCCTCGGGGCCAAATGTCAGCCATAGAATATGGACACCTCCATTCTTGAGTCCAACCTGTCCCCTCAGTCTGAAGTTTCAGTTTTAATAGTTTCTGACAAATTAAAACTTCAGGCAAGCAAATTGTTATCTGATGCCTACTTAATTTTTCAGACAGATAAACTTGGAGGATATCATACGTCACAATAACTCCATCACGAATAATTTCTCAGAGTCCTTGTAAGGACAAAAAAGCTGGCCAGTTTGATTAGATTTAACTCTTCCTTATTTGTTCTGCATTGTTATGGCTGTGCATGTAAATTGCCTGGTAGATTGTGATTTAATAGAAAGACAGGACTCCAACCTTAATTTTTCAGACCCAAAGTGAGAATTTGAGCACAATTGGTTGAATAACCAACAGGTATTTGGGAAGCATTAAATGAATTACTTGGAATTCTTGGTCATCATTATTTTGTGTAGCTTTTAGTAATCTTGCAGTCAGTGGCCCATGTCAAACAGCTACACAGAGAAACATTACTCAAAACATATAATGCTTTGCATGTACCCTGTGTTAATATTGTTTTACATGAGTCACCTCAAGTAAGATATTGGTGGGGTTTTATATTTATGGAATTTGATCTACTAACAACATACCCCTGGCTGCATGCCTTGTGCAAATGCATAATTCATGTACATTCAGCATTTTAAGGGTATACTGTATGAAGTCATATTGATTTTGACTTAAAACCTTAAATAATAAGCAGTACCATGGTGCTAGGTTGCTTTATTAATAATACTTTCCTATTTGCTAATGGATAAAATGGTAACAATGACAGATTTTGTTAAGCAAATGCTCCCACTGTAAATAAAAGTCTTCCCAAGAGTTCATCTAAGTAACCACCGAGTCAGAAACTAAGCAGTAGGCTTTGATTTTTTTAAAAACCTACTTTATTTGAGGTTCTTTAATGCCTATACATTCCTTCCAACCCAATGACGCTAGGTAGGAGAGAAAGGTTAGGTGGGAAAAGGGACAATTCCACTCTTCATAGTCAGGATTACAACAGTCCAGCCAAATAGCAAACAGTGGCAGCAAAGGCAACCAGCAAACAGAAACAGAATGTACCAACCATCAGTAGCCTCCTCAGTCTTCTTCAGAGTATTTCTCTCTAGGAGCATCTCAGAGCAAAGCTAACTCAAGCAAAGTGATGTGAAGTGATGCAAAGTTACGCTAAGCAATCTTTCTCTGTTTGTGGGCTCCTATTTATATCCTCTCAGAGTCCACAGCAGGATGTTTTCCAACTGGCGAAGGCCATACCCACACCCCTCACGAGGCAGTCCCCAGTTTATAAAGATTATGTGCCCTCTCATAAGTCTGTTTGCAGGTGACAAACATCGCACTTTCTCACAAGGCAGTTTCATACCCCACACTTAGGATCAAAACAAAAACATGTTTACATCCACTACACTAGGTCTCACACTATTTGAATTTCTTTTTAACATAGAAACAAAAAGCTATTTTGGAAATAATCAGGAACTCGATGCCCCCTACACAACACACACACACACACACACACACACACACACACACACACACACACACACACACATACACACACTACTCTCCCTATCAATTTAGAAAATACATTTTACTGAATAAACTGACACTATTAGTGGTCATTTAATATGGCATCTTGCACATGTGTGTTACTACCTGATTATCAGTGGTAAGAGAAGGTATGTTAGAACATATCACCTTCTATTTTGTTTTTTATTGAAATATGGAATCTCTATCACATGCTATCAATGCAATTCACCTGAAACTAAGTGCTCAAAGAAACTCTTAACTAAATGGTGCCAAATATTCAATATGGAATTTTGAGGGGAACAGCTCCTCTTGAAAAAGATCTATAAATGTGCTTTGCTGTTCTTATTGATAATAATATATATTGGAGGTAGTTAAAAATTGATTAGGTACTCCTAACTACTGCACTGTACTATTCATGGTAGTTCCATCTGTGGTGAAATTGAAAGGCCGAGAAAATGAGCACAGGAGAACAGAAATGAGCCATGCACCCTAGAATGTGTCTTTATAACCTTGGACCAGCAGAGAAACATGAGTTCTGGCACGATTACCAACTGTGTAAGCCTTTCCACCTTCTCAGCCATCAATTTGATTTTTGTTTCTAAGAATCTCACCAGAAACCCCATGGTCTTAGTCACGGTTCCTACTGCCATGAGAAAACACCATGACCAAAAGCAACTTAGAGAGGACAGGGCTTGTTTCATTTTATAGGTCAGCATCGCAGTCAAACACTGAGGGAATTGAGGGCAAGAATTCAAACACTGAAGGAACCCAGATACAGGAAATCATGCACAGGTCATGGACGAGTGCTGCTTAGGGTGGCTCCTCGTGGCTTGCTCAGTGCTTTTTTTCCATTTGAAAAATATTTTAAATTGTTTTAACTGAAATAGAATTTATAACCCTTACCTAGTCCGTTTCCTTCATCTAGCCCCTCTCAGTTACCCTCTGTCTAAACACGTCTTTTTAAAAAATATTTTATTAATTTATTCATATTACATCTCAATGGTTATCCCCTCCCTTGTATCCTCCCATTCCCCCCTCCCTCCCATTTTCCCCTTACTCCCCTCCCCTATGACTGTGACTGCTGGGGACTTCCTCCCTCTGTATATGCTCATAGGGTATCGAGTCTCTTCTTGGTGTCCTGTTATCTTTCCTCTGAGTGCCACCAGGGCTCCCCATCAAGGGGATGTGGTCAAAAATGGGGCACCGGAGTTTGTATGAAAGTCAGACTTCACTCTCCACTCAACGGTGGAGGATGTCCTGTCCATGTCTAAACACATCTATAACTACACACTCCCAAGCTAATATCCTCTTTTATTCGGTTATATTGTTACAAACAAGTGTATGTGCAAATATGTATAAACAGCACCTTCTGACAGCACTGTATTTTTGCTGTTTGTGTATATATGATTTCAAGCATGACCATGCTACATCTGACAATCTATAAGGGGCCTGATCTCTAAAAACAACTAATTCTTCTCCTCATAGCATGCCTCTTTCCTATGGTCTAGCTTTCCCAGTTCCAGAAAATACTGTGCAATCTCTCAAGGAAGGGAAACAATTAAACAGTCCTACCCAACTACAACACCACAATTACCAGCATGACAAGTTATGCATAAAGGTACAAGAAATGTAGTTCACACATGAATGACAGCCAATAGCCCACGAGTTGGGCAGCAAGTATGATGTTGGAAACATAATCAGTTTCTTTTGTCTAGTGAGGTCTTGGACCTAAAAAAAAATAATATAGTACTGTCACTTTGCTAGACTGACATAATCCCTTATGGTACTCAGCCTGTTTTCCTATCAAACACAGTAATGGACCCTCCCACACCAGTTATTAATCAATGAAATGAACCATAGGCTTTCTAACAGGCCAATCTGATGAGAGATGTTTTCTTCTCCCAAGTGACTATCAGCTGTGTCAGTGTGACATTAAACCTAGGCAGCATAATTGATGCCTTGTTAAGGTGACACACAAACCATGCTGAATGTGTGTCATGACCCTTCCTTCTTTGCATATTCCCAAGATCTCATATGAATATTAATATTAGAGTATAAAGCATTCTAATATGTAAAAGTTCCACAGTTCCTAAAATTTCAAACACTTTAGTTCAGTCTCTTGAAAATGCTCAAAGACATTTTCAAAGTTAAAATTTCCCCTAAAATATTTAGTCTTTATAAAATCCCAACATTTTACAACTGTGAGCTCCCGTACGGCTTATAAAAAGACAGCTAAATACTTTTCCTTTTCAAAGCTTTTTCATTAAATGCTTTTAGGCATAATCTATGTTGATTGTATTTTTCCGTCCCTCAACTTTTGGCAGATACTCCACACCTCTCTACCTATCCAATTACATAAAAAACAAAGACCCAAGCAAATAATGAGAATAAAATAAAGAGGAATGTAATTTATTCCTGGGCTTACGGCCTTCCCTAGAGTGTGTTATACCTGATAATACACACACACACACACACACACACATACACACACACACTGACACACACACACACTGACACACACGCACTGACACACACACACACTGACACACACACACACACTGACACACACACACTGACACACACACACACTGACACACACACACTGACACACACACACACTGACACACACACACACTGACACACACACACTGACACACACACACACGCTACCATTCCACTGGAGAAAACTGATTTTTTTCCTTTCTTAGAATTTATCATCTTTAAAAGTTTCTTGCTGAGGCTTTGTGTTCATTTCCAATACCTCATGCTGGGATTTTGGTCTGGTCTGAATTTTTATAAATCTTTTAAGTACTGTCACAATATCAGTGAGTTCATGCTCATCATCCCTCAAATACTTTCTTATTCTAAATGCCTATTATATTCCAATAAGAAAGAGAAATAAGACACTTAGGAGGGATCCAAGATGGCGGCGAGCAGTGCGGACCGCGTTAGGAGGCTCCAGTGAACAATTCAGGGAATTGCACAGATTTCAGAGCCAGGAACACCGAGGTCTGAACATCACAGCAGAGGGAGTGCTCCATGATTCGGAGGGAACAGGGTGCGGAGGACCTGCGTGCCCCTGCACACAGGAGGAGTGTGGATTTTCTCTGATCGGAGCGGCAGTGGCAGAGGCAGCAGCACCAGCGGCACCAGCAGCGGTGGCTGAGGTTTGCAGCTCATAGCCTTCTGGTGGAGGCGATTGGTGAGGTGGCTGGTGGGAGTTGCTGCGGGAGAGGGGACTCGGGGCAGGATTTGGGTCGCGTGGAGCCTTCGGACCCAGACTGGACTCAGCGGACAGTTCGGCCCCAGAGTCCCGAGTACTGGCCCAGCCCAGCAAGCAATTCTGCCCGAGGCACTAACTCAGCTTTGGCCACACCTCCTCTGCTGTGGCGCAGGGTTAGTTGAGCTCGCAGCTCCACGCTAGGCAGCACCTCAGCTCAGCGGCAGCTCCCCTGTGGTGACACAGTCTAGGTGGAGCACTTGGTTCCACCACAGGCGCTAACTCAGAGCAGCCACAGTTCTCCTGCTGTGGCACAGGCTTGGCCGAGCACTCAGTTCCACCCTAGGCGCCACCTCAGCTTAGCGGCAGCTATCCTGCAGTGACACAATCTGGGCGGAGCACTTGGTTCCACCATTGGCACTAACTCAGAGCAGCCACAGTTCTCCTGCTCTGGCGCAGGCTTGGTGGCATGCTCAGTTCCATCCTAGGCACCACCTCAGCTCAGCGGCAGCTCCCCTGTGGTGACACAGTCTGGGCGGAGCACTTGGTTCCACCACTGGCGCTAACTCAGAGCAGCCACAGTTCTCCTGCAGTGGCGCAGGCTGGACAGAGTTCTCAGTTCCACCAGCTCTAAGACTCTGGTTGGACACAGTGTGCAGTTTGAATCCAGAGTTCCTGGCTGAGATTGGTGGTCAGTCCCAGCCCAAAAATTCTGGCTGGATCCTGTGTGCATTTTGGGCCCAAAATCCCTAGCTGAATTCGGCAGACAGTTCAGGCCCTGAGAATCTAGCTGAGTTCAGCCCAAGGTTCGGGACCAGTGTTCCTGGCTGGACTTGGCAGGGAACACAGAAGGCTGTGGATACCTTGGCCTGACCCAATGCTCATTCAGAGACCCAGAAAAATTGCAGGATCCACAGCACAGGGGGCTGAAGATCACTGGCTGTGAGAGACGAGAACAACAGGGCTAACCTCCTAACATCCACACCAGTGAAGCTTTGAGCTCCCAGCCTAGGGAAATCATGAGAAAACAAGTGAATCTATCATCAGACACCCTCCATCCAACTCTGGAAGCTACCCAACAAAAACAAAGACGGCAAGATGTCTAAAGGGCAACGAAAAAGCATACGCAAAAAACTCCAAAACAACATGGCATCTCCAGTTTCCAGCTATCCCAAAGAAAAACAACCCAGAGAACTCAAATACAACGAAAATACAAGAAAATGACCTCAAACCTTAGTAATGAGGATGATAATGGAGGAAACAAATAAAATTCGTAATCAAATACAGGAAGACGCAGACAAACAGGTGAGAGACATAAAAGAAAGCACATAGACTGGAACTGGAAAAATTGCAGGAAATGCAAACAACCAGATGAAAGAAATAAATAAAAACGGTTCAAGCTCTGTAAGACCTATAAAGAGGCAATGGAAGAAACTCAGGAAATTACAAAAAATCAGATGAAAAAAATCAAAAAATCAGTTCAAGATCTGAAAATGAAAATGGATTCAATGATAAACACACAGAGAGAAGAAAAACGAGAACGTGAGACCTCAGAGAAGAAGGCGAGCAACACAGAAGTGAGCTTTTCTAACAGAATCCAAGAGATGGAAGAACAAACCTCAGGTCTAGAAGATACAATCACAGATATTGAATCAACCATTAAAGAAAGTGCCAAATCTGGAAAACTCCTGACACAAAACATCCAAGAAATTAAGGACCACAAAAGAAGGAAATTTGAGGATAATAGGCATTGAAGAAAGAGAAGACATCACACTCCAGGGCCCAGAAACTATTCTCAACAAAATCATAGAAGAAAATTTCCCCAATCTAAAGAAAGAAATGCCTATAAACATACAAGAGGCCTACAGAACACCAAATAGAATTGACCAAAAAAGAAAAACTGCCCGTCACATAATAATCAAAACACAAAACATGCAGAACAAAGAAAATATATTAAAAGCTGCAAGGGAAAAGGGCCAAATAACATTTAATGGCAAACCTATCAGAATTACACCTGACTTCTCAGCAGAGACCATAAAAGCCCTAAGGGCCTGGACAGAGATCCTGCAAACCCTAAGAGACCACAGATGCCAGGCCAGACTACTTTACCCAGCAAAACTATCAATAACCATTGATGGAGAAAACAAAATATTCCATGACAAAAACAAATTCAAACAGTACCTATCCACAAATCCAGCTTTACAGAAGGTACTAGAAGGAAAACTCCATCCCAAAGGGTCAAGCTACAACCAAAACTACCCAGGAAATAGATAACTATCCCATGACAAAAACACAACTACACAAACGCTCGACTGGAAACAACATCAAAATTAAGACTCTTAACAGTCACTGGTCATTAATATCTCTCAACATCAATGGCCTCAATTCTCCAATAAAAAGACACAGACTAACTGAATGGGTACATAAACAAGACCCAACATTCTTCTGCATCCAAGAAACACATCTCACCCATAATGAAAGGCATTACCTCAGGGTAAAAGGTTGGAAAAAAATATTCCAAGCAAATGGTCACAAGAAGCAAGCAGGCATAGCCATTTTAGTATCGAACAAAATAGACTTTCAACCAAAATTAATCAAAAGGGATGAGGAAGGACACTTCATACTCATCAAAGGTAAAGTCAACCAAGATGACATCACAATTCTGAACATCTATGCTCCCAATACAAGGGCACCCACATTTGTAAAAGATCTCCTAAAAAGCTTAAACCACACATCGATCCCCACACAATAATAGTGGGAGACTTCAACACCCCACTCTCACTGAAGGATAAGTCATTGAAACAGAAACTAAGCCGAGAAATAACATCATTAACCAATGCCATGGGTCAAATGGATCTAACAGATATTCATAGAACCTTTCACCCAAACAAGAAAGAATATACCTTCTTCTCTGCACCCCATGGAACCTTCTCCAAAATTGATCACATCCAAGGTCACAAAGCAAGCCTCAGTAGATACAAGAGGATTGAAATAATACCTTGTATCCTATCAGATCACCATGGTCTTAGGCTGCAATTCAACAACAATAGAAATCACAAAACGTGTACACATATGTGGAAACTAAACAACTCTCTGCTAAATGACACCTGGGTCAGGGAAGAAATAAAGAAAGAAATCGAGGAGTTTCTGAAATGCAATGAAAATGAAGAAACAACATACCCAAATTTGTGGGATACATTGAAAGCAGTGCTAAGAGGAAAATTCATAGCACTAAGTGCCTTTAAATAGAAATTAGAAACATCGCACATAAGCATCTTAATGACACAAGTGGAAGCCCTAGAAAAAAAGAAGCAGAAACACCCAAGAGGAGTAGATGTCTAGAAATAATCAAACTCAGGGCTGAAATTAACAGATCAGAAATGAAGAAAACAGTCCAAAGACTCAACAAAACCAAGAGCTATTTCTTTGAGAAAATCAACAAGATAGACAGACCATTAGTCAAGCTAACTAAAAGGCAGAGAGACAGTATTGAAATCAACAAAATCAGAAATGAAAAGGGAGACATAACAACAGACACTGAAGAAAAACAAAGAATCATAAGATCCTACTTCGAAGGCATATATGCCACAAAATTTGAAAATCTAGGGGAAATGGATGATTTTTTGATCAATTTCATTTGCCAAATGAGTGAAGAACAGATAAACAAACCAAATACTCTCATTTCCCCTACAAAAATAGAAGCAATAATTGATAGTCTCCAAAAAAAAAAAAAACCAAACCAAACCAAACCAAAACAAAACAAAACAAAACAAACAAACAAACAAAAAAACCCCAGGGCCAGATGGTTTCAGTGCAGAATTCTACCAGACCTTCAAGGGCAAGCTAATACCAATACTCTTCAAGCTACTCCAAAAGATAGAAATGGATGGAACACTACCAAATTCATTCTATGAGGCCATAGTCACATTGATACCTAAACCTCACAAAGACTCAACAAAGAAAGAGAATTTCAGACCAATTTTTCTTATGAACTTCGATGCAAAAATACTAAATAAAATATTTGCAAAACGAATACAGGAACACATCAAAGATACCATTCATCATGACCAAGTAGGCTTCATTCCAGGCATGCAGGGATGGTTCAATATATGGAAATCCATGAATGTAATCCACCATATAAACAAACTGAAAATAAAAAACCACATGATCATCTCCTTAGATGCAGAGAAAGCATTTGATAAAATCCAACACCCATCCATGTTTAAAGTTTTAGAGAGATCAGGGATACAAGGCACTTTCCTCAACATAATAAAGGATATATACAGCAAGCCAATAGCCAAAATCAAAGTAAATGGTGAGATACTCAAGGAAATTCCTCTAAAATCAGGAACAAAGCAAGGCTGCCCACTCTCTCCATATCTCTTCAATATAGTACTCGAAGTTCTAGCCAGAGCAATAAGACAACAAAAGGAGATCAAGGATATCCAAATGGGAAAGGAGGAAGTCAAATTAACCCTATTTGCAGACGATATGACAGTGTACATAAGTGACCCTCAAAATTCCACCAGAGAACTCCTAAAGCTGATAAACACCTTCAGCAAATTAGCTGGATACAAAATTAACTCAAAAAAGTCTGTAGCCTTCCTATACACAAATGACATGCTTGCAGAAGAAGAAATTAGGAAAGCCACACCCTTCACATTAGCCACAAGCAACATAAAATATCTAGGAGTCACTCTAAGCAAGTGAAGGACTTGTTTGAAAAAAATTTCAAAACTCTGAAGAAAGAGATTGAAGATGACCTGAGAAGATGGAATGATCTTCCTTGCTCATGGATCGGGAGAATTAACATAGTAAAAATGGCCAGAGAATTCTCAACAGAGGAATATCAAATGGCTGAGAAACACTTAAAGAAATGCTCAACCTCTTTAGTCATCAGGGAAATGCAAATCAAAACAACTCTGAGATTCCATCTTACACCCATCAGAATGGCTAAGATCAAAAACTCAAGCGACACCACATGTTGGCGAGGATGTGGAGAAAGGGGAACACTCTTTCATTGATGGTAGGAATGCAAACTAATAGAGCCACTTTGGAAATCTATCTGGTGCTATCTCAGAAAAATAGGAATAGGGCTCCCTCAAGACCCAGCTATTACATTCCTTGGAATATATCCAGAAGATGCTCCAGCACACAACAAGAAACTTTGCTCAACCATGTTCATAGCAGCCTTATTCATAATAGCCAGATCATGGAAACAGCCTAAGTTTCCCTCAGTAGAAGAATGGATAAAGAAACTGTGGTACATTTACACTATGGAATACTACTCAGCTATTAAAAACAAGGAATTCCCGAAATTTGTGGACAGATGGATTGAGCTAGAAATGATCATAGTGAGTGAGTTAACCCAGAAGCAGAAAGACTCAAATGGTATATACTCACTTATATCTGCATACTAGCCCAAGGGGCATGTCCCCTGAAAGCCTTCACTTACCAGGAAACTGGGACAGAGGGGAGGGCATCCTATTGGGACTCTAAATGAGAGACGCATGGGAGAATAGCAAAATAAAAGGATACAGAGGGTCCTAGAAATCTACAAGTAGAACAATATGCTAGGCAGATTTGGGCCCATGGGTCCCGCTCAATCTAAGGCACCAGCCAAGGACAATACAGGAGATAAACTTTAAACCCCTTCCCAGATCTAGCCAATGGTCAGAATATTCTCCACAGTTGAATGGAGAGTGTGATATGACTTTCTTACATACTCTGGTGCCTCACATTTGACCATGTCCCCTGGAGGGGGACACATGGTGGCACTCAGAGGAAGGACAGCAGGTAGCCAAGAAGAGACTTGATATCCTATGAGAATATACAGGGAGAGGTAATACCCGTCAGAAACAGTCATAGGGGAGGGGAATAATGGGAAAATGGGGGGGGGGAATGGGAGGATACAAGGGATGGGATAAACATTGAGATGTAAGAAGAATAAAATAATTTAAAAAATGTAAAATAAAAAAAAGAAAAGAAAAAAATACACTTAGATTCTAAAAAAAAAAAAGAGAGAGAGAGAGAGAGAAATAAAAAGTATAAATTTATTTGCATAGGTAGGAATATGGGGAAGATCCGGGAGGAGTTGACGGAAAGAAATCATTATCATAATTTCATATTACATGGGAAAATCCATTTTCAATTTACAAGGAAAAGTAAGGACCAGAATAAAATCACAATCAAATAAAACCAAAACCAAAGTCCAGCAGTGTGTGTGAATCTCAGTGTCATACTTCTAGGACTCGTGGACTTCTAGGCTCCACAGGGCTTAGAGCACGGCATTCCTCCTGTTCTGCCACCCACAGCACACGCAGCTTGTCGCCTAGCTTCATGGTGGCTTCACTCCATAGCTGCTGCTGCCCTTGGTGCTCACCCCGTAAAACTGGCTTTTCCAGAATTCTACAGTTGCAACTGTGCTCCACTGGGCAGCATTCTTACCCATAGACTATTTCAGGCCTTATTCAAGCATGGTGACCCTGTCACATAGTGCTAATCCTCAGCTTCTCTCTGTGGCTACTTCAAGCCTTTGACGTCAATGGCGGCTGCATCTTTACTAGTGGCTTCTCTTGATGCCACCCCTCAGCTGCACTCCAATACTCTTAATATAGTCAAGAAACACATCACCAAGTTAGACTGCCAACACGAGACAGCCTTGGCCTGTATGGACCACAGGTTTTTCTGTGCTGACCCTGAGGAAACACTTGCCAGTCTTCACGTCAATGATTCAGGTACTTTTTAAATCTCTGTTGTTTCTTCAGCTCCAGATGACCAGAATTGATTATTCCAACAAAGCAAAAGTTTTACTTTAGGCCTGGAGAGATGGCTCAGTGTTTAAGAGTGCTGATCATTCTTCCAGAGGTCCTGCGTCCAATTCCCTGCAACCACATGGTGGCTCACAACCATCTATGTTATCTGATGCCCTCTCCTGGCCTGCAGGTGTACATGCAGGCAGAGCACTGTATACATAATATAAATAAATAAATTAATTAATTAATTAAAAAAATGTTTCATCTTAATGGTTCTTAACACAAGCTATCAAAGAAATGGCCCTGATAGAATCTTTGAAGGATTCTCAAGTATCCCTCTGAAAACTCACAAGCCAGGCCTTCATTGCCTCCAGCACTCTCTGCATTCTTATCTTTCAAGTTACCACAGGCCAGTCCACTGAGTTAAGAGGACTTAAAGTTCAAATGCTACAATCTACTGAAAAACAGATGATCAGGTCTATCCTGACAATATAGTTAGTGTTTCTTTTGCTGTGATAAACCATCATGATCAGAAGCAACTAGAGGAGAAATGTCTTTATTTCAGCTAATTCCATGTCACTGAGAGAAGTCAGGACAGGAGCTCAATCAGAGCAGGGACCTATAAGGAAAAACTGGCTCGAAGGCTCTGGAGGAATGGTCTTACTGGATTGCATCTCATGACTAATGTTGCTTTTATGTAGACCCTGGAATGACAAGCCCAGGCAAGGCACTGTCCACAGTAAGTTGTGGATTCCCACATCAGTTATTAATGAGGAAAATGGCCTACAACCTGTAGCCCAGGCAGGTAAGAATCATTTTCTCAGTTGAGATTCCCTCATCCCAAATTGTTCTAGCCTTTGTCAAACTGATATTAAAAAACTAGTTAAGACAACTATCTATATGAACTGACCCTTAGTTTTATGCTATCAGATTGTAGCTCCAATAATGTAAAACTTTTCCAGCGCACCTCACCTCACTTATCAAGGGAAAAATAAAAACAATAGACGTTCTTAGCAATCTTCTGAGATGTTGCTTGAGAACCACTAAAAATTATGTGTGGCTAATCCTAAAACAACTACTCATTCCCTGTCCAATGTTTAAGTCATCTTACTTTCCCCTACTCTCCCTTGGAAAGCGTATACTCCTATTTGGATGTGTCTAATATTCTTCTGAATACTACTCTTTCTGTTCAACCTTGCACTTAAGCTGAAGTTAGAACATATCTTTAATAGATTTTCTAACTCTGTTCATATTCTTGCTAGTCCTGAACTTCTTTGCAACCTTGAAGCCATAAATCCCAGTTTCACTTGAGTGAAAGTGTTGAGACTCTAGAACACTGGTTCTCAATTTTCCCAGTACTGCTACCCCATAAAACAGTTCCTCGTGTTGTTGTGACTCCCAACCATAAAATTACTTTTTCTGCTACCTCATAACTGTAATGTTGCTATTGTTATGAACTGTAATAGAAATATCTTATACGCAGATGATGTTAGGTGGCCACTTTAAAGGGTTGTTCAAATCCCAAAGGGTCAAACCCACAGGTTAAGAATTTCTGCTCTGGAATTCTTCAGCCTGCTGATGGTGGCAATATTTGACTGTATTTCTATAGTCTCACTGCTGACACCATAAAAGGAAGTGAAGAAAGGGCTTTTATTACAATTTTATCTACATACCAAATACTTTTATATTGTTTTAAGCCAGGGCTTTTGTGGACTAAGGTGGTGCAGAACTTGCGGTCTTTCTTATTTCAGCTTCCTAAGTGCTAATATTGCAAGTGCACACTACTTCACTGTGCTTAATGTTCAACACTCAGGAATCCAGGCTTGTTTCTAGCATATTTTGATAAGAGTTTAACTCATCGGTTTATAGATGTCTATTGATGTGTAGTGTGGTTTTACTATAATATTTCTCCATCCATATGATCTGCCTATTGGTAAATTTAAAATGACTTAATATCGGGGCTAGATAAATGTCTTAGTGGTGATGGGCATTTGCTACTGTCACTGTATTTAGTTCCCAGGACACATGGGATAGCTTACTGCTGTCTGTAACTTTAATTACAGGAGACCCTACATTCCAGGCACACATATGGCAAACAGACATAGATGCAAGAAAAAATATGCACCTAAATAAAAGGACAAATAGAAATGACCTAGTATATAGTTGACTTGAAGTTCAATAATTTGGTATGCCAGAATTTGTTATTTATTTTTAGAAATGTCATATCTTCTTGGTTGGTTGTTCCCTTGATTAAAATAAAGTATTTTTTTTTATCTTATCTGGGTAATTTTTATTTCATTTATTTTGTCAGAGATTAGAATGTCTGCTTGAATTATGTTCCCATTAATTTGGAAGATTTTTTTTTTATTCTTACCCTCCAAGGTGGTATCTATGATTGATAGACAAAAAAAGAGACAGATTTTGTTGCTTAATCCATTCAATTATCATTTGCTTTGATTGGGGACTGAGAGCATCACTATTTAAAGCTCTTGAGATGTATGTTGAGTGCTGTTAGCTTTGTTTTCTTTTTGCCATTTGTGTGCTCTGGTTTGTATTAGTTATCATAACTCTGTATATTTTCTTTCTGTAGTCTCTTGTATGTTCATTTTTCTCTCTTCAGTCTGAAATACAAGAAGTGGAAGGTGGGACCTCCTGGAGGGAAGCTAGCAGGATTGTCAGTTGAGGAGAGAGGCAGTTGACTGGTAGGAAGATGAAGGGTAAAATGGCCGGACGAGCATCTTAGTGGCAAATGCTTGGGGTATATGTATTACATATCAGTTTAGAGTAGTTTGTTTACCTTAGTTTAGGAGAAGATTTGTATCAGTTTAGATCCTGCCCAGCATAGAGCTGACAGCCTAAAAGTAAGCTTCAGACTCTGTGTCTTTTACTAGCTACCATAGGCCAAACCCATACATTTTTAGTGTAACAAATTGGCGCCCAACGTACTTATCATAGCCACACCTTTAAGAAATGATACTTTGTTATGATTTGGTAGGGGGAATAGCTCCCTCAGTGCTAAGTCTCTGTGGCAGAAGGCTCCAGGATGCTTTTTGGCCTTTTTTTTTTCCTTTGTTATTCAGGGAGAAAGGCCAAAAGCTGAGAAATGCCAGGCTAAGTTAGCAACACTGAGAATGGAAGAAGGTACCAAACTCCTTTCCATAGAGTTGGTAGCAGCTGAAATTCAGAATGTATTAGCTGCAAGGTGTTTATCAGCTCTCTCTGCAAAGGGTCCATCTATGGGAATTAGCAATAACCAATTCAAAAGAATGGTGGACAGGGGTTTGCTTCCTGAAGCCTAAATCGGCATAACTGACCCAATATTTAGAATTTTATTGTTTAACTCTTTAATATCACTTGATTTTTTTTTGTAGATTTTGACTGGAATTGAGATGAAATATTTGTACAAGGCAGTAGTGACACACTTAATCTTAATACCACAAAGACAAAGACAGACAGATCTTTGTAAGTTCTAGACCAGCCTGGTCTCCACAGGGTGTGAACCCTCTGCTGATAAGTTACTTGCAAAAACAGCCTAGGATTTAAACTGACATGCAAACTGCATGCCTCCCATTTAGAAAAGCCTTTGTGTGCTGAGTTGAAGTGTCACTGCTCTGGAAGCCTGCTTATCCCTCTAAACATGAGCTATTTTCATGAGGGACAGGTGGCAGTCACACCAGATGCAAAAGACACTGAGGACTTACAGGTGACAAAATACATATCAGCCTAGTTAGGTCCCCAAAACTCAAAGGCTAAAATTCATATACTTAAAAGGGTACCCTTAATGCCTTTTCTTCTGCTCAGGGCAACCAGCTTGTCTCTAAAATGGGAGCATTTCCTCGGGAGACAGGTAGCGGCCTAGCCTATCCATCAGGCACCACAGAGCCTAGAGAAGGACATTTAGTTTAAAAGGTGGAAACGTCCACTCCCTATGGAGAGAAGGGATGAGACAAAAACACCTACAGCAAATGTGAAAACCCAGGTACATGGTGCCTAGGGTATGCATAAACTCCTCAAAAAAGGGAGTTTATGTGTGTAAACCCAGGTACTAATACCTAGGGTATGCATAAGTTCATTTAAGGCTTAATGCTTCTTCTTTCGCTCAGGGCAACCAGCTTGTCTCTAAAATGGGGTGCATTTCCTTGGGAAACAAGTAGTGGCCTAGTCTACCCGTCAGATGCCACAGAGCCTAGAGAAGGACATTACAAACTATACAATCTTGTTTTTATTTCAATTAAATAATGATTGTATGTTCTTTGGTCCTATACTTCCTTTTTGAAAGAGGTCAAAATAAAACAGACCTGGATGAAAAGGAGACCACTGACTTAACTCAGTTATACGCACATGAATTCAAACTACAGAACTAGCCTCGACTGTTCTGTGCATCCTGAACACCTCATCGGCTCCATCTCTGAAGGGAGCCTAGGTCCTTGGTCGGTGCTTCAGTCTCAGGAAGCCCCTCTGGGCCCTGATTAGTTGGCTCTGATGATCTTCTTGTGGAGATCCTGTCTCCTCCAGGTCTGTGTTTCCCTCCCCTACACTTTTCCGGAATACTCCCAACACATCACCCAAAGTTTGGCTGTGAGTCTCAGCATTTGTTTTGAAGCACTGCTGAGTGGAGCCCCACAGAGGACAACTTCGCTGGGCTCCTGTCTGCAGGCACAGCAGTGTATCTTTAATTGTGTCAGGAGTTGGCTCTCTCCCGTGGAGTGAGTCTTGGGTTGGGCCAGGCATTAGTTGGACATTCTCTTAATTTCTGCTTTCTCAGGTCTGTCTTTATCCCTGCACCTCTTGAAGGCAGGGTGAGCTTTGAGTTGAAGATTTTGTAGGTGGGTTGGTGTTCCCCTCTCTCTCTGCTAAGAGACTTTTCTAGTTAGAGGGCACCCTTTTTATTCTCTATGGCCCCTGCTACTAGAAGTCTCTGCTTGAGTCTCAGTTATGTCCTCCTATGAGCCTATCCTAACTTAGGTCTCCAGCTTGTCACAGAGATGTTCTTGCTCGCAGTTCCTCTTTTTTCTGCAAGACTTCTGGCCTCCTCTCTCCTCCCCCCTCCCCCAGACACATCCCTCACACCCACCCCACTCTCACCAGGTCCAATCTCTATCATTATTTCTCTTTGAACTCCCTCTCCTGCTTTGTTCCCTCTCTTCATCCACTACTTCTTTCCCTTTTCTGGGTGAGATTTAAGCATACCCATTGGGTCCTCTTTGTTACTTATCTTCTTTGAGTCTCTGTATTATAATATGTCCATCCTGCACTATATGAATAAATTCTACTTATAAATGAGTACATATCATGTGTGTCTTTCTGGGTCTGGGTTACTTCACACACCTTTAACCCCAAAACTTTCTGTTTACTGGTTTTGGCTCAGCCTTAGCACACACCTGTAAGAACTAAGTGAAGTCAACCCTAGGCAAAAAGACAGAGCAAGAAACCAGCTGATAGGGAGTAGAGTAGAAAGGAGGGACTTTTAGTTGAAGGGTATTTAAGACAATGTGGAAAAGAAGGGGCATTTGGCTTTTGGCTTTTTCCTTCTGTGACATTGGCTAAGCAGGAAGATGCCTGTTTGCTTCTCTGGGCCAGCAATTTTTCACCGTAACATTTGGCCCTTGTATCTTCATTAGTAAAATTGAAAGTTTGGTATTTTTGTTTTTAAAAACAATACCCAGCTATACCACTCCTGGGCATATACTCAAAAGATGCTCCACTATACCACAAGGTTACTTGATCAACTATGTTCATAGTTTTGTAACCTGTTTAACCTGCTTAAACTCTATGGAGCCTCCATTGAAACCTACTTCAGTTCCTAGCATAACTGTGGCTCCTCTGTTAACACCTGCTATCACCTTTAGCATATCAGAAGCCATTTTTGCCTTTAGGTTTCCATTTTGATCATAAGGTAAAATTAAGTTCAAGTTCTCAGGCCCTATGTGCCTGAGATCAGGATACTTTTATACTTGCTGCTTAGAATAAGACAATAGATGAAAATGCATGTTCTGCCTGACTTAAAGATAAATGTATGTTTATTAGAGTTAAGACCTAAACATCCTGCTATGTTCCCTTTTCCTGCAATGCTGGGCAACTGAACAGTCCCCAAACCTATATCCTAGCCAATCAGTTTAAAATGTTTTGTCCAGCTGCCTGGATATATTGTGTTCAGAACAAAATATATTATGTTTAGCTAATCAAAATGATGGAATGCTGCCCTCCCTCTTGATTCCCAAGAGGTTACCTCATCACCTGGTAGTTACTTAGTTGCCGTTTTTCTTATAAAATGCTTGTCTTAGAGGAAGACCAACACCAGGGTCTGGTTCTCGAATCCAGGCTGTGGCTCTGTCTGGTTAGTTTTTGTTGATCATTCAATAAACGTCCATCAACCTGAGCCTGAAGGTCAAAGTGATTATTACGTTATTGTTCCTGAACCCATAACAATAGCAGCTTTATTCATAATAGCCAGAAAGTGGAATTAACCTAGATGTCCCTCAACTAAAGAATGGATAATGAAAATGTGGTACATTCAGAAAGGAATACTACTCAGCTATTAAAAAGAAAGATACCATGCAATTTGAAGGGAAATAGATGGAACTAGGAAAGATCATAATCATCATAAGGAAACGCAGAGCCAGAAAGACATGCATGGTATGTACTCACTTATAAGTACATATTAACCATAGAGTAGGAGACAACCATGCTACAAGACGTAGACCTAAAGAAGCCAAGGAGGGCTCAGGGGAGAGCAATGAAGCTCACTCAGAACAGAAAGTAAAACAAACACCTGAAGTAGGTGAAGGGAGGGAACTTGATGGGAGATGGGATGGGGAGGTTATCCAGGGGTGGGCATCAGTTGTGGGGAGAGCATGGATGGGATGAGGATGATATCCAGGGGTGGGCATCAGGTGTGGGGAGAGCGTGGATGGGATGGGGAGGTTATCCAGGGGTGGGCATCAGGTGTGGGGAGAGCATGGATGGGATGGGGATGATATCCAGGGGTGGGCATCAGGTGTGGGGAGAGCGTGGATGGGATGGGGAGGTTATCCAGGGGTGGGCATCAGGTGTGGGGAGAGCATGGATGGGATGGGGAGGTTATCCAGGGGTGGGCATCAGGTGTGGGGAGAGCGTGGATGGGATGGGGAGGTTATCCAGGGGTGGGCATCAGGTGTGGGGAGAGCATGGATGGGATGGTGGGGGGAAGGACCAAGAGAGAGAACAGAAATTGAAGGGGTATCTCTGGGAAAGGAGAGTCTCCCCTGAGTCAATGAGGGTAACCGTAACTTAGATCTAACATTGGGGGGGGTATATGAGGCCTGAAGTCACCACTTCCTGTAGCCACACAGGAGTTCTTGTAGTGGGAGTGGGGACACCAATCTACGCCTAAAATCTTTGACCCAAAATTTGTCTTGTGTACAAGATATGTAGGAATAAAGATGGAGCAGCAATTGAGGGCATAGCTAGCCAACGGCTGGCCCAATTTGAGATCCACCCATTGGGAGAGAGCCAACCTTAGACACCACTAATGATACTCTGTTATGCTTGCAGACAGGAGCCTAGCATAACTGTCTTCTGAGAGGCTTCACCCAGCAGCTGATGGAACAGATGAGAGACACACTACCAAACAACAGGCTGATCTGGGGGAGTTTTGTGAAAGAGTGGGAGAAGCATTGAGGATGCTGGAGGGGTCAAGGACACACCACAAGAAGACCTCTACAGAGTGAATTCACCTGGGCCCATGGGGGCTCACAGAGACTGAACCACCAACCAAAGAGCATGCCTGAGCTGGATCTAGGCCCCCTGGACATATGTAACAGATGTGCACCTCGGTTACCATGTGGACCCCTTAACAATCGAAGTAGGAGCTCTGACTCTTTTGCCTGCCTCTGGGTCCCTTTCCCCTAACTGGGCTTCCTCTTCTGGCCTCAGTGGAAGGAGTTGCCCTTAGTCCTGCTGAGACTTGAGGTGCCAAGGTGGAGGGGTGCCCTTTGGTGGCTTCCCCTTCTCTGAGAAGGAGGGAGAATGGAGGAAGGGTGAGTGAGGGTGGGACTGGGAGTAGAGGAGGGAGGGGGGCTGGAATAAGACTGTAAAGTGATTATATAAATAAATAAATAAAAAAGATGTGTATTCCTAAACATGAGAAGTTTTGGTTACAATTAAGATGAAAGTAAGTCAGAAAGAACACATATATTGGAGCAATATTATAAAGGTGGTAAGAATGTTGATTTTATGAATACATTCCAGCTTAGCCTCAGATGCTCAACAGGCATAGAAACTTGCTCCTGGCTTGTGTTATTAGTCTTGTATATGTATGGCGTCTTGAAGCGAGAAAGCAAAGTTAAAGCTAGACAGACTTTTGTAAAATGCAATACCAGATTAAACTTTTCCCCATGCTTCTTTCACAGCTTGAGAGGTTTGGTTTTTTTGTTTTTTGTTTTTGTTTTTAAAACAACCTGAGCTTGCTGACACTGCATTCCTTGCCTGCCAGTCCTTGACTCCCCATGTTTTTATGACTATGAGAGAAGCGACTGAATAGGATACAAGTTTAAAATCCTAAAAGGAACTGTCCCATGCTGTTTAAGGATATTACACAGTAAATTGCATGACACTTTGGATTAGTTAGTTAAGTTCTAGACAGGCTAGCTTCCTGTTTTTAATGAAATGAATGCGTAATGGAATTGCTAAATTAGTGCTAAATTGTATCTCAGAAACTTTGTTTTGTAAGATCCTATTTCTTTTTCATTGGTTTTCTTCGTTGCAGATAAGAGATTTGTGAATAATAATTGCTAGGTTTTGTAAATGTTACTTTCTCTGACTTAGTTTAATTTTTATCAGATATTTAGCCTAATAATGTAATGAGTATTTTATTTTTTTATTTATTTTTTATATTTATTTATTTTTAAATTTATTCAGATTACAACTCAATTGTTATACCATCACTTTCACCCTCCCGTTCCTCCCTCCCTCCTGCTTTCATTCTATTTCCCTCCCCTATGTCTATGAATGAGGGGACCCACCTCCCCTACTATATGGTTATTTTTTATTGTTATTGTCAATTCAAAATTACCCTCATCATCTGGGCACAGTGGCCCACACCATTAATCCTAGCACTCATTCAAAGCCAGCCTGGTTTACAAGGCAAGTCCAGGACAGCAAAGGCTACAGAGAGAAACCCTGTCTCAAGCAACTGAAAAAATAAAAAACAATAATTACTTAAGTCTTATATTTTTAGTTAGAAGTAACTTAGTTTTAATCTCAATGATAATATTATGACACACTGTAAAAATCTTTTATGCATGTAGATCTCTTCTGAGTTCCCAATAAGTTTTATGTAAATTGACTCTGGGTAATCTCATTCACTTTCTTGGAATGAATAAAAATATTTATACAATATTTCAAGGTGCTACAGGAGGAATATTTTCTACTGCATATGTACCTTGACAATATAGTCTGAATTCAGGAAACCCATCGTGTTATTGATGACTGTTTTATAGTAATTAAAGCCAGAAGTAGCCAATTCCTTATTTTGCTATGGAAAAATCTTTACCACCCATTACCCTTTACCAGCGTTGCACTGGTGTGGATGCCCATGACCTAATGTCTGTGTTGCTCATGGTAGGTTTGGAGATACCTGTGAGAAAATTCTAGGCCTTCAGCCACCACAGTCTTTCCATGAGGCCTCATGTTTAGGGCTTTCGTGCTCACTATTGCTCTTCTACCACCATTTTTATGGGAAATGTTTTTCTATAGGAAATAATACAGAATTCTTAGAGTCTTGGGTACTGATTGTCACAATTTGTAGTCACCACTTATGTTAGACACTTCTTTAGAGGCTCACAGACAGAATTATGGTACTTAGAGTGGCCTTCATGGCTTTAGAGAATGCCAGGTAATGGTGGTGCATGACTTTAATCCCACTACTTGGGAGGCAGAGGCTAATGAATCTCCAAGTTTGAAACAATTCCGATTTACATAGTGAGTTTCAGAACAGGCAGAGCTACATAGAGAAATCCTGCCTTGCTGACTTGAAAAACCAAAAAAGATAAAATAACAGGGAAAAGAAAGTATAAATATTCATTTAAGATGCTAGATCCTAACTGCAATTCAGTTGTGATTCATGGAACCAGTACTTTTATACCAAGCATCACACAGCCCTGCAGTACAACTCCCTCGCAAGGGGACCCCAAGCATCTACTTACTTCTGTCTTCCAAATGCCTTTTAGTGTTTTCTACTAATTAGATGAAATGTTTTTATATTTTCACTGTGTGTTCCCCATCTCCTTCAATTTTGAAGCTCAGCTCAGACTCTAAGCCTAATTCTCTTAACCAGAACATTCTTTCAGAAACAAAAACAAAGAAAATTAATCTATCTTGTTCTTTTTTTCCCCTTCTAGCAAATTGTGGAAGAGAGAGAGAGAAAAAAAACCCTACTTGAGTTAATAACCCAACGTATAGCTTCATATTAAGAATAAACATTTTCATGCGTCATATTACCTCTAAGTTATGTATTTATTTCATAAATTACAGTAAATATAAACTAGTACATTCAAAGAAATCCAAGGTTCACTAACTATCACAATTTTTGTGTGATCATGAAGTATCATTTAAGGTTATATTGGAAGTTGCCAAATTCTGGCAGCACAAAAAATTATTATAGGCATCCACATAATAATTCCATTAAACATTGACTGTGTTCCTCACAGGCAGAACCCTCATCTTGAATAATTGTGAATGGCTGACACCTGCGCAGAAGCATTGAAAATCCACAAAGACCACAACTCAGAGGCACACAATGAATTCCATGATTGTGCTTGTGAGAACAGAAACGATATTTAGATGCACAGAGATGAGATTCATCAAATCACAGCCACAGAAAGGTAATTCTTGTCATTTTGTATAAAATATGGTTGACATTTAAGTGAGACACTTAGGTTTGAAGGGAAACAGTCAGAAAACACACACACACACACACACACACACACACACACACACACACTTTTCTGGATAATGACAACAAAAAGAAGTTATTAAGATGGTAGTTTCTTTCTCTGCTTTTCCTCCTGGAGCTTTAAATACGTTCCTTTTCCATTTGTACTCTTTTTGTGCAGATGATGTCCTACCCTTCGGTCCTCACCTTCCTTATTCTTACCTTCACTCTATTCTGTACCATGCTGTTTTTCTGAGAACATTTAGCTTTCTGAATCTAATGTTAATCTATTTGTGTGTCCTACAGCCAAATCAGGTAGCCAAGGGTCGAGGCAGCAATGGCTTAATTTACATATATTTATAACAGGGCAAGAACAGAGTATAGTTTCAACCCTCTTTGCAAGTGAGTTTCTCAGCTGCTCAGAGTCATTAAGGAAGCAGCATAGATTTCAGTGTGTGTTAGCCACTGAAGTGGTGCAAATATGTTACAATATTGCCTTCAGAAATGTCAGGGATGAACAATAAAGAATAAATTTCTTCTTGCAAGCAGGTGAAAAACATGTAAATATTATAGCAAACACACATCAAGAATGTAAAATAGTATACTGCTTGCTGTAATCTCCGTGTCCAAAAATGGACACTATGGCATCTCCACCTATCTTTTATCAAGATAGGGACAAAAAAAAAAAAAAAAAAAAAAAAGGAATGAGGTCTTATCCTGTAACAGTTAACATCTTACATCTTTACATATATATTTATTGTATGTAATTTATTCATAGAAGTTCTTAGTTAAGAGATGAAAATATAATTGGTACCATTTCATAATGGAAGAACAACTGATTGATTAGTCCTGATGCAGGGTTTCATACCCTAGAGAGCAAAATCAAAATCCAGATGATCTAAGCCACAATTCCAATGTGTTCACATGATTGGCAGGCTGTTAGCGGGTCTTTTCTTCTCATGTATATATATTCCAGGATCACTAGACTTAATACAATGATATTCAGGTTTTAAAGCTTCATACTTAGTAATGAAAAAAAGTAACATATAGAGGTGACTAAGTAAATGCTTGACTACATTCTTTGACTATAATAGCACTAATTAAGTATGTAAATTTCATATTCCCAAGTTAAATTTTAGTCAATTCACTTGCCAATATATTGGAAAATTTAAACATATACAAATACCAATTACAGTTTTTAATAATCAGTCTACCAAAAACTATATTTAACTATATATGAAATTGAATATTACTGGTTGCCAGTTTGCTGTTAACCTCCAAAAAGTTCTTTTGAATTTTGAAATTTCAATTTATACCTTAAATATCCCCCAGTGAATGATTTAAAGCATTCATTGAAATGCAAATGAATGAATATCATCCATTGATTTCTTCTAAGAAAATTTTTCTCTATTTTGTGACTTTTCTATGCTTCAGTCTGATCATACTTAGGATCAACTTATAAAGTTGGGTTTTGTTTTTCTATAGTTCATACATAGAAGCATGGTTTTATTTATGTAATTTAGTATTCTCTAGTTTTATTGTTGTTGCATGTTAATGACTATTTTATAAATAAAGTATCATGTAGGTAAGCATTTGTTTTTTTCCTTCCACCCAGAGAATAGCTAAGCAATTTTCACTGAATAAGAAATATAGATAATGAACAATAATAGACTTTCTTTAAGATGTGCATAAAATTTAATGCCATCAATAGCATTAAAAACATAATATAATCTACTCTGAAATATTAGGCAGGATATGAATTCATAAAGAATGACTGAAATGAATTGTATTTTATAGGTTTATATCCTGATTTTGCATAGTTTGTTTTATAGCCACGGCCAGCAAATAGCTAAAAGATAATCTGTTGATTTTTGCTTGAGCACTGATTACTGTTTTAACAAATGAAAGACATTTTCAATAGATTGAATCCATATATTTGTTAAATAAATTCAATCTATGTGGAACAAGTAGTTATGTATTCTCTGTTCCTGCCTTACTATTTTCTCTTTCAGTTGCCCCACACATACCCTTAGTTCTGCTACAATCTACCCTAAGGACCCATTTCTCCCAGAGCACTTCACACCCTAGAAATTAAACTTCCTGGTGTAGACCCGATATCGACCTAGCTCTTCAGTGCCACCCATTTGGCCTTTTCTTCTTTTCCATCTCCATCCCTTAGAGACTTCACTGACCTGCAGAACTGTGTTCTACAGTGACCCACAACAACCACATCTACCTAGGAGCCAAGTGGACAACTTTTACTCCCATTCCTGCCCTCCATTTCAGTATCTCCAGATATTTTCAGATACTGCAGATACCAACCTTACTACTGTTGCAGCTTTGGCGTGGGAGCCTCTAATCCTAGGCTGCCTCCATTCACCGGGAACTCAGCATCTTTTGGTGAACACAGGGTCCCACCAGGTCTTCCTTGCAGTCCTGTTAGCTTTTACTTTCAGCTAATCCTCATTCTTCTGTGAACCTGTCTAGCCAATGAAAAACTTTCTCTCAGGGAGAAACCCACACACTTCTGTATGAGAACCCTCAGTTCTATAACAGTTGGCTAGGACTCAGGGATCTTATGTCATCACACTTGAATGATGGAATCCACAGTGGGGAACACCAAAGAGGGAACAGAACATATACCAGAAAAGATGGGACCAGACAGTAAACTAAGAAACATGTCAAGCCTCATGACTCCAGATACCTAGTTCTCAACACAAAAGTACAGATATGAGTATCTGAGACTATATGCCTCCTCGAGAAGCCAACAACCCTATTAAAATATACCTTAAGAAAAGCAATATAGTTATAGCAAAACAAAAGGACATCAAATTTGCAATTATAAATATGTTCAAGGGCCTTAAGGAGAATATGAAAAAGTGTATTAATGAAGACCATGAAAACACACAATTTTAAATGGAATAATAAAACCAATTTATGATATAAAATGGAATTTAATAAAGAAATAGAATCTCTAAGGAAAACTGAACCTAAAGCTGAAAACAAAAAACTTAGGATGTCAAAGAAAGTCCCAGAGATAAACCTCATAAAAAAATGGCAACACATAGAAGAAGAATTTCAGGTCTTTAAGAAAAGAAAGAAGAAATACATAGTCTCCAAAGATTACATGAATCCTGCTTCACCACTATGGGTTAAAGCTGGATGTCAAGAACAGTGGAAACAGGAGAAAATGTACAAACTCATGGAAACTGAACACTTCACTATTTAATACAAATCTGTTGGCACACAAGAAATTTCTAAGAAGACAGTTTGTTGTACCTCAACAACAACAACAAGAACAAAACAACAACAACAAAACAACAACAACAACAAAACAACAACAAAACAACAACAACAACAAAACCTTAGAGAAATCTCATAATTATAATTATAAAGCTGAAATTGTTAAAAAAAAAAAAATAAAAGAAAAAACATAAAACACATGTACAAAAAAAGCAAAAACAAACAAGCAAACAAAAAAACTGATAGAAATATCGCCCCCAAAGAGTAAATGAGACAAAATGGCCAAATTCAAGGCTGAAGCAAATAAAATAGGAAGAAACAAACAAACAAACAAACAGAAGAAAAAAATAAGATGAATCAATGAAATGAAGAATTAGCTTTTGAGAAAAAAAAGTTGACAAGCCCTTATCCAAATTAATCAAAAGATGAAGGAAGAAAAAAAGTCAATAAATTGAAGATTTAAAAAAGAGAAATTACAAGACAAACAGGAAATTCAGAGAATCATGAAGACATTAAAATTCTATATTCTATCATGTTGAAAATCTTTAAACAAGTGGGTGAATGTCTTGATATATAATGGCCTGCCTAAGGGAAATTAAGATGAAATCAACATTTAAATATGCAAATAACCACTGGTGAAGTAGAAGCAGTAATTCAAAAATCTAACAATCAGAAAAAGCCCAGGGCTATATGGTTCCAGCATAGTATTCTACCATAACGTCAAAGAAGAACTAATGCCAATAGTCACTAAATTATTCTACCAAAAGAAAAAAAAAAAAAAAAAAAACCCTGAAGGAGTGTTTCCTACGTACTCTTTAGAAGGCAGTGCTACGTTGACACCAAAACAAAAGACAAGCCAAAAAATAACAGTATAGACCAATATCCCTTATAAACATAGATGGAAAACTACTTAGTGAAGTAATTACAAAATGAATTCAAGAACAAATCTAAAAAATTACCCATCGCTGTTGTTGGCTTTATCCAAGACATGCAAGGATGGTTATAAATCTGTAAATTGATAAATTTAATCCACCACAAGTACAAACTGAAAGACAACACCTGCATTGATTAGCTTATTAGATGCAGAAAAGGCCTGTGACAGAATCTGACATCCACTCATGATACACGTCTTGATGAGAGAAAGGATATAAGGAATATCCCCCATGATAATAAAGGCAAATTACAGAAGCACCAAACTCAACATCAACCTAAATAGAAAGAAACTCAGACTGTTAACAAAAGAGAGAGAAAGAGGCAGGGGGGAGTTATTTCTGTATGTCTCCTGTCTCCACACCTATTCAGTATAGTACTTGAACACTTACCTTGAGAAATAGTGCAACACACAGAGAAAAAAAGTATACAAGTAGAAAAGAAGTTAAAAATATCCTTATTTTTCCCCGACCCGCGGGTTCAGTTATTCGTGGAGCGGCGAGGAGGGTCGCGACCTGTGAATAAAGAATGGGTGAGAGAGACGACAGGGCCCAGGGAAACATTGCTCGTCAAGGGCTGTTTATTGTAAGGGGGTATTCAAATTTAAAGTGAGCTTCAGGGAGGGCGGGGAGTAGGAAGGAATGCAGTGGAAAGTTACAAAATCTTCTGGGCCAGGCCCCAAGGACAGCAGGTGTGGAGTGGGGCGATTATTCAGAAGTCGCGATACACCAAATGTTCTCTTTCTCAAGGTCAGGCTGGATCTTTTGTGGTTGCCAGGCAGAATAATTATTTCAAGTATGCAGACAGCTGTGGCTTTCAGCCAGCAAGGCCTCTCAGCCACTGGGGCAGGTCAGGCAAGGTCCTATGGCTCCTGACATCTCCCCCTACTCTAACTAATACAATGATGGGCAGGCATTTGCCAATTAACATAGCCTAATCTCTTGCCAATCAAGGTCTCCACCCAGAGAGCACTCGCCGTCGGGGTGGCGGAAGGCGGAAACCAGCGCCAAGTCAGGGCATGGTACTTCGCAGCTCTCTGTATTTTGCCCATGTTTGACGAAACGGGTGAGAGTAGAGGTCTGATCTCCAGAGGGCACTGATATACGCAGGGCTGTCAACCCTGTGATCGGCCCCTATATGGCCACTGATAAATTCAGAGCTTAACTGGGTACTCGGCCCCAGCCTGGCTCTGGATCCGACCAACACCTTTTGTCTGGAGGTGGGATATTGGGTGTCAACCCACATGCAATCAGACATGCTCCCCAGGAGGCCATTAACAGCAGGCAATGTACCTCCTGTGCAGTGCTTTGCCTCGCACCCCGAACGTGATGAGAATTAGGGCTTAAAGGCTGTCAGCCAAGCCTAAGGAGGCTACCTGGCCTTAATGGCAAGAAGGCATGAGTAATAAGGGCATGGTCTCCGTCTGTGTAGACACCAGCCTGTATTAGAAAACCTGACTGTACAGTAGAATGAGGGGAGATTTCAGGGAGGAGCCACTAAGAGGTGTCTTTGCAGAGCCCTGCCAGCCAGCGGCCTCCTAGCCACTGCTTTTTGTCCAGGACCCTGAAATTGAGGGGGCGGCCAAACGAGATTTTCCCAGGGTTGAAGGAAGCCCTGGGCGTAAAGTCAGCTGGGGGGTCTTCAGTGTCCAAGCGATGATAATGGACCTGAACAGGATTGGTAGCCGCATCCACCTGTGCTTTAACAAAACTGGAAAGGCGGTTAAGGGCCCAAGGACCAAAGGAGAGGAGGAGAATAATGCCCACAAGGGGTCCCAGAAGGCTGGGCAAGAGGGTGGTGAGCCAGGGGGAGGAGGAGAACCAGTTCTGATACCAGGACTCCTGTTTTTCTCTGGCTCGCTGGCGTTCCTCCAGGGCCTTGGAAACTTTGTCAAGGCTCTTTTGTGCTAAGCCTGTTTTACTGACATAGAAGCAACATTCCTCTTTAAGAGCAGCACAGAGCCCCCCCCCCTTGAGGAAAAGGAGGTCGAGGCCTCTGCGGTTTTGAAGAACTACCTCTGCAAGGGAATCGAGGGAGTCTTTTATTTCCTGAATCCCATCTCTTATATTAGAAATATCTTTATCAATAACTGTCTGGAGCTCAGCAAAACCTTGTTTGGAGGTCACCAAGGAGACAATTCCTGTACCTGCCCCCACTGCACCAAGGCCCAAAATAGTGGCTATGGTGAGGGTTGTAATGGGCTCTCTTTTAGATCTGGGGTGAATGGAGATGCCCTTATCTACAAAGTTTAGGAAGTCTTCAGGGTTGTGGATGGAAAAGCGAGGGAATAGGAGAACCATCACACACCAATTATGTTTTTGTACAAACAAAGGGGTAAAGAGGTAAGAGGCCAGGCCCGAAGAGCAGGCAAAATAAGTACCATTAGGGGCCAAGTCGAATTGGAAGGTGGTATTTAATACAAGAGTCTGATTGCAAACCTCTAATAGGGCTCTGGGGGGGAGCATATTAGGGCCCAGAAGGCAGGTGCCGAAACCAGAAATAGATTGTACAGTAATGCTATTGTCAGGTTTGGATGTGGAAAGGGCAGATGATGTCTCATTGGTAAAGGAGGGGGTGGAAAAGAGCACGATGCCCTCATAGTAAGGGGGGTGGGGGAGAAACATATCCAACATTCTGGGTACATGGAGGAATTAGTACCTTTAAGGGTCTGGATAGAGGCATTAGCGAGATCAATAATGAGTTCTGTGGTACTAGGAGGACCAACAGGGATGGTGGGTTGGAACAGGGTAGGGAAAGAAGAGTGGGGGGGTGGCAGAAGGATGAGGGGTTGGCTGTAGCTTAGGAGCAGGAGGCTTGGGGGAGACTGCTGCAGGCTTATGAAGTATATTATTGGGGCCTGCAGAGGCAGCATTTTTATTGGGGACTTCTTTTAAGAGCCTGATTTTAAAGGTTAATCCCATGTCATAACCTTCTTTATAAAGGCATAGGCCCCACTCAAAGCCCCTGCCAGTCCAAGTTTGGCGTTTACCCGGGATGGTGAAGGAGATGGATAGGGGATTGCACCAACCGAGGGTGGTGGGATAAGCGCTATTGCAAAGCTTCTTTAAGTCATCAGGCATATAGTGATTATCAGCCTCAGGGTGTGCCCAAGTACGGTTGACAGAGATATAGTCCCAGGGGGAAGATGGCTTCCAATAAGTGGTTCCTGATGTTTCACATCGCCAGAAGGCACAGAAAAAATCATTAGAGCCTCCGCACTTGTAATTATTGGTCCGGGGACGATGGGAAGTGCCAGGACAAACATATAGGCCTCCATAACCGCCTTCATCCCAATTTAGTAAAGTCTTATGAAGCCGTGATCGTTCTACGTCATTGCGGCATCCCACATAATCATTTCCTCTTTTGGGCTGTTCAGGAGCCTTAGACTCATGCGGGGGCCAAAAAATGTCCTCGGTACCCCAGTCGGGGTTGGCCCTGAGTGCCAGTGCACAAAGGTCTACTGGAGGACCGGCCAATGGGGCTGAGCCCCCAGGTGGCTACTGGAATTAATGATGTCGCCAGCCTGGTTTTCAATGACCCATGTATAATTGAATGTTACATAGGAATTATAGCAGGAGAGGGAGAGGGGAATACTTACCACTGGGCTCAGGAGAATGAAGAAGAAGATGAGCAGGGACATTTGGTGCTCTGTCCCCTGACGCTGCCGATAGCCACTGCCCCCGGCCACTCCTGATGTTGCTGCTGCGGCGGTGGTGGCGCGGCCAAGATGCTCTCAGCTTGGCGGAGCCCTCTCCTGGCAGTGACTGCAGGCCCCAGGCAGGGGGAGATGGCCGTGGGAACCGCAGTGGCGGGCAGCGGGCCCGGGAGGCTGCCGCTGAGAGGGCTGGTCCCGCCGGGAGGCTGGCGAGCCACGGCCTGTTGCGTGGGGGCGGCTGCTGGGGCTGGGAGGTCTGTTGTGGCGGCTGAGGCTTTAACATGATGGCAGAGAAATTAAAGAATGAAGGGAGGGGAGGGCCCGGGGATGGGCCCCAGCTGTAGAGCGCGGGAGCGTGTGATGGATGGGGCAGATGCAGGATCTTCGCCCGCAGTCTCAGCCTCTCTGGAGGATGGGGGAGGAGCAGGATTAGATTGAGAGCGGGTGACAGGGAAAGTAAGGCGAGGAGCTGGAGGCTGTGAAAGACAGGAAGTTAAAAGCGAAAGCTGTTTTTGAAGGCGGACGATTTTGGCAGCATCTGAGAGCTGGGAGTGAAGATGGGCTTTCAGGTTACAAAGGCAGGAGGAATGTCGGCAGGAAGGAGATTGGCTAGAGGGGAGAACAGGAGGTGGCAATTTAGGGGGTGTAGCTGTAAGGGATGGGAAGAGAAGTAGCCACTCATCGGAATGATATCAGGCGGCTTCTTCTTCAAGGGCCGCGTCATCGTCAGGGTTAAGGGGATCTCCAGGATTAACAAAAAGGACAGCAGGGAGGGGCAGAAGACTTTGTAGTGGATAGAGAGGCGGTCTTGGAATTCTTACTGTTGAGAGGGATAACAGGTGCGCAGAAAGGGGAACAGCCGCATTCCATAGAGGAGGCAGGACCTTCATAAGCAGGGAGAGGCAGAGTCGGGTAGAGGGAAGAGGAAGGGGGGATAGAGACAGGGCGGGTTTGCTGTGGAGGAGCGGCCAGGTCCAAGGTCTGCGCTAAAGGGGGCAAGGGGTCAGGCTGGGAACTTTTAGGGGGCATTATCAATCAGGGTGAAAGAGGACTGTTGGATAGAAGAGCAGGAAGGGGCACGAGAAGATTGGCAAGAGGGTGGGAGGGACTCATGCAGGCATAATTCAGTAACGGAAAGAAGTTGTTTTTCGCCACTATCGTTTTCAGCCGATTCGATCACATCTCTGATAAGTCCCCAGTAAGAGAATACCCTGTGTTTGACTGCATCATTGCCTTTTTTTTCAATTAAGGCGTTTAGTTCCCTGCCCACATTTTGCCATTTTTTAGAGTGAATAGTAGGACCATCGATCATAAACCATGGACACGTATCAGCAATAAAGACAAAGAACTGCACCAAGTGTTTCTTTTTAACCTGAATGCCTCTCTCTCTGAGAGTTTCCTTTAAGTTCTTAACGAATCGGACTTCTTTGGACATAGAATGGCCCATTCTTCAGAAAATGCGGACAGATGACTCACCTAATAACAAGACCAGCCAGGCGTGCAGGACGAGTTATAAAAAACCAAGGGGGATCCCTTAATCCATCCGGGGGCGATGCATGCCTCGTGCCCCTTTTCCCCGACCCGTGGGTTCAGTTATTCGTGGAGCGGCAAGGAGGGTCGCGACCTGTGAATAAAGAATGGGCGAGAGAGACGACAGGGCCCAGGGAAACATTGCTCGTCAAGGGCTGTTTATTGTAAGGGGGTATTCAAATTTAAAGTGAGCTTTGGGGAGGGCAGGGGGTAGGAAGGAATGCAGTGGAAAGTTACAAAATCTTCTGGGCCAGGCCCCAAGGACAGCAGGTGTGGAGTGGGGCGATTATTCAGAAGTCGCGATACACCAAATGTTCTCTTTCTCAAGGTCAGGCTGGATCTTCTGTGGTTGCCAGGCAGAATAATTATCTCAAGTATGCAGACAGCTGTGGCTTTCAGCCAGCAGGGCCTCTCAGCCACTGGGGCAGGTCAGGCAAGGTCCTATGGCTCCTGACACTTATTTGCAGGTGATATAACTTTATTAAAACACATACACACAAAATAAACAAACAAAACACTCTACCAGGAAACCTGCACTTCTAATAAACCTTTATAACAAAGTATCAGGATACAAAAGTAACATAAAAATAAGTAAACTTTCTATGTATAAATAAAAAATATACTGAAAAAGAAACCAGGGAAAGGAGGAGATCCAAGATGGCAGTGAGCAGTGTGGACCGTGTTTGGAGGCTCCAGTGAACAATTCAGGGAATTCAGGGAATTGCACAGATTTCTGAGCCAGGAACACCAAGGAGTGCTCCACGGATCAGAGGGACCAGGGTGTGGAGCACCTGCGTGCCCCTGCACATGGGAGGAGCAAGGATTTTTTCGGATCAGAGCAGCAGCGGCAGAGGCAGCAGCAGCAGCACAGGCAGCAGCGGCGGTGGCTGAGGTTTGCAGCTCAGAGCCTTCTGGTGGAGGTGATTGGTGTGGTGGCCAGTGGGAGTTGCTGCAGGAGAGGGGACTCTGGGCAGGATTTGGGTTGCGCGCTGCCTTGAGACCCAAACTGGCCTTGGGGGACAGTTCAGCCCCAGAGTCCTGGGTTCAGCTCAGTGCGCAGACGCTGCCTCAGCTCAGCAAGCAATTCTGCCCGAGGCACTAGCTCAGCGCAGTTCTGCTGTGACGCAGGCTGGTGGAGCACTCAGTTCCACCGGCTCTAAGACTCTGGTTGGACACAGTGTGCAGTTTGAATCCAGAATTCCTGGCTGACCTTGGCTGACAGTTCGGGCTCTGAGTCAATAACTGACCACAGCACACACTTTGGGCCAAAAGCCCCTAGCTGAGCTTGGTGCGCAGTCCCAGCCCAAAAATTCTGGCTGGACCCTGTGTGCATTTTGGGCCCAGAATCCCTAGCTGAGCACGGCAGACGGTTCAGGCCCTGAGAATCTAGCTGAGTTCGGCCCGTGGTTCGGGCCCAGTGTTCCTGTCTGGACTTGGCAGGGGACACAGAAGGCTGTGGATACCTTGGACTGACCCAACGCTCATTCAGAGACCCAGAACGATTGCAGGACCCACAGCACAGGGGAGCTGAAGATCACTGGCTGTGAGAGTCCAAAAACAACAGGGCTAACCTCCTAACATCCACACCAGTGAAGCATTAGAGATCCCAGCCTAGGAAAATCATGAGAAAACAAGTGAATCTATCATCAGACTCCCTCTATCCAACTCTGGAAGCTACCCAACAAAAACAAAGATGACAAGATGTCTAAAGGACAGCGAAAAAGCATATGCAAAAAAAAGAAAAACCCAAAACAACATGGCATCTCCAGTTTCCAGCTATCCCAAAGAAAACAACCCAGAGACCTCAAATACAACTGAAAGACAAGAAAATGACCTCAAATCCTTACTAATGAGGATGGTAATGGAGGAAACAAATAAAATTCATAATCAAATGCAGGAAGACACAGCCAAACAGGTGAGGGACATAAAAGAAGCACATAGAGTGGAACGGGAAAAATTGCAGGAAAATGCAAACAACCAGATGAAAGAAATAAATAAAACGGTTCAAGCTCTGAAGACCTATAAAGAGGCAATGGAAGAAACTCAGGAATATAAAAAAAATCAGATGAAAGAAATCAAAAAATCAGTTCAAGATCTGAAAATGAAAATGGATTCAATGATAAACACACAGACAGAAGAAAAATGAGAACGTGAGACCTCAGAGAAGAAGGCGAGCAACACAGAGGTGAGCTTTTCTAATAGAATCCAAGAGATGGAAGAACGAACCTCAGGTTTAGAAGATACAATCACAGATCTTGAAGCAACCATTAAAGAAAATGTCAAATCTGGAAAACTGCTGACACAAAACATCCAAGAGATTAAGGACGCCATGAAAAGAAGAAATCTGAGGATAATAGGCATTGAAGAAAGAGAAGATATCAGACTCCAAGGCCCAGAAACTATTCTCAACAAACTCATAGGAGAAAATTTTCCCAATCTAAAGAAAGAGATGCCTATAAACATACAAGAGGCCTACAAAACACCAAATAGAAATGACCAGAAAAGAAAAACTGCCCATCACATAATAATCAAAACAGAAAACATACAGAACAAAGGAAAAATGTTGAAAGCTGCAAGGGAAAAGGGCCAAATAACATTTAATGGCAAACGTATCAGAATTACACCCGATTTTTCAGCAGAGACCATCGAAGCCAGAAGGGCCTGGACAGAGATCCTGCTAACCCTAAGAGACCACAGAGTCCAGGCCAGACTACTTTACTCAGCAAAACTATCAATAACCATTCATGGAGAAAACAAAATATTCCAAGACAAAAACAAATTCAAGCAGTACCTATCCACAAATCCAGCTTTACAGAAGGTACTAGAAGGAAAACTCCATCCCAAAGGGTCAAGCTACAACCAAAACTACTCAGGAAATAGATAATTATCCCATGGCAAAAACACAACTACACAAATGTCCGACTGGAAACAACATCAAAATTAAGACTCTTAACAGTCACTGGTCATTAATATCTCTCAACATCAATGGTCTCAATTCTCCAATAAAAAGACACAGACTAACTGAATGGATGCATAAACAAGAGCCAACATTCTTCTACATTCAAGAAACACATTTCACCCATAAAGATAGACATTGCCTCAGGGTAAAAGGTTGGAAAAAATATTCCAAGCAAATGGTCACAAGAAACAAGCAGGCATAGCCATTTTAATATCAAACAAAATAGATTTTCAACGAAAATTAATCAAAAGGGATGAGGAAGGACACTTCATACTCATCAAAGGTAAAGTCAACCAAGATGACATCACAATTCTGAACATCTATGCTCCCAATACAAGGGCACTCACATATGTAAAAGATCTCCTAAAAAAGCTTAAACCACACATCGATCCCCACACAATAATAGTGGGAGACTTCAACACCCCACTCTCACTGAAGGATAAGTCATTGAAACAGAAACTAAGCCGAAAAATAACATCATTAACCAATGCCATGGGTCAAATGGATCTAACAGATATCCATAGAACCTTTCACCCAAACAAGAAAGAATATACCTTCTTCTCTGCACCCCATGGAACCTTCTCCAAAATTGATCACATCCAAGGTCACAAAGCAAGCCTCAATAGATACAAGAGGATTGAAATAATACCTTGTATCCTATCAGACCACCATGGTCGTAGGCTGCAATTCAACAACAATAGAAATAACAAAACGTGTACACATATGTGGAAACTAAACAACTCTCTGCTAAATGACACCTGGGTCAGGGAAGAAATAAAGAAAGAAATCGAGGAGTTTCTGAAAATGAAGGAACAACATACCCAAATTTGTGGGATACATTGAAAGCAGTGCTAAGAGGAAAATTCATAGCACTAAGTGCCTTTAAATAGAAATAGGAAACATCGCACATAAGTATCTTAATGACACAAGTGGAAGCCCTAGAAAAAAAGAAGCAGAAACACCCAAAAGGAGTAGATGTCTGGAAATAATCAAACTCAGGGCTGAAATTAACAAATTAGAAATGAAGAAAACAGTCCAAAGACTAAACAAAACCAAGAGCGGGTTCGTTGAGAAAATCAACAAGATAGACAGACCGTTAGTCAAACTAACTAAAAGACAGAGAGACAGTATTGAAATCAACAGATCAGAAGTGAAAAGGGAGACATAACAACAGACACTGAAGAAAAGCAAAGAATCATAAGATCCTACTTTGAAGGCATATATGCCACAAAATTTGAAAATCTAGGGGAAATGGATGATTTTTTTGATCAACTTCACTTGCCAAATGAGTGAAGAACAGATAAACAAACCAAATACTCTCATTTCCCCTACAGAAATAGAAGCAATAATTGATAGTCTCAAAAAAAAAAAAAAAAAAAAAAAAAAAAAAAAAAAAAAAAAAAAAAAAAAAAAAGCCTAGGGCCAGATGGTTTCAGTGCAGAATTCTACCAGACCTTCAAGGGCAAGCTAATACCAATACTCTTCAAGCTACTCCAAAAGATAGAAATGGATGGAACACTACCAAATTTATTCTATGAGGCCATAGTCACATTGATACCTAAACCTCACAAAGACTCAACAAAGAAAGAGAATTTCAGACCAATTTCTCTTATGAACTTCGATGCAAAAATACTAAATAAAATATTTGCAAAACTAATACAGGAACACATCAAAGATATCATTCATCATGACCAAGTAGGCTTCATTCCAGGCATGCAGGGATGGTTCAATATATGGAAATCCATCAATGTACTCCACCATATAAACAAACTGAAAGTAAAAAACCACATGATCATCTCCTTAGATGCAGAGAAAGCATTTGATAAAATCCAACACCCATCCATGTTTAAAGTTTTAGAGAGATCAGGGATACAAGGCACTTTCCTCAACATAATAAAGGATATATACAGCAAGCCAATAGCCAAAATCAAAGTAAATGGTGAGATACTCAAGGAAATTCCTCTAAAATCAGAAACAAAGCAAGGCTGCCCACTCTCTCCATATCTCTTCAATATAGTACTCGAAGTTCTAGCCAGAGCAATAAGACAACAAAAGGAGATCAAGGGTATCCAAATGGGAAAGGAGGAAGTCAAATTAACCCTATTTGCAGACGATATGACAGTGTACATAAGTGACCCTCAAAATTCCACCAGAGAACTCCTAAAGCTGATAAACACCTTCAGCAAATTGGCTGGATACAAAATTAACTCAAAAAAAGTCTGTAGCCTTCCTATACACAAATGAAAAGGTTGCAGAGGAAGAAATTAGGAAAGCCACACCCTTCACATTAGCCACAAGCAATATAAAATGTCTAGGAGTTACTCTAACCAAGCAAGTGAAGGATTTGTTTCAAAAAAATTTCAAAACTCTGAAGAGAGAGATTGAAGATGACATAAGAAGATGGCATGATCTTCCTTGCTCACGGATCGGGAGAATTAACATAGTAAAAATGGCCATGTTACAAAGAGCAATCTACAGATTCAATGCAATCCCTATCAAAATACCTACACAATTTTTTAAAGACATTGAAAGTTCAATTCAACTTCATATGGAAAAACAAAAAACCCAGAATAGCTAAATCAATCTTGTACAATAAAAAGTGCTGCAGAAGAATCTTCATACCTGATCTCAAACTGTACTATAAAGCAATAGTAATTTAAACAGTATGGTATTGGCACAGCAACAGGCTGGTTGATCAGTGGAATCGAATTGAAGACCCAGATATGAATCCACACACATAGGGTCACTTGATTTTTGACAAAGAAGCCAAATCCATTCAATGGAAAAAGGATAGCATCTTCAACAAATGGTGCTGGTCTAACTGGATGTCTATGTATAAAAAAATGCAACTGGACCCATATTTGTCACCTTGCATAAAACACAAATTCAAGTGAATCAAAGACCTCTACATAAACCCAGAGACACTAAGTCAGTTAGAAGAAAAAGTGGGGAAGAGCCTGGAACATATTGGCACAGGAGACAACTTCCTGAGCAGGAGTCCAACAGCCCAGGCCTTAATGTCAACTATTAATAAATGGGACCTCATGAGGCTGAGAAGTTTCTGTAAGGCAGGAGACACTGTCAAGAGAACAAAGAGACAGCCTACAGACTGGGAAAAAATCTTCACCAACCGTACATCTGACAAAGGTCTAATATCCAAAATATATAAAGAACTCAAGAAATTAAACACCACCAAACCAAATAACCCAATTGAGAAATGGGGCTTGGAACTAAACAGAGAATTCTCAACAGAGGAATATCAAATGGCTGAGAAACACTTAAAGAAATGCTCAACCTCCTTAGTCATCAGGGAAATGCAAATCAAAACAACTCTGAGATTCCATCTTACACCCATCAGAATGGCTAAGATCAAAAATTCAAGTGACACCACATGCTGGCGAGGATGTGGAGAAAGAGGAACACTCCTTCATTGCTGGTGGGAATGCAAACTAGTACAGCCACTTTGGAAATCTATCTGGTGCTATCTCAGAAAACTGGGAATAGGGCTTCCTCAAGACCCAGCTATTCCACTTCTTAGAATATACCCAGAAGATGCTCCAGCACACAACAAGAAAACTTTGGACAACCATGTTCATAGCAGCCTTATTCATAATAGCCAGATCATGGAAACAGCCTAAGTGTCCCTCAGTAGAAGAATGGATAAAGAAACTGTGGTACATATACACTATGGAATACTACTCAGCTATTAAAATCAAGGAATTTCCCGAAATTTGTGGATAAATGGATTGAGCTAGAAATGATCATAATGAGTGAGTTAACCCAGAAGCAGAAAGACTTAAATGGTATATACTCACTTATATCTGCATACTAGCCTAAGGGGCATGTGCCACAAAAGCCTTCACTTACCAGGAAACTGGGACAGAGGGGAGGACATCCTATTGGGACTCTAGATGAGAGAAGCATGGGAGAATGGCAAAGTTGAAGCATCCAGAAGATCCTAGAAACCTACAAGAAGAACATTATTATAGGTAGATTTGGTCCCAGTGGTCCCGCTCAAACTATGGCACCAGCCAAGGACAATACAGGCTGTAAACTTCAAAGCCCTACCCAGATCTAGCCAATGGACAGGACATTGTCCACAGTTGAGTGGAAAGTCAAGTATGACTTTCACACGTACTCTGGTACCTCAAGATCAAGGGAAAGGAGAGAACATGACATGGGATGACTAACACTGTAGTTCTCCTGAAAGATCATATGGAAACTTACTAATGGTAGAAGCTTCCTACTCTATGGCGAAGGAGTGAAATAGGGCCATCAAATAATGGCTCAACCAGGTAGCTTAGGCCACCAAGTAAAACCTTCAGTGCCACAAATGTGTTACATCTTGTTGAGCCATTGGCCAAGGAGCCCATAGACAACCCTCATGCCAAATAACACAGTCTATTCCCCAGGCTATTGATTTTCCTGTATACTTTTCTAAAGCTAAAATTTATTTATGTCACTGAATATGAAAAAAAATTAAGCCAGTGACTAACTAACAGCTTTACTCATAGTAAAGAACATTCGTAACGCTGAAATGTACTCTGCAGGGAGAAGAAAAGTAATCAACAACGTCATGTAACTACAAATCCTGTGGTCTTCAACAGAGACATTTCTGCAAGATATAATAGTGAAATAGAGCAGTAATTGTCCTGAGAGTAACCGTTCAGGGTTTTTTTGTTTGGATTTAAAGGCCACTCCGTGAGACTGAACTCATACTGACACTAACCAAAATGGCCAATGGAAACAAACCTACTATTATATTGCTAAAGGTACATAAGGACAAAAATCACTTCTAATGATTAATTGATATACCCAGAGATCACTCAACCCTTATCAGAAAAGCATCTTCTTGATGTAAGTGGGAATTAACCCAGAGATCCCGTGGGACAATATGAAGAGAGTGGGAGGCTTAAGAATACTCAGTCCTAAATTGGATTTCTTCCATTAGCCTCGCCTCTCAGTGCTTAGGGATCTGTATGGAAGCCGAGGCAGGAAGATGGCAAGAGCCAAAGGCGGTGGAAGATTACAAGTGAGTAGTTATTTTCTAAACACAGCAAGGCCAATTCACAAATTAACTCCCACAGACCACTACAGCATGCTCAAAACCTGCACAAGTTCCAACCAGAAAAAAAAAAAAAAAAATCCCAGCATGGAAAATTGCAAGTGTGTAAAAGGCTCACTCCTAATCAAGATTTTAATAGTTTATACCTGCTGATAAAGGGAAAACCACTTTTCTCTAATAGAGCGTCACTGGGTATGTCAACCTAACTCCAGGGTTGTTCTTACTCTCAGCAGTAGTTGGCAAGCATGTAACAGATCCTGTGGATTTTTGTGTGTGATTTTTGTTTTGTTTAGTTGGGTTACTTTTTGTTTCGTTGAATTTTCTGTTTGTTTTAGTTTTCATTTCTTTTTGTGTGTTTTTGTTTTTCAAGAGAAAAAAATGAAGTGGGTGAATAGGGATGTGTGGAGGATCTCGGAGGAGTTAGGGAAGGGAAATAATGTGATCCAAATATATTGTACATAATTTTAATTAATTAATTAAACTTTAAAATGAATATTTGCTAGGGCCAGCAGGATGTGTCAGTGAGTAAAGATTCCTTATATATATAAAGTTTATATATATAGTACTTTTTCTAACATATTATTTTAATATAAACTTTAAAAATACATAATATGTATTAACACGTGGAAAGTTAAAGCATAGAAATTAAAATTTTTAAATAGGAAATTTTCATGACTTCGGAGAACATCACAAGGTGAACATTAACTAGGAGAATCAATAGACTGAGTTCATAAGGACAAAGTCATGAGTGCTGATAAAGTCCTGCAGCAGGAAGGAAAACTGGATTTTTGCCATGATGAAAAAATAGAGCTCAGTTAATAACAAGATAATGACACTGGATTGAGAAAGAATTTTAAAGTAAAGATATAATGTATGTATTTTGGCTAATGTTGGGGACACAAAGGTCCTTGCACCCACAGATCACTAGGAAAACCAGGAATGTTAAGTATACAGGGACTTCTTCTTAATGCAAAATACCTGTTCCTTCCCCACCCAGAAGGCTGGGAGTGAATTTTGTTAATGGCCTGGTGACCCTTTTGCTATCTGTGGAGGTAGATCTCACCCATCATTTTCTACAAAGGAGGATCTCACATAAATTCCTGAGAATAATTGTGCCAAATTCTTCCCTCCCTGGTCTGTTACCCATCCTTAGGGTAACCTCTATGCTCTCTCAGTCAGGGACCACATTACATTCTAGGCCTTTCAGCTATAGACCCCACCCACCCCATGGGACTCTGCTGGATAAGGTTGAAATCTGACTTCCCTTGATATCTATTTTTGTGCTCTGTCTACGTTGGTGGATTCCCTTTTCTCAATGAGGTTTTTACTTCACCAGATCTGGTAACCCCAGATCTTGTAAGGAACATAACATACGTCTCAGGGATAAGTATAAACCTGACACTTTCCTGATGAGGGAATTAATTGCTCAAGCACAGGAAATTCTTGGAAGTACCACACTCTATGCTGAGGAGCTCCTAACCTCCAGCAAATGACCTCTAATCATACCTAGAAGCCATCCCCTCACACATAAGAAAATTAAGTACTATTTTCTCCTTGTGGTAGGACCCCAAATTACTGCACTCTGAATGTAGATTAAGTATCTTGGCACCCTTAGCCCTAGCAAATCAGACACACTCACCCTAAAAACCCCTCCCCATTGATTAAGGTTTATAAATAAAGGCTGGCTGGTGTGATCGGGGATTCTCACTCTCTTGTAGCCATTCCTCTGCCATAACCATCTGAGACTCCATTTGTTCTAGGAGAACTGCCATTGGACGCCAGGCAGCAATGATGGAACTGCCTTTGTAGCTCTGGAGCCTGTTCCACCACTGCTGCTAGCTCGCTACCAACCCTGAGTGAGAAATAGATCCCTTAGGACCTTTGATCCTGAGGTCAATCTCTTCGCATCTGGAGGCAAGCAGCGTTTAGACCAGTCTGCAGGATGCAGAACCCAGGCCACCCACCCTCCGGATGCTGGACAACAGCTGATGCCCATAATGTGAGGCAACAGAAACTCCAGTTAGAGTGGGAAAAAAAAGCATGAGTGTCCCTGGCCTACACAGGCCTCCATACTCTGAGGGAGATAGCTTTCTCATTCTCCTATTTGGTTTTTTGTCAGTGCCTTCACAAGGAACCAGATATGAGTTTCCAGTGCAATTGAAGCCTATTCGTTAGGGTACCCACCAATGTTGGCCTAAGGCTCCCTTACGCTCTTTCTAGAACCTGACAACCCAACCTGGGTGTAAGCAATGACCTTTTAGCCTCTCAGCAAAAAACCAAAAATCTGGTGGTGAAGTGGCCACATAAAGGTCATTGAGACTGCTGCCAGATTCTTAATTCTGCAGGCAGGCTTGTGTTGGTGGGGCATGCCAATCCCTCCTGGCAATACTGCCTCAAGAACAATGACTGTAGAAACCAAACCAACACCATTTTGTGTTCAGGGCCTGAGAACTTGACAACCCCCTGCCCCCCAACAACATTATGTTCATACATATGCACATACAGACATCTTTGTGGGTGGAAAAGGATCCCAGCTTCCTTATTGTTTCCCCCACAGTTTATATATCCTATCAAGATCTTTCAAGCAGTACAAAAAAAATCAAAATGTGGTTGCATTCTATTATCTTTGAGTGAATGATTACAATGAAGATACATAAGTAAAGCATCTTCCTCAACACCTTCACACGATCAAATGGCTGATGTATTATGGGTGAGAAACAAACCTGAAAAACAACTTATTCCCAAGAACCCATATACATTTGTAACTAAGCAACTTGTATATTAACAGAGAATACCGGAAGCAATGTGATTTCTCAGCCAGCTTTTCTTTACCGGCAGGCTACAATTTGTGGTTATGAAGAACAAATCAATTATCATAAAAAGTAATCTTATAGAAATCTTAAGAGAATCACAAATCTAAACTGCTATATAAAAATAATCAGCCATATTTACTTTAAATCCTAAAGGTGTTCATCTACTTGTTGGTATGTTTTATTAAATCGCATCAGGAAGCTGAGGGCAAAAATAGAACGAGGAAATCAGTTGTCATCTCAGTCACCAGCCCAGCTTGAAGGAGTCATGTCAGACAGTGTTACTATGGGCCATTGTTCTTGCTTTGACTGTTTCAAAAAGTTCCTAACTTTACTAATAAGAGTGTGCTTTTTTTTTTTTTTTTCTTGACTTCAATTGTTCCCTAAGATTTCCTGCATCAGGGTCAATAGCAAACACATCTTTACCTAACTTTGCTAAACACTTTATTTTTTTCCTAAGACTTTTTATGTCTGGCCCACTAGCAAAAAAAAAAAAAAAAAAAAAAAAAAAATCTTTACCTAACCTTGTTGACCAATCTATCTTTCCAAATTCTTTCTAAGGGTAGTGATCATTGTTAGCAATCTATATCTGCAGGTTCTTTTCAAGGGTGGTGGCTGAATCATTAATCTGCTCCAGCAGCAAAGCCTGAAAGAGATCAAGCATTGTTACTGCATGTGCCAATAATGGTGCCCAGTGAGGAGCTGGAAGCCCCCTTTATACTACATACACAATTCACACATTAAGAGGATTATGAGGACTGCGAGGGTAACAAGCAGAGCTATGATCCATAGCAGCATGAAGTCCTCAGGACATGTAGTTTTAGGGCTTATGCCTGGCCGAGACACACCCATCGTGGGCTTGCTAACTAGTGGGCCATTTTCCGTGAGTTCTAGAGCTGTTTTGCCGTTCCTCCAACATGGTCCCCAATAGAAGGGTTAGGAAGATATGTAACCTCTTAAAAGGAGTGACGTAAAATTAGCCAAAAAGGAAGTCTTGTTCTGGAAAGAGGTGCTTCACAAAGCACCTCACATGGCCACGGGTGATATTTACAACCCTAACTCCTGGACCCAACTCACTTCTTTCACCTGAAAGGGAAGTAGTCAGGGAGAGAGAACGTCTTCCAGTTTTCTGCTCATCTTAAACATAACCCACCAATGCTTAGGACCCATTAAAACAAGCCCAACGGAAAGTGCTGCTTCTCCCCAGGCAGAGAACTCTGAGAATCAGGGTCCTAAACCCCACCCTCCCTCAGATCTTGCAGATGTGCGTGGGAACCACGCCCCCTCTCCAGTCCCCTTCCCGCCTCCACCACCCGAGGGTGGTTGGAAGTGAAGGCAGCAGGCTGCAGATTTCCCACATACTTGTTTAATACTCATTTTCCTTGAGAGTGCACGCCTTTAACCTAAAATTGGTTACAAGGCTTGAGAACAATTAAAGCCATGAGAATTTGGGGATTGCCCCATGTCTCAGCCAACCCCCCCCCCCCGCCCCAATGTTCCTTTCTTAGCGATAGGTATCAAAGATTGCTTTTTAAAATATCTCTCTCCGCCCTCAAGACCTTGAATGCTCAGTAACCCCTCTCCACTAACAGGGCGGGGCCAGCCTCAGGCCCCAAGCCTTTTCCCAGGAGGCTGTGGCTACCCCATTAAAACCTCAGGCAGTGGACTCACTATACATCCTGGTACCTGGAGAGCCTTCCATCTCCTCCTCCCAACTTAAAGACAAGCTAACACCTTCCCTAGGACTTAAAATAGCCCCTCACACAATACAGCTTATTCTACCCATTGCATTTTTTCAGGACAGAAATTTCTCTCACCTCAGTACGCCCACTTCAGCCCACCTTCCTCTCAGAAGGACTGGCCGGATAGCTCAACTGAGAAGGCTTCAGACCTTTGACTCTGTAGTTCTAGAGTTCAGTTCTCTGCTACCTCTTTTGGAGGGTCTTGCCTCAATGAGCGGCTCTTGCCACACCCAGTGGCTCCAAATAACCAGGCTACTAGCTTTTTTTTTTTTTTTTACCTTTTTAAAATTAATTTATTCATATTATATCTCAATGGTTATCGCCTCCCTTGTATCCTCCCATTCCTCCCTCCCTCCTATTTTCCCCTTACTCCCCTCCCCTATGACTGTGACTGAGGGGGACTTCCTCCCCCTTTATATGCTCATAGGGTATCAAGTCTCTTCTTGGTAGCCTGCTATCCTTCCTCTGAGTGCCACCAGGTCTCCCCATTCAGGGGCCATGGTCAAATATGAGGCACCCGAGTACATGTGAAAGTCAGACCCCACTCTCCACTCAACTGTGTCCATTGGCTAGATCTGGGTAGCCTACTAGCTTTTAACATTTTCACCTTGCCCAGCCCCACCCCTTCGAGTTTTCTGGCCCTGAGCAAGAAATGGGCCCTTGGGACCTGTTTTTTCCGGAAGACAAGCAGTGCCTGTACCACCAGCACTCAGGACATGAGACCCTGGTCACCCATCCACCCACTGAACACCACCCTCATAGTCACAGTACTTTGTAAAGGAGTTTCTGTGCAGTCACACTCTAAGCTTTATTGTGCACCTGGAATTAGAATGACTGTTACCTGGAAATCTTTATCCAAATTGTCCTTCTTTTTTTAATATGCTGACAGTGAACCAACTGGCATTAGACTCCCTGAAGTCTGACTCACGTTGACAAAGTCAATCTGAACTGAGTCTTCACTCTCATCTCTTCATGGACCGCTGCCTGCAGTGACACCTGCAGTGTCTCCTTCGGGTTGGCACAAGTCACACAGCTATCCCAGAGGAAGTATCCCATGAATATGAAAATGAAGTTGTTCTTGATCGAGCATGAGCTGCTCTGTCCTTGCTGCATGCTTTAAAAATCTTTCTGAAAGGACAGAAATAACATATTTAGGCCCCAACTAAATTTCTTTATCCCTGCTGCACCACATTAGGACTCTCCTTCAGTCCCTACTCAGCCTTTGTTTGGGAGTCTTTTTACCTCCCTGTTTGTCCGGGAAATGCACACGTCCTTTCTAGTGTTCAACTGAATAAGGGTTCTTTGCTCAAACAATAAAGAGCCACACAATTCACTAATAATTCAAACGATTTTACACCAACTAGGAGGACAAAGATAACAAACTAAAAATTAAATAATCAAAGCCTCAACTACCCTCATACTTGTAATTGTTTGGAGCACTATAAGTTTTCCAAATATCTGTCTCTCATTTTAAATATTTAAGGTTTAAAGTAGGATAAATTCTATCGAAAAAAATCGCATGCCTTGTTATTTCATTCACTTGTTGTGTTCTTCATTTACTCTCAAAGCACATGAATTAGGCATGGGCCTGCCTCTCCAAAACATAATGTATGTCTATAAAACAAGAAACTACAATATTCTAAAAGCAATACCGACGTGGAGTCAGTGAAAAGTTGTGCAACATTTTTCTGGGTTGAAACTAGGAAAGTATTTTTTTATAGCATGAACATCCAAGGCTGACCCTGGAAAAAGAGAAATCAGCAGTCACCACCTAAGGTAGAAAGAGAGGAAAGAACATTTTACACAAGAATATAACATCAGTAAAGTTATTAGCTGGATGGGGGTCTTGCTCGTTTGCTTAAAATAGAAAACCAAAGTGCATAGGGCACATGCTGATGAGATCTGCTGTAGCATCTCAAGTAGCATCCTGTGTTCCTAAAGAGGAGCACACGCTACATGTACAAATCTCCATGTTAAGGAGCTCCGTCCTACATTAGTACCTGTGAAAACTGACACATGGTAGGTAAATAGGGTTATAATAGTAATATGTATTAAATATTGAATTTTCAGTTATAAAACAAGAATCCAAGTGAAATGAACACATATCAGGTAAGTGGTAAAAACAAACAATAAGGGTCCCATTTGTTTTTTACTTAAATAGGATAAGGAAGAAACATAACCCCTTTCCTTTCAAATAAGGGAGCTCTGGGAATTAATGAGACGCTCAGGTTCTCACGAGTAATAAGAGCATATTAGTCTACCTATGCCACATGTAGAGCCCTGTCAGTCTCAGCCTCTCTCTCTCTCTCTCTCTCTCTCGTCCTCTCTCCCCTCTCTCTCCTCGTCCTCTCTCCGGTCCTCTGGTCTCCTCTACTCTGCTGTCCTCTCTGGGGTCTCTCTCTGTCCTCTCTCTGTCTCTCTGGTCTCGCTCTGTCTCTCGCCTGTCTCTCTGTCTCTCTGTCTGTCGCTTTCGCTGGCTCCTCGGTCTGTCTGTCTCCTCTCTCTCGCTCTGTCTCTCTTTCTCTGTATCTCTCTC